>NC_073722.1:34642045-35242500 GCF_023634155.1 Falco peregrinus
CAACAATACTAGGGAACTGGATGTAATACTGAAATAGAGATGCTAATGAAACTCCTGGTGATAAATCTTCTAGGCCAGCTGGTCAGTTAGACTCATTTTGAGCTGTTCTGCATATTCAGTAAATAATATGCAGATTTTTTCAAAAATAACACAAACAGGACATGTTTTGAAAATAAAAACACATACTCACCATAATAGTCTTAATACCATAAACCTTCTTGCAGCCTAAGACACCACAGTGGTCCATAGCAGTCGTAAATGGAAACCCCATCCAGGCATAAGTAAGCCTGAACTCTCTTCAGAGAATAAGCCTACAACTCAATTCATGCCCATTCTCCAGGGACTGATATTGCAAATGATTGTCTCCTAGTATAAGGAAAGCTCTGGTATGGGAAATGGACCCATTACTTACTGGACCACTGATTGAAACCCCCATGAAGGTTCAGCAGAAAGAATTCATAACTTTACCTCAAAAGTTGATTTTGACCACAGTTGTTCACAAAAGCGAATCTTCAAAGCGAAATATTCGAGTACTTCATGTCTTTTTTAATCCCTTATTAAAATTATTTATGATTTTGATTTTGATTTAAAAGGCTTAAGAACGCTCATTATGAAAAGAAATATAGCTCAGCAGGAATCTCACACAATATGTTGATTACAATTCTATGGCATTTATTTAAGACTGAGAGAAATGTCCCTGGCATAATGCCAGTCAGCACAGAGTCTGGTAACTGCAGAGGTTAAAAAGGCTAAATCCGGGTACATTTACATGCTCCTTTAGTTATTGAGAAGACAGTTGGTCACTGGAGGCTGATAACATTCCTATGGTTAAAGGCCTTTTTATCTCCCAGGGTACTGAGGGACTAATTATGTAATGCTAGGGGGTTTACACATGCCAGATTTTGTATTCATTTTTATTAAAAACAAGTAATTATAACACCAATACAGAGTGATCATGCAAAGATGATAAAATACAAATTACTGATAATTAAAAGTTGCATGTGAAGGTATTTAGAAGTATTCCTATTTATAAATAACAATAATCTGAAATAAAGGGGTGTATGAAAAGCCAGACATATTACTGTATTAAGATTGTCTTCCTATAAGCTCTTGCTTTCTCTTACTAAATTATTTATATAAAAGCTTATAATTAAATATTACAGTATTTAAATATTTTTGGCACATTATCAATAAATTACAGGGATTACTTTTGTAACTTCTTACATTCTATTTTTTCTGACTGATACCATACATGTCTTGTGGCAAGTAAATTAAATTTTTCAACATTATGATTTATACTTCTCTGTTCTATTGCTAATCTGGTAATTGAATAGTTTGTGCATGACTAAGCTGTTTTGGCAGTTCATCACCCCTGTATTTTTTTAATTTTTTTATAGTGTTCTCTGATGTGGTGAGATTGGGGGGGTTAGAGGGAAAATTAATTTAAATATTTGCAAATCCGTTTTTGAATAGAAAGCATCTTTTGACAATATTCTTACTTTAAATATCCATAAAATATTATTTTATTAGTTCACTTGAAGGAGAGCTAGGAGATATTCTAGATTTCAGAATGTCATGCTATAAGTTAAAGTGTGATGAATTTTGGTAGATTGCTGTAAATCTGATTTTCAGAAATGTTGAGTCCCAAGCCATACCAGTTCAAGTTAGTAAGAGCAAACAAGCTGTTGCTTCTCTAAAAAAAAAAAAAAAAAAAATCAATCTGCTATGCAGATGTGCATTTTAAAATGAACAACCATAAATACCTCATAAATACTCAAGAATAAAAAAGACTATGATAAATTGAACTAATTCTCTTAGCTAATGTGCAGCATGGACTTGCATTGATGTTAATAGCAGAAAAGAGGTTTTAGTCTTTTAGTCAAACAGCACCAGGTCTTTTTTTATTTCTTTTAAATAATATCACTTTTAATAGCTGTCATGTCACAAGTGAAATGAGTGAATGTGTGCATATGCATCTGTGTAATAAAGTGCAACGCTAATGATGTAATAATTCTGTATGTGCTCACAAACACAAGGTAAATCTCACTATCTTTGTTTGAAAGGCAACATGGCTCAAAACATTTTTGCTTTTGAAGCCTCATAGACCCTTTCCCTTTCTTCATTTCTCACTCTGTCTCTAGGATGAAGGACATGAGGGCATGTATATTGCTGACAGGAAAAACCTTGCTTAATGAAAATAAGCTGAGCTAAAGATTCTAGAAGAAAGATACCTCAACACTGAAATTATATGTATTTGCTTTCTATGCATTTCAGCACCAAACACATGAAACACTGGTGCCAGCAACTGCAGTGTAGATAAGCAACAGATCAAGAGCTTTTCGTGTGGAAAGATTGCATTAGCCCAGGGAACAATAGTCTCCAGATACTGCTGAGCCACAGTGTAAAGAGGAAATATAATTTAAACAAGTGAGAGCAGGTATATATTACCTACGGACCTACTGCCATGGTTCTCATTTCTTAACCTTTAAAGACAAACACCTATTTGTTGGAGGACAGAAGAATGGTCCTGGTATAGAAGAGAATGTGACATATCTTAACCCACAGTAAAATATGGGTTATGTCTATACAGCATTCTTCACAAAAATGAGTATGTACATATACAAAGTCTGTCATTATTAATTTTTTCTTCCTTGAAAATAATAAAAAATCAAAACAAAGCCCAAATGTTTTATGCAAAGGTTTTAAATTAATATTTCACACAAGAGAAGCAATCTTTCTCATTTTGTAGGTCATATCACGTGACCACATAAAGGGTGACTGCAGACACCCTTTTTTCAGCATTACATTTTATCATCATTATGGGAGTTTTGCCTTTCGCTGAAGGTTCATCCCACTTCCAAGCAGCCACCTCCTCCACCCAGTCCCATGTTGCTACAGAGATCCCTCCATCACAGGCTAGCAACCTGAGGCAGAGAAACCATGAAATGTGTCAGCGCTGCTAAGCAGTGCTCAGCTAGGTGAATACCCAAAATTTTTCCCATGGCAGTTCAGATCACTTTAAAATTTTTGCATGCTGCAATTATCTCATATTTATAAAAAAATATATTCATGAGTTGTGGAAGCTCTCTTAAAGGAAAACCCCATGAGTAGACATAGCCGAAGGAGGGGCTGCTCCCCCAAAAAAGCAGCCACAGTCTCCAAACTCACCACAGTCTATGCAGAAATACATAATTAG
Organism: Falco peregrinus; assembly: GCF_023634155.1. Lineage (NCBI taxonomy): Eukaryota > Metazoa > Chordata > Aves > Falconiformes > Falconidae > Falco > Falco peregrinus. The sequence continues at coordinate 34,645,242 of NC_073722.1, forward strand.
AAGCCAAATGGATCTGCTAAGCTTGGTGTCAGAAGAGACTGAGATTTGAAAGAATCCAAGACAAAGTTTATGACACTATTTTATTGGGGTTTTAGAGATAACCTCTTATAGATATCGTTGTTAAAAATTGTGCCTCAGTTTTCTCTTTTCCTTGTATTCCATTTTAATAGCACTATCACTAACTTATCTTGTGGGGAATTTTAAGGAAAGAGCTGTTATAAAAATAACAAACAAAGGTCATTAACCTGGAAACTTTTGACATCAACAGGCTATTTTCATGCGTAAGTATTGGGCACCACAGAAAATTCTTAGTTAATACTGAAACTACCAGCAATGTATAATCTTAAACCAACAGTCTATATTACTGAATACCATTTATCTTAAGACATAAATTTCTTTGTTTCATCTCTATTTTATCCTGTAATGACCCCTTTGAGATGATCTTTCAGCACCATCTGCTACCAGAAAAAGCAAGTACATAAATGTGTGGGGTTTCAAATTTTCATATGCAGATAGTACTTTCCCTTGGTACAGTAGCAGTCCACAGGTAGGACTGGTCATGTTCAGCAAGGAGAAAGCCTATAGCCTGGTGAATTTAATATTACATATTTGATTATTGGCTGGTAGTAAATAAAAAACTACTTACTGAGTTTTATGCAATATTTGAAATAACTAATTTAACTATGTACTAATCTAGAATACTAGCCAGGAAACTATATCCATCCTCCTAATACTAAAAACACTCCTAGTCCTCCTAAGACTAAAAATATCATGTAAATAATATTTGCTTGTACAGTAAACTACCAATTTTGCCACCTTTACAATTGCTGGTTTCACAACATGGAAATGATTGATTCCCCAGTGGGAGGTATTATTCAGCACAAGCAAAGACATTTGATCTTGTTCCCACTGAATTGCTTCACAAACTGCCAGGGAAGCAGGACTACCTATTTGACTTTATGTAGTCCTTTCAAAGATGCAGGCAGAACCTAGTAATTCCTTTCACATATATCCACCCTTCGTAACTCAGCTTTTTGTTCCAGTGTGTATCACAGCTACCTCATACACTATGGAAATTACAGAGCTTCTCTACTGGAATCAAAAACAATTAAGAACAAAAGCTGTTTTCAAAGTGACATGTTTAAAAAATAACACTTTCAGTGTAATTAATAAGCTGTGAATTAACAGTTATTTTCCTCCTCAGACCAAATTATACCCTGACATAACTATATGCTGTTTCCAGTGAATTCCTTAAAGTACATTTACAAACATGCATGCACTATTCAGAATTTTAGTAAAGCAGCCATGTCTCATGCCCTTCATTCTGTCAGAGCCTGATCTCACACCTAAATAAAAGAGAGACAGTTTCTGTTTAGTAGAAGACTAGCAGTGAAGCTGTCACCTCAGCTTTTCTCTTTGTTCTGTTAATCCAGGTATTCCAAAATTAACCGGGGGGGGGGGGTGGGGGGGGGGGTGGGGGTGCAGAGCAGGAATAATAAAAATCCCTGAAGCAGTGGAAAGCAGACAAGATGAAATTGTGGTTAAAGGGAAAAAGGTATAAAACCACTGTGTCTTATTTTATTCTCTTACCTCAAGATTCATCTCCTCAGGTGTATGTGTGATCTACAGAGACCACAGAATAGTTCCTGTCATGCACCCATATTTATGCATTTAAAATGCGGAAAACACATATTCTTTCTCTTTGCTATTGTAACGCAGTATGACCAAATGTTAATATCTCATGACTGTGAGGCACATTGCATCCCTGAGCACAGAATAACTATGTGCAGGAAGGAAGAATGTACCGATATCACCACAGGGAAATCCAAGGGCACAGTTTTGTGTTACAACTCTGTGGAGCCCATGTGAACAGGCACTCCTGGAATAGGCAGCCCTAATCCCAAAACACCTGTCCTACCTGCAGGAGTAGGTTCCTAAAATTGTCTTGAGTCTGATCCCCAAGTTTGTGCAACCACAGGTGATTGAGCCAACAAAAATAAGGTATGATTTTGCAGCGTGGTTGTTCTGCTGTACAAGCCAGCTGAAGTCAGATAACCCTGCAGCTGCACAGCTCAATTTCCAATCAAGGAGAAGGGGACAAAGACAGACAGGGGGAGTGAGGCTGCTACTTTCAGATGCAGTCACTCCTAGATGAAGCTACATGTGAAACCCATGCTGAGATATAAGAGCTACTGGGGTGTGACGTACTGGCAGTACCCCAAGCTGGTGTGTGTCCAAGTTTCCAGCCTCATGACCAAAGTGCTCAGAGAAGAAACTACAATATGTATAGTTGTGAGGGGGTGAGAGGACCAGACCAAGTCAGCTATATTCTAGGTAGCTAGGTCATTTGCTAAGAGACAATGCGCTTAATGTTTAAATGTTTCCCTGAGCTGCAACCTTAATGAACTTCAATGAAGAAAGGCTACGATGGGAAAAGGAAGTTGAAGAGGGAAGATGCAGAAAGAAGTTATGATGTCAGGAGAGCCAAAAAAAGCCTTTCTATCCCTGATCTTCCCCCACAGGGGAAGGAAGGGAATGAACGATCACATCTCCTGATTTATTGCCAGTTGTTGACTTGGCTGTAATGTTTATCACTGTTTTAATCCCCCACAAATTCTTTTTTTTGACCCCACGGCACAAGCATATCATCCAGCAAAAGCCTCTTCTTCCTCCCTTCATGGACTACAGCACACAAAGGGACAGTACACGTGATGCCATGCCTCTGCCCCTCTGCGAAAGCTCAGTGAGGTGTTGTGGCACAGGCATGTGATCTTCCTTTCTGTCATTCACCTTCAAGACATTTGCAAATTTGTGCTGGGATGACTGTTGTGCCTGGATCTTTTGGAGCAGAGAATGAAGAGTAGAGACCAACACAAGTATGGTTTCCTCTGTTCTTTTCCTCTCCCTCTCCCCAGCCACCAGCACGCACACAAAGGTGATTTAACTTGTATTGTTCATAAAATTAGTGGATCCACTACATTATGCTGCTCTGATAAAACTGCCTTGTTTTCCCCTGCCTCTAATTCTTCTCCTCACCAGATCAAGTATATCTGTTGTGTACTGTTTGAAATTGCTGGAACACAAAACGCTAGCATACATTTCACAAAATCATACACTTTACAGTATATGTCCCAGCTTTTTAGCATGGGTGACAATGATATACTTTAGTTACAATCGAGAACATCAACAGATTGTATTACAATCTGTCACACATTCTCAGGAGGGAGAAATTGGCAACTCACTACACCGAAGAACAGTAATCAAGCATCTGGAATATTACAGTACAAGTAGATTTTATATGATCTGACTAGTTGAAGCAATTTATAATAATGACTTTTTAAAAATGAGCTTGCCAACAAGAGGCCTCTGTAACAAGCTTATGTTCATATTGACACCAGAATACTTAATGCATGTGTCTCTGATCAATAGTTTCTCTCATCTATTTTACTAATGATATTGTTCTAAGTTATTTGCACCCAAAATAGATGCATCTTAATGGAAAAAAAAAATAAAATCTTGGTGCTAATAAAAATAATACCCTAGTTTTATAGATGCCTAATGCTCAAGAAGAACTTTAAGAATGCTCAGTAAGCAAAACATTTGTGTCATTTTCTGCACCATTGGCAAGTAAAACATAATAACTGCTTTCTCTCATGTGAGGAAAATGATATATTGAACAATCTGACAAAAATAGAAAGGCTGTCAAAAAATAATCCAAAGGGGAAAAAAAAGTCCTCTAGTCTCTATTACCCTGAGCTTGGACCATTACAAAGGTTCCTTTTGTTCAAAGAAAACCAGTAAGAATCAACGAAACTGTGAATATGATGTTTAATTCCTAAAGCACAAGTTATTAACGTTCTAGCTTGGGTGAAAAGCTCAATATAGTAGCCTACATTGACAGGGAACCCAGGCCAAAAAACTGCTAAGCTACTTCTAAGGTTGTATCTGTCAATCACTAACATACAAGACAGAAAGAGGAAAGCTAAAGAGAATGTTATGATGTTCTTTCAAGACAAATATTTTTAAAGGGAGGAGAAATGAAACTAAAAAGCACCCTATAAAAATATTTTTAAACATAATTATGCATAATTAGATTTATTCAAACAAATTTAAAATTATTCCTGTCTTCCAATTCTGAAAACTCTGTGAAACAGAGACTTGAAACAGAAATTTTAGGGCAATCCGTAAGAAGGATACAGTTTATGATTAAGTTATATGATTAAGAATTAAGGTCTAAGACACTTCAAACCTGGAATACTTATGAAATATATAGTAAGATGAATTAAATAGTTTTTATTTTCTACCAGCTAGACTTCAAACCAGAATAGCTAAGCATGGACTTGTATCACCTTAAAACCATGGTCTGACCCAGTTCTCACAACCAATGACACCTATGCTGCCAGAGGACTGGGAACAGCAGAGGATATGAGATAAATGAAGGAATCAGACTAGTTATACACTGTTCTTTCTCGTCATCCTTCTCCTCCTTCTTCTTGAACCCCAAAACAACTTCTTCAGATAGTCAAGATAGTTCTAAACATCAAGACCCATGTTGGGCCTCATCAGGCATAGGAGGAGAGAGCTGCTATACCTCTCCATCCTTTCTGGCCCAGCAAGTAAAGTGAAGTTTCCCACCACTTCCATTGGTCATCCTAGCATTAAGGAGAAAACTTACTCAGGGACACCGATTTCCTTGTGCCCACACTTTGGAGTGGCAAACCTGGCAATAGGCATACACACTACCAGATTACAGGCCTATGGTGTGTCTCACAGCCAAGAAAAACACCATTTGCAAGGAAATCTTCATGTGACTGATGGCTTTAACTCATTCACAACTCACTGTTGTAGGAGACATAGAAGAGCAGATGTTCCTATGACCAAGAGCCAGCCTTGTATCCAGTGCCTTTCCTCCCACTGTTATATCCTGAACCCTGCAGACCCTTTCACGCTCATCTCACAGCATGCATCTGTTGATCTCTCAAAAAATCACTGGATCAGTTGCGTCGAGAGTTAGAGCTACAGGAACACTTCTCAATTCCTTTCTTGCATTTCTTGGAGTTGTCTTAGTGATGACAAAGGGTTACTAGAGCTAGATGCAGCTTAAGAAGCACCATCATTTTCAGGGGAAACCACCACTTGAGTTTGGCCTAGCTCAGCCTTATATACTTAGCTAAGCTTCATTAGATCCACTCTTATTGGCAGATGATCCCTGTCCTGGTTTCAGCTGGGATAGAGTTAATTTTCTTCTTAGTAGCTGGTGCAGCACTGTGTTTTGGCTCTGATGTGAGAACAGTGTTGATAGGACACTGATGTTTTTAGCTGTTGCTGGGTGATGTTTATACTAAATCAAGGACTTTTCAGTTTCTTGGGCCCTGCCAGCCAGAGGGCTGGAGAGGCACAGGAAACTGAGAGGGGACACAGCCAGGACAGGTGACCCAAGCTAGCCAAAGAGGTATTCCATACCATATGACGTCATGCTGAGTATATAAACTGGGGGAAGAAGAAGGAATGGGGGGGACATCTAGCATTATGGTGTTTGTCTTCCTGAGTAATTGTTATGTGTGCTGAAGCCCTGCTGTCCTGGGGATGGCTGAACACCCGCCTGCTGGTGAAAAGTAATGAATTAATTCCTTGCTTTGTTTTGCTTGCGTGCATGGCTTTTGCTTTACCTATTAAATTGTTCTTACCTCAACCCTCAAGTTTTACATTCCTTTCTGGGTGAGGGGGAGTGAGCGAGCGGCTGCGTGGTGCTTGGTTGCTGGCCAGGGTTAAACCACAACAATCCCAAAAAGGCAATAAAAACCCTAAAAGCCTTATGAGTTATCACTCTGAAGTTAGGAAGGCTTCAGTAATAACTCTGAGCATAAGGGATGAACAAGAAAGCCTCAACAGTCCTGTAGAGGAACAAAGATTTACAGCTCCATTGTGTCCACACACAAAGCCTAAGAGCAGATGAGCCTTCCACAGCACTGAAGAGTTATCCAGACTAGATACTCCTGAAAAAAAAGGTTAAAATCAGCTCCAAGGACTTGTTTTGAACAAGGATAATGTCCTTGAGCTAGAAAAGTAGCAACCCATGGACCTTTTAGTATAAAACTAGATTTTGCATGATAAGGTTGACAGACTGCCTGAATAAGCTGCAGGTGCCTTCCTTCTGAACTTTTCTCCTGTTTGTTAGTTTACCTGCTGTTGTGTTTAAAAATGTGACACAGACAGCTCAGTCTCAGAGCACTGACCACCTGTTCTGACTTGGAGGTCTCACTGCCTGCAGACCATCTTCAGTGTGTTTTGTGGAAAATGAGAGGAGAAAAAGTGAGGCAGTAGCACATGTATTAAGTCTGGGGAGACATAGAACAGCTATACTGATTGAGAAGAGACACCACAGCGCATTTGGGGAGAGCAACCTGGCCTAAGGGCTTCAAAGTGACTGGGCATGACTCCCAGTATGAACACAGACGGAGTGGGTGATTTGGCAAATGCCAAGGGAAGTAATGAGAGGGATCAGGGAGCGCCTAGGGCATCAGCATCTGATGTGAGTACTGCTACAGAGGGGGTTGGCCCCAGGAAGAGGAATGAGGCACTGAAGACCTGGCAGGGAGTGATTGCTTTAACATCAAAAGATTGAGTGCTACAGTAGCTCATTTTTTTGTTTTTCCAGACTGGAAAGCTCCACAGCGGTAATATCTGTTCTGCTCCCTTGCCAAGGAGGAAGCCCAGCACATATGACCTCTAACAGATGTTTCTCCCCCACTGTTAGGGAACCGTAGAAGGGCACCTGACAAGTCGGGACATCCACAGAGGCATAGCTAACCCTGACACACATGCAAAAGAGCCTGACAGCTCCCTAAAAGACAGAACATTATGAAGACTGAGTAGCTGCTTGAAGAGCAGAAAATCATAAGGTACACTAAGATGCAACTTCTTTATGGAGCAGGGTAAGCATGACTGATAGGGCTGTGTCAATAATGATGAATACAGCCAAAGCTGCTGCTTATCTCCTACTGTTCTGCTTTCAAAGCACGACAAACCATAACTGGCTACTTGCATTTATTCAAAGGTAACTAAGAACAAGGACTAAAAATACAGAACCGACAGATCAAACACGGGCCAAAAAATTAGGGAAAATCTTGGGCTAAGGGACAAAAAAGCAATACGTAGAGCTCTCAGTACTGAGAGCAGTGCTAGAAGAGTTAGACCAGTTCTTTTAAGACTGGGAGCAGAAAGAAGACAGAAAGGCTGCTGAGATGTTGTGGAGCGGAATGAGGGTCTTCACGTTTAAGAAGGAATGAGTAGATGGGGCTCTCCTCTCTGGGAGCAGGAGAAGAGGAGAAAAAGTAAAGAGAGCTGGAGCCTGCAGAGTGTCTCAAAAAGGAGAAGGAAAGATTGCTGATCCTGCTTTCCAATTAGGATGTTAATGTTGTGTTTCCTACAGCCTTGAACAGATTTTAGTGGGCTGAAATGTTGATACTGATTTTGCAAAGCAACAACTTCCTGATGGGGTTTTCTGAAGTCAACAGAAATTGGATCACTAAAACTTACCAAGTAATTCTAAAATCCAAATCTGCACATTCATTTGTGTGAATTTTATGGCATTTCCTTGTAGATGAAAATGAAAATTAGGGTTCTTTGATTTGATTTGGAGGAGGTCTCACTACTATTAATGAAATTCTGTTGCTCAGTGTACTGGAACCAACTTAAAATATTCTGTCATACCTCAAAATTTATATAAATATTTCCCAAACCATTTAATTGGAATTTAGACAAAAAACCACAATGCATAAACATAAATTCATTTAATTTCATGGTTAGTTCCTTAATACATTTTCAGTAAATGTCCTCTAAAATATTTTCTGTATACAATGAATTCTTTACAAAATAAGATATGACTGCAGCATAGTGTTTCTTATTAAATATTCACAAAGAAGGGGGAAGCTATGTTTTTGATGTAGAGGTAAAGTGTGAATAAGACTCAGCTCTATGAATGTGTGTTGTATGAGTCTTTACGGGAGGTACAGGAAAACCTTCTGACAGAATACTGCTTAAGAAATTGACCAAGGCATTCCATCTTTTGGTCATTTTATGATATATTGCTTGATACAGCAGCAAAGCCAAAAGCAGATTTGTTAACAGCTATCACATCATTTCTCAAAATTACTTTAGAAATGTGAGCTAAATGTTGAATATTGTAACAGTTTTTTCCATTATGTGTGAGAGTATAATAAAATAGTAATAAAAGCTCTTTATTACACAGTAGCTCAACAGTCCTGCTTACACAGGACATTTTCATCCTGTTCCATTTTTAACAGTTGCAAACATAATGCTGATTTTGCAGCTGATGTAGCAAAGGACAAGTCACATTCAGCATCATGTCAGCTAGCTGTACTTAAACTTATTGAGAATACAGTTTCAATTTGAGTGTATGATTACTACCAGAACTTGTCCATTCCTACACCACCTAAAAAATCACACCAAACTGTGTCAGCTAACTTGAATATTAAAAATCACATTTAAGGGGGATAAGATCTGTACTCTCTCAAGCTACATTTCTTTTACTCAAACAGGACTTCATCCATAAGGATGAGTTTCAAAAATTAAACATTTTCTCATCTTTTATGAAGAACTTCCAGGTACAGCAAAAGACCATCACAGCTCTGAGATGTGAACTTGTGTCATTTTCACTTAAAATTAATTCTTTCACTTTGCTCTTTTAATTATCTATATTACTTGAGAATTAAAAATAGAGCTACCTACTGTTTGTGTTGTATTTCATTGCCAGTTCTTCCCTCTCCTCTGACCGCATATTCCCCCTGATGTAGCTGAATGTGCAGTAAGGCTCCTGGGTCTAAAGCTTAGTACTCCCCAAGTCCTCATGGCCTTTAGCATTTCCTCTATCTTCATCTCTTGCCCTGATACATCATTGTGGTGAGTTTGAGCCAAAATCTGTTCCCAGAGACAGGAGGGTAAACCTTAAGCCACCTTGCTGTGTATGCTGGCTCACACTCTTGCTGTCCCCAGCTGCCCCATCTCAGCTGGGCATCGCTCTCACAGCAGACAGGGTCTGGGGGCCTGCAGGGCAGGAATGAGCACTAACTAACTTACAGGGACAGTTTCTCATCATCAGTTCACCCAGATAACTTCTTTAGTACCTCTGTGAGTCACAGCAGAACTGCTTCAGGATGCTAGAACAGCAGTCGGATCCATCTAGCTGCTATAATCCCTAAAACACTTAAACTGGATAATTTACCCTTCTTTCTGACACTAACCTGTGGCTCCTCCCTAAGGATAAAAGAATACAACAACTATCTGGAACAGTGGCTCCCAAACACTTTAGACCAAACACAAAAGACCACTGCCTAATAGTTTTAAGGCCTTTCATATACACTTCTCATATTCTACGCTGGAAACACTACAGACATGAAGGTTGCTGTGGCCAGTGGTTGCAATAGTGGTCTGCAGAGGACACTGACAAGCTATACTAACTCCTACTGGAAACATGGTAACAAAATTAAGCTTTCCAAGAAACAAAAGATATTCATTACAAGGTCCCAAAATTCAACCGATGATGAAAACAATATGCACTAATTACAGATACTAGAATACATGTAATGTAGGTATCAAATAGTAATAGCTTTGTCCTTATTGCAAAAAGAGCCTATAAAAACAGCAATGGGAATCTTTCAGTTACACTCATTTCATTAGAAAATGCCTATTCATTTGATTCAAGAAAGAACTGACCATGGGAAATCAGGAAAATGACATACCAAAAGTTCAGAAAATATCAAAACATTTCATCCTGGTGCTTTGAAATTTTAAAATTAATTTTCTTGAACCAAAATTAAGTTTAGAGTATAATTACAATAAAATAAAAGGTTTAAAAAACCCACAGTCAAATAGAGAAGAAATATTTGAAGCTATTAAATAAAGCATTTCAATTGACTTGAACTGACTATTTTACCCAGTCTTGGTTTTGAAGACTTTTTGAGATTGCATACTTTTCTTGAATAAGACACAATTCAGACTCCAAAAGTTGCACAGAAAACAAGCGAACAAACAAAAAATCCCTGTTATCCAAAATGAAAATTCATACTTCAGGGAAAAACCTTATAGCTGTGTCTCCTTGGCCCGGTGAAGGACTACTAAAATGCGCTGTGAAGCTCCATTGTTCTGCAGTGTTCAGAACAGTCCAGCTTTCCCTGACATGCATTGTTCTGCCTTCTCCGTATAAAACTCTCCGGTTTCTTTGTTTCAGACTGCTTTACAAAAGCAATTATAAAGAATACTATTTTCGTGCTTCAAGTATTCTTCCATCACTGAAGGTTATAACAACATTTTCTTTTTAACACAGATGCTGAGCAAAAAGTCTAACCTTGCTGCCTCGCAGCTCTGGAAACAACTGATCTGCTAGCTCTTTCTGAAAGGATCAAGCTAGCTGAAGTGAATGCAGTATCACGTGGCTTAGAAGTACCATCGACCAGTACACACGCTATCTATGCAAGTACTTCAGTGGTCCCTAGCCTTGTGATGCTTAATGTATTTAGCTTGTGAACTTGCAAATGAAGATAGCTAAGGAAAGATGTTAAAGGACAGACAAATAGAGATAAACATGCAGAGGGACACTTAAGAAGGCCTCTAGGAAGGAGCAGGTTCCTAATCTTGTTGATCTCAAAGAGAATTAGGTGCCTAAAATTTATTATCTAATAGTAGCTAGATCCACAAAAGTTTAATTATTATTTAAGTACCTAGTTCCCACATTTTTCAAAAGGAATTGTGTAGACTGTGCTGAGCTGCAGGTTTTCAGTAGGCACTAAAACAGGTCTAAGCAATTTGCACAATATCATTGCCCAAGTGCTACCTTGATCCCAGAAATGCTACATGGGAGTTCCCAGCACCTGCTTATTCCCCTACAAGTTCCTTTCTATCAGAGAGCTCCGTGGCATGTTGAGTTAAGCTAAATTATTTTAAAAGCTTCACAAGAACTACATGGTCCTAGAATATTTCTGGATTTGGTACATGACTGCCTGGCTGATTCATATAAAAGGAACACCAAGAGTTGCAGACCAGGGCATTTGCAACAAGATAAATCACACTAAATTGACAGTAAATCTTGGATGATACACCTACAATGTACACCTGTGTGCTTGCTGAATTCAGTATAAGACAGCATGGCACATACTAGACCAATAATTTAACGTTTTCTTTATTTAATTTGATTTTCACTAATTCATAAAGAGATCAGCCTTTTTTCTTACAGAAAAAGAAGGGAAGTGTTTTTTTTATTGTTATATTCTGGTCAGCATATAATTTCTATATTTAACAAATTAAAGCAAAGCCTCATTTACAGGTAGACACTGTAACAGTTTTGTATTCAAGGATTTCCCACATCCATTAATGCATATGTAAAACTGGAAGTTGTCTCAGATTCACTTGGTGAAGTTAATCCAAAATAATAAATACACCATTTACAGTATTATTACTCCTAAAAAGACCACTAAAACTAGGACTGAGGGGGAAGCTTTTGCATCACTGTGATTTTGGTTCATATGGAGTGTTTTTTCCTGGGATCATCTAGAAAGGTTATTTATCAAACATTCTTCTAGTGCACTGACAATGACCACAGTCTCTCTTGATCTCTTCCTGTGGAACATTTTAAGACTTTCATCTTTTATTACAGAGCTTGTGTTTCTAATGGGATGCAGAAGTGTTTTATGGCCTATGAGATATATAGTGTGTAGCACAGATGATATTGTGGACCCTTCAGACTTGATATGACTGCTCAGGACTACAGATAATTAGACCTGCTGATGCAGGTGACCATTCACAGCCCCATATTCCTGCACACTTCTCTTCTCACGTTTGGTCTGTACCTTTTCACATCTCTTGTGGAAGAAATGGCTCCTCATACAGAACTTTGTTCAATTTTAGGGATAAAGTACTCATCAGTGAAGAAGGTCTTCATTGTAACTGCTAAAGCTGCTTCTGGGTTTTTTTGCTCCACATTCCACAGGGACAGATCTCACAGCCATGGAAATTAAATCAGTAACAGTTGATTCAGGACGTTTGAATTTGATTCTCCAAAATGCTGAACAGACTAGCCCTTATCCAGCAGTTTATATAAATACCTGCTTAACCTCAAACATGTTAATAATCACAGGCTTCAAAGAAAGCTTTATTTTTCATATGAATATAAACTATGGTTTTAATTTACTTTAGTGAAAGCTGCATAATCTAGTGAGAGTGCTCCTGTAGCACAATAAAAACCTGTAGCTCTCCTTTAAGTACAGATCTATAAATCTGTTTGTCATCATGCCAAACCAATCACTAATCTGGTGGTTTGATGGAAAAAGAAAAAAATAACTTAAACCAGTGAATCTCAGACTTGGACCTAATTGGTTTCCTATATCTTGACCTCTATTAAGTTATGTACTCTGTATTTTTCAGATTTTCTGCCTTCTGGGAATGAAAAAAAAAATAAATTTGAAATAGTATGTATATAAAATAAATGTCATGTCAATGTGTGAGCCATATTTACCTGCTACATCTGTAGCTGTTCCACCTAATTCTTGACAAAATAGAAAACTACGGTCAAAATACATTTGAACAATTAATTTATTAATTTTACCCTGGAAAGCATTTCATTTTTTAACATGTCTTCCCCAAGTAAGATGGGAATTAGTAGTATGCTGTCCGGCAGAGTATAACTTGGTAAGGTTTTTGTATTGCATATCTAAGTATAAGGAAAAATATGCTGATATTCCAGGGAAGCCTTTGGTGATGTAGCACTTCTCCCAGGGAGCACATCATCTCTTCCATCCATCAGATTAAAAAGTATGTGATAGCTATACTCAAAGAAAGCTTCTTTTGCATCCTAGAGAGAAAGTTCTGCCACAGAGACTTTATCTTTTTTGACCCTTTAACCCAAATTAGTGTGAACTTTATGTTTCACAGTCCATCTGAAAGTGTAGGAAATATGTTAGAGCAATGATCAGAAACTAGTAAAAAGTGTATATGCATGATTAGAACAAATGCTGTCCACATCATACAGGATATTTTATTTGGTGTGTTCCCAAAGATTTGTATCACCGTATTAAGTTTCCAGTCTAAACTGTATTATTAGCTTCCTTAAAGATGGAAATTGATTGTTACCTATAAATTATCTTTGCAGAGAATTCACAGCATCCTCAAGAGAACTACTTTTGACAGAAATAAGTGGAATTTTTAACTGCAAGTTTCATGTTCATCTCAATTATAACATAAAACATCTAAAAGGAAAATAAGTGTAAGCATATGTCATAAAAATGAAAATGCTTTTAAAGGGGGAAGTCTTCTGTATAAATTTATGCAACACTTGAGAATAAAGCAATCCGCACTTTCTAAATGAAATGACAGCAGTAACTGTATAGCTCCAGAAATCTTCACATGTGAATGATTTTTGGTGAAGAAAAGATGTCTCATAATAGAGACACTCAATTTTGTGTAAAATGTTCCATAATATGCAACTGTAAAAATATCTAATATAATACATTTACTTATTCCTTTTTAAAATCATAAGCCAAATCCTTCAAAAGTACTGAAGTCAGTATCTTAAAAATCCTTCACACACAGCCTTAAAAAATTTATGGACCCAATTTCCAAAGAATCCTGAAATAGTCACATTCTTAGTCATGTGTACACAAAGGCCACCATTTCTGCAGACATGACTAGAAAATAATAAGGAAAAACAACAACAAACAACTTTCCTGTGTCAGGAGGAAAATTACTTCCTGTGATTTTTTTCAACAAGTACAAAAGTTTTGAACAAACTTACTAACCTCAGAGAACACCATTTTCTTTAATGATATTCTCTCAGCTTCTCTGTTGAGCTTTATATAAAATTTTCTCTCATTCTCCTCCTACTTGTCTTTTACAGAAATGACATATCTCTTCACACCTTTGCCCACTCATTTTTACCACAAACATAGTTTTTAATAAAATTAGTCATTAAGTATTGTATTACACACCCAAAGAACTCATCAGCTTTACCATTCATCAAGAGCCATTATGTTGCGGGGTTTTGCTACTTATATCCACTTTCACATTATTTTTTTAGGTTTTTCTGTTATATTTATAAACTTCTTAAGTAAACTTATGTTCAGCAGATTTAAGACTCCTCTTAACACAAGTATACATAAAAAATTATTTAGCTCTACCTTCTCTCCCTTTAAACAACTAATTTTTAGTTAGGTTGGACGCAAGGGAAGAGCAGCTCCGAATAATTCTTTGAGCAATGATTTTCCTCATTATCTGAGGTCCATGTTGGCAGAGGGGCTGCAGGCAGGTGCTTGCAATCATATCACAACCCAAGACTTAGTGTTTAAAGCTGAAAAACTTCTTTATCTCTTTCTTATGAAAGTCAGAAACCATTTCTTTCCTAAGTCACAGAGAGTAAATGAATGCTTTCTAACTTCTCCATCTCCTGATCATGTAGAAACATGACGTAATATCTCTTCATTCACAGATTTCTGCAGCTCCTGTGTTTTAAAATCTATCGGTCATTGTCCTCGATATAAAGTCTTTGAGTTTTTCCAAGCTTCTATACTGGTCTGCAGGACCTGCATCAGTTTTCTGCAGGTCAGGTCTTTCTACAGATATTAATGGATTCTTTGCATTTTTTACCTCCACCTCATAGTGTGTGGTACACCATCCGTATAAGGGCTCACTGAAGCAATAAGGCTACTAATTAGATAGTCTGACATACAGTTCACATTCCTGTATGAGCCTTAGGCAATATTTCAATTACTGTGAACTTGGAGTCAAACCCAGCAGTATTTCAAAGTGGAACCCTCAAGTTTGTCAGCACTGAACCTCCAGAGACTCTGAACAATTAATAACAGTGGCTTTATATAATCTGCAGCAGAGCAATGTCTTATTTTTCAGTCATCTTAAAAATCACAGATGCTAAGAGACACTCTACTGTTTCTCTCCTTTTGTTGTTATGATTGCTCTCCCTTGTTGGAAACTATCAAGGCCCTAGGCCCAGGTAGGGAATTCCTCAGAGCCCCAAACTGAGCCCCATACCCTCACCAGCCATCCTCCTGCAACTGAGCATTCCTTGCAGCAAGAAGGGAAACCATTGGGAGCCCACCACCCTACCGTACTCTACCCTACCCTACCCTACTCTACCCTACCTTGTAGCATCCATTTGTCTCTCAGGACCTGCACAATGTCTCACTGTCAGCACCTCCCAAAGTAACTTCACACTCAGAAATGTTATAGAAAGCCAATATGAAGGATGCAGTCAATTAAAATGAAGCAAGGATAATATCTGCTATTATATTTACCGATATAGCTGGAAAAAAAAAACCCAAGAAGCTTTCAAGCACACAGATTGCTTTTCAATTAAAATTGAGATTCCGTGTTTATTATAAAATTCATGCAAATATTGTTTACTGTAACCTGGTAAAGATCTTGCCTTTATGAGGATGAATACTACATTAATTTGCTCATAACATTCAACATTTTGAGAAATCACATCATTCACATTTCAACATTTTAACTGTTCTCATTTTTTTTATTTGCCTGCACTTGCACATACATGATTCTTACAAATATAAAAGCCATAGTTAGCTTGGAGTAGCTCGCATTTTCCTCTAAAGAATTTTAAGCCAATAACCTCAATTACTTTTTCCCTTAAACTTCTCATATTACATAGCCACCAGCTAAGGAAGAATCAGAAGCAGCTGTAATTTGATAAGAAAATATTCTAATGTACTTGTTTTTAACAGATTTTAGTTAATTCAGGCAGGCAGAGGAAGATAGTTATGAAGTTGTGATTTTGAAATGTGAGAAGTTCTACATTTTCACATTAAAAATAAAACACAATTTATATGTTTTATGTAACAGTTCAAAGAATGAGGAAACTTTTTTTGACTGATATAAAACTGAAAATCTAATATTGCAATTGTGAAAGATTGAGCTTCTGCTAACGTAAAAAATCATAATCGGAATCTGGAATATAAAATCTGTGGAGTGAGATGTATCCTAAAATAATTAGAACTTGCCAGGCAAAGTCATCCAAACCAAAGTTTATGCAAGCTAGATGATAATCCTGATGTTATGGAGAACACAAAATACTACAAGAAATGAACCTGGAAGCACACAAGGAGACGTACTTTAAATAAGTTGTCAAATGCTGCACTAAAGCCACTTGGTCAAATAATACAAACCAAATTATGATCCAATATTTGAAAGAAGATGTAAGGCAGTAAAGGCAAAGAGAAGAAAGACCCTTAGCTCAAAGATCACTTCACAGGCATGAGGCACAGAACTGCAGCAGTGGATGACAATACTGAGTCTTGTCACAAAAGATGTGTTAATTTTCGATTAGTGCATTGTCTGTATGGTGCCAAAAGCAGTTACATTAGTTTCAAAAAAACCCTCATATTTTAAAACTTCTATTGATAGCACTCAAGCTTATAAAAAATACCGTCCAGGTTAACAAACCATGTGAATTTAATCTAATAGTAACCAAACTGGAAAAGATGGAATTTGCAACAGTACTCAGGGGAAAGTATCTATTAGTGTATTTTTCAATTAATAAGTATGTCTACTGAAGGAAAAGAGGGCTAAAACAACTGAGGGAAATTTTAAGGCAACTTTCCAGGTGGACATTTTTCTCACCAGAGTACAGAATATAGGTAAAGTTTCATTTTGTCCCAAGGGAAAGGATGAGTATCAGAAAAGACTCATCACTCTGGGAGTCAAAAGCAAAACAAACAAAAGAACCAGTAGAATAGTTGCGTGTGCTGACCACTGCTAGAAAAAAAAACTAAAAAGGCAAGACAATGCATTCTTTAAGTCACATAGTAAAAACACATAAATTAGGCATATTTTCCAGTACTTCACAGAGATTTTTTGAGAGAAGGATAAGGTTTTTTGGTTGGTTTGTTTTGTTTTTTTTTTATGTCAGAAATACATTCCATATGTGCTAGTAACCACCTTTCCAAAAATATTGTGTACACCTGTGTATGTTTAATTTATCTTTTAGGTGACTCTTGCACTGCTGTTCCCATTACATTCTACAGGCAACATGCTAAAATTTCAAAAGATGTGTGTGTGTGTTTGTATTTTATCATACAGATGATACTAAGATCCTCACAAGAAAGATTTTCATGCATGAAAACTGGAAGAAAAAAACATAGCCAAAAGATCTGAACATCTGTGAAAAGGACCAGAATTGATGGGTTAAACTTACAGATACAGAGACATAGACTGTTAGGGAAAAAACTCACACAACAAAAGACACAAGATTTAAAGTATCACTTATATACACCATTTTCTAGGCTGAAGTCTCCTAAAGTGTCAGTTCACCGATGAACACTTTACACACAGTACTCCTGAATAGGAGTATTCCTTGAATAGGTCCAGCTAATCAAGCAATCTAGATTTCTCTAAATAACTACCATATCTTCAGCATTATTTACATCTCCATCCTCACATTTTATCGTCACTGATTTCATATTTGTTTCCCCATATCATTGCTGAAATGTTGAAAAAACATTGAGTCTAAGACCAGTCTGAGTAGTACCTCACTAGGAAATCCACCATTTGACGATGATTCACCATTGGCCAGCACTTGAAATCTTTCATATATCTAATCCTTAGTCCATTTATCAAGTGCTGGTTTGCTGTGCTATAAAGTTGATTTTTCACCAGAATATTATTCACTGTGATTATTACAAAAAACTTTATGTACTTTGTACCTGCAGGAAACTTTATGCACCAAACTTCATATTCAATGCAAAAAAAAAAAAAAATCGGGCCTGTTTGAAATTATTTCCTTAAAAACACATTAACATGACAAAATGTATTCCTCTTCTTCAATGTTTTTGTCAGATAAAACTTTTCACATTATTTCACTTGGTTTTGATTTCAGAATAACCAGAATACATTTACATAGCTATCTCTTTTGCCCCTCTGCATCACTGGCACAAATGGGGCTGGTTTTCAACTGTATGGAACTTTCCCAATATTCAAATGTTTATTAAAATTAACAATAGCAGACTAGATACCTTAGCCAGCTCTTTTCAAACTCTAGGCTCTGATTATTGACATCAGCAGTGGTATCAGCTCTGCTTCTGTGGCCAGGCAAGAAAGTTCTTCCTTATTCTTGT
Organism: Falco peregrinus; assembly: GCF_023634155.1. Taxonomy (NCBI): domain Eukaryota; kingdom Metazoa; phylum Chordata; class Aves; order Falconiformes; family Falconidae; genus Falco; species Falco peregrinus. The sequence goes on from NC_073722.1 coordinate 34,663,391, forward strand.
GTAACTCTTCCATATCAACCTTTTCAAATAGGGAATAGGAGCAATTGCTGAACATTTCCTGAGTAATTACCTTCACTTTAGCCATGTCCAATTTCATAATGGCCTATTCTGTTAGTAGGATCTCCTTTGTTCCCAATGTGATTGGGAAAAAAAAAATGTATTACCCTTTTTACTAGCAGCCATGATGTTCTTGCAATTCTTATTTTATTAACAATTTTCTGTGCTCTAGATTAAAGTCCATTTCTCTCTCTTTTGCTTTTCTTCAATTGCATAGACTGTTTTTCTGTTTCTGTTATCTTCATTGTATCACTGAATTAGGGTGAGCTTTTAAGAAAATTAATATCTTTCCTGATAAGGAATCTTAACTTTGAAGATTTTCCGATAATTGTCTAGATTTAATCAGAGCACCTGCTTTCTAATCACTCTTTCTAAAGAAGTCAAATTTATTAAAATTCCAGTTCAGTCAAATTTATCCATTATAATGTGGTTCAAAATATTGTTGCTTCATGGTAAATTCAAGTATAATAAAATTACTGCATTTGATTTAAAACCTCTAAAATTGATTAAAAGTTCTGACTCCATAAATTCTCCTACACTCACTTTTTAAAGTAATCATGCATTTTTTTTTCTCCGCACTTCAGTCAGGTGTTTTCTATTTTTATTAAATGGCCTTTAATACATTCCCTTTTGTGACTATTTGTTAGCCCTTACAAGGAGTTCACAATACTATGCTAGAGATACACCAAAGCGTGTCTATTTGAATTCAAATAGTAATTCAAGTGAAAAGCGAAGGGAAAAGGGCTGTACACAGAACTCGGTAGACAGTCTCAAAATGGCCTATTACTGAAAACTGTGTTACCATACCACAGTTTTCAGACATGGATGCCTAAAGTTAGGCACCAAAATAAAAGATGTAAAATGAACTAAGCTCAAGCAATACAATTGCCTTGGAGGGACTAATTGGTAACAGAGGGTTTCTAATTTTTTAGGTGCCTAAATGTGGTTTTCGGTACTTATTTTTTAGAATATTAGATTAAAAACTGTAAGCAATTATCAGTAAACTGTTCACTTCAAGAATCTAAAATTTGACAAGGGCTTGTAAATATTGCATGTTGTTTCCTAAGGGAAAATGAAAACTCATAATGTCAATGGACTGGAAATGCCACATTTTCCCATGTGTTGTTCCACAGACTTCTCAAAAGCATTGCCTCTGTCAGATTTGGACCTCAATTCTAATTTTTTCTGGTTTCTTAATGGAGGGAGAACTTACTTCTATGAAGTACTGAAGGGAATTTTACAGGAAAAAATATCTGTACTCAGAAAAGGGGTAAATATGCTTTTAATTGGGCAACACCCCTTCTTTACACCTGGGGGGTGAAGGCAGTGGTTCCATATTTTTGAATATATTTTCAGTACAGTTGAGGAAGCTTTATCATAGCTTGCATCTATCCAATACTGGTTATTAATTTTGAATATAACTTAAGTTACATATTTTGTACAGAACAGCAACTCACAAGAACTATGTTCCTTCTTAAACAGAGAAAAGCAAGAAAAAGAATTGGGTGTCACTTTACTAACTGTAAAACTGATGTGAAACAGGTATAAGTAGAATCAGATACCCTATTAACAGATCTTGTACAAAACCAGAATATACCAATGTTCATTACACTTTTATTTCCAGTTTCTGTTTTTCAGAAATCTTTCTGAGAGCTCATACTGAGGTAAGAACCTGTTCATCATTTGCAGGAGAATATAAAGGTTTTATTCCTTCTTGACCTTTTGGCCTCTGCCAAAAATGATGATCTCACAGAAGCCGAGAACTTCAAATAAAAGTGGACATTGTGAAGTCATCTTCTTTCATCTTTATTAAAAACTGAATGTCCTGATAAAAAGTATGATGAAGGCCCCACACATACTTGTTTTCACCTGCCTGATTTCAGCTACTGATTTGATCTCAATGGAACAGCACATCTTTGGCAAATAAAACACACAATTATACTGTATGATCTGGTTCTAATGCTTCTTTGCTCTTGCATACTCACATTTATTTCAATTAGTTATTTAGATTTATAAATAAATGCCATGTCTTTTCCTTCACCCCAGGCAATCAGGTAAACAAAACCTGAGCTTCATTATGGTGCACTTTCTTCCCTCTGGAAATTCTTTAAATCATTCCCATTCCAGACTCTAGTATTATGAGAACCTGGGTAATAAGAAAAATGTCTTTTGTTGTCATATTTTCTGGACATTTCATCAGCTTTTGGTTATGGATCCTTGTAAGCATCTTAAAGGTTGCAGCTGACTGAAAAAAAAAAGCTGACCATACTGAAAGGGACCCAAAAATACAAACTTCTGTACTTCATATTTTAAACATGATTATACAAATTCTGCTTATTCTATTTGATGATAAAGAAGGGTGAGATCATGCTGTGGTTTAGTATATGTAGTTAAAAAATCAATTAACTGCAAGATACAAACTCGCAGCAAACCAGACTTCATTAGTTCCACTAGTTCATGGAACCACTTATTTAAACACACAGTCAACTGACATTTACCTAGATCATGAAATATTATTGCCATGGATGCAGAGCTTGCTGGGTCTAACAGAGCTTGCTGCCTCAACCTCAGAAATGACGAAAGAGAGATACATTAATCCCAGGACAACTCTTGCCCAGAAACAATTCAACTTCTTTCATGTGATACAAAAGCTGAGGTTGCAAACTCAGCAGCCCTAATTTTGCTCCTGGAGAATCATCTCAGTGCCTCAGAATTGCACTTCTAAGCGCCCCAGCTCCAGGAGAGCTTCTTAGATGGGCACAGCAGCATGTGAATGGCAGAATGGGAGCAGGCTGAAGCCCAGCACCCAAGTTACCCAGTGATATGATCAAAAGACACCCAATGCACAAAACCAGCATGTACCTGGAAAAGCCAATATTGAGCTCTGGAGCTAAATAAGCTTTACTGAGCCCAAAGTAAGTTCCAAGTAACTGCAAAAACATTTTGCTTTTCAGTCAGATTCATAATATTCATAACACCCAGATTTTTCCACTAGCCTAGAGCTTCCTGGTTACCTTTCTCCAGCATAATCCAGAATTGACTATGGCCAAAATACAAAAAAAAAATCAAAGTCCATTACCATGTTTGTTGTTAGATACAGATATTAAAGTCACAAGTAGTGATGTATATTTGAAGGAATCATCCACTATTCATTTCTATTCTGTATTTGTAATGAAGCAGAAGGAGATGTTACATCCCATATGATGTTAAGGATGCAATAAAAGTTTACCATCTGTTGACAAAGAAAGATGCGAAGAGGCATTTGCTAAAATTAATTATTTCAGTTAAAGATGAGAATCTTATATCCAAGATCCCCACAGTAACTAGCTGCAGAGCTGACTGGAACGGTCTAGGGCTATTATGAAGGACTCTTGTCTTATGTCAGACATGAGCAAGCTCAAGGGTGAATCAGGGACTTCAGGCTAACAATCACCCCCTGTGGCACAGAAGAGCTCCCATGCCCAGCTGTACAATGGTTCACATTGCCAGTGATGTATAAGCAGGGCATTGTAGGTACGGACTGCCTGTGCTAATGGTATGGGTACCTCTGTTGGGATGTTGTTCTCCAGCTTCTCACGTGCTTCACGAGCTCTCACCAGCAAGGGAACAGCAGCAGGCAGATCACTCCACAAAGCTGGTGTCCCAGAAGACGGAAGAAAGCCAAAGCATAGTACATGGCTCAGTGATGGGAACAACCAGGAGGGAGAGTGATCTGAACAAGGGCCTGGGATCACTTTAGCTTGTAGTAAATCCCCACCTGCAAATTTCTAAAATAACTGGAAACCAGTAATACTGGTATGGCATTCATTCAGTATTTTATCAAAATTCATGCTTCAGGAATTTTCCTGTACATTCAGTACATTATTTATATTAGGAAAATTTCCCTTTCCTCTGCAACACACAACTAAGACGTGTATTCAGAGGGAGAGCTTTTTTTTAAGACTTATGATATTGGTCAACAACAGAGAAGGGACACTACAGGTCAATCTACTTTGCTGTGGAACAGTCCACTTTCTTAGCATGTCTGACTGAAGTATCCAGCTCACATGGTCATACATTTATCGCCAGATCTGGAAAGTGTAAACTGCTGCTGCTGCTTGCAACAGATCATCCAGGATAACGAATATGCTATTGTTTAGTCTCCTGACATTTGGAATTATTTTGGCTCACAGAAATCTTTGGATCATAGGGGAGATCAGTAAGCAATATAATAACCTTTGATTATACAGAAAGCCACACCAGGTGATTAAATGGTGTTCCTTGGCAAGTGGATCTGCTTAAAGATCTGACTTTCATATCCCCTACTTAAAGGTACAGATAAGAACTTGAACACAGAAGAAAAAATAAAATAGAAATACAGACCCAGCTGTGGTGGAGTCATGGGCCCAGAGGCGGAAGGAGTGCTCCATAAAATGAATTTCATGGAGCACTGGATCACTAACAACAGATATTCAATAGAATAATTCAACAGATAAGTTTTACTCTGTATAGTAGGCAGATTGAGAAGGAGTCATCTGCCTAAACATAGGTGAAAATTTTAGACATTCCAGAAACTGAAGTTACCCATACTTGACTGACCGGTAGACTCATCATCTTCTGTAGTTGTAGCCAGAAGCAATAGGGAATCTAAAATGAAAAATGTGTCTGGATACATGAATATCAATAGGTAGCAAAAGTCCATTTAACAGTCATAAACTGTTTGGGCTCTTAAATCTTCCTGCCACTTGCCAGGAAAGAGACCAGATTTTCTGTATTCTAGAAATGAAAAAGGTTTATACAACCTTGTCATCAGTTTTTATTTTCCTTCCCCTCCTCCATTTTTTTCCGGAGTTTCATATCGAAAATCAAATGGCTAAATTTAGAAGATGAAATCTATGTATTTAAAAACTGCAATGGGCCACCCAAATTATGGTGATGAGCTGGGGACTAGGCCTCATTTAAAATATAGAGATACATTAGTTAAACATCAAAGGGCATGGAATAAAAGTGGACTGATACAGTCAAAACAAAGAATCAAACAATGATTTTGTTTTTGGCATGCTCTTATATCTGCTTATAGAGCTACATTTGTTACAAAAAAGAGGTGACACCATACTAACAGGCTGCGTTAAAGGAAAAGACGGCATTGCCTTTCTTTTCAAAGATATAGTATTTCCCAACAACTAATTGTTCTTCACTGCTCCTGAAAGTTTAAAGTAAGGGGTTAGTCACAAGGCAACCAAAAGAAGCTTCCAGCAGTAAAATATGCTCACTCTTTTTTCAGATTAGCTGCTATAACAATTTGTCCTGAGAAAATACAGCTACCGCGTATGACAGAGCAAAAGCACAATACCACAAACACTGAGTAGGACAAAACCAGAAAGTATGGTTAACATTGGTCATAATAGGTTACAAAGCTTAAGCAGGACTTGCTGGTTCTATAATGCTGCTATAGAAGACATACAGTATAACAGTAGAAGGGGTTGATAAAGAATGAAGATATAAGGAAACCCATTATATTCTACATCTGTATCTTGTTTCTTCCTTTCCACTTACAGGGAAGAGGACAGGTAAGTCAAGCTTGACAAGTCATCAAGCAGACTATTAGCCACTTTTCTACAGCTCTCTCTGCAGGTTTGTGAACAAGCAGGGGAAGAGTACTATTTCCCTTCATGCCTCTATTCTTCATATCCACACCCCACCCCCCCCTACAGATTCGCTGAGGAGCAAAGGAGGTTTCCTTCCTCTCTGGAGCTCTCAGGTGAGACTTTCCTCCTTCTTTGGCATATCTGGATTCTGGAGAGAAATGTTCCTGCTTTTAATTTGCTTCCTCCACTTTCTGCTCTTTGTCTTTAATGTTTTTCCCACCAAGACTTGTGGGCCTCCCAGAGAAGAGGCATTTGTGTGGTTTCTGCAGTGCTTCCAGCACAAAAACTTGGCAACATCTCCTTTGTAATCTGTGCCCCACAATTGTGTAAGAATTTTAACCTGCAAATGCAAACAGGGAGTGACACTGTTGATTCAAATGGTCCATATTAGCATATCATATGTAGTACAAATGGTCCTAGCATAAAATCATTTGTTCTAGCCAATATATGCATTAGCTTTCTTTTTTTTCTCCAAAGTATTTGTCAAAGCAAGAATAACATTCATCTAAATTTTGATAATGGAAAATAGTTCTCTATATTATATGCTCAACCCTCCCATTAAAATACTGATTAGCAAATGATAGCAGTAAAACTTCAGGTATGTTTTTAATACTTAATTCACAGATTTCATGTCCTCTGAACTGTAGTTTACTTTGTAAATATTTGCTAATCTAACAAAATATGTACTGCCAGCCCCAGGTCATAATTCATGCAGATAGCAAAGAGGACTTCGTGCCATTTTATAATGTGACTTCCCCACTTAATGAACTCCTTTAATCTGTTAGTATCAGACTTTTTTTCCTAGCTCTTTAAAAAGCTCTGTGTACCATTCAGCACAGGTCAGCTTCCTCCCTCTCTCATAGCAACAAAATCCTGGCTACCTCTGAAGCGGATATGCTAAATGGGAGGGATTTCATATCATCCCTTGTTTCTCTAGCTTACATGAACAAAATGCTACCATTCTGCTCAGAATGTTTTTTTCAGCATCAACCATTTTGTGTGCGATGCAAATCAGTTTGCTATTGACGATCACATCTACTCAGTAATAAAAATATACCAATAATATAACTAGTTTGTTTCATTTTCTTTCCTAATTCAGTGATGTGTGGTATACACAGACATTCTTTTCCCAATTTTTTAATTTTCCAGAAGCCATACTTAAAGAGCATGAACTTTTACAAACCTACTTGCTATTCTTGCTTAAATAAGAAAGCCACATTCTCCTCTGGATGCTTCACTTAGAAAAATACTTGATGCTAGCAATTTCATGCACCAATACATTAAGCCTTGTGTTGAACATTGTAGCCATTTCTTTCTGACACAACTTCTACTTTTTGCTAACAGAGGGTCCAGTCTTGTAACCCTGATTCAAATGACCTCACAGGAATAACCTCACTAATTTCAATAAATCTATTTGCATTGGTGCTGTTCAATGTTCTATGTCAGCTTGCCAAATCAGACCATTAGCAAAGATATATATATATGTATTCAGCCATAGGTAATTAGTATTTCCCTGTTTCTAAATTAATGAGTTTATCCTGCAGCATAAACTGCTCTTCCACAAAGCTTTAAAAGAATGAACATGGTCAAAACTGAACTTTTCCTTTATTACGATATACATTATTTTTCGTTATCCATTACTAAATGTTGTTGGATGCCCTGCAATCAGAGAAAGTTCTGTTGCTGAGTTCAGCGGTAAAAGGATTTCTACAAGGCACAACTGAATATGTCCAGACCAGTCTGATGAGCTTCCAAGCTCCCTTCACTTCTAATAAAGCACCATTACTTAGCAATGATAAAGCATTTACTAGCTTTTGACAGTATTTATTCAGTGAGACTATTTATGACAGCAGAACTAAAAGTGAGTGCAAGCATGTGCAGGGTGATGGCTTTGAAAAGAGTTTCTGTGAAGAGTATTGCTAACACAATGCCTTACTCCTCAGAGCAAAGATAGGCAGTGTGGTGCATTGCTGACCAAGCCACTATGTTAATGCTAGAAGAATAACTGAAGTTAGAAGGATTTTTCATTTACCAGTTTGGTGTAGTAATACTGCCCAAATCCATTTACCTTCATTCACATTCATCTACATTACTGCAGTGATGTTTCTCTCCTTTTATCTAAATCAAAATTCTTGTTTGATAGCTTTGCTGGAAGGGGAATATGAGAAACAGAAAGTCTGCTGCAGCTGAAGGGAAAAGGAAGGATCAGGGCTTACAGTGTGACTGCAGTGTGCATTGCCTGAATTCTCCTTTCCATCTCCTTGGACAAATAAGAGTGCCTCTAGTCTGGGTAACCATAGTTTCTGGTTTCCTTAGTAACCCCTTTGAAAGCTTTCACGTGTTTGTGTTAGTAGGAAAGGGTGTGAGGGGGTCTAAAAAGGCGCACAAACCTTTCAAACTTGAAGTAAAAAAAATCCCAGATTTTCTCCTCAATCAACAAAAAAACCTGGAGCTTAAAACAAGCAAAATCTCCCTGGAAATCAATAAAACTAATTATGACTGGGTATAATTTAAATCATGATGTGATGAAAGGACAAGTTTGTTCTTGAGTCAGAACCATTTAGGGTCTCCAGGGTAAACCTGGAAGTTGAAAAGAAGAAAAACACTTCTTATCCTTGGGATGGGAATTCAGAGTTATGAACTCTGACTTGCAGGGGTGCTTCCTTTCTGGAGTTGTGTTCCATGGTAGTTACAAAGAAAGTACTTACACACTTGAGGTGTTATATTATCAAAAGAAAACAAGGCCAGTAAGAATTATGTCTTTTCTAGCAGCTTTTTGTAAGTACAATTGAAATGCTGTCATAATAATACACACAGTAATATTTGATATGTTACTTCCTCCTCCCCTCACCCAATTGGCCCTAAATAGCAAAATAACATGTTTTAGGAGGTAATAGCTTGATCTTGCTTTTTTTTAATCCAAAGTAATGAATACACTCCTTAAATACTTGAGAATTTAAATTTAGATTTAGAATTTTTTTTGTGTTTGAAGACTATTTTTTACAAATAGCCTTCAATGACCCTTATCGTTGTGTGTCTGTCCAGCCCTAGAAAAAAACTTGCCATTAGAATTGCTCTTTTTCTTTTGTTCTTGAAGAGCCCTTTTGTGTTTGGAAGCTATGCAGACACTCAACTGCATCAGGTCTTAGCTAAACAGCGTAAAAAATGAATATAAGAAAAAACATTTCTACAGTGAGGGTGACTGAACACTGGAACAGATCACCCTGAGAGACTGCAGAGTCTGGAGATATTCTCCAAAGCCTCCATCCTTGGAAATATTAAAAATGCAACCAGACACAGTGCTGGACAACCTGCTCTGATCAAGGGGGTGGCACTAGATCTCCAGAGGTCTCTTCCAATTTCTGCTGTTCTGTGACTCTGGGATTCTATGAAATGCCTAATGATTGGGAAACTGCCTAACTGCATATTACTGAGGCAACTAGAAAAAGTCTATGATTCATGTAAGGAAGCACATGCTATTTCACAAGCATAATACTTTTCTGAGTTAATTTATAGCATTTGAGAGTTTAAAATATAAGTGCTTTTGAGGATATTTCCATATAAAAAATAGATAATAGTAACTATGACATTGGTATTAAGTAAGTCTAATGTCATTTTTGGTAATCATAGATTTTTAATTATAGGAATTTGGGGAAGTCAGCAGAATTAGATTATACAAGTGGAATAGTTTTGTTTTCATATGACAAAAGGCGTAGCTCTTGTCACATACAAATGTGAGAAAGATGGAAAATGTGCATAGACAACTGGAGAGTAATATGAATGATGAAATGCTGTTGAAAGACAATATAAACATTTATCTTTTTTTGTTCATATTTCTCATTCTTTTCCCTAAACTGTCATTTCCCTGTACTGTTGATGGCCTGCTGTATTTTTGAAGGCAGTAATGGTAAAGCTGCTGATACCACTTTTCTAATTTTTGGCTTCTGTGCCAATGTTTTTTAATTTATAGTAACAGATTGCACAATGCATTTGTCAATCTTTGTCTAACTGATCTTCTAAATGGTCATAGGTCAGCAATGAATGCTTTCATTTTTCCTATGAACTTACCCTAAGAAGTGTTTTGAAAAGAAACTGAAATTTTCATATACGATACATGAATGAAGCATTAGCAATGGCCTCATTCTATATACAACACATTACATATACAGCTTTAATCAGGTAAACAGTTTCAGTAGGTGGCTCCTAATGAGCTATTTGCTACATTTCAAAGGTGATTTATTGATTGCATTTCTCTTAATTATCAGTAGGAGCTCTGCCCTTCAGTAGATATGTCTCAATCGACCAGTTTATTGTCCTTAAACTGTTCTCTGATCCTACATGTTTGAAGTTTCATTGCCTTGAATCTTGTAGAATATTTACTTCAGCACAAAGAAGAGAATCAGAACAGTAATGTTTTGTGTCTGTTTTGCCAAGACAAACCTATTGTCCACATCAAAAAAACAGTCAGGACCTTTTCCTTCAGATAAATGCCACTCAAAATACATGGGATCACAGTGTGCCACTTCAAAGTCTGACTCAAACCTCAGTAAAATTACTGGAAATCTCTATTTGATTGAATAAACTTCAGATCAGATCTCAAATAGCCCTGGCTTATATTATAGTCAAAGAAATCTCCTTCATCTAAGAGGCAGAAGCAACACCCTAGTGATTTCTAATGTTGTTTTTCAAAAGTAGAAAACTGTAAAGATGAGAGTGCAGAATAACAAAGATATAATTGAAAATACCATTACCACCATTTACTACTTAGTTGCTGGCCACAAAACTCAAGATTCAAGACTGGGGAAAAAAAAGAAACCAGAACTCTACAGTCAGGACTGTAGTTTGTGTGTCCAGACGCCTGGGAGAATTTCCCTCCTCATGCTTAAACAGTCTGGACTGTAGGGGTTTCTTATAATTTTGGCTTCATTCTTGGTTTGCAAACTGAAACCAATCATTAGGTATTAGGTAGAATGCTTTTAACATAAAATATTGGTATAACACATTAGTGCTACAGATAAGACTAGTATTTTCAGAAAGATACATATTATTGCATATTAATAAATTTTCTTATTAGTAAAGTGGGTCCCTTCCAGATCTTGATGTTTGTTATTCAATAAGATGAAACAAACAAATGTTACTGTTTTCTTTCATCTTCTCATTCCTTCTTTTACTACCGACTTTCAGGTTTCATATGAAAAAATTGAGCATGCTTTAATAGACTTTTATTATTTTAATGCTTTTAATAAAAAAAAAAAAATCACTGAAGTTCTACTCACCGATTAATAACTAGCTCTCATAATAAAAATAAGTCTTTTCTAACCCAGAAATGTGCATAAATAGGATAACAAGGAATCATGAATTGGATAGCATACTTATTACAATACCATCTATTGTACTTATCACAGCCACAAAATCATATGTGAAGTATTTGGTACAGTATGTTACTAAAGTGCCTTTCTCATACAGATAATTACATTTCAAACTTCTTTCTTAAAAATACATTTTCATGAAAACAGTAATTAGGTGTCCCAGAGGATTAGCAAATCAATGCCTGTACTTTTGGTTTCAGGTACATGATTCAAGTATCAAAAGGTTGTGGTTATCAGAACTTGTTACTATCTGATGGTGTCTAATAGCTCATATAATCCAGGTCATACTCCACTTTCTTGCAGCAAGTGATGTTCCCCCCCCACAAAAAAAAAGTGGCACACTTGGTGACAACCTCAAGGTAAGGATCTTGAATAATGGAGGTTTAAATGATCTCTCAACATTCAGGGTCTTACCCCAAACCAGGTTTTAGGCAAAGTGATACGGGGAACTTTTCATTAACACTGTCTGGTGTTGAAACATGATCACAAAAATATTACATTCCCATGAAGAAGAGCCCAGTGGAGAGTCTTTTTATTTTTTTATTATTTTTTTACATGTTTCCTTTTAACAGTTCTTATTTTTGAGCACTAGGTACCAGCACAGGGATAATCTCCAGCTGTGAAATTAAAACAGCAATGCCACTGTTATGCCAGCACATAATGCCAGCAATGATACTGATTTCAGCAGAAGCTGTCCAGTAAAGTTGTTGGAGAGCCAGTCAGAAAGGTGTCTCATTCTGATTAGACTACTTGTTTCTAGTAACTTTGTAATTTGTCCAGGTTCAGAGGCAAAGAAAGAAATTTGTGTTCCTTATTTTCACCCCCAGAAACCCACTGGCTTTGTGTACTTTTGGAATGAGAAGCACTGAATTCCAAGTAATTATTAAATAGATGCATAGCCAGTAACGGTAAGAAAATCCCTACTCTTATACAGTTAATTAGTCTTGTTACATTAATTGAAAACCATTCAGAACTCAGATCTGAATGGAGGGCAATCTGGGAAAGCAGCCAAGTGGGGTTTTAGAGAGTGATGCACAATGTGCCTCTCCACAGCCCGCTGGAGGCAATGGACGCTGCCTTCACAGGGCAGTCCATCAGGCTTATAATTCTCTTATACAAAGATGTTGCTGAGGAGCCATGTATTCATCTTAAGTAATCATATTTAGTACTGGTTATAATAATGAAACAGGTGGAAAGGGAAAGCCTTTTAAAGGTCTTCCAGCAATTAAGAAGCAACAAAGGCATCTTCTTCCAATGACCATAAGGGTATACATAGAGCAGACTGGTAACAGCTGAATGCTCTTCAGGAAATAGCTGTGCCCGCTTGCAGGTTTTTGCAATGCTCAGAATGCATTTTTGCCTCTTTTCTTTTTTTTTTTTTTTGTTCCCAGTTTGGTTCTTTGGATAACAGAATACTAGTAAAATTATATGTCATAAATAAAAAAGTAGAACAAATAATTTGTTTGCATGCAGAAACTGAACTCTGCAGTGTAGCTAATAAGAAAAATAAGACTAGGATGAATACATTTTTAAGAACTGGATCGCTGAGTGTGAATATGTTTGCTCAGCTCTTTCTGAGCTTCCACTGTAGAAGAAAAGATAAAATAAAGTAACAAAGTTCTTTGTGATGTCTTTCTCTTACTAAAAGGCAAAAATATAGAAATAGAGAAAATTAGGAATTATAGTTACATTTGGATGCTAGTTTATGGCAAATTGAATTACAGTGCACTTGTCTTAAGGAAAATAAATGTGTTTGTAGTGGGTTACCCTTACCCAAGGACTAAACTCCCACCCAGCTGCTCTGTCCCTACCCTTCTTCAACAGGATGGGGGAGAAAATAAGATGGAAAAATTCATGGTGTTGGATAAAGACAGGGAGATTGCTTACCAGTTATCATTGTGAGCAAAACAGACCCCCCTTGAGAAAAATAATTTCATTTAGTACCAACTATAATAGATCTGGGTAGTGAGAAACAAAGAAAAAAATTAAACACCTTCCTCCCCGTTTTCCCAGGCTCAACTTCACTCCTTCGCTCCCACCTCCTCTTACCTTCCCCTGGCACTGGTGCAGAGTGGGGAGGGGAATGGGGGGCTCTGCTCAGTCCATAAGGGTTCCTCTCTGACGCTCCTCCTTCCCCACAGTTTCCCCTGCTCCAGCACTGGTCCTCCACAGGCCGCAGCTCCTTCAGGGAATATCCACCTACTCTGGTGCGGGGTCCTCCACGGCCTGCAGGGAAATCCCTGCTCCAGCACCTCTTCCCCTGCCCTGGCCCCGGTGTTTGCAGGGCTGTTCCTCACTCCCTGGCTCTCTCACCCCCAATCTGACCCGTGTTACCTCCTCTCTCCTACACACGTGTATCCAGAGGCTCCTCACAGGTGGCTGAGGGGCCGAGCGGTGGGTGCCCTGTGCCCAGCTGGCTGGAGCTGACTGGGACTGGCTGTGAGTGCCGGCCTCTCCTCACAGAGGCCACCCGCAGCCCCCTTGCCACCAGCACCGCACCAAGGAAACCCAGCACAGCATTTGATTCAGAAATCGGATTAAAGTTATATGAAAGAACACAAATATATTACGCAAGGCTCTTGGTAAGGAAAGCCCCTTGTGTTACCTTTGGAAGATAATAACAAGATACTCCTGAATAGTTGCAGGATATTTTTTATATTCTCGCGATACAAGCTGACCCAAATAAATCCAATTGTGGATTTAAAGTTAGTAGTACAACTTGATTTTCCAACTAATATATCGTTCTTCAAAGAGGCAGATTATTTGTTTTCTGGTATATGTTGACAAAGTACTGGAAAAGATTCAACTCTTTTGGGAAACAACACTTTGACACAGAGGATGGTGTTGAAAATCTGTGTAGAAAAAAAGATATGCACCTGAAGGCTCTGGCCTTTTTATCATACTGTGGTTGGACTAGTAAAGATATCTTTCCTTAAAAAGATTGCCTTTTTAGATCACTACAGAGTTCATTCCAATGTCCTGTATACCATTAGGTTTGTAAGATGCTTTAGTAATCAAGACTGTCATTAAATGCTGTAATTCATTGTTACAGTGTATTTGCTCTGTTTTCCTCTCCTTTTTCCTGCCTTATGTATGTCATAAATTACTCTAATTCCAAATATGTTATTATAGCCATCCTCATTCGTTCATGTGCATCATCTTTGACTTTTTGCTAATATGACTTTTTTTCCTTTTTTAACTACAGATCATTTTGTGACCTGAGCACTTTTTGTAATAATGGAAAAAAACTGGGATCAGGGCATGCATTTTGCAAAAACTGATGCTTGAATTATTAATACAAATCTATTCCCACGTGCAGTGAAATGTAAGTAGAAAATGGAAGCTGTCTATAATTTAATTATAGTACGTACAATAATAATCCATTGTCATTAGGACCCTGATTTTCACTGTGATGTGCAAATAAGGAAATGCCCAGTTCACAACAGTGAGATATAGTGCAGTTTACAGAGCAGAACTGAGTCCTTTTTTGTGTAAAACTGGATTTTAGATTTATTTCTTCTATTTATTTCTGGTGATAGTATGTCACTCTCAACTTTTAATTGCACACAGTGAAAGAAGACACTAACAGGTATTATAACTTAAAGAATCCCTAGCTTACAAAAAAATTCTTTTTAATGCAACTCACAATAGATGGGCATATTCTAGAAAATGAATCAGACACAGTATTCTTATTTCTAAGTCATTCCTGTTTAAATTGTGAGCTCATGCTGCTATTTTGAAATTAAATGCCATAGTCTCAGCTCTCTAATGATAGAAATTTGTTGATTATTACAGATCTTTAAACAGCACTCAGGCACATAGCAAAACAGATTGATAATGCCAACTGGAAGTGTTAAATTCTGCTGCCAGTTTCAGATGCTTTAAAACACTTCAAGAGTAGAGTTCTGGTGACTCCAGATTGAGGACTGTGCTGGGCACCATGCAGATATATAACGAAAGCCAGCTTACATCCCAAGTGTAAAAAGATTCCCGTTGACCAGATGAATGCTCAGGTGCCACTGGGCAAAGGTCACTAACACAATGATATGAAGATAGGAAATATTCAAAGTCTAATTGTCATAGCTGTGCAACTGAAGCAGACACTGGCAGGAAAGATGTCCATAGTCTGTTGAAGGACAAGTGAAAGTCTACTTGTGGCACTTTGTGGAGACAGACATGCAGCCTGGAAAATGCTAGAAATAGCTTTCAAACATATATAGCTTGTACTGAACATGTGGTGCTACTAATGACTAGTTTTTTCTGTGCATGTTTTGCATATTAATAAATTAATTAACCAATTAAAAAGGCACATGTTTAAAATCATAATCTACAGGATTTTTTCTAAGGAACTGATTAGACATTTATAAAGGCAAGGCATAAATTTGATTCAAGTTGCTGGACAATTGACACTATGGTGCTGGTGACAATTAAGCAGCAAAACACTCAATGCTTTCCAGCTGCCATACCAACTGAATAAATAAACCCAAGAGATGAACCAGGTTAGTTTTGGGGCTGGGCAAAGCTGAGCAAATCTGGTCCCTATGAGAGTTAGGAGTTGAGGTAGACCCTGGGGCAGTGGGTAGTAGCCTCTGGAAGAGCCCATGAGCCCTGTAGCACCTGGCAGGTCAGGGTAACCAGCTGTAGTGGCTTTTTTAATGTCAGCTGTGGACATATTCAGCTCTTCTTTTCCACCCACCACCAAACACAAGGAATTTCTATAAGAAACATCTTAATGTTCTATATTGCATGGGTTTGGGGTTTGGGGGTTTTACAGTTTTCACACTTTAAATAGAGTGCCCAAACCTACGCATTGAAAATGGCTACTAGCTCCCACTGAAATTAAGATACATTACTTTTCAGACCAGCTGAGTTTTCCCATTCAGTTAAGAACCCTATTCAAGACTACCTTAAAAACACACAAAAAACAAATGCCAGATTCAAGACTGCACCCCACTGCTCATATACAATGGAAATCACAATACACTGCTTGCACAGGAGCTTGACTGCTAACAATTTCACAGCCACTGTTGGCACAAGTCACAAATTTTCAGTACAAAAGGGTATTTTAAGGCCTTAACACTCAAAGTGATGCCATGAAATGAGACTTGCAGCTTTCATGTAATTGAAATAATGATTTCAGGCTGTCATAGCTGTAAGCATATTCTTGAATGCATGACTCCGGTGCACCTTGTGGGCTTAGAAACCAAAATATGGACCTGTTACTTACAGATCAGCTCTGCAACTGCAGAATGCTTGGAACTGCCTACCCCAGTGCCAATGGCATATACCTGAATGCCTTTTTTTCTCCCTTACTAGATAAAGTGCAGTCTGAATTCTTAATAGTGCATTGATCCAGCAGTAAAATAAGGAATTGCATACTCGTCAGACTAAACCCACCAAGCCCAGTGTATAGCAGGCACCAGCGCACTCCAATCAAGTCTGCTATGATGAAGGCTTTTGCCCCAAGTAAAGCACAGAAAGGATTCCATGTCTACTCCATCTTTTTTTATGTCATCGATTTTCCAAAGTATTTGCCTACAGAATTATACATGTAAGCCATGCTACCACACATTTAAAAAAAAAAAGTTTTAATTTTTTCCATTTTCTTTCTTTCTTCCATTACAATTATAAGAGCCATCTTATGCTTCTGCTAATGTGGAAGTTTTGAACTACCTTTAGTAAGAACACAGTTAAACCCTGTAGGCAAAAACCGAGCTCTGTATCATGACAGAATGTCCCTGCTTCTAAGGATGAAAATATGCACTAGGCAAAAGACAAATTAGCAAGCATTTCACTTCTGGAAAAATACACACTTCAGGATATGATATCAACAAAAAGCCCATTCTCTTTCATCTAAACATTTGTTTTTACACCTGTCATACAGAACTAAATATAGCCTGACTCTGTGCTTCACCACCATATGTTGCCAGTTTCTGGGTGCAGCAAAAGTGGTTTTAGATTTAAAAGGTTTTATGAAAATTCCACCTGCTAATGGCACTCATTTTTATGTTCAAAAGGGATTTACTGCTTTATGTAGATGTTTAATTTCTACTTGTAATTACTTAAGGTATATTCAAAAATCAGATGGCACTTGTCCAAATTTTATATGGTATATTCATCCTGCACACCTGTGAAAGGATCTTGAGAAGAATAAGGTACAGCCAGCTACTCACAGAAAATGTTAGTTCATGTTAATCAGCACATTATGAAAATACATAAGTGATTGCTTAAACTCATAGCCTCCATATATTCATTCCTTACAGATTACATCTTCTCAAATAGAGTTAGAATTATGGTCTTGTTATTACACACTTCCACAAGCAAAATGGGGTGTTCTGGAAGCAGGTTAAGGGAAGCATGACTCCCCCATGTCTTGGACAAGACTGTTGCTCATAAGCTGTACATGCATGTAAAGTAGTGACTTTTTCCAGCATAACTGGAAACTGAACTTATTGTAATAAGTTAAGCAGAGCAACCCTCTAATGAGTCCCACGGAGTGGCAGCAACAGAAGAAATCTGTGGAGAATTAAATATGCCAAACCCCAATAACAGAGCACTAACACAATGTTTAAGGGCACCTCATCTCCCTCTTCCCTGCAGGAAAAGAATCAGCCCTTTCATGCCCTTTCATACCCTTACCTACCTTTCATACCTTACATACCCTACCTACCCATATCATTACTACTCCAGAAATGTTACAAACTCATGAAAAGGTTGAATTCCTAGTTCAGTCATCCGAATCACTTATATTCATCCTGATTCAGCTCAGCTGTTCCCTGGGTGAAGCCTTTTCACTGAAGGTCTCACCTCATCCTGATGTTGCCTAATCACAGCTTTTCAGATCTAGCCTGTATCACTTCTCAGACCAACCTCAGCATCAATTCTATCCTTTTTTCCTAAAACTTTAAGCCAGGTGGGAAAACCTGGTTTTTGGTTTGTTCATAGAAAGAGGATAGAAGAAAAGTTGTCACTACTAAATCCCATAATAAATACTTCATTTTTTGGCTTTCAGTTGTATCTACTAAATCTTTACAATACCCCTAATATTGATGACCTCTTGGAGAATTATCTTTTTGCTACTCTGTAGACCCTGAACCAGGAAAACTTATATGCAGTCCAAGTTCATGCTTATTTTAAAGAACATCCTCACACCCTTCTGGAGCACAGGGTTTTCTCCAAAACTGTGTTCAGAGCAGGGAAGAAGATTTGGAAAACCAGTATAACCATCCGATAGCTTATAATCTATATACTCTATAAACTGACGAGCAACACCTGAAACATATGGGAATTCAAAGTCAAAATGTTGTCCAATATTTCAAAATACTGATTAATCATTTTCTTTAGCAATGTGGAATTCACTAGTGCAGAACAACATCTTGTGGAACCCTAAAAGGTAATAGGTAGAGCAAACAGGAGAAATGCAAAAAGCTTAGAAAACTGAAAGAAAACTCAGGGTGGGGGCAGGACATCAAGTTCAAAAGTTGGTTGAGTGTACTTTATCTTCAGGTGCCCAACTTGAAATATATCAAGTGCATTTGATTTTCAGAAAGCCCAAAACTCACTTTCTCAAGACCAGCTCCTGCAGGACAAGGCAAATGGGGAATTCCTTGTCCATTCAAATTCCTTCAAAAAATACAGGCCGAAGTTGGTTTGAATTTTCTTGGCTCTTCGACTAAGCTGACAAGTTGTCAGTTGCTGTTCTGAAAAGACACATTATA
Source organism: Falco peregrinus (assembly GCF_023634155.1). Lineage (NCBI taxonomy): Eukaryota > Metazoa > Chordata > Aves > Falconiformes > Falconidae > Falco > Falco peregrinus. The sequence continues at coordinate 34,682,162 of NC_073722.1, forward strand.
AGATGATTTGAGATTGACTCTTCTTGAAACTCAAATGAGGCTCCAGCAATGAACTGTATAAAACTGTCAGTCCCGAGCTTGTATAACTAGTGTGTAACTATTAACTCGTGTAACTTGTGTAACAGTTACATCATCCTATTTTGCATCCGCTTTTTTTCTATTCTATGCAGTTAAAGACAGTGACATGAAAAGACCATCAAACGGGTACAGGACACATAATGATAAAAGGTTTTATAGCCACAATTCTGGGAAGAGTATGTTCCTCACAAAGAAGTTACACAACTCGTTCTTAGAAGTGCCAATAAAATCTTTATTCCTCTTCTTTTCCACCCTTTCCCATCCACACACATACTAGCATTTATTTTTATGCTATATTTTGAAAAAACTGTATTTTATTACATTTTTAGAGTTTGAACCTGTTTGTTGTTCACCTAGTTTGTTCCCTATTCTGTATCTGGGTGGGCTTTTAACAGCTTTCATATACATACCATACATATATATGTAAATTCCTTCTTTATTCTACTCCTTCATTAAGTATCAGAAAAAACATTTTAAAGTATTTTAAATCAGTTCTGGAAATACTTAGTGCTAGGTCGTGTTGTTCTGAACATACTGTCTTGTAAAACAGCATAACTGGAAACTTGTAGATTATTGCGTTGGACTACTGGGATTCCAGTCTCTCCCAAAACTTTTAAAGCATTTGCAATAAACCTCCTAGTTAGAGAGTCATCAGTCATATAATCAGAATATGCATTTTTAGAGATAATCCTTTTAATCCATTTCAGATTTTTGCATTTCACAACAGAGAACACAAGCTGATCTAGTAAGGCAGAACATATAGACAAACTACTGCAGATTTTGCCTGGGATTTCTTGGGTCAGAGCAGGCAAGCAGATTTCTAGCTGTCACACAATGTGTCTTCCTCTAAAATAATGAATCATTGTTTCTTTCACAGAGCACTTCAGATTTACAGGCTAAGTGCTTTTTATTTTCTCCATCCCCCACCATGCCTCACACTCAAAGAGGAAATAAAAGTCACAAAATAAAAGAGGGTTTCTTGATCAGAAAAGCAACAAAACCAAAACCATCAGAATAAGTTAAGACATTTCCATGGAGCTTATTACACCAGCAGTACAACAATGAAATCTGAGAAAGGATTAGATGTTTGGGGGTAGAGTTTCTAATATATATATTAATTAAAGATACTCTAAAATATTTAACTGAAAGACCTAAGAAAGAAACTAAACTCATGGTTTAAACAAATGACTGTGTATTAGAAGTTAGGATGGCATTTAATGTATGTGAAAATTTTTTACTGTAGCTGCTTATTGGAGTTTTTGGTGCTGTCTTCTTCAATCTACACTACTGGTCACAGCTATTGGAACATTTGGGTCTGATCTACTCTGTCAATCCCAGTGCTCTACTGTTTATTACATTGATAAAGCACTATAGCTTCACAGACTGTAAAGACAAAAAAAGAAATCCACAAATCTGAAAAAAAGCTTAAACAGTATTTCTTAGTTACACTATTAGATTAGGTGCAGTACTGGTGAATTCCTCTGAGGTGGCTCATAAATTTGAGACAAAGACTTTGCCTCCTATAAAGTCTGAAAGTTGTAGGTGCCGCCTTCTGTAAATATTAATAATGGCACCGGAGTGAGCGCCACAAGCAAAGGGCACTTACCCACTCAGAGCCTTCCCAGCAAAACCCTCACTACCTCATAGACTCTACATTGCTTGTTCTCAAAGCAACCTATAAGATTGAAAATATAAAGGATTTTTTTCTATGTATTCCACAACAACACAAAGATTAAAGACCTCAGTTACTCTTTCATTGTTGCTTGCATTCTGGACATAGCATTGAGATATTTTTCACAGCAGTCAGGAAAGCTTTGGTGTGCTTTTGAGCACTTGCAGTGACTGACCCACCCTAAACTACATCCGTCCCCCAGCCAGTCTTCTCTAACTGCACTCCAAAATGTACTCTTCAACCATAAACTACCTGAAAGCAGGCACATTTAATCTCTTTTACAGATTTAAAAAAAAAAAAAAAAGGAACTTTTTGATCATTATAAAAGACACCACCCTAAATTCTGCTAACAACCTGACAGCCTGAGTGGGTGTCCAGCAGAGATGCCTTGTGCCTCGGTTCCCTGGGTAATGGGGACACAGGCTCAGGAATGGAGCACAAACCTGCCAGGAACAACACAGGAGCCATTCCACTTTTTTGCTGCTCTGTCATTTGAAAATACCTCACGAGTGTTCACTGTCTCAAAAGGCAGGCTGAAAGGGGTAGAAATTGCCTTGTGTGCATTCTCCTTTTGAATCCAGGGCAGATCAATGATTGTTTATCTTGAGTGAAGCAAGTGATGTTTTTTCTCCAGATTGTAGCAGACAACACTCCCATCACTGAACCTGGCATGACATAAGTGACACAGAGCTAGGAAGGGGCACGGGACTGGAGCAGGTTAGAATCTGGCTCCCTTGGTCACACAGAGAGCACAATTACTTAATGACAGCAATTTACCAGGTTTACAGTTTGCAGCCCCAAGGAAATATCGCTTGTGACAGTGGAAACAAATCAAGCCTGAAGTGGTTATTCAGCACAGAAAATCAGAGCTAGTTCTTCAAACACTGAAAATCATGGAATTTAATCCAGTGCTTAATTAATGCTTTGTATACCTATTTCTAAGTAGATTTGCTGGAAAGTTTGGGATACTGGTCCTTTTAAATAAGCCGAAGTTAGGTATTAAATTGTCTTTGCTTCTTCCAGTTATGAACTTGACACTAGATTTTTTTCTAATGATTGTTCACTGTATGCTGTTAGTCTTCCAACTGTGAGAGTTATTTATTTGTGCTGTTTTCCTAAGCAACCCGGCTAATTCCCTACTGAAACATCATGCATAAGAATAGGGCTACTGAAGCTGGCTGAAGTCTTCCAGTTCACAAGGAGAGGACATAAAGGAAGAAAAGGGCTGTTGAAACCTCTCAAGGCTTGATTAATGTTTTCACCTTTCAGTGCTTTTCACATTTCTGTTATTATTATCAGTTGTACCAGGAGTTCATAGACAGAAAAATTATGACGTTTTTATATTTAAAATCACTTGAAGAGAAAAGACAGAAAGGGACTTGGTTTAACAGGTAACGAACTCACAACAGTCTCTTAGGAATAACATCATCAGTGCACAGGAGGCGAAGTCCCAGCTAGTTACATATTTTTCCCTGTTGTTTACATACAGCTGCAGTGATGATTTCTTAGAGTTACAGGAAATGAATGAAAGACAAAATATGAGGGAATCAGTAATTAAATTAGGGAGTTGATTTTTGACTAAAAAATTAATTAGCCTAAAAACTAATACACAAAGGTTTTTACAGTCGAATAGCTTTCAGACCAAAAAACACTAGAAATCTATCACTGCTTTCTGACCTACTTTCCATGGTCATGGCTAATTCGATCTTCTTGCTTTTCATATCTCTCTGTCTCTGCCAACAGACAGATGAGCAGTGGAAGAACAGAAGAGGCAGGTTGGGTTAAGAGGCCAGATCAAGGCAAATCCATGGCAAAAAAAGAGATTGGAAAATTTTAGAGACCTACTCCCTAAATAAGCAGACAATTTCTCTTATTATGGTGAAGTCAAAGGACATTTTATCACAAATATAGTATGCCTCATAAATCATCAAAAAAATGTCCAAGTAAATGATCTCTGCATGGATAATATAATGTCTGAAACAATTATTATACCACTTACAGTATCACATCTAAATTCTACAGAAAGTTAATCAAGGCAATTGAATAAATAGTAGATCTGTTGAGAAATTAAACATCAGAAACCAGGGGAAATGAGTACATCAGATATTTTCTACAAAAAATATTACTTTTGTTTAAGAACTGTGTATTTACTTGGAAACAGAGCAATTTATAAGTGAAATAACCCAGAAAACATACATTTATCTAAATTCAGCTATTTTACCTGACCTGAGCAACATAAAAGAATGTTTTACAAGCTAATACGATTTTGCTTTTTTCCCATAAGAAACTTCCCATATGTCCCAGTTTCTATCCTGAGCCCTCCCACACCAATTTTATTCTGATTTCCAAAGTAAATGAGGTTTATGTAACAGCACTGTCAATTGTTATCTGTACTCCATGTCTTCCAATAGTTTTTCATCCCACTGACCACTTCAAAACAGCTTATATGAAGATGCAAATCTCTACAAATGTGTCTGATAATTGACAGCCGTTTGGAGAAAGTAGACCAAAATTCATATCCCTGACATGTAAAGCTAGACAGTGTAACTACAGCACTTTCTTGTTATCCAGACCACATCTATATGAACTAAGCCAACCTCTGCATGAGCTGCTAGATGCCCAGCCAAACATGGAAGTGGTTTAGGAGCTAGGAAGAAAAAAGGGGGAGAGGACAGGAGCATTAGCACATCAGGATGTTCTGTGAGATGAGATAGAGATTTAAGATGCTGATCAGCTGACAGCTAGTCTCTTCTAGTTTTACTGCTCACATGGGGGTTTTTTCCACCTCAAAGTTTTCCATGTAGCCCCTAAAATGAAGCAGTAATTATTTGCATACACCTTAATTAAATATTAAATAAACTAAATATTAATAAACTCTCGGGTACAAGCTACATGAAAGAGATCCAGAATATAAACTTCAGGTGATTAGGAGGGTCCAAAGCGAGGTACCTGACATTTAATTGCACTGCATTGATTCTGAGGATCTGCATCCTCTGACCTTGGCCCAAGTGTAAAACAAAGCACCAACTGCATGGATCCCTGTCTACAGTTCCTAAAGGCAGCTATCATGTCTTTACATATTTGCTTCTAATAAACACAAAACACATTGCTTATAGGGTTTAGTTGCCTTTTTGAGATGAACAGTTTATTTCTTATTGAAAATTATATTTGGACTGAAACAGATGTAAAACTGGTAGGAGTGTCAAGTCTGTCAAAGAACATGTAGATGTCTTCCCAGTCCCATGTTGTAATCTGTAATCCTATTTTAAGGAATGTATTGATGTTTTCAGCCTTAAAAAAGCTAACTGGATTTTGTGTATTTCATTTATGACCGCAGGGACCTACAGGACATGTTTCCGCAAACTGCCCCAAGCTCTATCCTCTTACACTAAGATTTCTAGTGGAATTGTGTGCTCCCCATGAAATAATAGCATCTGTTATAATAACTACCATGAAATAGCAGCTTCTGTACTATCGCACTTTATAGTTTTGCAGAAATTAATTTTTACTTGTTTATTCTTGACTGCAGATTTCCCTTTCAGAAAGCTGTCAATACTGGAAATACAAATAATCCCAAAATGCTGTTCTCTCATTTGCTCTGTTCCTTTTACAATCCCTTAGCAAAATAAAAACAAACAAACAAAGAGAATCACTCCAAAAACCTACAAAGTTCTTATTTTTCAATAAAGCTGTAGAACAAAAACGACTAATTGCAATGAAAGATTTTGTTTTAACTGGAGAATACCATGATGATGAATTTTCAGCTGACTCCAGATGACAAAAGAGAAAGTAGACATACAGAGGTTGTTCAGCTCCATGGTTAAGGTTGTGTGGACTGTTAGGCCTTGACCTAGATTAAACACACTTGGTTTCACAATTTAATAATCATAAATTTGAAAAAAATAGTTTTTCAGAAGATGACAGCACTAGATATACAATTTTTAATTTAATCTATAATTTGAAAATATGGATGCTTTATTCTGCAGTGTTCTGGTCACACAGAGAACAGGAAAAGGGGAAGTTAATTTCACTGCAACTTTCAGTTTCTTTCAATTCAAGAACTGGAGCCATTTTTTGTACTTTATAACACTGCTATATATTTTCTTTTTAATAGATATTTTGGTAGAAAATAAAGTAAAATTAGCTAGAAATAATTTTAGGAATTTATATTAAAAATAATTACCAGGAAGTGAAGATGTTCCTATAAAACCTTTTAGGACTGTTTTAATTATTTTTAAATATTATTTCTTTATACCATAGAAAATTAATAAAGCTAAAAAGATAGTAAAGTACCAATCATTTAGGTATTGAAACATCCTAAGGCATCTAGTAAATGTAATTTAATGTCTGTGGGGTTATGTTTGGGTTTTTTTGGTTGGTGGTTGTTTTTTTTTTTTATATTATAGCTACCTAAACTGAGAGGTAAAAGTGTGGCGGATATTGATAAAATATTATTATATCCTAATGGCTATAATTTTATCTATATTGAATAACCCAGCTGGTACCAAAAGGGGTTTAGTTACTGTAAGTACAGTCGTTTATACACATTTGCAGAGTACCAGTTCACAGCTTCAAATATGTTTTTAGAAAAGCAGGTTCAACTAGGGAAAAATATGAAACAAATATGAAGGAAAGAAAGTTCACCTTTGAAAAATCAGTCTTTCACAGTGCTTCTTAAACTATGGAGGTTATAATTTCTTAGTTATTCAGAAACAATAATTATATTTTTCTGCTTCCATCCTTTTTTTTTTAACATTTGAAGCCATACTTTTATAAGAAAAGAAAGAAAAATCTTCCCTCAGGACAACAGGAAGATATTTCTGTTGTGTAGCAAAATCACAAAGTTCAAGCTGAGAAATATATGATAGCTATTTATTTATTTATAATATTTTACCTTCTACCATATACAGACTAAAATTATCCTCAGAGTTCTTTCACCTTTTTAAACAATAAAAGTTGTTCACATATGATATTGCTTCAATGTTCTCCTAAAAATTGTTTAGAACTTCTGTTATGAAAATTATGTGTCATTTTTAACTGTAAGAATGTAATAAAACATTTAGTAAAAAACTCCATAGTTCTCCACTGAAAGAAATTATGAATCTTCAAAGGTCAGCTATAAATACCTTTTCTAATGCCTTTGTGACTGAAAAGGCTTCATAATAATGAGTATAATCTTTGTCCAGATTTTCTTTTTCAAGCAAATCACAATTTGGTAATTTCTACCTGTTAAATTGATTTCTTTAACTCTTTTCTTTAGAGGTGCTCTGCAAGATTCATCCTTTCATAGCAAAGAAGGAAAAAATAAACCTGTTTAAAAGATGTAGATGACATCATTGCAAAGTAGACTGAAAGTCTGTCTTCAGGGGGGAAAGAAAACACGTCAGAAAGACAGACTTCAGAAGGCGAAAAATCAGTTCTGCTTCAGTATGTGAAGCAAAGTGAAATGTTTCTGTATTAATACAGAGAAAAGCAGGAAAACCAGATTAACAGGTAGGATTGCTGTTTTCATTGTTTCCTTAGATAGGCCTCACCCATAGTTGTTCCCAACACCAGAACAGACGTAAAATAAGTCCTGAAAGGCAAAAGAAGCTACTGATGCACCTTTCAAAATTACAGTCTTCAGCAGTTTTTACATTAAATTTGTAATAATACAAACAGGTAGTGAAGTTGAAGACATTGTAGAGTTCTCATGCAAGGGCATCTTTACCATTTTAAGAGATCTCATGGAGTATGTCTTTCTCTGCTTATTTAGTGCTGTCCTTAATGCAAGGAGACAAAACAAAACACTGAAATATGGAGCAGAGTAAACCAGTAAGGTCCATGCTAAACACAAGAATTCATTACAGTCAGGGTTTGGAGTTTTTTAATTATCATCTCTTTCTTAATATGGAGTGTAAAAATGTTTTTTATCTCATGGCAATTAGAAGTGAGGGGAATATATTGACCTTTGTGGAACAACAAGACATACTGGGATGGAGCTAGCCAGTAGTCTTACTTGCTATCCCACTCTACCTTGGCTTTCTTCAAAGCAAAAATTCTTTGAGATACACACATATAAATATCTCTAAGCATTATCTATATATCTCAGATAAATATATATATATATGTATCATGTCCTTACTTAACTGTCACCAGAAGACAAACTACTCCTAGAGCTTTCTCAATGACTCGAAAAGAATGCTCCTGAAAGTGTTTATAACAAAAAAATAAAGGTCCTATACAGGTAGAAGTGACAGAATTAGCAGCCTCAGTTTTATTTGAGCTGACACACTGAAAACAGTTTGTTTAGTCTGTATGAGAAGACATGGAAGAACGCAATTTTTTATGCCTCAGCTACTTGGCCTTTAAACCCCCAGGGTACTGGGGTCTCTTTCAGGGCACTGGGTTGGACTTCAATGAGAGCAGGAATCACCCTTTAGGTAGGTGTGATATATACACTTACCTAACAGCAACCAAATGAAGAAAGACAAGATTTTGATCTCTTCCCTTCACTCTGACTCAAAATGAGACAGAAGAGTAAGGTGGATTTGGATTTTGGTTTTTTTGTTGGGTTTTTTTTTTTTTTTCCCAGTAGTAGCAGCATAGGTAATTGGGCCAAAAATCTGGCCTTTGAAGGCTACTAGCAACAAGTGGTGCTTGAAGGCTGTGTGGTGATCCAGATATCAGTTCTCAACAACCTGCCCAAGGAATGATGTGAATGTAAAGCCAGAAACAAAATAACACCCCTCAAAATAACACACAATGCAAGCATTTTAAGGGCTGAGTGATCACAGACCACCACATGATGCCAGATACAAAAAAGAAACTTAGCTACAAATGGATCATCTCCAACCAGAGCTGAAACTCTGGATATGTAAAAAACAACCAAGGAAGTGCAAAATACTGCTTAAGTTGTTAAGCACAGGCAATGGGGACTATAAAAAGCAGATTAACTGTTACTCTTTTTCTTAAGATGCCTTTGAGGCATTCAGTGCATGCAGCTGTTAGAGAAATCTGAGGATGATTTCATGTCAAGGAACTGTAGAAAGGTAGTAATTTTAAAAGAGTGCTAAATACCGATGTTTCCAGTGCTCAGATCAATGCAGCAATAATTCATTCTGTCTGAATTGTTGCAATCGGGAATGCAACATGATGCTTTATGTCATGATTCCCCAGTGTGTTTAATTCAGTATGGATCCAGACTACTGCTGAAGGGGTTGCACCTGCCTCTTTTCCCCTTCCCAGTTCCTGTCTCCCTCTTGTGCTAGCACTCAGGAAGACATGTGATGCACCAGAGATCTCATCTCCCTGAAAATTACATGGGGGGGTGGGGGGTTAGTTTCTAACCAGATCAGTGCCAGAGCCAGTTCACCTTGCGGCTGCATGAACTTCTGAAGGGAAGGGGCAAGAATAAACAACTAAGGCTGTGCCCTTCAGTAGCAACAATGCTTTATGCCAGTTAAACTTCTTGGATCCCAAGGTAATGGTTGCTACATAAAACCCTGAAATGGAGCAAACAGACTGTTGCATACTGTAGTTTTGCATAGGATCAGTGACAGTGATTCCTCAGACACCTCTCACAGTTTCTTTTTCTGCCTGGAACTTCATATATTTTTCTGTTATTTAAACTATTCAGCTGCAGTAATAATAGTTATTCCAGCCTCATTAACTAATAAGAATAATTGCCTACTGTCATCTTTATTAAATCCTTCCTTTTTCTTTTTCTTTTCTTTTAAATAGTCATGCTTCTTACAGTACTTCTTTCCCTTAAGTTGAATAGGATGAGTTGATTTCCACAGAGTCTGCTAGAAAAAGGTGTTGGTTTAATAATTATGGATTAAATCCCTGTACAAATTAAATCAAAAGCATCTCTCTCTTATTGCATTGCCATTTTGATTAACCCATTGTCATTCAAATGCAAGAATTCTGCTAGAAGAACTCCAAGGCTCTACTGCTTTCTGTCTGGGAATCAGCATCCTTACTTGCACTGTAACTTACCCAAGTCGATGCAGATTTTGCAGTGTCTCTGACATACTGTGAAGGGAGTTGTATTTTCCACCCTACAAGCACACAGATCTTCCCTAGCTGCCTTTAGACTAATTTAAGGACACGTGAAGAATTTGGCAGAGACTATTACAATGCAGTGAATGGAACCACTGTAGTTAATAAGGGCTTCACAACCAAGCCTATATTACAGTATCATAATACAAATATATAACTAATTAACTAAACAATGAAGGGGAAACATAAAAACAGTTTCTTATGCCTGGGGAATTATAGAGCCTCAGGCTCCAATGGTAGCTTTAAATAAGTATTTCTTTGCTTTTGTTAAGACAGGTTGCTTTAATTTAATATATATTTTATATTAAAATTAATTATTATGTATATTGGATTCTGTGGTTATAATTTGTATTTTCTGCTTTATATGTCACTCACTCATTAGTTTCCTAAATAACAGAGAACACAGTCAGTTGGCATTTTCCAGTGTTTTAATTGCCTGCTGTGATATAATTATTGTGACATTTTGGGATGTTTTTAACATCCTGAATTAAATATTCTGACATCCCACAGAGCACTTCATGAAAACAGTCAAACTGTATTCAAGTCATTAGGAGTCTACAGTTGTCCTTTAATATCAAAATAATTTCTGACACAAAAAATGTAGATAAAATTAAAGTATTTAACAACTTATATCTTATGTCAGTTTTCATCTTTAAAATTGTAAAATGTTATTACAATATAATGAGTAACGATGCAGATCAAAATACTGCATTAATTTGTACTTTCTTTTCTTTTTTTTTTTTTTTTTTTTAAGTAGCTACCAAAGAATGCTACCTATAAAATCCTATCTACAAAGCTTAATTTTTGGTGAATTGTCTTGCTAAAATATGCTACGCTTTTTTTAAAAAAAAAATATTTTTTTTTTCTGATTCTTCTTTCATAATGGTTGTGAAATACTGTACATCTTTAAAAATTATTTCACTTGCCACAGGAATAGTTTGTGACACAAAGTAAAATGCTTTGACACCCAGATTAGACTTGATTTCTGCAAACATTAATTGATTAATATATCTAAAAAGAAATAATTGTGAATTAGCTCCTAACAAGGTGCAAGAATACCTAAGACTAAGATGAAATTTCCTGTCTTGGTCTTTTCAGCTCTGTTTTGCAAATGGATTGGAAGTTTCTTGGTATGTGCTGGGAGAGTATAGAAGAGGTTTTGGGAATCACAGTGCCAATAGTCAGCTCCTTTCAGCCCTCCAGTCCAGCCCCTTCTGCCTCTACCACCACTGCTGCAGAAATGGGTAGATCTTGTTAGGGTTAGAAAGAGAAGTCAGGAGGCTGATAGAGGGTGATATTTCACACTGACAATCTCCAGTTAACACCTGGTCCCTAAAAACTCGTATGCTGGCTTGTGCACAGCACTACATTAAATTGCACTACAGTCAAACTAGAAAATCAGACACACATAACCTGCCACTTAACTTCCCCATGTCAGAGTCTGGCTTGAAGACACAAATTGTGCCTGTTTATTAAATATACTTTTAAAGAGCGAGTGAATGTCTTCATATAGATTTAGTGTTTCATTTATACTTAGCACTAATACCCCAAAAGTTCAAACAAAATATTCAATTTGTATTCTCAGTTTTAAGGCCTAAATGATGATATTTTTTTATTCTATCTGCAAATTTAGTTACTCTATAACATTCATTAATTAAATTTCAAAAGATCGCCTGAATTTTCCTGTGTTAAAATTTAGAAATAAATGCAAACCTGTAACACTGAAGTAATATTCCACAAATCTTAAACATAGTTATGTATGTTTATACAAAAATATATTGGGCCACTGAGTGACCAAGACATAGTCCATGTAAGATTACTGACAAGACTTTAGTTTGCGTGGAAAGACAGTAGTTGCTAGTTATCAGAATTGAAACTAGAAGTGAGGAAGCAACAGTAAAGAGCCCTATAGTATGCTGGCATTAATCTGACAACAAGAATATAGAAAGTGAAATTCTTTCTATTTCTTAGGCACAATACAGCAAAAATCTTCTAAATCAAATCAATTATTGGATACAAGTGAAGAAGATGACAGTACTAGTGAGTGCAGTGTGTGTAAAATTAATGTCCATCATAACTTCACTGAGAACCTGGAGAGAGAGATAATGGAGTTACAACTAGGGGACAAATTTGCAGCAAGGATGTTACTTTTATGTATACGATTACCTGTCTTTTCTATGAAGTATAGCTTTGCTTATATGAGTACTTATTTACTTTATATCTTTCTGATAGTACACTGATGATTCATATTGACTTGAGCATGCCCTAGCGTACTTACTACAATAAAATGCACTGAAACAATCCCAATTATATGATCAAAATCTTCAATAACCCAGCTGACATTTAATGTTGACACTCCATCGTCATGTCAAACTTCTATGCAAACTTCAATCTTTTTTTTTGTTGAAAACATGTCTCCACTTGTTAGATTTCTTTAAAATATGGTAAATGAGTTAATTACAATTCCAAACAGCAGATGTGGGTTTTAACAGCCATAGGGTTTGCACTAACAAGATATCTGAGCAAATATCATGTTAACTGAAGTGAAACTCTCTTGCAGAGCAGCAAGAATGCAGAACGAAGAAATAAGAGATTACAAATAACAGTTAAAATTAAGCTCAAATAAACTCTGTCTGCATTAACAGCCAGGAGCAAATCAGCATTAGTCTTATTTTACCCCAGTTCTGAATAATTTTTTAATATGTAAGATAATAATAAATAGTAAATAAATAATATTTAATAATAAGATCAGTGCAAGCATCCTCAACCCTACTGACTCTGTTGAAGTCCTACTACTTCATTTTAGCTGCTGTTTGGCCAGGCACCTAAACTAACCATGATAAATGAATCCCCATTCAACAGAGTATTTAAGTACATGCTTCATGCAGCTGAACACAGTGTAGACTTAAGCACCCACTTATAATGAGTATGGTAATACATGGTCCTGAATTTGCTTTCCCTTCTACTTGTAAATATTGCCAAGCATGAAGATGGTGACAGATCACTGAAATTGGGAAAAGATTACCCAGAACAGCTACTTCAACTGGTCATTTTCAGGCACAAAATCTGAGGGGACAGAGTTTTTTAATCTGAAGTATAATTAGCTGACATTGTACTCCATTGTGGTATAGCATTAAAACCCAAAGGGTAAACCAAAGTACTGTTAAGTGTCACAAGCGAGCCTTTAAAAAGACTTTTCAAAAGTTTTATGAGGTATTTTTTTGCAGGAATATCTACTACAAAAAAAATATTTTTGTGTTTCTGTGTTGAAAGATACTAAAAGACCATCTCTTTACTTTGTTAGAAAATAAGCACCCATCCAACAAAAATAACTGATGCTCTAGTCATTTAATGTATGACTTGCTCTGAGACAGTATGGAACTACTGTCATATACTTACATAGTTCTTTCAAATATGTCAAAGTGATACCTGAGGTCAGGAGTAAAATCATGTTCATGTTTCAATGTTGTCAGACAGGGTATTTCACTATTAATAAATTTTAATTGGATCGTTATCTTTGATGAAGGAAAATTATATTGGGACCATCTACATTAGCATTCTAGTTCAATCAAAAGTTAGTGATTTCAAGCATGTCTCCCACTCATCACCACATACTATGCTCCACATTACAGAATTGGTTTAGAGTGCAAAAGCTGCATTATTTTCAGATGAAACAAAGCTAAAAAGTATGTTCTAGAAGCACACTTAATAGTGTCCACTCCTGGCTAGACAAGTAGTTCATGGGGTCAGACTACAGCAAGTCCAAAGTAAACCTGCAAAAATATAAATAAATGGGACATAAGACCTGATCACCAGTGCATAACTCTACAGGTTCAACGGGTGAAACCACATGCTGATGTGAACAGCATTTATGCTGTCCAGAAAAGTGCCATGGAAGGTTTGATGTTTAAATGTACAAATTAGTCAAAACCAGGAATTTTAAGAGAAATCATAAGCACTACGGTGACTGAAAACTGTGGCAGGAAGTTTTTCTTTTCTTATTTGGTGGAACACCATGCCCTCCCTTACCAGTGGTTCACCTTCTAACTCACATCAGTTTCCCCAGAATATCCAGTGATAAGTCATCCTTGAGATTTAAGCTTCCAGGTTATCGCTGGCAAATCCTTCTTGTCAATGCATCTTCACCTCTTAAATAGGAAACCCAGCAAGGTGATCCAGACTCGACTCTTGGCTTCATCTGTAGGAATTTAACCTCTGCCTCTCAAGAAGTATCTATAACCACAAACCTGTGGGTAATTTGGGAAGAAGGCACTCTCTGTCCGTTCTATTGACACTGTGACATCATGCAGAAACGAATTTGTGATAAATTGCACAGGAAAGAGCAAGCTCAACTCTATCTTAATGATTAGGACTTTTCTATTAAAGACAGGAATAGCTGGTGACAGTCTGCAGGTAGTCATAGCTGCCATTACAGAAAGTGAACCCTGGTATTAGTTTTGAAAAAACATTACAATTGCATTTTGTCAGGGATCTAATCCTGTAGTAAGCATTAGGTATGCTCTGAGAATGTCCCCCGGGTCAAGCTACTTAGAGGATTTGGTAGAGAAACAGTTCTCAGATCACTGCCAGGCTGAGGTAGAACATGGGCAGGCTCCAAACAGCCTCTGATATGCTCAAAAGCTAATGTCTAGGCACATTTACACCTTTAAAGGCAAAGAAACAAAGAAAGTCAAGTGCATCTAGAATGAAACTGATACTTAGCAAGGTCTTTTTGGATTGTATTTTCGGCTTCATGATCATAAGTCCTTTATTTTGATTCCTCTGATTTTGAGGTCTATAAACACTTCCCTACAAAAGAAATAGCAGGACCATGGGAAAATAAAAAGAGGCAACTGCTCTGCAGAAACCAGAGCAGACTAACAGAAGGAAATGTATACTGCAAGCTGCATAATTTAACCTGCTTTACCAAGGCAGCTTGAGCACTGGAAGCAAGTCAGTGAAATCACCCCAAACACGAGGCAGCTGTGGTTAGACTCTTTCCAGCCCCTGAGCAAGCTGCTTTCAAACTAGCTCAAATGTCTGCAGCAGAGCACAGAGCTAACAGGCGTAGCATAAAACCAATCCAGGAAAGAACTTTTGGTATGCGTTTAAGTTCACAATTAGGGAAGTGGGTAAGTGGATGCTTGAAGTTAATCACTTATTTAAGTGCTTTCCTGAATTACAGCCATACAGTGGTATAACTGATAACTATATCGTTATGTAGAATCTATTTTACATTTCTATATAGAAGCAGAGAAGGAAAGTATTTAGATTAAAGGAAGAGGAATGAAGCTGAATAAGTGCTATTAATGCTAGTTTTGCTGGTTTTCTTAATGCTGTCATACTAGTTTGACCTTTATTTAGAAATCTGTTTGATTTTTGTCATTTGAGATTGATATGTTTCTAAGCAAGGGACTATTTCTGGAAGGAAAAACATTTCTTTCTTTCTCCTTTGCTTTTTGTTTTCCCTCATATTATGACAATTTGTACCATTTTTTGCTTCTATTGCTAAATAGATACAGTTGTTAGGTTTGCAGTAATTCCTACCATAACTGTTCAGTGTATGTGGCAGACAGCTGTTTCCTGTCCCTCACCCTGGTGAAACAGCTTTCTGAGTAAATATTTACAAAGAAATAATTAAAATACAGTTTAATTAAAATTTTTTTTAAAGAATGAGAAATACATAAAGTTGTTATCATTAAATCAAATGAAAAAAACCAAAGCAAATAAAACATGAGCTAGTCAGTATAGTCCTATTGATCATTGTAAACAAGAGAAGATTTATTCATTAAAATTATCATTCAGAACAGTTCACTGAATTCATACAAAAAACATTCCATACCTTTGTGTTTACTAAACATTCTGTAACATGCTTCATGAAAAGTAGAAACAATGTTGTTAGCTATTCTGAAAAACTCCCAGGTTTCAATAAACACAGCTTTTTCTTCTCAGACCAGAATCAAACCAGATGCAGTTATAACATCAGCAAGGGCACCTATTAGTCCAAAGTTTGATGTTCACTCTCTGCAAACATTCATATTGCTAAATACTCACTGCATTTTACTTCAGGGATAGGAAAACCATCCCCGTGCAGTTTATATTTCAGATTTTGTGTTATTCTTTTTCTCCAGAACAAAAAGATACCATATATAGCCTCAGTCTTGCACATTTTAAACCAAGTTTTACTAAAAATTCACCTGTGAAAAAGTGACCAAAAAATAGCTACAGGATGACAAAAGAAATAATCATTTTGCCTATATATATTTAAGTGTGGAAACAAGAACACAAATATCTTTATTTTTTTAGCTATATGTTTATCCATGTATTTGCAGTCAGGTAAGCTAGGATGGAATTTTTGGAAAATTGCTACAAGAGCAAGCAATTGTCTACATAAATTGTCCTGTAGGATCAAGGCCTAAACTTATTAAAAAAAGAATCCAAATTCAGCCAGAAGCTTGATGTTAGTTCAGTTTCACCTTTTTTAAAGACAAAATCTTCCAAAGATGCTACAGATTTATAATGCCCAAAAGAAGTTTCCATTGGACAAAGGATAACGAAGTAGAACAAAGTACTCCTGTACCTAGAACAAAGTCAGAAATATTGAGACATACGTTTAGGAACAAATCCGCCCCTACCTGCTGAGCCCTTAGAGGCTATGACTTTCCTTGCAGTTCATTTTTTTTACACCAAAGTTTCCCAAACTCAATACACTCTGCATAATCTCCCCAAAAATGCCACCTTCTTTCTACTCCGAGACTTAAATCTTTGAGTGTTCATGCTACTGTAACTTAACCCTGTTTCACAAATTTTTTTCAGTTGCAAATTCACTGTGCTCTCTTCCTCAGACTCTTTCTCACCCTCCTAAAGATACATGATTTTGTCTCATGATGTAGTACAGAAATCAGTTGTAATAATCCTATTTTTTCACACCTAAACCTTCTCCCAGGTGAACTACCTCCTTCCCTGTGAACTGCACCTGGCTGGAGTGCAACAGCCAAAGCAGTACAGACAGGCAGCTATCCTCTCTGTGACCAGTCATGGGTTTATTAACAAAAAAACCCATAAAGTACACTGTGTACAAAAAGTTCAATTGACTACCACAATAGGATTGGTTATAACTCTAAGTTCAGGTGATCAGGTTTAGATAGAAATAACCTTTGTATCCTATTTTCTAATCTGAAATGCATCTCCTTTAGAAGGAAAAAAAAAAAAAAAAAAAAAGAGATGCTGACTAATAGCCCTTATTTGGGCAGTGATTAGCATGTGTTTTTCATTATTCAGTGTTTGTACTGGGTGAGCGAATATTTTTTTCCTTTCCCCTAATTTTTTGGAAGATGGCACATTAAAGGTTTCTGATTCTGTTTTGATGTTGTGTTTTGGGTTGGTTTGTTTGTTTGGGTCTTTTTAAAAGAAAAAAAAAAATCTGCTGAAACTGCCTACAAAGCCCACTGTAGGTGCTGGAGATAGGAGCATTAGTTATGTTAAAGGCAAGTTAGCAGATCTTCAAACAACCTTTCCATAGACTCCAGGATTGTTATTCCTCCTCAGGGAGAGAAACAAGGTGACTACCAGATCACTTAATACTTTGAGGAAAGGTGATTTGTAAGTCAACATTTCTCAAGCAAGCTATATCAAAATGAAATGAGTTCTCACTAAAATGAAACCTCAAGAAGCTTGTGTACCTTGGAGGTTTGTTGCATGTACCAGGACAATTTCCTTACAACCTCTTCCTCTAGCTTCTCTTGCCTGTCACTTATTAAAAGAAGTAGAAATTGTTCTTAATATACAGTAGAAAAAAACTTGTTATAAATACCCTTTCTTTACATAATTTTGCTGAATTGGTAAGACCAAACTCACCTGTCTCTCCAAGTCTATCATATTTATAAGAAGCAATGTGAAGGAGGAAAAAAATGTTTAATATGTTTCAATATTCCTTTCTTTTTCCTTTAATTTTCATACTGAGCTTTGCTTATATGACAAGGGATTGCTACTGGGTTTTGTGTGTGTGTATATATATATATGGCTTTCTTCCTGAGAGAGAAAAATCTGTTGCAGGTCATCTGGATTCTGCATAGAGTTGAACCGTTTCTTCACCTTTAAGGTTGGTTTGTTTGTTTTTAATATTACAAACTTGCATCTTAAGGAAGTATGTTGTCTCCCGAAGACTTGTTTTAAATGTATTTCCCTGCTCTAAGGCATGTTATTGCTTGACTGAATACTTCTGTAACTAAGAGGAAACGTCTTCCCAGATGACCAAAATGATGAGCATTTTCCCATGTCTAGAACCACCACCATCACTTAAATTTATATCTTTAGACAGACCTACTCCATAATCTTTTCTGCTCCAAGTGAGAGCACAGCTGTGCTTCCAAGACTACTTTCTAGCTGTAGGTGGTACAGCCAGTTCCCATGTTGGCTAGAACAGTTGCATCAAACACTGTATGAAGGGTCACTGTGAAGTGTATGACAGAAAATCAAAACAAAATTAGATGTGATGCCTTAAATATCTCAGGTATATCAAAATGTTTTGACAAGTAAGTGATTAAATAAAGAGGGGAAGAAACTACATACCTTTAGAGGAGAAGGTCTTAACAGATATTGAATTAATTTACCTTATAGTATTATTAAGTCCAGAAGCCCAGACTTTCAATGGTGAGTGAAATTTCATGTTTTACACTAAAGCATTTTCAGCCTGTCTTTTGCATTTTGGAGGTTACTTAATGCTCTACTTAATTACCATTCTCCTTTCATTAAACAACATATAAAACTACTGACTGTTGAAATAATGAGGGAACAATTAATAAATTGTGACATTCTAAACATTTATATTTTACTTTGTTTTATTAGAAATATAGCAGAATACTTTTAATTCTCATTTGAAGCTGTGAAGCACCTGACAATGTGGTGGTTAATAGGGAATCCTTGCTGAATAAATTTGTTTAGTGGCCTCAGTAAAGGTTGACAGAAGGCTCCAACACTATTTGGTACTTTAAAAAATGGATTGTTATTTCAAACTTTTCTTTAATGATCTGAAAGTGAACAGAAAATCCCAAAGATGAAAATTTGCATCTGATGCAAAAATTGTTGCATTTATCAAGGATGGTGAGAATGAGTTTACTGCATTGCCCCCAGCTTATTAAATAAAGCATGGGTCTCAGAATAACCAAGTGGAAGACTAAACACTTATAGGAAAAAAGAAATATAGGCATTTCCTACAAAATAGGAAACCATATTGTAGGCAGTGATGGTCAAAAAAAAAAATCCAAGGACAATAGCACAGACCAAATCAGTTCCTCTAGAAAGGCTAATGTGATTCAAGCAGTTATATTCTAGCAGGGAAGTAATGAGAATCCTTTAACTGAAGTAAAATTACTTCCAGTATCTCACTTTTGAGATTTTTTTGTAAAATTCTACTGCCTGTTCTTATTCTTCCTTTTCAAGTACATTGAGAGTCTAGAAAACAGGTCAGCAAGGATCATTTAAAAAATAAAATAAAATTGTACTTTAGAATATAGCTCACTTTGTGACTGCAGTGTAAAAGTACCTCTTTGCTTCCTCCCTCATTTATCAGAGACTTAATGTTATTATTGAAATATTTCTAAGGTATCATATCAAACCTGATTTTTTCCTCTCATCCACTTTATAAACATGACGTCAAAATATAAATCAATATATTTCATGGTGAATCGTATTTCTTAAAAGAAAATTGTCATTGTTTACTTGTTTACTAACAAATATTGATCATACCCATTGAGTATTTTTGGCCTGAGAGTGATGATGTTCTTATGTCCATGCCTTCATGAACTTTTAACAAAGGCTGGGTTATGAGGGTAGGAGGGGAAAGAGCAGCTCTGCCATTTGGTCACATTTTCCTTCTAAAATAATCTATGAATTTCACTCAGATCATAGGAGACATAAAACACATTATCCTCTGCCCTAGGAAGTTAGAATAGACATCTCTGAGTACTGAGAAGAGCCTGGTAGCTATCATACCACCAAGGGCTTAGAGTAAGGCTTGATTGTGTGCCTGTTCTTTTTACAGCTGTCCACTTTGTATGGATTAGCTAAATAGTGACATTGCCTATTTGGTAACTAGCTGTATATGCATGTAGGGTCCTATCGTGAGGGCTGATCTTAGTTCAAGCTTCCGCGTCATTTGTTTCTCCACCTTTGTTTTGTTTCATACCTTCCCCTTGGCTTTTTGTCCTCCACTGTGTATATGTGTGTCATCTTATCCTAGACACGGTTCTTGTATCATCTATTAAATCACTTAACAGCAGCATTATTTTATTAGCAGACTCCAAGATTTCACTACTGTGAAACAAATAAAATGCATCCCAAAAAATACACACTGTTCAAATTGGTGATAGAAGTGCTATAAAAATATTTATCACTTAATGTTGAACTCTCGTCATATCAAGACGTCCTTGGGCAACACTGATCTGTCACATCTTGTATAAGACTTTGTTTATGACAATTTTGATCAGAAGTACTCAAATTTAACAAACAATCAGGCCACAGATGGTAGTTAATCTAGTCTTTGACTAAATTAATTGCTTTCATAATTGGGTACACATGGAGCTGCTTAAACATTAAGCACAGTGCTCTTAGGTATCTTTAACAGGAGAAAGTAGGACTGTTTTAACTAAATGGTTCAAGCAGCTGAGTAAAGCGTGTGTCATAGGAAAAAAAGAATGCTGTGACTGCATTTAGCTCTGCAGAGACAAGAAACAGCAAGATTAGAATTGGCATGATTGATTAAATTTGAGAAATGTTTTGTAATTGCACAGAGGCAGGAAAGTTGTTACTGTTATCCCCTCACTGTGCACAGAATTAGCTTAAATGTCTGGGAGATAACATGTGTTATCAGTTTCCCCTGCACTTAACCAACTAATTGCCCACATGTGAAAATAAGGGGAGAGGAGTTTTAGTTACTACGTGCACAAGCTTTCCCAGTGCTGGAGTGTGCAGACCTTGTTGAAGCTCTGACCTTCTAGTCAGGGACACTTTGTGAGAAGAATGGTGATAACTGGGGTGAAAACATGACAGCTGTGGTAAGGGAAATCTGATAAGCACTAGAATACCAGGGAGTGGGGATTTTGCGCTGGTGAATTTGTACATTTACGTAGCACTCTACAGGTGAAGTTGCTTGTTCATCATAGCAAGTTGTGCTGACCTTGACTGGTTTCTGCCTTACAGGCCAAGTTCTGTCTTAGTTCATCAGGTAGTTTTGGAGAGATCATTTTTCACATATGCACAAGCTCCTGTCTAGCAACCTACAGATCTATATAGAGCTACACAGGAATTTCCCAGCAGCAAATCAAGCTTGCGTCTTGCAAGCAACACCTGGTAAGGCTATACCAAACCGAAAAGCATCTCCACTAAAAGTCCTAATATCCCTGAAAACACAGTGAAAATTCTGTCACTTAGACTCTATTTTTATTCCAGATAGTATGCTTTTCCTAGCCTTTCATTTTCTACATTGGACATGTAAGATGTTTTCAAATATATTTTCACTGATAAGAAATATTGATTCTAGAAATGAAAAGATGCTAGTTCCAATAATCTGTTGCCAATAACCATGCAAAATAGTTGTATAAGGTCAATGTGAAAATGGAGCTGAGATTTATTTTAGAAGCAGTACTCCATGTATAAAAGGAGCACTCACAAGGGACAAAGCCGCTGGTGAGGAGCTCAATGAGTTCTTTGCATCTGTGTTGGAGGTGGGAGAAGCTAGGGAGATCCTTATGCTGAACCCTTTATTTCCAGAAAGAGGGAACTTGGCACAGGAGTTGTCTGAAATCAAAGTGGCTATGCAAGAGCTATGGAACAAGTCGCTAAAATAAACACTAAAAATAAGTCATCAAGACATGAGTATCCACTTGAGTTCTGAAAGAATTCCAGATTGAAACAGCTGAATTACTAGTGCAAGCATATGACCTTTTATAGCTTTTTTGACTCTGAGGATTGGAGATAACATCACTAGAGATTTGTTACCTTCAAAATAAAAAAAAAAATTTAAAAAGCTCAACTACAAAATTGATTTGGATTCTTAAAAGCTTATGTGCTTTCTACCGTGAGTTTGTAGCTAAATCTATTCTGTTTTCATACTACTGTAGATATAATGATAGAAGATTAGAGCCCACTTTAATCATCAGCAACTGATGCTGTTGGTTTAAGACATTCCTAGCACCTCCCCTGACTTTACAGTCTGAACGACTAGTTGAATGACACTCAAATTCATTTTATGGCAGTAACAACTGGTTGATAAATACGAGAAAAGCTGATTGTGAAAATGCCTAAAAGCCTAAGAATATGAGAAATAATCCCGATAGGGCAGGCTTGCTACAAGGGTATAAAAAGTACTCAATATGAAACCTTGTCAACCAAATCTGATGAAGTGGTGGTACAACCTTGGCTTGTAAAAATACTTGTGTAAAACTTAAGTCTATGGTTAATTATTTTTTTTAATAGTAAAACACTACACTTAAGATAGAGTCCCTACCTTAAAGAACAAAGCATTGCCAGCTTTTACACTCGCATTACAAATTCTGTTATTTCTTTAAGCCCATGAACATAGAATCATTGAAGACAGGAGCCTCTTGGCTTCTCTTCGAAAGAAATTACATACATAACAGTGCAGAAAAGGTTGAAAAGCTATCTTGATTCAACCGTAAGCAGAAAGGCAAGAAAAATTGCACAATGGAAAGTAATACAATAGAGAGACTGGATGGAGAAGGAATATATCTGAATCACTGTGCGCAACCGTGAAGGAGCAGGACGCCAGCATTGCTCTGATGTAGCTATAGCACTTTTAGATCCACACCAGTTTCTTAGCCATCTTGCGCTGCGCTGTGGGGAGGCATTGCCAGGGAATATAGATATCTTGCTGTGAAAACATCCTCCAACGCAAATGGTAGGAACTTAAACACTTAAATTTTTAAACAAGAGGAAGAAAGGGAAGAAACAAATTTGGGGTTTTAGAGGAAGCGGACTTGTTTAAGGTAGAGAAGGAAATGATTAATTCTGTTTGCATGTGAACCCATGAATACTTGGAATGAAAAAGGCCTTTCCAGGGATGATCAAATTATGGGAAAGGACAACAGCAATGTTACATTTTTTCTTATGATGATCTGCAGTAGATCTGCTACTAGAGAAAGCCGGCTGCTTTTCTCAGCAGGAATCCAATGAGGAACCATTCAGTCTGTCATATTCAGCCTACTGTGAATTCCTTTGTTTTATTATCTGAGGGGATTACTTCATATAGTCCCAAAAAGAAATACTTAATGTGAATCTGTAATTGTTCTGTTACTTTGTTTGAATTAACCTAATACAAAAATAGTCTTTAAAAATTATTGTGCAAATGATCAGACAATGTAAGAAAATCAGAAAATCAAGTTGAAAAAAACTTGAGAAATAACGAACAAAAAAATCATGCCATGTGTTTGATTTTAAAATCTAAGTATGAAAAAAGGGACAATATTAAAATACCTTGGTTACATTCAATTAACTGCCTTTTCAAAACAGAAATGTTATTTTGTAGCACTACTGTGATTGATTAAAACCACATGAAAGATAGCCTATTGAGAATGAGCAGACAAACCCCTGAACATTTCAAGAATGCAGTTATGTGAAGCAATATAAGGCCATAACAAACTAAACCCCACAACACTGATCTAGCTAGTGAAATAGCTACATTTCAAATATAACTAGGTCCTTATTTTCAAATTATTTGGGGTCTGAGAAACCATGTTGTGCTGTTTGTTTTGCAAAAAGGGTGGTGAATTTCATCCAGTGTTCCTCCTTTCTTCTACTTTTTTTTTTTTTTTTTTTCAATTTGAGGTGTTTAGCTTGAAAGTGGAAGAGAGAATTGGTGGGAAAGGAAGGAGAAGGGAATTGACTAGGGGATTCAGAAGAGAGCATAAGCTAAAGCTCAGATGGTTCAGCTAAAAGAAAGGTTATACATAAAATTGATAAGATAAAGCTTATAGATGTAATAATATAAATAGCTGTTTTAAACCAAAGCATGGAGAGCTCTACTTCAAGAGGCAGTAACTCTGCAAGTGATGTTACAGGAAATAAACTGCTTTACTTAAGTGACCAATGATCCATTCAGTCTCATTTTCTGCCACCTCCTATGATGGATGCTGGTTAGGTTGGTTATAAAATTGCAGCCTATGCTGGCAAACCATAGCTGGAAAGAGGTGCGAAGGACTTCCAAACATTAACTTCTGCAGTAAAAACAAAACCCAAAAAACCTGTTGCAGGTATACACCTTCCTTCTCCCAGAATTATGCACGCATCCACTGCTGGGGAGATGCTAGAGACCTAGGAGGTGGTACCCTACACTCTGCTTCCTGAGCAATGACTGTTGGAGCGGCCAGCTTGTGAATTGGCTGTTGCTTATGTGGTACTCTCCCTTTCTATTTAGATTGTAATCCTTCTGGGAGAAGGAACCACTTCCTCTGTTTAATGCTCCACATATGCTGTATCTTGACACATACTCTTGTTGGCGCTACTCTCATATAGGGAAACCCACCCAGTGTGACATTCCACACAAAGAAGGGTAGATTTGGGGGAAATAATTCCTTCTTAGCTTGAGCAATAATTAATCTGCTGTCTGCAGAAGAACTCGCAGCCCTTGCATTACTTAGCTTTAGCAAGTTCTTAGCTAGTGTAATTGTAAAAGTCATTCATGAAGACAGTAAACAGTTCTTTGTCTTCTCAATAATAGCATGAATTTAGACTACCAGCGCCTGCTCTGATGGCTGGCTCAGTATTTCATGTCTATCTCTAATATTAAACTGCAATTAGTGATCTATTCTCTCTGGGTTTAATAGCAGTATATTTTCAGCTACAGAGTTGCTCTGGTGATGGCATACTTAAGTTACTTGGCCACCTGGGAAACTTTAGAGAGAGTGAGTGACATTACTCAGCTGTGTGGAACATAGGATAACAGTTTAAGTGAAAGGAAAAAAACAGCCATATTTGATAGATAGCACTATGGAGACATCAGTTAGGAGTATATATCAGATTTTACCTTCCCTTTAAATTTAATTTTAATAGTCAAATAATGACATGTTAAAACAGCAGTCTAATCTATAGAAGACTAATTTGTTATTTTTTTGGCATTTCAAGCTGGCTCCTTTCTTTTACACACCTTTTTCTGCCAGGCTAGTACTGAAACATAGGATATATCATCCTCATAAGAAAACTTTAAGAATAATAAATGCTTTAAATTAGTACTGAACAAAAGTTGTTATATTTCTAGCTGCAAAGTATTCAAATAGGTTTTTTCTAATGCCATAAAGTCTTTCAAGCAGTTTGCATATAAGCATTTGATTTGATCTTGCAAGCCTGTATTGTTTAAAGCCCTATTTTTAATACCTTACTGTGCACTGAGATATAGGTTTGCACTGAGGAGTAATTCTGTAAACTAACATTTTGGATTCTACTCTGATCAAATGTACTTAGCTCACCATAAAAGTTGTGTGGGATTGTGGTTTGTTTTTTTTCCTAGCTCAAGGGGTTTGTCTAAATCTAACACATCCTTCACGCATGTGTGTTCTTACATAGAACATGTGTGTGATGAGACCATGTCCCTTTGGCCACAGTATCACTAGACTCTTAGCCTCTACAGACCAGTGATAAACAAAAAACTGAAATTAACCAATGAAAATTCCACTGTGGATTCTAAAATGATATAAACTGAGAGCTGTATTCATGTTTTGGTTACCCATGTAAAACAAAGTGCATTTATTTTATAAACATTTACCAAAGAGTTTTATAATAATGCTTGCTTGCTACAAACAAAGCTAGTTTGATACATGGAACTGACATCTCTGTTTAACTATACCAGCTGATTTAAGTAGACAGGACATGAAGAATATTGATGTTCTTGAAAGCCTGGGTGCTTTTCGCTAAGTTAATTAGATGGTCTGATAAGAAAACTTCCACTCGGGTGCAAACTTTGATTTTACCTATTTAGATCCTCAGAGCTTTAAGGGCACTACTGCTAGAACATAGGCTAAGAAGCATTTTCCCATTTTCTACCTTCCTATAGAAGAGAAAAAGATGTTTGTGAAAAATGGTCATCTGCCTGCAGTAATCACATTTCATTTACTTAGAATTGGGTCAATAACAGGAGCACAAACACAGCGCTGACTTGATTGGCTTAGGGCCGCCTTTCTGCTTGAGGAAAGCTTCACTCCATGAATTTCCTGGTACTTTTCTCTAGCTAGAGATTCAAGGAGCTGGTTTTGGCTAAAAAATGTTATTGTAGACTCAGAAATTCCCATTGGTTAGCTTTCTATTAACCTGTGCATAGATACAGTTGCACATATATTTTTGAAAGATAGTGGTATTGGCTAACGCTGGTGAGATTCACAAAAGCAGGCCCTGTAGTTAGGGGGCAGCAGTATTTTTCATTGTATATGTTGCTGAGATACACAGCCACTGAACACCAAATATTATACCTGAGATTTCGGATGTAAACAAGTGCCATTTTTTTCTTTATCTGTAAGATATTTGGTATCAAATTATAGCCTCTCCACGCATCACCATTTGTAAACTACTTTGAATTTTATAGGAGCACAGGGAGATAAAAGGCCTAAACCTGAGAGGCCTAGAACTCCTGCAGATCATACCTCTCCTAGAGGACCCAAAAGCCAAGGAGTAGACCTGAAGTTGCCTCATTTTTCTGCCCTGTCAAAAAGATCATTCTTCCACCTGTGTGTGAATTTGAAACTTCTCCAATTGTTCTCATGTGAGTTTGAGCTTTCATTTTCCCTACTAGAACTGGTGACCATGCAAGGCAATGTTTTTGGTCTGAGTTTCGAGGCTCACAGGGCCCCTAACCCAGATGTCAGCAACTAACTGTGAAGGATTTTAGCCTTTTTAAAAAGATAATTCTGGATTTCAAAGATATTTTTTTGTAACTTCACACCAACTGAGGTTGTTATGCAAATCCGAAGTCTAAACTATTTGATTAGGCAAAATCTTTTCACCTGGGCTGTGCTGCTTGCCCCGACAGGCAGGGAAGCAGAAGGTGATGGGGATGGCCTCTCTCTCACAGTCTTGCTGTACTGCACTACAGCGGCTGGTCCAGCTCCTTCTGCTGCAGCTTACCTTCCTCCTCCCCTGGAGGAAAAAGAATAGGTTGTATATCAAACTTGGAATAGTGGAGGTATCTGCTGGCAGTAGGTGAAATGGTAGGTGGGACAGTAATGCCTCAAACCATACAAATCTAGCTGTAGTGGAAAAAAATATTATCATTCCCTAGCTGTCTGTGCTTACATCTCTTTTGGAGGTTGCCAGCCTACTCAGCCACAGTGCTTTACAGTGTATTTTGCTGTGAATCAGTTTAAATCTCTGAAATGCATGGTATCCTAGCTGATGAGACTGTGCTGTTTTGCATCTTGCCAGACTCTCTGTGCTGGCTGTCCACTCATCACAGCCCGAATCTAAGGATGGGATTGCACCTGGAAAATCCTGTTCCTTTTGAATAGGTGTACTTTTCCAGCTCCTGAATTCGAACTACACTTTATGCAGGCAACTCAAAAGCAACTTAAATACTTTGTATGAATATGCCTTTAGGAGTGACCACAGGGATTCTGCTTTCAAAGCATGAATAAAAGCATCAGTGAACAGAACTGGAGGGTTTGCTTCTCAGAGCTTCTTCTACAGAAGCTATGTGCTAAGGCCTCTAGCACTATTTAAGATCGTCCTCAACGATCAGGGAGGAAAAATAATATTTTTTTTTTCAAAAGGGAAAATGACCTATACAATTGATCACTTAAAATGACATTTTCCTACACCTGACACTGCAAAAGAAAGTGGTATGTCTTATGAGCATCTCTGAATTCTCTCTGTGTGTTAAATTGTTAGAAAATGGATATTGCAAATAGGTTTAAGTAGTCATGTATTGGCAATCTAATATTCATACTGATGGCTAAATAACCCTTACTCGGTTTGGCTAGATCCTGTATCTAAAAGATCATCTTAGTGTTTATGGTGAAATCTCCTCTAGTGTCTGTTTCTTTTTACCTTTCTCTTTTCTGCTGTGGTATATCTTTCAAATATAAATTATTATCTACAAGACTCGTCCATAAAACTATCGCACAATTTACCATTTAACTCCTGCTTTAGCAAGACACTGGCAATTCCGGGTTTACAAATTGCATTCATGTTGAGAGAGGAAGCTCACCACTTCAGGATGTATTCACATCAAGATAGTATCTGCAAAAGTCTTACTACAGGGTTTTGACTGTTCAAGTTAGACTGTTTTAATTACACTTCATCCTTACCCCCAGTTTCCGCAGATCAGTACTTATGTGACAAAGAGCCATGCAAAGCTGTCTATACTGGAGTGAATTTCACCTTTGGGGATTAATTATAAAGAGGTTTTGGTGATGAACAATTTTTCTGTGTTTCAATAAGATAGTTAAATCTCCCCAATGTGTGTTCAAAAAAATTAATTCAAAATGTCAGATTTTGATGGGGTTGTGGTATCAAACTGTAAGCATCTGTGACAATTCTAGTTTCTCTTTACCCTCAAATTAATGTGAGATGAAACATACAGAAAGAAAAGCAGTAATAATTCCTGTAGCTTCAAACAAAATTGCACTGGACTTTGCCTCCAGAGCCATTTCTAAGTAACTGACTCTCAGATCCCATAAAAATAAGCTAGGATAGGTAGCTAAAATTAACTAAATCAAAATTATCCCTCACTGCTCCAGCTTCTGCCCCTCCATCAGCCTTGGAGTTTTGATTCAACCCTTGCTCAGAAAAGTGGAGCTGCTTCTATAAAATCAAGTACAAATCCACATAAGAAGTGACTTCTTGGCTGGAAAGTCATTTTCATAGAGAAGAAAAAACAGTGCAGCTAATGTAAAAATAACAACCTTGACGGTTTGACAAAGCAGGATCCTTGAGTTACCTGGTTCAGTTTTAAGTTTGGAAGAACAGAACAACTCAAAGGGAGGGACTGTTTCAAAACCTAGTCTCTACAGCATGTCTGATATCTAGGCAGTATTTTCAGAAGGCCTAGGAGTTCAAAATCTAGGCAACTATAAAAGCTCAGTTTGAAATTCCTTCTTTCCCCTTTCCTCATCCTGCTCCCTGAAATCTACCCACCAACTTTGTTAGCCAGGTTTACTTCTTTTTTCTTTCATGCATGAGGAAGTCTCTCAAACAGGAGGAACTTTCAAACTACAAGAAGTGTGATGAATTAAAAAAGGGCGGGGGCGTGCAGTTTCTTCTCTGCTCTTTATTTAATCATAGACATCTCAAAAGAAAACTTTTCAGGTGTGGGCAATGGTGTCCCTACAAAACTGGTTCATGTCAGATAACCTCAGGGATCCAGTTAAATGAACAGTGTTTAAAACCCCTGTGCGTTGAAATCATTAAGCTCAATTAGCTGTTTACAGAAGTGACAAAGTTTATTTTTTTATGAAATTTCTTTACAAGAAAAGACATGACCTGCGATCTGTTACCAAAGTTTTGTTCATTCCACTGGAAGCAGAACTGACCTTCAGGGCCGTGCTCTGCAAGCAATCCCTGAATATGTCTTTAACTGCAAAAAAAAGAACATCTTTCAGAAGTTCAGAAGGAAATATCCACCATGGAAGGTTTGCAGGAGAAGCAAATGGGTAACAGATTTTTTTTTTAAGTCCTTTTTATGGCAAAAAAATTGTTTTTTACTGGAGGATATTATTAGTTTGAAAGTGATGCAGTCTATCTGAATAAGGTTGCATTTTCATTTGTGTGGGGTTTGACAGTGCCTTCCCAGAGTTGCCTTGGTTTTTGCCATTTCTCTGATGCAAGACTGATGATTTTTGTTGCTCTTTGGAAGTCCAGTGCAAATAAGAGAGCCAAGGTATTCACAGCAGATTTGAGGTGAAGGAGACTGGCAAGCAGCTGCTTGTTATTTTTTGCTGGCTGCCACAACGAAAAGCTAGGGGAAGAAATAGGCTGCCTTTTCATCTGTACTTCCAGTCTCGCCATTCTCCTGAAATGCTCCACTGAATGGTAGTAAGGGCTCCATTCCCAAATAGCCCTGCTTCTGGTTGCACTGACACTCTACACAGATTATGTAGAGGGATGAGTAAGTGGGGAATGGCTTCCCGTTCTTTGTTGACAGTTGAAGCTCCTCTGCAGCTTTGACACAGTCCTGCTGTTGTTAACTCTGCTCATCCTCTAGCACAAGAAAACAAATAAGTGTATAGGTAGGGGTGACATGATTCTTTCCAGCATTGCTCCTTCAACCCTTATGGAGGAGGGAGGGGAGAAGCAAGGGTGTCTTTCTTTTCTACGGCCTTATTAAATTCTGTTTCCTATCATGGCCTGCAAATGCGCACAGAAAACGCCATTTCTTGCTGAAGTAAAGCTGCATACAAAGACTGTTCTGAGAAGGGGAGCATGGGGGAGGAGGAGGCACTCAAAGACACACCAGGATCTGAGAAAACAGCAAGATCTTGATTTTTCTGTCTGGGGAATTCAAGACTGCTAATTGCTCTCTTGCAAGGCATGGGTAGCAATTGTCACATTAGGCTGGTGCTGAGGGATGTCTGTCTTCTGCTGGAGTCTAGTGGTACAGCATGAGGGTGACTGCACAGAGCAGTAAAACTGACTGTCCAAGTGGTTGTCAAATGCTCCAAGTAATACAATCTGGCGTTTGTGTGTTAACTTTGTTGCAGTTCTCTTAATCCGACTTTAGTTCTGAAGTCATTCATGGGTTGATAGTAAGCTTTCCCGGACATGCTCCCAGACACTTAACTGGAAGCAAGTCAGTTTGGTTTCCTCACTAGTCTTTTCCAAAAGGGGGGAGATAACGCTGCGTTCTGTGTGACACCGGTCCCCAGTTTACCTCCCTGTCTGACTCTACGGGATCAACACCCTCACAAAAAGCAGGCTGAAGGCAAAGCCGTTAAAAACATTCTGGTGAACTGAGCAGCGGTTTAGGGAACTTTCAAACTCTCCCTAGGGAGTGAGTGTGGCGAGCTCGTTAGGAAGGCACAGCACTGCACCTTCCCTCGTCTGGCAGCCGCGCCCGCGCAGGTGGTGCGATAAGGGGAGGCGGGGAACGGGCTGCCATCATGGGCAGCAGCCCGGGGGGTCAGGTGTGGCTGAGCGGGTGTTAGAGCCTGCGGGGGGCCCGCGGGCAAGCCCTGCCACGGCCAGCACCCGGGGCGGACCGTGGGATGGGGGCAAGCCCAGCGCCGGTTCTTTGAAATCCTCTTAACCCCGAGCTGCCGCCGGCCGAGCGGCGGTGCTGGCAGGCGCGGGGCGAGGGCCGCTCTGAGGTGCCGGGGTTCGGAGCCGTCGGAAGGACCGTGCGCGGCGTCTCCCCGGCGGGGAAAGCGCCGGGGGTGGGCACCGTTCCTCCTCCCCCCGCGAACTACAGCTCCCGGCGTGCATTGCTGCCGCCTGCCCTGGCTGGGCCGGAGCAGGTGGCGCGCTGCCCTGCGGGAGTTGTAGGCCGGGGGGGGACACGGATGGGAAACGGGGCGGCGGTGGGGAGGGAGGGGGCGCCCGCTTTCGGCCCGGTTACCGATCCGGCCCGCTCTCCGCCGGGGCAGAATGGGGCCCGGGAGGGCCCGCGGCCGGGCGGGGGACGCCGCGGGGAGCGGGGACACGTGTCAATCACCCCGCCAGGCGGCGCGCGCTCCCCGCCCCGGATGCTGAGCTGGGGGTGGGGGGGGGAAAGATGGGCGCGGGCACGCGCTCGACGAGGCAAGGGGGGGGGGGGGAGGGAGAGGAGCCGGGGGAGCGCGCGCTCGTATGTAAATGAGCGGGCGTGAGGTCAGAGGCAGATGGAAAAGGGAACAGACAGAATGGCCGCCGCGGCTCCTGCTCCTCCTGCCGCCGCCTCCCAGTGCCGGAGCCCCCGCTGCACGGCGGAGCGCAGGGGAGTCCGCCGAGAACTCGACTCCTGGCGGCACCGGCTCATGCACTGTGTGGGTAAGAGAGCGGGGGGTGGGGGGGGCGGCGGGGTACCCCGGCCGTCGCGGGGCGACGGCGGGCAGGCAGGCAGCGGGGCTCCTGAGGAGAACGGGGGGGCGAGGCGGGGAGCGGGGTCTCCCCGCGGGGGAGCGGGCTCGGCGCCCTGAGCCGGGTCGCTGGGGTGGGCGGAGGGGCGTAGCGGGAATGGAGGAGCGGCTCCAGCGGCTTTCTCGGACGGCGGAAGCGGAGACGGGGTCTGTGGGAGAGAGCGAAGGTCCTAAGCCGCCTCAAGGCAGCGGCGGGTGGGTGTTACGGCTTCGGCCGGGGCTGCTCGGTCCCTCCCTTCGCCATCGACCGAGACCCCTTCTCGGCTCGGGTCCTTTTGTCTCGGTTTCCCGTCGGCGCGGTGAGTGCCGGTGGCTGCCCCCCTCCTCTCCTCCTCCATCGCCAGTGCCTAGGGGGTGGAGGGGGGGAGGGAGCCCGCCTGTGTGTGCGTGTGTGTGTGCGCCTTTAAGAGGGAGCCGCTCCTGCACTGACGGTTGGGATTTGAAGTTTTCCCACCCCCCTGGAAGTTGTCATGGCGACGGCAGTTCTCCCCTCGCACTCCTTCCCCCCCGCCCCCGGGGCTGCCCCGGTGGCTCTCGTGCCGTGAGGTTCCCCCGGGTCACGTGACTTCCCCGCGTGTCTGGGCGGGGGGCGGGGGAGCGCGATCCCTGGCGGCCGCCCCGGCGGCGTTCCCGCGCGGGGAGAGCCCCGGCGGCGGGGGCCGGGGGAGGCCGGGGCCGCTCCGCTCCGACCGGGAGGGCGCACGCTCCGCCGCGGCCCGCCGGGGTAACGGCTCGCGCCTCTGCCCCGGCTTCCGCTGCCCCTTCCCCGCGGGCAGCCTGCCCGCTGCCAGCGCTGGCGCTCGTTACGTGTGCCGCCGCCGCGGGGCGGGGGTGTGGGGGTTGGGGTGCGGTTTGTGTGCTTTTCTCTTTTTTGTTGGTTCTTTTCCCTTTTTTCCTTTTTTTTTTTTTTTTTTATAATGTTTGGAGGGGGAGCGAACACTTTGATGCCAGGAACTGCTCGTTTGTATCGTTTCAACAGCCGTTTCCCTTCTTAGGGAAATAGGTAAACCCCTTGATCTTCAAGCAGCACGCTAGTGTCAGTGCTGATCCTCCCTGATGGCTGAGCGGTGGAAACACAGGTGTAGCGGGGAGGGTAAGCAGCAGTTCATTCAGTGTTTCTGCCTGTGCTTCAGACGAGATCAAAGAAAGAAGTAAATATCTAACGAGTAGGTACACATAATTGCAGGCAATTAGTTTTGTCCGAGTTTGTGGGGTTTTTTTACATATTTTCAGTAACTTGGTAGCTGTTTCATGCGCATGTACTTCTTGTTCTTGCAGTGTTGCCCCAGTAACACTTTTAAACACCTGTTATAACACCTGTCTATATATTATGATACCTGTGTACACTTGCACCGTCTTTGAGCTTTTATACTACTGTTTAGGAAAACAATGTTTATGTCTTTCTGTACACTAATACATTAGACAACGCTTCTTGTGGAAAGAATGCAGTTTAATTAGTATATATAGGGAAAGGTAGGTCATTGACACAGATGCTGTAATAAATCTGATGGGCTAATATCTCACAGTATATAAGTGGCCGTTCCTCTGTTTACCTGTTATTTAAAGTCATTTCAGTTTTAGATTTAAATTAAAATCCTAAAAGTCTGCTTGACAGTTGGTGACTGAAGGGACTTTCAGTTGGTAATGGTATGCTGCTGGATGTGCTCAGGGAATGCTATTGCACAGCATGACCAACACTGACAAGGGCTGCAAAGAAATGTAATGAATGCTCCATAAAAAAAAAAAAAAATCACCATACATTGGGTCTTCTGATGGGCAGACCTATTGTGGTTAGGGAGCTTCTTCAAAGTTGTTTTTTGGGGTTTTTTTGGTTGCTCTTTCACTGAGAATTGCAAAGTGTAAAATGGTAATATAATTTTTGTTCCAAGAAGGAGAAAAGTGAGTGTGAAGCAACACAACAGTGCAATCAGTGTGAAATATAATTATTTAGGATATGATAGATTTTTATGTTCATAATGCAAAATTCAATTAATGGAAAGGAGCCCTGAAATGATTGACAACTGCTAAGGAGGAAGGACATCGGTTATGGTTTAATAGTCAAGAGCTACCTTTGTTAAGAACTGTTACTTGGCATGCCTGTTGAGCAGCCCTTATCTGAGAGAAAATGTAAACAAAGTGGCAAGAAAGTGAGTAGTCAGGATAATGGACGTAGAGTACCCTTAACATCTTTGGCTTGTTGTTTGGTTTTTTTTTTTCTTTACTCCTTTGAAATTCTGTAGGTGTAAAATGGCCTCCTCGGTTAGCTCAAATCAGCTTCCAAAGTAAAAATGGTTAATTGTGTTTTCTCGGCAAAATGTTTCTAAGGATCTGAAGAGTGTAGCAAACTTAGTGTTAAGTGGAAGGTCTGAAAAGTTGTTCGGTTGATGGCTGAAATGGCAACGTGGTGTGAGAGGAGTGGTGAATTTGATGGATCTGGCATAACTTTTTTTTCTTTTTTCATTCTTCTCAAGAATCACACATTTGTTGCAAAGTGAGGAAAATTATGTGGTAAAGTAGTAGCCTGCCCCATTTCTTGAACTAGCTTACTGCCCTAAAAAAAAAAAAAACAAAACCCACCAACAAAAGTCTCAGATCATTCTACCCTTTGCTTTTTTTTTTTAATTAAAAAAAATATTGAAAGGTGATATCATTTGTTAAGCATTATGTTCAGGGAACAAAGCAAGAAAGTACAGACTCCTTGAAAATGTCATATTGTTTTTGCTAAACCCTTTGGATAAGTAACTTTATTTTGATGTCTGGTATCACTTACCATGTTGATACTAAATTTGATGTTTACATTTCTGTAGTATAATCACTTGAGCATTTTGAAATCCTTTATCTGTAAAGCATTCCCCATCCACTTAATTTATGAATATGGTAAACTGAGCCAGAGATAATACCTCCAAGACAGTGATCGTCTAGCCTGGGGCTTGTAGTTGACAGATTGTTCATATCCGCAACATTGAGACAGAAATAATATTCAGTTGCTTACACTATACTGTGTGCTTGAAGTTCATTGATGGTTAGGGACTTATGCTTGAAGGGCTCAATTGCTGAATTGTTTGTTTCTCAAAACCTAGTTGCAAACTTGAATACTGCATGGACTTCAGAATTAAAAGCTTGGGTTTTGCCAGCCTGTTACATTAATTTGTGACCTGCAGAATATGATATAAAGTCTTGGGTACAAATGTTTAAGCATTTTAAAAATTGGAAAAGAAAAAAGGCAATAAAATTTCACTGACATTACTGAGAATTCTCTTATTTGGTATCTAAACATATCTGAAGGTACAAAAGACTTCAGATTTGTAAGTGAATGAATATATTCATAGAAATACTAAAGAGGTGTTCAGTACAAAATAGCTGTTCAGGTGGTAGGTAATCTTTGTGTACGTTTTGTTGAGTGCTGACATTCCTAAGATGCCTAGACTTGTGCTTATAGATGTGCCTAACTCCTTGCATGACTTGATCAAGAGTTCAAAACTAAATGCTCTTAGAAGGCACCTGAAGATCTTGATTCTGTTGGTGTTCTTACAGCATAATATGTGCTAACAAGTACTGTTTATAGCACCACTCACTGGTATGTTTTGTCCAAGGTACAGTCTTTGTGCATAACTAACAAACAAAATACCCTAATTCTAAATTCTATGTTTATGGAAAAGTGTCAGAAAGCTCAGACTTGAAGTACTGAACTTAGCCAGCAACTGAGCTCTGTGGTGGCTTAAATTGCAAGAGATGAATATCAGAAGGGTTAAAAAAGCTTTGTAATGTGAATTGGTTAAATGCATGCCATTGGATTGGGAGGCTTTGCTAGTATGGAGCTTTTATAAAAGTCTAGCTTCATACTGTGGTCAGCCTTAAGAAACAGGATTTATGCCATTTTCCAAGCAGTCATTGATCCCACTGACCAATTTTGTTTGAACTTTGCAAGTAGAGTGTTAGCAAGTATATTGAGTACCCATAACTTTCATGAAGTAGGCACAGAGGAGAGACCTAGTAGTTGCTGGGTGCAAGAAAAAGCTTCATCAGGTGGTGCTTTTTATAGTGTTGTCACAGAAGCCTACAGTGGAGTTTGGAGCAGTAACTTGCGGCTTTTTAATGGAAAGTGCCAGGTAACTCCAGTCATGGATATTGAATCTTCTTGCTATGGCATTGCATTTTATTGTGAAAATATAAAAAAACTCTGAATAACCTTTCATTGTGAAAATGAAAGTTTAAAATATTATTTCAACTATTTAAAAAAAAAATATTGCTGTTTGGGGGAGGGGAAGGGTAGAAGTTTTACTGTTCCTCTGCTGCAGCTCAGTGGCACACATTTGACAGGAAATAGCCTTGGTATTGGTTTCTTATAAAAACTGAAATGTGATCAAAGTGAAAATCCATTTTTGTATGCTTGTGAAATCTAGCATACAAATACTCCTTTACTCATGTTATATTTTTTCAGACTTTTGTCCTTCTAAACTGGGATACATTGGTGCATCTAACTGTGTTTTGATGCATCTAGTCTTTCAATATTTTTTAAAAAATACTTGAACTTCTGCTCCAGCTTACTATTTTTGAACATGAGGGGTCTCAAGTGCACTTTCCAGGTAGAGGAACATTCCCCACCTCACTCCCAACCAAAAAATTTGTAGCTACTGCATTTGGTGTGATCCCCAGGCTTGCATTAAGTACTTATTGTGGGAATAAAGATACTAAGCAGAAGTGTTCTCACTTTCATTGTGGCTCTAAGTACTTCGCAGCAGCTTAGTGTTACTTTTTTTGTAATACTACTGGCAGTTTTGGGTGACTTTCTGCAGTTGCTGCAATAGTAGTGGCAGAACTAGTTATTTTGCTATACATCTATAATGTATGTGTGTATCTGCTAGTGATTGTTTTGATGGCTCAATGCTCTATTACCTGTCAAGCCATTAACAGACTGTATGCAAGAATGATTTCAAAATTATACCTGCTTTCAATTCTTTTGCTTCCTTGGCTCTCTGGCTTCTTGAAATGGCAAACAAGCTTGCTGTGACCACAGTGCCATCATCCAGTATGATGGGTAGTAATACTGGTTTAAAGTGTTCCTGTGGATCTGTCGTGCGTTGAGCTATGATGTGAAACTCTTGGAGTGATTCCAGTTGTAAAAGAGATCAGGGAAGTAATCTCGGCATTACTGCAAGTGTTGGAAGAACAGAAATTGAATCTAGATCAGAATCATAGCACAGGTTCACAGACAGTTTTTGATGCAGTGGGTGAAGATGGTATCATGTAAAGGAATAGCTCAAACTGGTATCAGAGGCAGGTGTGCAAGTCAACATTAGCACTGAACACTTATTATGGCACTGCAATCTTAAGAATACGTTAAAGTGCCATCTTGCATCATCATGTCTCACAGAACTATTACCAGAGTGGAGAAATCACAATCTTGACTACATGTTCCTGTTGCTTGTATACTTGCATCAGCACTCATTGGACCACTGTCTGATCTGCTTTAACTCAGTAGCCAGTCAGCAGTCTGTTGAGAAGAGTTAGGGGTTTGCAAAAAACAGCCAACCAACCAACCTACCTCCCCAGAAAAGATGGATGCTGATGCTAGCACAAGGACAGGGATGGGACAGTGAAACAGAAGCAGGATGAGTAATAGCAGAAATAAGCCATTGGATTGGTTTAGCTGCCTATGATGCTGTCAGCTGCCAAGAATGGAACATAGCCCTAAACATACCAGCCTGGTTTCCCCTAAATTAAGCAGGTTGACAAAAGAGGAAAAATTGCCAGTATGTGTATAATGTCATTGGAAGTTGCTGTAGTGTATGCGTCACATTAACTGTCCTCAGACTGAATTAAGAGAAAACACATGGGGTTTGTTTGGCTTGTGTTGAATTAACTTTGTTTCAAATATATAGTGTTAAATCAGCTTCTTTTCCATATCCTTTCACAATCCATTTCAACTCATTCTCTCAGGAAGAAGTAATTGCTTACTGCTGTCATCATGTGTTTTTGAAGGGACATGTTATGTTTGAGTCTTGAGACAAATTTTTACTTGGGAAAACTGTACAAGAAAAGTTACCTTAATGATACCCAGAGGCTTAGTTTAAAAGGCAAGGGAGGAAGTTCTGCGCATCTAGCAGTAGATGCTGTACAAGTTCACTGATCTCTTGTGAACCTGCAATTGTAAGGATGAATGGAGCAAAATTTTATGAAAGACAAAACTGCCTGCTACACAGACTAATCCATGGACTGCAGGGTGCAAGCAATGCTTTGAGTTCTTTGCTCTCAGAATTGAAATGTGTGGCAGGGCATGCAAATGGATACACACATATTGATTAATGTTGATAACACCTCTGATTATGGTTTTGGTGCTCCTTATTTCTAGATACCAGTATATGGAAGCAGTTCAATTTTTAAGTGTTCCAGGAACTACTGTAATCCTTGTCAATGTTTTTAGGCATAGCTTGAACTTTCTTACTGTATATTCTTATATGGTAGCTGTTTACTTTTTTATGTGGCTGGTGTTGAGCTGACAAATTTAAACTCTGATAGCCTTCCTACGTTGTAGGCACTAAGATTTTCCTAAGCTGGAGTTTGTGTAAACTAAAACAATGAAGTACAGATAGTGTCACTGCAACTCTGTTTCAATCCTTCCTTTGAATGGGCTTTCAATAACTGTGTGCTAATGCTTGAGGTTGGTAACTTTCGGGGGTTTTTTTTGTTGATGCATAACGCAATTTTATTTTCTTTCCGGACTCACTGTGCCTACCTTCATGATTTACGTCAACTGGTATGAGCATTCATTTACTAAACAGTTCAACAAACTAGACTGTGTAACTACTCTAGCTTAATGCTAACCTAGAAAACAGGAGGGAAAACATGGTAGGAGGAAGAATAGGAAAGAAAAGGTCAGATCTAGTTTAACTTGGATCAGTTTCCTAATCGGGTTTACTATGTACCTGCTTTTTCTTGTGAGTCAAGTATAAGTAGCTTTGCTGGAGAGAACAAGGCTTCTGATTTTTAGTAATTGCCTATTTTAGCAACATTTTTTTGGGGGTTTGAAGTAAGGTGAAAACTAAGTTGGATGAACGTCATCCTGATCAAGATTGTGAGTGGTACTGTGCTCTTGCTCTTCTTAATAACATCTTTCCATTTGTTCTCCCTTTGTACTGGAACTTGTCTCATGTAACAATGAATGGCCCTTCTGGTTTAAGTTGGGGGGGGGGGGGGGCAGGGTGGCTACTGTGATTTTGTTGTTGTTGCTCTGGGTTGGTTTCCTGTTAGTTGAGTCTAGTGAACTGTCTTGCTATAGTAATAAGTACTAGTAGTTGTGTAATAGGAATGTGTCATGCTGGTGAACTTATCAGATCAGTGTATGCTGTTGAGGAGCTGTATTCCTCAGCTACTGGCAAGTAGCCAAAGCTTGTACTACCTATAGCTAAAGTGAGAAAAATTAGTACCTCTTCCCCTTATCCGCCCTCACCTTTTTTACTTTTCAGCTGTATTATATGGGTGTTTTGAATAGATAGTTACAATGGATCCCTTATTCCTGAATGTGACACAAGTATTAGGGCTTCAAACAAGGCTGTTATTCTAACCTTTAATGTTCGGTGTCTTTATGTAAAATGTAGAGGTCAGCCAGAGCTTTATAGACTTCGCTAACCTAAAATTCTTCATCCCAGTTAGGACCGCTGTCTTTTATGTTATTCTTGAACCTTGCTTTCTTCCGTGTGCTTGGAGGGAACTTTCATAAGATAGGTTGGAACGGAACTGAATTTGTGTGATTCACATGTCTAGTATTAAACTTCTGAAAAAAGGATGGCATTATAAATTTAGCTACCATACATAAAACAACTTTACACCCTCAAACAAGGTGGGTTTGGGTTTTTTTATGTGGTTAGTTGGTTTGTTTTTTTCTACTGCTAATCTACCACTTCATCCTTCCATCCACTAAAGGCATAAAGAAGCCAGGAAGAGGTGAGGAGAGAGCCGGGAAGGGAAGATGGATGGTAATGGCTCATCTGTTTGAGTTTATAAGGTTGTAGAAGGCATATTACAAAGAGCAGGCAACTCTGAATCCGCAGAAATGCGTTGGGGGGGTAGAGGCTGAATTTCTTTCTATGGGCTGTGGTCAGCAGCACATGACTCTGCAGATCAAAGACCCACGTGTAAGGTTGTCATCTTTTTCTTTCCATTTCTGGCACAGACCAGCTTCCTGTGCAGTCTTGAGCAGCTGGATTAACCCCTTCTTACATAAAGTTTTCTTCTTTGCAAAATTCTTCTGGAGTCTCTGCTTTTTTATAAATAAAGTTACTGCTTTTAATTGTTTGGTTCTCAACATCCATCCAGGCTTGCATCTCTGTAGCAGCATGTGTTGAATAGTAGCAGTGAGAGCTGAGTAAGTATCACTAGATGTGAATTTTTCTTTTATAGTCTGTTGGTAAACAAAAGCTTACTGAATTTGTGACTGCTTTAACTATGATCCTCAGCTTTCAGTTTCTGTATAACTTGCTAGGGTCCTGCTTTCCAATTACAAGACATCCTAGCTTTTGTGGCACCTGGGGATTGATTACTCGCATTTGAAGAGCTGTTCATTGGAAAAAAAATGTTGTTTTGCAACATGTTTTATTCTAAAATGCTACCAACTGCTTTCAAAAATGCTTAATTTTCACATTATAAATATTTATTTTCCTCATTCCACAGTTCCCAGCTTCTTCAAATCATCTTAATTAAAGGCTAGTTAAAAATATTACATATGAATAGTAGTTTTCACAGTCAAAATTCCACTGCTTTATAAACTAACTTTAGTGCATTTCTAGTCTGCTGAGCCACTAATAGGTCAGGGGGCAGTGTAATTAATCAGGGTTGAATATGTGGCTGCTTTTTATAACTACTGTCAAAAAGCTTTGCACATGTTATTTACAAGTTTTATTTTCTGTTCTAAAAGCACTACACTGTTTCATAATGCCAGGTTAAACTACTACTTGTGCAAAACTACTGGACATATTTTGATTAACAGTTAACTAATATTGCTGCTGTATATGATGTAGATTATAGAAGACTGCTTTAAAAGACTCCAGCTTGTGATTGCAGCTGTCGGTTTGGCTCACGGAACAGAGAGCATGCCACAGCAAGGCCCAGTTAAATAGGTAAAGTCAGATCTTCACAAGTGGAGCTATTAAGCCCCCTAATCTTAATATG
This sequence comes from Falco peregrinus, assembly GCF_023634155.1. NCBI lineage: Eukaryota > Metazoa > Chordata > Aves > Falconiformes > Falconidae > Falco > Falco peregrinus. The sequence goes on from NC_073722.1 coordinate 34,723,172, forward strand.
GGGGAGGATTGTCTAATGGCTCCTGCTTTGTGACCTGTAGTTCAGATGTAGGTCATTCTGGTGTTAGCCATCTGATGAGGGAAGAAAAATAGGATCTACTGCTGCCTTAGACTGCTCTGTATAAGGGCTGTAGTGCTAACTGCGCCAAACTCTTGTCTCCAAAAGTTTGCTGTGCTACCAGCTAAATAATGCGGTGACTGCGGACTTATGTGTGGTTCTGGTTCATACTCCTTAAATTTTCTTATTCTTCCTGGACCACCCTATCTCTCCATCCTTCAACTTTCATAAGTAGTTGTTTCCTGTCTTTGATTTCTCCTTGAAACCACCTGTTTGCCTTTGCTTCCAAACCTTTTATCATCAGTGACATTAAAGCAATCTTGACAACTTTGTGTCTCCACAAATAGTTTTCTCTCAGCTTTTGACTTTTGTATGTTTCTATATGGAGCATCTTCACCACAAACATGCTCACTAAGGCAAATTATACTTTCCATCTTTTGGTCAGAAAATTGTCATGATGTCTTTCTCCAAGTGTAATTTCATCTGTTTCTTTCTATATGAACTGCTGCTAGGTATCCTATCTCATGGTGCTTGAGGAAGAGGGGTGTATGCTTCTTCCTACCACCTTATTCAGGAAATGTCAGTCTCTGGCAGTCTTGCCAGGTCCAGAAGTCTGCTACCTTGTTATCGGTTTTTCACATGCTAATCGGTAGCTGTTTCGAAGGACGTAATTGTTTGGTTTTGGAAATGGATCCCAAACTGATTCTGACTAGAAGTTAGGACACTTCCAGCCTTAATTTATCCCCAGTTTTTATGCATTGTGGCAATGCTGTCATTTAGGGGTTTTCCCTTCTATTTTTCTCATTTCCCCTTCCATATATTCAGATGATACTGCTTATTTAGCATAGTAAAACCTGAGTGTTAATGGATAATGAGCACTAATCACTCAAAAGTTGCTGTAGTGGATTTGAATTTTAAACTACTAGTTCACAGACAAGTGAAAAAAATGTAGCTACAAATGTACAAGCTAGTGCAGACTGCTAATAGCATATACTGTCCAAAGTTTACTGTCTGCACTGTGGTACAGTCCCAATTGCGGAATAGAGGCTATAATAAGCACTTTGTTCTTGTGATTTGTTTGAGTATTTCCCTTTCCTCCTGTTTCAGTTTGAATGGGTTCTAGAGAGTCATACTAAACAGTATTTCAGACAAAGTATGGTCTAGACCATGTTAAATGGGGGTCATAATAATCTGTCTTTGCATCATAAGATAAGAACAGCTCTACTACATCACAGCAAGTCTGATTAGTCTAGGATCTACTGTCTGCAGCCAGTGGGGGACTGCTAGGGAAAAATTATAATGATATTTATGAAATCTTCTAGCCTTCATTGACACTTGTCTTGATCCTTGGGAGAAATAACATTTTTCTTGGTTTTTTTATAACTAATCTACTAGATTATTCTGCCATAAGTTATTGTTGATTCTGCATAGATGTGTTATTTCAAAGCAACATAAAACTTCAGTGTATCTCAGGTGTCCCCTGGTTATATTATGTGACTTCTGTTTGTCCCAAAGCAAGAAGCACCATATGAAGCCATTACTTTAAAAAAGCAGTGGATGGCAGAGATGTTTCCTATTTATGTGGGTTTGAGATTTTTTCCAATTTTTTTTTTTTATGAAGACCTGATTTATCTTCCCTTGGCCATCTCTTCCATCTCCCAAACCGAAGAGTTCTTACATGTTCCTTGTAGAGAAGCTGTTTATTAAATTTGATCATTCTTCCCTCCTTTCTTCTTTCATCTTAGTTCTGCTCTCTTCTTGAGGTGGCAAAACTAGAACTGCGTGTATTCACACTGATGTGATCTTGAATTTGTGGTGACAAACCAGGAAGCAATGCAGGAGATCTTCCTTTAAGACGTCAAAGCATTTGACATGCCCTTTACAGAGCTCAGCCTTCCACAGAACTGTGTATTTGAACCCCAAGCTAAAACTTGAGTGATGTCAGTTCAAAGCCCGTTACTGTCTATGTAATATGAAGATCTGCTTTCTCCACTATTTAGCTTAATATGTACTTGGTAATATTCCTCAATTTTGCCACCTTGATACCTCAATATTTTGAAGTTCCACTGATGCTCTTCATTTTCTTTGCTGCTAATACTAGACTGTACTGGGCAGTGGATTGTCACTTCATTAGATCATCTCTTTGGGTGGAAGAACAAAGGCAACCCAGGGACACTCTTGATTGTGACCTGCTGTGAAAACTAACGGTTTACTTACATGTTTTACCCATTGCTTATCTACGCAAGGACTTTACCTCTGTTATCTGGGAAGTTTTTAAAGCTTTTGGAGATGGATGTCAGATTATGCTATTTCAAAATCTTGATTTACTCTTAGTGTCATGTCTGTATACCTACTGACATCATCAAGTAACTCAGTAGTGTTTGAAGTACAACTTCCCTTTATAGAAGTTTTGTTGGCTCTTTAGTAATACATTATAATTCTTTAGGCATCTGGTAATTCTGTTCTTTGTATTTTATTTGCCCAGTTATGAGCTTTCTGACTTGCTGGTTTATGAGATGGACTCAAGTTGTGCCAGGGGAGATTTAGACTGGATATTAGGAAAAACTCCACTAGAAGGGTTATCAAGCACTGGAACAAGCTGCCGGGGAAGTGGTTGAGTCACTATACCTGGAGGTATTTGAAAGACATGTAGATGTGGCATTTAGAGACACCATTTAGTTGGTGGACTTGGCAGTGCTGGGTTTACAGTTGGACTCAAATGATCTCTAAGGGTCTTTTCCAACCTAAATTATTCTATCATGCCATGTATGCCTTTAGCATATAACCTAAGCAAGCATACGCCATTGCTGATTGGCATTAAGTTTTGCCCCTTTCCTGTGCTCTGGTCTTGAGGTAATTAGGTCAGTGACTTCTTCATAATCAGTTGTATGAATCTCAAGTTCCTCTCAGTTTTTCTTGTTACTTTGATATTTTTATTTTGTCCCTGTCAACGAGACTGTTACTACAAGATGTTTTATTTTCTCCTTAAACTGATCATATTATGACTGGGTCCTGTAGGCCTTCTGAGGAGTAGGAGAGGCTGCTCCTTCCCTGGCATCAACTGAACTAGCTTGGCAGAGAGAAGGTCCTAGAGAATGTATAGAATATAGCGGACCATCGTGGCAACAAGCTGGGAGCTTGTAGCTTAAGCTGGAAGGTGAGTTAAACGGGAGAGGAAAAAAGGAATGGAGAGAAAGAAGGGTTAGTTGCTCAGCCTGAGGAGTTGAAAATGAAGACCTCTGTAGATCGGACTGTACAGAACTCACAGGTAGTATTTAACTGACTAAAAACAAGCTTGGAAGTGCTATAGTACAATGACTGTTGGAGAAATTTGGTTTATAAACTCACTTCTACCATCTTAGCTATTTATTTTGCAATTCTGCCACTGTTGTGTGTTCTACTCTGTTGTGGTACCTGGCTTTTAAGCTCAGAATCCTGATGATGATATTTAGAGTTTTGCCATAAAGAGGTTCAGGAGGCTTTGTTTCAAAGCTGTCCTAATTGAGGTCTTGCCACACCTTTTTTTGTTGATGCCTAAATCTGAGGAATTGTTCAATTAATGGCTTATAGTTGTCCTGTGATTTTACTTCATATAATCAGATGTGAAATGAGGTGTCGTGTGTATCTTTGGGGCTTATATTGTAGTCTGTGCTGAAGCAATCAGTCAGAACTTCAGGTATACTTGTGTGCTGCTTTTGATTGTTGGTAAAATGTATTTGGCAAGGTAAAACTTAGCCCTAAGGAAATAGTCTAACAACTCTTCTGCAGGCTGGACCATCTTCTTCAGCATCACTTGTTGTCTTCCTCCTTTTTTTTCAGTTCTATGCTTGTTTTATGTGCATTGTGCAAATTCCCCTCAGACTTGACAAAGTTTTGTCTTGAGATGCCAATTCATATGTGTCTTGACTCTAACAGATGTATATCCCATAGGCACTTGATACCAGTCTGCTATAGCCATGTCCAAAAACATGCACTCCTCATCCATGCTATCCGGTCCTCTCAGCTGTCTGATATGGAGCTGAGAAATTATTTTGGGCCTTTCCATTTTTTTCCTTAGGTGCCTTTCCCATCTGCACCCTTGTCTAAGTCTCCTGACTCCTGAACAAGTGTGTTGTGCCCCAAGGAAATGGGATTTAATAAGAAATGCTCCATTTATAACTTGTGGTGTTGGGAGTTCTTCTCTTGAAATGTTGGAAGTGTCCAGAGAGCTCTTGAGTTCAGTGCTGATGTGAAATACTGCGCTTCAGCGGTGACCCTAGATCAACTTTTGTGCACAGTCCTCAGAAACAATGGCAGATTGAGTTCTGAATACTTCTGCATTTAGTACCTCACTGCTTGCACAGAGCAGGGTGTTTTCTTAAAACTAGGGCTTCTCAACAAAACATGGGGGTTTCACTGGAGGTAAACTATTTGGTAAATCCAAAAAATATCAGGAGTTTTTGAGGAAGCATTTGTCTGTAAATCAGTCATGTCTGAATTATTGTTGTCATCTCTGGCAAGCACTATTTGTTCCACAAACCTTTATGGAGTGGACTGAAAATTTGAGGGATCATGGATTTCTTACCTAACCAGTCAATGCTTTGTGCAGTGACACTGCAGGAGAAAAAGCTGTGAGAAACCCATGGTAGTGTGTCCTGAGTAAAATTGCTTTAGTATGATTATTTTGGTTATTGAAATCTGTGGTCTTACTTGATGAATATGCCTCTTAAATGGTGACTTTAAGAATGATTGTCCAGTTGTTCAGGAAGGGTTTTTTTTGCTGGCCCAACTTTCTCAGGCCCTTACTTCAGGCTGTCATATACAGTAGCATTTTGAGGGCTGGTACTTGGTTTAGTCAGTCATTTCTGGCTCTTTCATACTGTCTGAGGAGATCTTGGCATCTTTTCAGAATCTTCTGAGGAACCAAATAACTTCGAGGAAATTGGTATTAAAGAGAATGTTTTAAAGGCAGTAGAGCAACTGCTTGTTTTCTCCAGGTCTCATCCTAGGTAGGAACAACAGGTTACACACCCTCTGCTTACCTTGCCTGCCTCATTCAACCACCAGCATCACAAACTGGGAAGAACTAGAATAGCCTCTTCTACTGTTGTCTGCAAGAGTAGCTGCTTGGCAGTCATTTGGATGGTGTATTTGAAGAGCTGTTAACTGTCCTTTGTTCTGTGTGGTGCTGTACTTCTCCACCTGCCCTTTAACAACCAACTAACCTGACTATGTGGCATACAGAACAGTTACGAACCGGATACTAAACAGCTTCATCAGTTGTATGTCTGTAATGGTACTCTGGCATTTTCTCCTCCTTCATTCTCAGCCTTACAGATAAAGGCTGTTTTGCTCTGTGTGGCATACGAGTAACCTTGACCTATGAGACTGATTAAGAAGTTTGGTACCAGATAAGTAACTTCATATGAAGTTTTCCAGAGTGCTGGAACAGTTTTATCTGGTTCCTGCAGGAGTTTCCCTCTTACTGGAAATACAGACTGTAATCACCCTTTTCTTTTAAGAAATCCTATTCCTGTATTCTTGACCTTGCAGTTCAGTTGGGTTCCCTAAGTGGTTGCTGTTGTCTTTCTGAATTGTTTCTTTAAGCTGATCTGTAGGGTACTTTTCCTTCTTAAAGTACTGAAGTTTCCTGTTTTGTCTTGCTTTGAGACTTGGGGGAAGCAATAGGATATGGCTGTCTTGTGTCAAAGAAACTCACTAGATTGTCAATGGAAAAGTGAAATCTGGTAAAGATTTTACCTTAATTGTAAAATTCATGGTCCAACTACACCCTGCGCCCCCCACCCCCCAAAAAAAACCCCAAAACAAAACCAAAAAAACAACCAAACAAAAAAGCCACAAAAAAAACCCACCAAAAAAAAAACCCCACCAAAAAACACCCAGACCCCTGGTAGCTGTTTGGCTTAAAACTCCTGATTCAAATGCTTTTTTTTGGTTGGCTTTTTTTTTTTTTTTTTTTTTTTTTAGCTGCTTAAACTAAGTACAGAATTTGCACTGAGTTTTTGTTAAGAAACAAAATAGGGACATGATTTTTTTTCCTTTTTTGCACAGTATGAAATGAAGAGATATCTCTTAATATTTTTAAAGTTAATTTTAAAATTTAAAAATTTTAAAAATTTAGAACTGAGAATCAATGTCTGTCTGGAAATAATGGATGTTTGCTTCTGCTAAGGAAGAGCCAGTGCTGGAATACGGAAGGAACAGCATGTTTCTAAGACAGGATAGCCTACTGTTTAAACCCACCCGCCTTCTGTAAGAGCAGTTGTCTGTTCTCTACGTGACTAAAGTATTCAGAGTCTGGCCTCTAGGTACTTGAAATACGTGTCTGTTTTTCCCTTATGGTGTTCCACCCCCTGCTCCCCAAGTCACATTGACAGTTGTTAGTAATGTGTTTATAGAATAATAAATTTTGTAACTAATCTGTAATTAACTTCTGATTATGTTCTATAAAACATTACTATACATATATTATTAATGTATTTATCTCCCAATAAATTCTCAGAACTGACGTGGTTTCATTTGAATACTATATGAATTCTGTTCTACAGTAGATGAGAATCAAAGTCTCATACTGTGAATCTTACCATTTTGTTCTTTGTTTTGGGCCAGTTAGTGGTTAGGAGGAAGTTTTATCAAAAGTTTGTACAGATGTCTGTTAATTGCTTTAAAAAACAAACAAAAACCCCCACCCAAACACACCTGCTTAATCTTTGAATTGTGTCAAATGCTAAAAGCAAAACCAGGAGACTCTTTTTCCTGTTCTATTCTTATATCTGACATCTTTTATCTGATGAGAGTACAAATTTTAGCTTCACATTAAGCAAAGTTTCCGTTTCCGTATTTCTGCTTTTTCAATCTCCAGTGGGAAACAAGGGAATTCAGCCTTCTTGATCAAATGTTAAACAATTAGCAACTCATGTGTATTCTTTTCAGTGTATTGTGTAAATTCAATAAAAGTGTGCTTAGAAAATGTAGATTACAGGTTGGTTGTCCATGACATGTAAGTTGAGATACATTACTTACCTACTTTGAGCAATGTCATCTTTTCTTTTATGCACTGAGCTTGTTTACTGATTTGAAATGACAGTTAAGCTAAATTTGGAGTTCTTACAATGTAACTGGATTATCTGAGACACTTGCAATTTTAACCCTGAATTCTAGAAAATCTTTTAGGGAAAGGAGACATGGTTAGTAAGTTCTATTTCAAGTGAAGTTTTTACATAGATAAATGTCCAATTCTTGTTGACTTAGTTGACATGTTGCAGCTCTACATTTTGTCTAATTTGTCAAGCCAGGTCTTGGCTGGATACAAAAATGATGGCTGTTTGAGGGGGTTTTGTTGGTTTATTTATTTATAATTTTTTTAAAACCTAGGTATTCATAAAAACAATCTGTAAGTTAAAGGAGAAAATACATGGCACAGGTATTATAAAATGCAGAAAAGTAAGCATGACAAACTTTAATGAACTGTTAGTTTAAAGGTATGTTGCACTCATTTATTGGTAAAATTATGGTATGTCGAGGATTATTAAAAATATTTTATAATCAGCCGGTTTCAGTATTTGTGTTAATATGTTTGGAAATAAATTCTTCAAAGAATGCAGCACTGAAATTTGTAGGGTTGATAGTTCACTTACCTTGTTACAATTTGGCATCTAGATACAAGGTGCCTTTGATTCTATAGCTTCAGCAGATAAGAAATGTGTCAATTGATTTCAGGGACCACCATTTTAGTGCAGTCTAGTTGCAGATTTCAATCATTCAAACTTTTCTTTAAATAATAGAGACCAACAAATAGTCTCTGAATAGGAAGGAGTTGGATCTACTGGGAGATCAGAATGACTTCTCATGTTCATAATTTCAAGATGGTTTGCAGTTTGTGGGGAGTAGACAGGTTTGTTGAATGATGCAGATATGATAATTGAAAAGAAACCTCCTGAAAATTCCCATGGAAGTCTGAATCTCCTTAAGTTCCACTTACTTATTAAACTCACTGTTGGTCATCGGTTGCATGGAACGCTTCTGAAGGTTTGGAACTTCGTTAGTTTGCAGTAGACCCATGGTGTAATACAGAAACCTAAGCTTCAGTTTCTCAAAAGTCCATCAGGGTCAGAATTATTTGAATTAAGTATTTTTTTCGGCTCATTGAACTGGCGTTTTCTGATAACTGTGTTTTTCTCTTAACAGCTTTCAGCTAGCTCTACCTTAGCAGAAAGCTTCACATTCTTGGATTTTGATAATCCAGGAACTGTGCCAGACCTATTTGTTCATTAGTTGGCTGCTAGACTTTCTCCCAGATGCTGGTAAGATGTATGGTGCTGCCTAATAGTAAAGCAATGTTGTGACCTATTCATCGTTACAGATTTGCTGCAGACTTCACTTTTTATGATGATTTAGTGATCGTCTGACTAGACCTTCATGTAGAAAAGATGCCTTTGTCTGGCAAACCTAAACATTTTAAGTGAAATAGCCAAACTTTTCAGTCCTCACGCATATTAAAGTTATGGTTAAGAAACAAACACATGCTTCAGGCACATGGTCTTTTGAAAGTGACAGTTACCAAGTTTTAGTTTTGGGCATTAGTCTTCTTCTGTTGTCAAACAGTTAAATTGATACCAAATGAGGAAGTCATGAGCATTTTTCCAAGCTGGATGTGATCTTCTTTTACCATGACTTACTCCCTCTGATTCTTCTTCTCTAAGGACACAAACTATGAACTGGCCCAAACTATCACCAGCACTGTTCTAAGTAACAGTTCATATCTAGATAACTTTTTGATGTAGCATCTTGAAAAAAGAAAGGCAGTAGGATAAGCTTCAGTGTTTGAAGAATACTGATACTCACACCAATTCCATCTCTAAATGTCCCTGTGTGACATCTGTGAGTACATCACTCTTCAAAGAAAGAAGACTTTCTAGAGAGAACAGAAACTAAGTTCTAGTTACTGTTGCTTAAAAGCGTCTTTCCCCCTATACACAGAGCAGCACTGTCACTTCTGAAGTGGTTTCCTTACACCTTTTAAATTATAAATAGCACAACTTTCTCAGTGTCTTGATACTACATTAGAAATTAATTCTAATTTTAATTTTGACAGTGTCTGTCTACAGTAAGAGGTGTCATGTGGGCTCTTCTGTTTACAAGTCTGTAAGGACACTTACTTACTGGTGTAGAACATTACTTTGTAGTGTGGAGATGCTTCATTTTTTATTGAACCTTATTTTTCTTACTGTGATTTATAAGTACTTGAAAAATGGACCTGAACTCAGAATTGATGCTAATCTCAGTCTTAACCCACAAACCTTTTTCTCTTCCCGCCCCCCCCCCCCCCCCCCCCGTGTTGGCCACTCTTTTCTTCAAAAGTTTTGAGCAACTGGATGGGGGAGGCAGGACATTTCCTCTTTTTGTTTTGCCTCTGAGGTGTGGGCAACGTCAGTCTTCCTAGCACTGGAATATTACTCCTGTTTTTGTATTCTGCTTGATGCTTAAAACTGTTTAATATTATAGCTAGTCCTTTTGATCTATATATTTTTTGAAACTATTTCATCACTGTCTGCATTCCCTCAAGCACAGGGTAGAGAGTTGAAAACAAGGATTTTTATCCGAAGTGAAAAGTAACCAGTTAGAACTGAAGCTGTTCTGTAGTCTCATTTCATTTTTGGTCACCCTGTCTCTTCTTTGTGGCAGAAGCAGTGTCTTCAACTACATTAATTCTTGGAGTCAAGATTTGCAGAGGACAAATATCTTTTTAAGTTATGGTTTGGAATTTGTATTGGAGTCTAAATAGAGGATTTCCTCCCTTTGACACTGGAATCTCTGGTATGTTGGTTCCTGTTTGCTCAGGGATCTGAATCAATACGGTAAAGAAAATGAGTGTATTAAGTAAAATGTTTAGAACTTTGTATTACAAGAATACTGGGTTTTTTTAGTGTTATAAGCAAAAAGTGGATTCAAGCTAGACAACATATTCAACAGAAACCCCCTCCCTACCCCCACTCCCCTATGTAAAATCCAGCCTAAATTACGTCGAAGAATTCTGCAAGAAAAATGGGCAGTTTTTTACCTGAGAATCTGGCCAGCGTTGTATCAAGTAACATATTTTACTGAATACATATTCTGTAGTGACATCAAAACCAGGAAAATACAACATTTGAATAAATTTTTTTTAATCTTTGTTTCTGTTGTCATGATGCCCTATATCTTGAGTATTCTGCCCAGCAAGTTAGTGGGTTTTTTTTCTTACCGCTTGTATAAACGGCAAAAAGGTGATTGTTTGAGTGTTTGATTGTTGTTTGTGTTTGGGTTTGTGGGTTGTTTTTGTTTTAAACTTAGTGCTTCAGTGGTTTCATAACCTGGTTAATCCTTTCCCAATTGTTATAGCAGATTAAAAACAAAACAACAGAAAAACAATGAAATCCCTGTTACTTTGAGAATTATGTTAATATAGAAAGAAGACTAAGATTATGAATCCATCTATTGCTGTCAGTATGTGGGTCAGGGGGCAGAGAGGACAGCTGCTGACCTGTGGAAGAAATGGAGAGGCAAAAGAAACAGATGGAGATGTTAACATCTAATTTAAGTTACTCTGTTAAATGCTCTACTCCTATAAAAATGAAAAAAACTGTTGTCTTTAAAGAATATCTCCTTTACTAAGCTGTAAGGGAGTTGCTGCTTGTATCCTTAATGGTAGGATAAAGCTAACTAGGTGTAATGAAGAAAAAGATTGAGATAACTATGTAATACTTCTCAAAATTTTGAATTAGTGCTATGTAAAACTGCTAAAATGTTTTCTAAATTGAGTGGTCTGATGCATCAAAGGAACTTGGTGATGTCTGAGTAATAAACAGAGATATTTTTAAGGGGTTTGAGTTTCTGATGCAATTAATTTTTTTCCTGTCATTTGGAAGCTGGAGACCACTTGTTTATTTGGAGACCAAAAACCCACAAAACTTACACGCAGATAACCATCTTTTTCAGCAGAACCAGTGACCTTCTGCAGTGTCAAATATGGTGGAATGCAGCATGCAAGCAGCACCTGTAAAATGGGGGTATATACTTCAGAAGGCTGTAAGTCTATGTGATTAGAAACTAAAAGATGACTGAACATGAGCGCTAAGTCCCTTTCTTATGAAAGGGATAACTTGTAAAAAAAGGCAGATGACTTCTTTGCCTTTACTGATTTCTAGTCTTGCACCTGTATTTTAAAATAAATATTGAAGCACTGTTGAGAGTGTGTTTGAATAGAAGCAGTTTCCCTTTCAGAGAAACTGAGAGACTTGGTGCTCTGTCTGCCTGGGTTACTTGTTTACAAAAAATAATAAAAGCAGTTCTAATGCTTGACAGAACTAATGAAGCTGAATTTTGTCTGTGGTATGATTGTTTAAATCCAAGATAGCTGACTTAGTAACGCAAACCACAAAACTTCCTTCAGATACACTTCTGTACTGAGCCAAATTAAATAATGCAGTTGTGAAACTATGTAGAATGGGGAGAAGTAGAAGTAAAGTTTGTCATTTATATAAAATGTTTCTTCAAATTACACTTATTTTTCAAAGGGATCACTTTTTAGTTGAGTGAAAGGGGGCAAAGTTGTAAGGGGGGGGGGGGGGGAAATGTCTTTTAAGTCATTGCTCTGGAAGAACCAAGCTTGATGTCTTAACGCTTATATATTTTCACATATGAAGGGAAATTCTTACTTCTCATGTTAACTTCAGTTATGTCAGTGAATTATAGCTCCAGACTTGTGTTGTACCTCGCCATGAAGTTACTACCACTTCAATAAAAGTATATGGGGCAAGGGAGGCTAGCAATTAAGGAGGTCAGCCTGTTGGTTAGGGCAGTAAACTGGGGTGTGCAGGAGTTGTTTTTTGGTCCTTACTTGCCCATAGTTTCTTTCCAATGTGGTCTTAGTTTCTGAGGCTCCTCATACAACCAACTTATGTAATAGTCCCCATTGATTAAGAAATACCACCTCAAAATGTGAATATATGAAAACTAGATGACAGTGTTCCTGTGGTCAAAGGAAAATGCAGAAGCAGCAACTGAAATTTTCATTGTAATCGAGTCTCTTTAACAACTAGATAAAGTAACACTAACTACTATTATAGAACACTAAAAAATAAAAAAGGAAGTTTCATTTTAATGCTGTGTCTGGCAGTACTGTGCCCAATCTCATTAAATGTAATCCTATTCTTTGGATTTTCCTAATTACATTTTAAAGACCATTTGTTAAATTTTACAATCCTCTAAGAATTGAAATCAGTAATTCTGAACCTACTTTCATATTAGTTTTGATTTAAAAAGCGGCATTAATGGGCTAAACTCCACACTGCTTAGAACATGCAGGTTTTTTCTACTGTAACTTTTCATTCCATTTACTCTGCTTAGAATATTGAATAAACTCCAAAATGAGGAGACATAAATCTTCCTTGCTGATGCATGTTACTTAAGAGCCTTCTTTTAAATAGGAGGAGGGGCAAGGCCTGATTTTACTTAAGCTAAATAACAAGTGATTTGGACTTCAGTAAACCAACCTGAACTACTGTAATTCAGATGTGATTCTTGGTATAGGAAGCCACAAAGTGGAGGGAAGATTCCGACCTATGATTCTGCTGTGGTGCCTCCAGAGACTTGTACGGCTTTAAGCTAAAAGTCTCATTTCATTGTAGTAAAAATATACATGCTTGGCTTGTCCTTCAAAGTGGTGTGTAGCAGTCTTACCCTATGCTTAACTGAGGGTATGCTGGAGAAGAAGGGAAAAAGCAGAACTTAATTTGCATGCACCTGATATTTTCCAAATTCCTTAAGACATACTTATGAGGGAATATGAAGCCTTCTAATGGGTAACCTTTCAGCATTAAGATGAAAAATAGAGCAGTAAATATGAATCGGATGAGTGGTATTGTTAAGCATCTCCCTCTTCAATTTAAATTTTGTCTGTCTATATAAGTAACATTCATCTACCATTTCTGGTATGCATCCAGAGATATGAATAAAACACTCTTTATGGCTTGGAAAAACATCAAACCAAAAAGTGAATTTATTAAAGTTTGCACTGAAAGCTTTTTATCAGTTCCTCTGCTCATACTTCCCTAAACTGGAAAAAGCTGCAGCAGACCTGTGGAGGGGGAGCAAGTACAAGTGAAGGGTTTTTCTAGGTGAATTATTGTGAGGTCATTGGTGTGATAACAATTTGAATTATAGGGTTTTCCTTCACTGACAAAAAAAAAAAAACAAAAAAACAACCACCCGAAACAACAAAACAAAAACCCAAAAAACAAACTCAGTGGCTGCAGCATGACAGCTAGTTACATGGATCCCCAGTTACCCTGTTACAAGTGACTAGACAAGTATCTGTATATGCCCCTGCATCAATTGTATTTATACTTTTCCTAAGTTTTATAAGGCCCCTCACTGAGATTTAGTAGTATTGTGTTCTAGAACTGAGTAGAGCAAAGAAAAAGTTGGGGTTTGTTGTTTTGTTTTGATCCTTTTTAGTAAAAAAAAAAAAATTTTAGTGAAATGTCTCAAATGTAGTGACTTTTAACAACTAAAAAAGCCTTGTAGCTAAAGCTGTAGAATCAGATTACTTCTGAAACAGAAACATGTAAATAGAAGTGGAAAAAAGACTACTTGTGAAGGAATGAAGAGTCAAAGGTGGATGGAAATATGTCTGCTTTTATGGAACTGTTTTTCAAAAGAAGATACAAATACTGGAGTTAGTATGGTCATAAACAGGACTAGGGGAATAAAGTAATTAGTATGATGTAGCATACACCAAACCTATCAAAAACATTCTAATATAGCCTGTACATATACTACTGTTCTTTTTCCCAACTGTACTGTAATTACCTCTATTATCCTCAGACCTGCCAAGTGGTGCATTTGAAAGCAGTACTCAAATGTCAGTTTGCATTTATTGCATCATATTTATTCTTCTTTGGTTTTCTCCTAACACATAGTCTGAGTCATTTGAACAGACTTATTGAAAGCATATATGCAGTCTCCGTTGTGATCACCTAGAATATGTGGGGAGGGAAGGATGAGGAGAGGTGCAGTTTGAGCAGGTGTTGAATTGGGATCAGCTGTGAGGCTGAAATAACTTTTGTCTCAGACATTATGGACATACAACTTTTCAAAAAACAATAGCTAATGTATAGCTAAACCTGTTTGACTTCAATTTGTATTGTAAAATTGTTCAATTACTATGTTTGCTCAAAGTTAACCTAGGCCAACCTTGTATTAAAAGTTCTAGGTCTGCGCCTTGTGATTTTTCTTTAGGCTTGGTGCAACGTGGAATATTTCCACACTGACGGGTGCATCTTAGCTATTTACAAGTTTCTGGATGGAAGAGGCTCTCATCACACATACCCATGCTACAACTATTTTTCATCTACTTTATAGCAGTATGTAGTCATGCAGTGAGGAAGAATCCTCCTGTCTTTCCTGAATACTTCTGTAAGCCTGTATAAAGTGCACAATCTGGGAAGCTTCCATGGAATGTATCCATTTAATCTTTATTCTGTTTTATTCATAACAAATAATTTTACAGCCTGTACTGTTCATATGTGGCAACATACACTTCCTAATGTACATAGGCTTTTAAGATGTGACAGACACTAAATAGTTTACAGTGATAAAACATTATGGAAAACAAATCATTAAGTTCTATGAACACTTGAACAGTAGTTTCTCCTGAAGAAGACTTTATTTAAAAGTTGTGAAGGCAGTCTGAAGAATTACTTTTGTTTTAATAATCCTGTTTTAATACTCTCTTAAATCTGAGTGAACTTCTGTAGACAGATAACATGCTGGAGATAATTCACAGAATAACAGTTTGTGGCAATTACTCTTACCTGTATTGTGGTGGTTTTTTTTTACTTTATAAAGAGTCGGTAGGATAACCCACGAAAAACTTTGCTATAGGCCTTTGGCCTATTTAAGGCTTCTCTGGTCTAGACAAGACAGCCAGAGGTAGGACTGCTGCACTCCTTTGCACCCCACCTCCTGGGTGAGGGGTGTAAGTCAGAGACCGCTAAGCAAAGAGCCATCATTCAGCTACACGGGTTCCTCGCTTCCCTTGGGATCTTAAATTCCATCTAGTGGCTGCTGTGACCACGACCACTGTTAACTGTCAGGTCGCTGATCAGTTCTTCCTTGATAAGTAGCAGGTCTAGCGGAGTGCCACCTCTATCGAGCTTGTCCACCACCTCAGTCAGGTTTGTCCTGCAAGCACTATAGAAATCTCCTGGGTTGCTTGTGTGACACCATGTTGCATTCTCAGCAGACGTCAGGGTGAATGGTATTTTTCATGAGAGCTAAGGCCTGTGATTGTGCTGCACTTTTTCTTGTTGGAAGGCTTTGTCTACTTACTTCTGTTTGGACAGTCTGTAACAGCTGTTCATCATGATGTTCCCCTGGATCCTGACCCATGGATTTTCATCTGTCCTGTAGCCTGTTCCACGCTCCATTTGTTCAAGTTTTTTGCATAAAGTGTAAATGCTGTCCTTGTCTTTCTAGTTTCTCCTTTCTTAAAAGCCAGTATCCATCCACTGCAGTTCTCCAGTTGTGTGAACTGTCTTGCCATACCACGTACTCAACAGTAAAATTATTATGCTCTGCAGTTTGATTCCTGTGATGAATACATTCATATACAGTTACTTCAGATGTGTCCCTGCTTATGCCACTTTTTCAGGGGGACTGCAAGATCCTCACTGTTGAGTTGTCTTGTGCATTTACCCTCTCTGCCATTCTCTTGCTTTCTAGGCTTCAGTCTCAACTTCCTGGCAAAGCTAGTTTGAAGCCCTCCTTATGAGACAAGCCTGTTGGCAATAATGATCTACGTTATCAAGTGGGTCTTATCTCTCTCAAGCACTCTCAGTTTCTCAGAGGATCTTAATGCCTTTAAGAGTTGAAGTTCTGCCTGCAGCCATGTTGTTAGATGTTGATCCACAGGATGTGTTTGCTCCTGCCGGAGCCTTTCCCCTGGATCAGCACTTGGGCTCAGGTGTCATTCACTGTTTTCCCTGGACACCTGTAGTTAGCTTTGATCAGCTGAAGATGTCCTTCGGCAGTATCATGGTGGCCATGTACATAAGACTAATATTGCAGTGGTCAGATGAGTTGTAAGAGTTTCTCTGCAGCACTTGGACCACAGCCAAGCAGCAGAGCTTTTAAGACAGCCAGTCTGGCTGTTGTGCAGAAACCTTCATCCCACTGGGAATTTGCAATTACTGCCACCCATTGCTTCCTTTTAGTGACGTTGGCTGCGACCCATGAAGCGGGCTTAGCTTCCGGCAGTGCTTGTTCCTTCTCACCTCTTTCCTGGGCTGCATGCTTTTTCAGCACCTGAATAGCTACCAGTGGAAAAACAGAGCCCCTTCCTATTGCTGCAGGTCACAACTTCCAGCTTCATGCGTCCTGGGAGTCCTCATCCTAGCCCTGAGTGAGGAAAGCAATAGGTTTGGTAAAGGATGGTCATGGGGTGGGGGGAGAGTTAATGTAGGGAAAAGAACTGTTCACAACTTTGTTCAGGAAAGCAAACTGTGGAAACTTTTAATTGCATTAAGAGACTAACATAAATGTCTCCTTATGAAGACTGTTGGAGAAACCTGACTTGGATCATAAAGGGTGTCAGTAATGAAGAAATCTTTTTTACATAAAGATACGAGAAGTAAAACAAGTAACATAAATTTAATAGAGGTAAAGGGATTTTGACAGATTGGGGCATTGCAAATTAATAAAACCAACAATGTTTCTTTTCAGTTTGTAGCTAGAAAGAGTCAGGGCTCAAGAAACAGTAGTTTTGAAGGGTAGTTTGGAATCAAGGAGGCAATTGGCCGCCAAGAGATACAAAAAATTCTGTAAATTTACTTAGAGTGATTTTTTTTTTTATTATTATTTATTATTATTGGTACATCACAAGAGGTATAAGCAAAAGTGTATTTCTTACTGGCATCTGTAGGCTCTTCAGGCTCTGAAGAGTTCCAAAACTACTACTACCATTTACTTATGCATACTATCTCATGAGGTAAAACAAAAGTTTCTTGAAATGCCCATGTTCAGATGGTTACATTTAATGAAACAATGCCAGCATATATTCATCAGTAGTTTTACTAGAAAGATTTGTCATCCTGTTTAGGCTAATTTAAAATTGTATCGATCCCGCTAAAAAGCAGTGGAAGAACTTTGTAGAGAACTGCACAGCGTGGAAGTAGTATGGGAAAACTTTAGAATACAGATAGAAAAATATTTTCTCTACATCATTAGGTTGTACAACTAATCCTACTTATAAAAGAAAGGACTCATTATCCAAAGGTGAGGAAGTAAAAATGGGGAAGTTCTGAGGACTTGTAAGAGAAACATCACTTTGGATGGGTTGGATGGAACAATGTTTGGTGAACGAGCAGAGGATTGGGTTGGTGTATCCTTTGCTCAGGGAAAAAATCCACAGTGTGCTAACCACCATCTTTTCCATACATCTCGTATTAGCCTGTTTGGAAATTGCAGGGCTGTTTTTTGTGTGCTCATGTTTTTGCATAGGCAGGAGCAGACAGTATAAGTACAAAAGTAAAGGCAAAAACAAGTAACACCCTCCAGACCTGGGGCAGGGGGAAGAAGGTAGGCACCCAAAAAACAAGGAAGTTTGGGGTGCTGACTGGAATGGTAAATTATACCGTTCCTTATACTTCATTATACTAGGGTACATACAATCTAAACCAAAAGTAAATTTCATTTTTTGAAAGTACTATGTTGTGTTGCCTTAGAGAGTGTCACAGCTGATGAGCAAATTTTATGATTCTGAATGATGTTGTTTGAGGTTGGTTAGTTGATATTGGTATCTTTTATGTGATATAAAATAGTCTTGCAAAGTACCACAAAATAGCTTTATCTTTAATATAGGCAGGTCTCAAGTATGAAGAATAAGAACCTTCAAATGCTGCTTGGAGTTATCCTCTTAGTTGAAAATAAGCTTATTATTTGTAAGGAGAAAAGAAGGGGCACTTGGAAGCTGTTTCTATATTGAACAAAACTACTGTTATGTTGATATAAATTCTCACCATATTTCATCAGTTGCTATACATCTCTTCTGGGGTTTTTTGTTGATGTTTTTGCTGCTCTTCTTTAATCACTTGGTTAGCTCTGTGTCTCTTCTCCCTTATTACACTATGTGATTTTTGCCAAATACCTGAACAGACTAGCTGGTAAATCTGGAAAATAATTGGATTTCTCTAATCCTCAAATTTAAAATGTTTTTGTACAGATATGGAGGATATCAGAAGCAAAATGAGCTTTATTTTTGTATTTGTATAAATATTAGACTATTCAAATTATGTAATTTCAGATGATCATAAATGAGAAGTTTCCAATTTTGAAGTTTCCCCCCCCCCTTTTTTTTTCTCGCTTCCCCCTAACCCCTGTTTTATTTCTCAGTGCAAAAGAGACTACTTCACTTGTGTAGAGCTGTGAGGCTAATCCTCCCACCTTTAAGATTCTGTGGTAGTTATTTTAAGTCTAATGAGGTTGTTGGGGCATGGCTTAATAGGCTGATTGTGTGCAGATGGCAGTTGCCTTATCTTATATTTATCTTCTAATTCTGTTGAATAGTGCTGTAGTGGAAGGAGTAAATATTTGTGTGATAAATGTAACAGTCCTTGGAATTGCTCTCAGAATTTGAGAATACTTGTTGCCAGTGTTCTCGAATCTCATTTCTTTTAAGATACTTTTGATTTACTGTTTTAAATGTTTCTTTTGTCTCCAGGTTTTGAAAGTATTTTAGAAGGGCTTTATGGACCAAGGCTACGAAGAGACCTCAGTTTATTTGAAGGTAAATGAGCCAGCTTTTAGTGCAATTACCTTAATTTATTACCTTTTTTTTAGTTAAAGGTAGTTTAAAGTGTATATTCTAAAAAGGAAATATTCAACTGTTTTTCTTTCTAATCTTTATTTATTATGTTCTTGTCAATACTGAGCATAGGCAAAACGCTAAGTAAAATGATACCTAGGTTTTGCTTCTATGCAGGGAAATTTTGGATTAGCTAAGTTTCCTGTGAAGCTCTCATGAGAAAGATTAAGTATTCCAGAAAAGTAAATCTCCTACTTTATTTTTTGGACAGCTTTTAGAAAGGGAGGACAAGCTGCTCAGCTTCCTATTGGCATTAATTGGGAAAAGGAAGGTAATGAACACTAGTTTGGTCATCTTGTAGTGGTTGAGAAATTTTAAGCTTATTTTTTTACATCTTTATATATAAATTAAGCTTTATTTTTTGTGTATCTATAAAAAGTATCTCTATATTTGAGTGTGTGTTTGTATATATAAAAATGTATATTTTTCATTACCCTTATAAGACGTAGCCTTATTCCAGATGGTTTGGGGTTTGCTGGAAAGCTGTCAATAACACTTGAATCCTTGGTTAAGTATGAAATGATTTGTCCATCTTTAACAGAAGCAGAGAAGCAAGATCCAGCACAAAATTGCTTTGAAGTGTTGAAAGAAGTGTTGTGCCTAATTCATTTTGACGGCTTTAAAAAAAATGTTCTTTCTGTTACCGAACCTTCAAAATGTTCCATTCCATTTTATTTCTTTACATTATCTGACAGTGTAATTTGTAAAGCTTGTAACTTACATACTGCTAGTACATGAGGCAGAGTGACATATACTGTTACGTTTGCTTAAATAGGTTTGAAATGATTGTGTTAACTAGGTTATGGTTTTGGTCTCTTCATGTTTTGCAAGTTCCATGGCCTGTATCATATGCGTAAGACCATATTTTCAAGGGGAGGGGGGAGAACTCCAAATAGTACTTTACCAATGTTTTAAGAATGCTTTTTGTGGCTTACAAAGCTAAGCGTGCCACTAGTCAGACTTAAAAACATTTAAGAAACATGTAAATTTGGGTTAAAGCTTATTTTCATGTGTAGTACTCCCATCTGCTGTGATAAGTAAGCATATTACTACTCGGGAAAAGAAACAGGCCATTGTTATAATAGTGTACAGTGTCTGTGGTTTTTTTCTGGTTGTAATTCCAATGGTTGCTGTGTATTGGGCTTTATATTGATTAGTGATCAAAGCTTTATTATTCTTTTGCATCAAAAGGTTTACCTATTGAAAGAAAATTCAGGACTTTTTGGTGTGTTTTTTTCTTTTGTGTAAGAAGGCAGAAGGTACTGTGCTAATGACCAGAATATAAGAGTTACAGTTAAAGGAGCCTGCTAGTACACAATAAGGTTTTATATTGCTTCTCTAGAGGTTCTGCATGTATATATTTGAGTGGTCTTACAAGAAAAGTTTTAGCTTATTTGCCTTAAACTGTTGAAGATTTCTTGTAACTTTTTTAAGACCTGCTATTTCCATTGCTTGTAGAGGACCTTTGCTATTTGATGTCCCAGTGACTTTGTCCTGCAAATTAAATTCATGTTTACCTGTAAAGTTTTAAAAACCTGATTTTTTTTCCAATTTGTAAGAATATCTGTAAGTAGTGTGGCTGAATTTTTAAACAGTTAAATCCTGTTTCCATGTTTGACACATCTGTAAAATTGATTTTACTTCTGGAACAACTGCAGAAGAGATGATGTGTTAGTTTGGGATGACCACCTTACCTTACTATTTTTGTTCATTTTTATAGAAATAGTATCTGTAATTTCAGTAATGCCATTTGAAATCTCTGTGTTTTCTAGAAACACAGTAGAGGTAGCCCTTATAGTGTAGGATGCAAGGCTATTTCTAATACAAGGTCTGATCAGCATTATGAAGATTAATTCAGAACTCTTGAGTAAAATTTGTTATAAATCTTTCCACTGTCATGATTTGAGTGCCACTTTTCACTTTACAGATATTGAAACTAAGACACAAAGTAAATAACTTCCCTTAGTTAAACTATACAGTTGGTAGAATCAAAACCAGAACTCAAGTTTTTAGACTCTTAGCAACATGTTAAAATCACAGCATCTTTTAAGGTGTCAGTTTTTCTTGTCATAACCACAGAATCAGTACTGTTAACATGCAGCATTATGCCTCGTTAGCAAGAGTGTATGTTTCCTTGAACAAACTTCAAGAAATTATACAGCTTTCTTATCCAGAACTGTGTGAGAATTGGCTGAGACATATGCCACTTAACTACAGTAGTGTTTTTTCTCTTACATTGTTGGGTTTATCTATTGCTTGTAACATAGGAAAAAACCTAATAATGTTTATAAAATGTAACATGAGTGTATTAACTGATGTTTCCTCCTTAGTTCTGTCTTGAAAAAATATTTGATCTCTAGTTAAAATACTGTATTGTATTATCTCAAAGTTTCTTGAGAGAATAATAATTTTTAATAAAAAATGGTAAAAGGTATTCTTTTTATTCTAAAACCTTCAGTTTTACTAGGTTATTTTACTTTTCCAAGAAAATATCTTTTAAACCTCAGAAATTATTTCACTGAGAAGCCAAACTAATTAAACTGGAATAGGCACTCATAATAAGTTACCTGAAGATGGCAAAACGGTTTTCATTTTCTTGAAATTTTTATGATGTATATGTAGGATTAGCTTGGGCTTGCTTAAATGGTTCTCTTCATCTCTGTTATTCAGCACCAGTTTTTTTCCTGACAGCTTTGATAGTGGAGCTTCTGGTTGCGAAGGTGTCAGGTTCTGTATCTTGGCATCTGACCTTAGTCATGCTCAGAATGAGCTCAAGGTTTCTGGTGTCATCGGATCCTTAGGGCTTCCTAATCCTTTGCTTTACCCATTTTCAGCTAAGTAGATTCACATGTAAATTGTTATTCTTTACTTAGGGATATTTAGCTAAACTGTTAAAAATATTTCCCTCTAATCATCTGGTGTATGTGTTTCCTTTCTTGGGATTATATGCTGGGGTTCTGTTCTCTTATAGACAAAGTAAAAACAGTGCCTTGTGGGAGAAAAGCGGGTCTCTTTACCATTCTTTCTGTGCCAGGAAAAAACCTCTTTATACAGGATGAAAGGTTTGTTTGAGGGTATGTTTTATTTTTCCTTAGGTTGTTCTGGAATATTTATTCATATATAAAGTAATAGAGTGAAAAATTTTTAGAAACCTGAATCTCTATTATTGTTCAAGTTTCTATGAAATTAAAAGATGAAAGAATGCAATAAACACCTTAGATACTGTGATGTACTTATTAGGAAGCAGTAGTGCCATATGAAAAGGAAGGGAATGATTTGTTCAGAATTGTCACAAATAGCTTGGAAGTTTATTGGGATGTTAATAATGCAGAAAATACTGAAAAGAAAATGTGAAATAATTGTCTAGTAAATCTAAATATGAAATAGCTTAAATTCAGCCATTAAAGAGGTAAACATGAAATCTGTTCAGTACTACAGATGTCCGTATGTATTTGCTTAATTTGGCATGACTGGGGAAACAAAGATTAGAATGGCTTAAACGTAAAAAGGCAGTAGTTCTTGTCAAAGTTCACCATCTTATTCTTAAAAAATGGAAATAGGTTAACAGCTTTGTACTAAAATATTTTGGTTTCAAGTAGTAATCTGTACTGTGTGTAATATTAAAATGTTCTTTGCACAGTCTTAGCAACTTTTTCTCAAGGGCCAGCTAGTGTTGAATGTTGTCAGCCCATCTTTCTTCAGCTGACACTAAGCAGGATAAAGTGGCGAGGAGAAATGATCATGATCTGAACTTGAATGCAGCTAAGAGAAAGTTTGTGCTGCTTAAAGTGTCATCTGTGCCTCTGATCTTTCTGAGAACATGATTATATGTAGTTAAAAACGAATACTGGTCTTGGTATGTTTCTTGTGGTGGTGACCCGAGACTGGCATTTGATATATCTGGTATATACCTGCTGTTTGATGGCACTTTTGCTTAGCTCATTGGCATACTTAATGTGCTATGTTGTACATGGTTCATACTACTTTGAATAAATTTAGTGTTATGTTGAGCTGATCTTTCTCAACGTTTACTTTTTTTCGTGACACACAAGGATTGCTCTCTAATTAGACTTTTAACAGTGGAACTCCAGGATTCCGAGGCAGAAGAGTTTATCTGAAAATATAAAACCTGTGTTGGAGTTACATGCAGAATCCCAACACTCATAAGTAGGTTTATTGTAGTTGCAAAGAAAACTGAAAATATGAACGTATAATCATTTAGGCTGGAAAAGACCTTTGAGATTTAGTCCAGCTGTTAACGTAGAACTGCCAAGTCCATCAATAAACCATGTTCCTAAGCACTGCACCTACATGGTTTTTAAACACTGCTAGGGATGGTCATTCCACCACCTCCCTGGGCAGCCTCTTCCAATGCTTGACCACCCTTTCAGTGAAGACCTACTTCCTAATGTCCAGTCTCAGCTTTCCCTGGCACAACTTGAGGCCGTTTCCTCTGGTCCTGTCATTAGTTATCTGGGAGAAGAGACTGATCCCCACCTGTCCACAGCCTGCTTTCAGGGACTTGTAGAGAGTGATAAGCTCTGAGTCTCCTCTTCTCCAGGCTAAACAAACTCAGTTCCCTCAGCTGGTCCCCATAAGACTTTTGCTCCAGACCCCTCAGCAGCCTCTTTGCCCATCTCTGGACACGCTCCAGCACCTTCATGTCTTTCTTGAAGTGAGGGGCCCAAAGCTGAACACAGGATTTGATGTGAGGCCTGACCAGGGCTGAGTACAGGGGGATGATCGTTGCCCTGGTCCTGCTGGCCACACTGTTTCTGATACAAGCCAGGATGCTCCTGGCCTTTTTGGCCTCCCGGGCACACTGCTGGCTCATATTCAGCTGGCTGTCAGCCAGCAGAAAAAGTAGTGTGGGTTTTTTCATCTATGGACATCTGAAAGGAATGGTTTTAACAGGCTGGGACAGCTAGATTAATTCAGAAAAATAACTCATTATCCTCTGTTACTGTCCGGTTAAGAAAAATCTTGTATCTGTTTTTGATAATCAGCTGTCAACCTGTCAAAACTGCTGGTTTGCATCCCTGGAAGCATATAATACATTGCTAATACAGAATTCTGCTTTGAATTAGTATTTTAGAGCTCAGCAAACTACATTTAAATAATAACAGAGTTACTTGGCTTATATTTGCACTCAACTTAAGAACCTAATTTTTTCAGATTCATTTTATTTTGGATGGTGCCTTTGTGATAGTATATTTTTAAGAAAGAAAAAGCTCAGTGGTTTGGGGTGGAAGGAAGGTGTGGGAAACAACCCTGAAAACATCGAGGTTGGAGAAGGAAGAGGGGAGAGGAGGTGCTCCAGGCACAGAGCAGAGCTTCACCTGCAGCCCATGGAGGATCACATTGGAACAGATATCCACACTACAGCCCATGGAGGACCCCACACTGGAGCAGGTGAAGATGCCCTGAAGAAAGCTACAGCCCAGGGAGAGCAGGCTCCTGGCAGGAGTCACAGCCCATGGAGAGGAGCCCCTGCAGGAGCAGGTTTTCTGGCAGGAACTGTGGACCTGTGGAACAGTCTTTCCCTGAAGGACTGTGCCCTGTGGAAAAGACACACATGATCAGTTTGTGAAGAGCTGCAGCTGTGGGAAGTACCCACGCTGGAGCAGTTCATGAATGCTTGTCACCCATGGGAAAGGCCCCACTCTAGAGCAGGGGGAAAATGTGAGGAGGAAGGAGCAGCAGAGAGGAACTGTTGTGAACTTGAGAGCCCCTTTTCCTTGTTCTCTTCCTGTTGTTTGGGGTGGGGGAGGAGGTAGAAGAGTCAGGAATGAAGGGTGAGGTTGAAGCCTGGCAAGAAGAGGTGGTAAGGTGATTTTAGTTCTGCCTTTCCCAATATGCAAATCTATTTTTGTTGGTAATAAATAACTTCCCTCAAGTTGAGCCTGGCTCACCTGTGACAGTAACTGGTAAGTGATCTCCCTGTCTTTATCTTGACCCACAAGTTTTCCCATCTTATTTCCCCAGCCCGCTCTGTTGATGGGGGTGCAAGAGTGTGACTGGGTAGTGGTAGCAGCCAGCTGAGGTCAACTACCGCAGTGTGTTATTGAAAGCAGATAATCTCAAGAACCTGCCTACCAGAACTATGGTTGTGACTTAATGGCACGGGGAAAAGGAGGAACCATAATTGGTAATTCATAAGGGGTGGGGGGGAAGTTGTCTAGGTTGTCGGCACATGAACAGGATAGAGAGGACCTTGGTGTTGTAGGTAACCAGGTTCATATTCACCTGCCAAAATGCTGCAGCGATGATTGACTCATGATGATCATGACATGATGACAGAACCAGGATACTGTAGGAAAAGTACTATTTACAGTTTAAGTAAGTCTGGTGCAAATGTAAAAGGAAGGTATCATCTTGACATCTTGGTCACCTGTGTTCAAGAAACAGGTGTTCAGGTGAGAATGGTACAGAAAAGATGGGGTTGAATGTCATTAGAGAAAACCAGGTGGGCTAGATTAGCTTAGTGAAGTGTAAAGGCAGGGTAACAATATTCTCTGTAAACAGTTAGTGTTCATGGGGATAAGAACAATGTTGCCACTAAAGCAAACTGGAATGATTTGCCCTGAGTAAATCCAAATGAGAAATTAGAAGGTTAATTTTAACTATTAGCACAGTTGGTTTGAAAAAGCTTTAAAGCAGTTGGTGATCTAGGAAGAGGAGGAGTATGTGGTTGAAACCTCTTAACTCTTGAAATGGAATTTAGTAACTTGTTTCAAGGAAATAGATGGCGTGTCTCCATTCAGTAGAAGACTGGACTTGATATGGGTGATCAGTTCAAGTCCTATATTCCCTTAAGACCAAAGTACATCATCTTCTGGTAAAATATAAAGTTACTTTAAAGTTTTCTAAATAAGTGCTACAAGTGAATATAGGGGTTTGGTTTACCTATAGTCATGGTATCAAATAAATCAAAATATTTTGAAGTACAACACGTGTAGCTTAGATGGTGAGAAGTCCATATCTTAACTCCTAGCTTAGTTTACTACAAAATTGAAAGCAATGATGACTGGAATTCAGAACTTTATCTACAATATTCAGATGTCTCCAGTAACTGTGATAGGTAATCAATTTAAATGTACGAGTTTACCTTTCCTTTTAAGAAAAGTGCGTTCTGCTGTTTGCAAGCTGAGCCATGTGAGCCGGATAAGACTTGGAAATTTTGGGAGAATTGAATACTACTGACTACATTGTACTAATAAATGCGTATTAGATTATGATGAAATTTATTTAAGAGAACTATAGGATGTGTATTTTGTTCTCAAAATCTATTTGTACTTGTTTAAAACATCTAGCGCTCTCTCTTTTTTTAAGACTGTGAGCCAGAAGAGCTGACTGACTGGTCTATGGATGAGAAATGTTCCTTTTGTAACTTACACAAAGAAACAGTCAGTGTAAGTATGAACATGATATCAAGCATGACTCCCCAACACCCAGTCTTTGGTATGAAAGTAAGAATCAGAGAACTGGATTTTGCAGATAGGTTAATACTGCATTTTGACTTAAGGGAGTTTGGCTATGAGAGGGAGTGAGGTGGTTTGGCTTTATAGTAGATATCTTTAGTGGTTCTTCTTGACTCAGTAGCTCAGTAATTTAACTGTATCTTGTACTACTAGTAGACTAACTTCTGATGGAGATGTTATAATCTTTGTATGTCTTCTAGGATCGTGCATCAGTTATCGGTTCTTCACAGTCAACGCCTACAGAGGAACTGTCATCTCAGGGCCAGTCCAACACTGATAAGATTGAATGCCAAGCAGAAAACTATCTAAATGCACTCTTTCGAAAGAAAGGTAATAAAAGCGTGTCTTTTATATTAAGAGATATAACACAAATCTAGAAGAATCAAATGATTTAGTGGAGATTTTGATTCTCTAAGTAGTTTTCTGTTTGCCTACTGAATGCTGTTTTCCTTCTGTTGTTCCTTTGGTTTCCTTAATCTTTTTCTTCACTTACTTGAATCACCAAATGAAGCGCTATTCTTCCTACTTGCTGTTGCTGTTAGTCCTATTATATTGTGTGTTATTCTCTTGAATCCCTGTTCATTATATTTTATTGGGTTGTTTACCATGAGCTGCTACTTTGGCACCTGATGTTGGCATGAAGACATTTTCTGGAATTTTAAATGTTTTCTGTTCCTAAACTTTCACTTCTGAGTTTCAGCAGGAAGACCATTTTAGGTGAGAGAATGTGTCTTACAGATTACAAAATGGAATTTGGGATCTTGCACAAAAGCTGTTACTTCAAATACATTCAAGTCAGAAGCTGAAAATTCTTGTCAAAATATAGTATTTAGTAGCTCATTAATTCTTTTACTATCCTTGTTCTTTGGCACTCAGCAAGTTATAGCAGTACATGAGTGACTGCCAAGTCAGCTTGGTTCATGCAAGTTACTTAACTAGTCACTATCAACAGCAGCAAAAATCCTCATTTTCTTCCTTAAATTTCTGTGTAATAATGTGAATGCAGCTCTCCACAGTAACTACAACTTTCACAGATTTTTCTTGGATTTGGTAGGTGTACTTGGGTATTGAAATAGCTGAGTATGATTAGGGTGACAACCCTCTCTTGCTCTAACAAAGAATTAGTGTCAGGCACATTCTTTTCCTTCACATAGATGGGTGAAGAAAATGAAGTTTTCTCCCCTTTACCTGCTGTAGCAGTAAGAGATTACTATGTCCTTGAACCTGGAGTGGGTGGAATCTTTTTCTGTATGGGACATCTGTCTGTTCAGCCTATGTTTTGCTTTGGACTTCAAAGAACTTTAAATGGAGTTCAACAGCATTTGGAGTCCATCTTCATTCCCTGGCTTTCATTAAAACCAACTATTTTCCATTTGAAATAATATGTCCACTGAAGCTGCACCTCATTATTTCTGAAATTCTTATATTTTTATCTTAGGCCTAGTTGAATGATATCTCCCTGGGCAGGTATTTTAATTCCTTCAAATTTCTACTTTCTCAGATCTTTTCTTGGTCTTGATGTACAATGTTTTTCAACATGCACTTGCTTTATGCTTCTGCTGGAGATGCTGTTTTTTGATACTCCTTGAGAGGAACTTTTATCATGGGAGAAGTGAAACTTGGCATGACCTCAACTTACCAGAGTGAGTGACTTCTGTGAAGTTTTTCACAATGAGCTCTTGGCTTTTAGCATCTTCCTTAGGTTTTTTGAGCTGCCAGATCAGTAATGCTGGGTTAAAAAGGTTTTGTCTATTTAAAAACAAAAATAAAGCCTTTACTGATTGTTACTGTGATTCTCTAAAGGACTTGTGTATTCCTGGGTAAGAAGAGGTATTTTGCTGGAGAGTTTTCTAAGAATACTGCTTCAGTTCAGGTTCCAGCAGTCTCTTAAGTTGTTCAAATTATGGGAAGTTGAAAGGAAAAAAACCTTTGTATCTGCAAAGGGCACGTGAAACCAGTTTGTGAGGCGTTTAAGTAATTATCTTGGCTTTGTAGGAAGAAGATGAAGAGTTTTACCAGGAAAATTCCAAATCTGCTTTCTGAATTTTTGAAGGTTTTTGAGATCAGTTATCAACTTAGGAAAAAAGGAATTTAAAAAATCAAGTAATTGTTTAGCTAAGGAACAGTTACTATACCTGGTAGTAAAACAGATGCCCTTTCGTTGTCAAAAAAAAAAAAAAAAAGTAGTGGAATTCGTGGTTGACTGTCTTTAAAATGGAAGTAGCACTTGTTTCACTTGTTTTGATTGCAAACTCCTCCTCAAGGCTATATATTATCTCTTAATATTGTACCTAGCACAGTTTAATTTAGGGTCTCTGTGAACAACTTCTAAAACTAGTGAGCAAATTTGAGAGTTGTGTTTATTGTTCTCATTATCCTTCTATTTTAGATTGTTATTAATTATTAGTAAATAATTAAAAAATAGTATATGGCTGGATTTTTTAATTTGAAGATTTTTTTGTTGTTGGGGGCTTTTTATGTGTGTGGTGTGGTTGTTTGTGTATGTGTGTGAGGTGTTTTTTACATTGGGAAACTACCTCAGATCTCAAAATATGCAACCAGGTTATATCATTGTCTACAACATACAGCACTCAGGCATTCATAGATGAGGATCTGTCTGCAGAATATCAGATGAAGATGATTCCTCTTTTCTTTTACGAGGATGATAGAATTACAACCAGGCTGGGTAAACGCGAGAGGCTATAAGTAATAAAATCTTTATATTAGGAACTTGTCTTCACTATGTCTGTAGGAAAGGCCTATCCTCGGCAGACACCTCGGTAAAGTAATTTTTGTCATCAAACACTGATAGTTTCCATTAAACAATATATCTGAAACTCAGATGCTTTCTTCCTAAGTGTGACATCTCTTTAGCCATTTGGTGTTGTAAGCAGAGTAGACTGTGATACTTTTCCACTTAAATAACATTAAAAAACATCAATTTTCTTTTGTCAAAGAAGCAGTTAAGAAGAAAAACTAATGTGCTTTAGAAAATACATATTAGTCTTTTTTTGTTTGTTTGTTACTATGAGTATTATAGAATGTGGCATGTGGCAGGACCATAGCTATTTAAGAGCTTGATCAGACATTTCAATCATGGATTATTAACTTTCTGGGTTGCCATGATCCTCATTTTGCGTTCTTGGAAGCTTTTTTTCCGTGCAGATTGTGACCTCTTTAAACAAACAAACAAAAAAGTCATTTAAATATATTCAGGGCTCTGAATCAGGTTCTATCTTCAGGACATGACCAACCAGATAAAGACAGAGACCTGAAAAGCTTTTGTAGAAATTAAGGAATGGAGCCACAAAAGGGGAGAAAATGGTCAAGATTACTTGAATCTTCCAGATTCTCTGGGCAGCTCAGTCAAGTATCTTTAGTGCTGTGTTTTCCATACCAAAATAATTTCCCTGGAAGTTTTTTGAAGTTATTCCTAGTTTCTAGGTATCTGTCCTGTGTTCTGAAATATTTCCATTCCTAACTAGGGCTTTCTTACACCACACTGTATACCTGCATTTAACTCTCTGAGTTCTTCTGTTCTTTGCTTGATTATAGCTCAGATTCGTAAATGTCATGAGCTGGTTATGCTTCTTGCATGGTGTATATAGAAGTTGGCAAACCTGTGAAAATGTAATTTTGCACACATAATGTCAGACTACAAACAAGTGTTACTTTCTGAGGTGTAGTTTTGAGATGTACACACTACTTGATCCAATACACCTGCAGTTTCCTTTTTATTAATAATTTTAAGAAATCTAATTTGTTCTTTCAAAGTCTGAAAGGTTTTCTGTAAGAACTGAGAACTCTGTCACAGCTTGTGCTTCAAAACTTCTATGAAAGTCTTCCTCAAGGCAATCAGGAAAGAACGTTTAGCGGCATTTCAGCTGCTCTCTTAAGCAAGTAAAACATACTTGTTGTGCTGACTGCCCACCAGTGTTACTGTCTTCACTGACTTCCGGATTTTTTGGTCATTTACAACTACATTTAAGAAAATCCTTAGAGATATGACTGTATGTAGAGTATTGAAAATTACCATCCAAGCAGAGGAAGGAAAAACGTTGAATGTTTATAAGAACACAAGACTAGAGTGAACTTGGCCCTTATTCTTTTGGTTGATCAGTTAAGTTAAACTAATCGTGTTACATGGCTCAGAATAAATTACCATATTCTGTTTTTAACTTGCCGGTGATCTGATGGTGAGTTGGACAAATTTATGGGTAGAGCTAAGAATATTGCTTGGACAGTTTGGATGTTGAGGTTGGGTCATTCTAGAAAATGTGGGCTTTTTTTGAAAAGGGGAGATCTGGAGTGAAAACAGGCAACACAGTGATAAGTAACTAGGTGTTCTTAATTCTACTACTCACACAACAGGGTTATAATGTACAAAGGGGTTGTGGTTTCCTGCTGATTTCCACTGCCTTTTGGTGTTGTATCAGAAGAGAAATTAAGTCGCTATTTTGACTTTTTAGTGAAAAAATACTGGTTTTTCAAGAAATAGAGCACTACTGTGAACACTATTTTGGGAACTTTTAACTCTTGGTTCATTGTCCTGCTTGTGCACATGTGAACTATCAGTTAAATCGGTCATTATTTTGTGCATTGCAGTCTAATGAACACACATAGTGTTAATGTACAGAATACTTAAGAACAAGAATTTTAATAGTTACAAGGTGGTGCAGTACATAAATTGAGGACTTAATCCTAAATGTGAGCTTTGAATTACAATAAATCATTGCAATTAGTCATAATTACACATAATTTTTACTACTGTCTTGACAATCTTGACAATTAGAAGCAGAAAATAGCAGTTTACATCACACAAATGTATCATTTAGCTTTTTCTTATCCTAATATCGGTAGATCTGATCTGAGAGAAACTAGAGGAATATCAGAGCTGCCCTTTACTCCAAATCCTTAAGCGACTCTTCTGCTGGGTTTGAAGTAGTATGTAGATACATACATGATCCACGGAGTAAATACATCTGCCTTGTGTTTTAAATCAACTACATGAAAAACAGAAGTTTAGACAGATGTAGGCATGTAGATTTTAAACTTTGTAAGTGGCTATAATAATGACTTCTGGAATCTTAGAATAAAACATAAAATGTCATAGAATAAAGACTTTTTAGGTCATACAAAGTATATCTGGTGCCATCTGCTGATAATAATTAAGAAATATTTCCTAGTGATACTAAGCTCAGAGACCTAACTTCTCTTACCCCAAAATACATTAAGTTGCATTTAAAAATTTTATACAGCTAATTACAAATTTCCCATGTTTAGTGAGACTTTACCACTGTGAACTTAAAATTACAGGTATCTACATGTTTTTGTTGTACCATTATAATAAAAATATGGACTTACAGCCATTGAATGTAAGTAATTAGACTTTATGTAATGCACTTCAAGTGCGTGTACCCGATTGTGATCACTCGGGAGTCTTGTATTGATAAAACATTATGTCAAAGTTGCATTTAGCCTTAAAAAGTCTGCTTTCTTTCACAAATGTACAGTGTGTGAAACCAAAAACAAGTATATGAAACCATATAACTTTTTCTTCATACCTTTGATTATCTAACATCTCTCTTGCTTCTGTTCTATGTCATTTGGAGAGCAGTGGGAAATTATTTTGAACTTAAATACTCTAAATAACTTCTATTATGAGGAAGAAGTAATGTATGCACAGCTTCATTGTCTGTTAGGAAGCAAAGCAGTATTAATAGGAATGGATCAAGAGTGGCTTTCTAGTACCTCTGAGGAGGTTACTGAGAAGACAGGGTCAAACTCTTTACAGTGGTGCACAGCAGGACAATGGAATATTACAGACAAATTGAAACGAGAGGCTCTTTTTTACATAAGGAAAAATGAGGACAGGCAAGCAGTGGAACAGGCTACCCAGAGAGGCTGTACAGTCTCCATCCATGGAAGTATTCAAGACCTAACTGGATAAACCCCAGAGCAACCTGATTTGATCTCAGTCTTCCCTGCTTTGAGCAGGCCGTTACTAGAGACATCCCAAGGTCCTTCCAACATGGACTACAATTCTGTGACTTACACAACAGAACAGTCAATGTGATACTGACGCTATTTGCATTTATGGCAGTTAAGCTTAGACTAACTGTGGCCTAGCCCCATAGCTTGAGTATGCATTAGCAGCCAGAACACCTCAGATGCACCCCTGGAGCACATCTTCTAGATTATATGCTCTGAAATGCTCCCCACTGCTCCAAGTAATACCTTTCTAGAGTAAATTAACTTTAAACCTGTAAACTGCCAGTAGCTGTAGCAGTTGAATAGACAAGAATTTTTCCTGTATTTATTCTTCTATAGGGAGTATTTGGAAATTATTAGAAAAGAAATAAAACTAATACTAAAGAAAATGTACGAGCAAAAAAATAAATCCTTTGTTTTTCCACGTAGGTCAAAAGATGACTTTGCTTCTAGTGGAAAAGAAGGCTTCTCCTGCAAGTGTCTGAATGCAAATAGTCTTGAATATTAACAGTGTGAATTGTCTAAAATGGAATAAAAAAGCAATAGAAACCTGGCAGTTCTATAATAATTGATGCTGGGAGTGGTGATTAATAAGCAGGAATTTATTCCAGGCTGTTGTGTTTTTCAGCTAATGGTAGGCGTCCCCTGTGTTTTATGATCTTTTGCTTTTTAAAGGCACAGACCATGCCAGGTTGTAAAATAACTAATCTTTCCCATTTGCACTCATGATCACCTTTTCTCCAAAAATCTCCAAAGAAGTTTTTCTTGGGTACATGCAACAAACTAATTTGTCTATATAAGCAGGGTCCTTCTAGACCAGTTATTTGGTAGGCTATTTAGTGTTGGTGATGTTCTGTCTATTTCATTTTGTATGAAATGGTTGTCAGATTTCTGTTTGCTTGTGTTTGGGTATGTTTTTTGGTGTTTGTTTGGTTTTTTGGTGTTTTGGATTTTTTAAACTAAACTATTGATCAGTAGCTTTCATTGTCTAGAGCTAAGATTCCCCTGTCATGCAGACACTTTAGTTCCTACATAATTCAGTTTTTCAATTCCATCTCTTAACTTTCCTCACTTTTGTTATTTTTTTGTATGTAGATTAGCATTTTTACGCATGTTGCCCTACTGCTTCAATATCTTCTGCTGAATTTTTTTTCTTTCCTTTTAAGTATGTTTCTAGGATAATAAAATTCCAGTTGAACATTTATTGGACTCTTTATTTAGGAATTGGAAAATGCCAATAAACAAATACCTGTGCCTGGGTGCTACATGATAGGGAGAGATCTTTTTCTTTGTAGGTATCCCCCATCATTTAGAATTTCACCTCATACCTCTTCTAGAAATTCTTATCAATTTTAGAAATTTTGTTAGCGATCTTGTTGAGAGATTGTCAGAAGATAGTGCTTCAACCACAAGCAGACTTGTTTTGTCATGCCTTGGATAAGGTTTGTTGAAGCCAAGATGTATAGCATATACTCAGTCTTTGAAAATGCTGAAGCTTTACCTTACCTCATAAAGCATTATAAGTATTATAAAGTACCAACCAGAAGGTAATAACAAGAAGCATCTAGTCAGATTCCCTCTCATATGCTTTACACAGCAGATCGCATGCACAGCAGAGTGCATGTTTGTAACTCTTGCAATACTCTGAAAATGAATTCTCAAAATGGATATGTTTTGAATAAACCTGAAACAAACAAACAAAATCTGTGCATTCATCCTAAACTGGAGCAGCATTCTTTGATCTGTTTCAGTGGCCACTCTCTTCCTAGTAGATGGTTAAAGCTTCATTGGCATAAAATGATTGAATAATATGCTGTGTGATCCTCCAAGCTACCTATAAGGAAATTTACACTTTGCATGCAAACCTACCTGATCCACTCCTTTCAGTTTCTCCACTTCTATGAAAACAAAACTCAATTTATTATTTGTCTTATCTGTTTCAGACTAATTTAAGTATTCTAGTAACTGCCACCATATCCTTTAGCGTTTCTTTCAGGCAATCAAGGCTGACCTATAAGCTAGTTCTTCATATCACATTCACACTCAATTTAAATCCCTGTCCTTTCTTGATGAAAACTGTTTCACTTATTACCTATGAACTCAAGGATGGGCAGTGGTTAAAACATTAAAAAGGGTATTTTTATTTGTGTGTGCAGAGTTGAAGAAGGAAGGGTGGGATAGTAAAATGAGTACCAGTATTGCCACTTGAAGGAAGAACATAGATCCTTGAATATAGGCAGTTGTGCTTCTCTTGTGAAATCAAGTAATGCATTGACGAGTAACGCAGCTTACTTTGAGTGTCTTAATTGCATTGTTATTTATGTGAAGTTACACATATGTATTTTGTTGATCTTTCTGGTACTTCTATTAGGATTCCTTTCAGTGATTCACAAGTGTAGTTTCATCTATGCTTGTTAATAAGAAGTTTTAATTATTTTAATGTTGTCTGTCAGCTAGAAAAAGTCATAGGTGTCTCATGTTTGATTCTTTTATTGGATCTAAAATGAAATACTTCTTTCCATGGGACTGTTACATACACAGACAAAAAATAAGGTACATAAATTTAGAATAGGAACTAAAGCTTTTTTTGCCAAATGTTTTCCTTGGTAACACTTTGAAAATGTCCTGGAAATGTCCTGAAAATCCTGTAAGATTTTACAATAAAAAATTTACAATTTTATTGTAAAATTCAGTTGCTTGTCCTGTACAAATTGTAGTAAAACATTCCAGGTAGCGTCATATTGGTTTTAACATTATAATCCTACATCTATGATGGCGATTGTAATCTAATACATAGGTGAAACAAATTTTTCTTTTTTTTTTTTAACATGAGCTCCTCAGAAGCTATGTTCTATGTTATGAAAATGATTAATCTATAGAACTGCACTTCAAAATTAATTATTTTTGTTATGGTTCTTTGAAAGTAACTTATTTATGTATTAATTCATAGCTTTAACTTCCACTGTTTTTATTCAAAACTATTTCAAAACTGAAAATGAAGAGTCAGCAAATGAGAGTTCAACTTAAAAACAATAAATACAGATGCTGACTCGCATACCTGTAGTATTTATCTATCCACATAATTTTACTTGCCTGCTGTGACAGAGGAATAAGGTAAAAATTACTGATGTGTGCTAAACATGTCCTTCTAAGTGACCTCCAGTAGGAATGCTCATAAGAGAAACTTAGTAGATATCTGAATTAATGTTTGTTACATGTGTAGTTACTACACACACTTATTGTGCTTATAAGAAGTATTTATATAAAGAAAAATAATTGGGGTTTTTAATACATCTGTTGCCTGTGTTGTTTTTTTATTCCTAGATCTTCCTCAGAACTGTGATCCTAACATTCCCCTAGTTGCTCAGGAATTAATGAAAAAAATGATCCGTCAGTTTGCAATTGAGTACATTTCAAAAAGTAGCAAAATTCAAGAGAACAGAAATGGTTCATCATTTGAACCAAGTCTGATATGTAAAAGTATCCAAATGAACCAAACTGAAAACTCCCTTCAGGAAGAACAGGATAGCCCTCTAGACCTCACTGTGAATCGAACTCAAGAACAGAATACTCAGCAAGGTAAATTTCTATATCTGATTATCTGTGTTTTGCTGTTATTTATTACCATGTTATGTCTTATTGCCTTAAAAACATAAGTATGTGTCTGTATCAAGTATCTGTATGTTTTGTCTTCCCAAATTAGTAATTAGAGGGGGGGATATTATTCTGTGTTATTAAAATAAGGTTGAAGGAAAATCGGTGTTGCATCCACTTAACAGTTAGAAAACCCATACATTTTCCCTTAAACACCAAGAAAATGGTTAGAGAACTGTTAAAACAAAAGCACCAACACATTCTTTCTAGAAACATTTTTCATATTGGGTTAGCAGATAAATGTTATTACTCCTGAGTGCCTGTATTAGATAATTTGGAATTTTTCAGCTTTAGAATACTGAATCTAAGTCAGCTCACCTGTGGCTGTCACAGGTAACAGTAGTTTAAAATGTTGTTGAAAAAATGGCTGTTAAGAAGCCTTCTGAGGAAAGAGAAAGATAATGGAATTTCAGAGAGCAAAGATCATTCTGTCTGTGTCTTCCCTTGGACAATTTGAATCTTTAAATACAGGCTGGTTAGAATGATAGAAAGATTAATTTGGGAGGAAACTTCCATACTTCGTGGAAATTTAGTAATTTAAATTCATTAAATATAAATTAATTTTAAAGAATATAAATTAATCATTACAGTTCAGTGCAACTTTCTTAATTGAGGTTAAAGCTAGAAAAAGAAAAATAAATTCTGTCTCATTATCATTTACAAAAAAGGAAATAATTTCTTTGCTTCAAGGAATTGCTATCCAGAACTGATAACAGTATAATCACGAGAGTGGTTTGGACTTTGAACTTTATTTGGATTAGCAGCAATTTTCAGGTAGGGTTGTTACTGTCGCGTGCAACTGACAGTGGCAAAAGCAGCGTTTGTCTCTTACAGATACAAGGGTCCATTTTAATCCGAAAATACTGCAGAGCAAAGGGAAAAGTTTACCTGTGTGTCACATACCATACTAAAAAAGTTAAAAGTTTTTTAAAAGACAATAATGTATTGGTCAGAATGAAAGCAGATTTCATGTGTTTGTGCTTAATGATGTGGTCTTTAATTAGATGATGTATCCTTTGAGGGTGGGAACTCTGACATAGATTTACCTTGCTAAATACACCTGTTCTAGATCAAATTTTCAGCATCCTTTCTCTTTGACAGCAGAAGTATTAAGAAATTGTGGAATTCCCACTTTTATTCTGTGTGATCAGCAGAAACCAGTTAATGCCTGCATTTAGCAAATACCTTGTACAGATTAAATCCTGAGTTGTGTTTCCACATTTCTCTGCTCTGAATGGATTACAAATTTTAGAGATTTAGAGTTGGCCAGGGTGAAGCATGATTCTTTTGCAAGAGCAATAAAAAGTACTCTCCTGATATCAGCAATATAGCCTGTTGCTTACTTCAGCAAGTGGTTATAAAGAACAATTAGTTTAAAATGTCCATGCAGGAGCCAAGTCCCCAAAGACAAGTTTTGGGCCTTGCTGAGCCCAGTGAATTAAAGGGAAGGCAGAGGGTGAGCAAGGCAGGGATGGGAAGAAAATTCTGCTGCCACCCTGAGGTATTTGAAAATCCATTAATCTTTTGTCCAAGAAAAACTTAGAGAGATTGAGGTATTAAACCCTCTTTTTATATCGTTTGAATTCTTCTTACAGTGAAGCTTTAACAGCAAGTTTAGAATTGCATGTCTTCAGCAAAACATCTGAGGCTGAACTCACTCAGCATACATAGTTTACTATGTAAAACTTGTATGCTCTGTAAGATACTGTAGATTCTCAGAACATGCATGGCCGTGTTTGCTGGAGCGCTTTGCAGATGTTAGATCCTAGTCTCGCTGTAAAGTTTAGAGCTACTGAAATGAGAGGAAGTATGGAAATGAAACTATAGGTGGAGAAAGGTTTTGAGCCATCGTCTGTTGCCTACTAGGGAAGCAGTGTTGCGCTTCCTATTTCCCATGAGCACATTGGGTTCGAGCTCTCTTAGCTTTCCACTGTGGTAGTAGCAACACAAGCAAATAGGATCAACATGGAAAAAGTCAGCCTGCTTGTATTTGTTGTGTGCAATGATTCATGAAAAGTTCTTTCAACTAGCTGTTGTCAGGGTCTATGTATCATTATTCTACCTGCCCCTCACTTCTGTCCTTTTCCTAAGAAAGCTTGGATATATTGAAGTGCTACGTACCTATAGTAGGGAATTGTGAAACTTTCTAATTGCATTATTTAAAAAATACATTAGTCTGTGTCTAACATAGCATACCTCAGTCTGGAGACTCATAAAGGCTATATCATGGTTCCCTTCTAAGAAGTGTCTTTTAATTGACATGCAGCTCTTTATTTGCTATTTGCAATTCCTGTTAAAATTTCCAAATGAACTATAGTAGAGTAGGAAGTTCAAATTTGTATGTGACTCTGATAGATCCTCAAAATCAATCTTTTTAATTCAAATCCTGTGAAGCAGATCATGATGTAAATATAAATATTTCAGATAAATTTTCTGTTTAGGCAGGTATTTTGTGTTTACCGTAGTTGTCTTTAAAATGAATGATCTAAATAGCCAAACAGTCTTTGTTCATTTGCTAGGGCAATGATTCTTGGGCTTAAGTTCAGAGGAAGGAGTCAGCTTTATTTTCCAGGTCACTAGAAGTATTTTTTTCCACTGAGCAGATCCAAGCTAAGTGCTAGCTCAATATTGAAGAAAGATTCTCTCGCTGAAGATGTCTGGATAATCTTCATATAAGAAAGCTTCTTACTTCTCTGCAGTATCTGTAGGCCGTATCTGGAGTACGCCCAAAATACTCAGGGCTGGCCTTTCCAGTTTACATGGGTTTACATGGCAAATTTTGGTAGCTGGCATCTTTGAGGAGAGGTCAGGGGCTGGCTGCCTTAGACACAGCCAGCTCTGCAACAGGCCAAAGTGGAGCACATCAGTGAGGTTTGCGGTGCCTCTATTTAAGGAAGAGCAAAAATGCTGGACACTCACAGGAGGAGCGAGAAACAGCAGGATGAACAACAAAGTCAGAGGAGAAGGAAGAGGTGCCTCACGCACCATAGCAGTCATTTCGCTGCAGCACAAGGAGAAGGCCACAGTGGAGCAGGTGTTCCCCTGCAGCTCATGGAAGAAAACACTCTGTAGCAGGTAGTCATATCGCAGCCCATGGAAGACCCCACATCGGAGCAGCTGGATATTTCCTGAAGGAACTGCAGCCTCTGAAGAACCCACGATGGAGCAGGGGAAAAGTCTAAGGAAGAAGGTGCTGTAGAAAAGAGTTGTAATGACTGTAACAGTCATTCCCAATTCTGCTTGTGCCACCTGGGGGTGAGGGGGAGAGGTCAAGGAACTGGGAGTGAAGTTGAGCATGGGAAAAAGTAGGATGAGGAAGTGCTTTAATTTTTGTCGTCTTCTTATTATCCAAATCTATTTTCATTTGCAATAGATCCATTTTCCCCAAGTCTGTTTCACCAGTGATGGTAATTGGTAAGTGATCTCCCTGTATTTATCTTTCCCTGTTCCCCAGGGCTTAGTACTGGGGCTAGTCATGTTTAGTATCTTTATCAATGATCTGGATGAGGGGATCAAAGGCACCCTCAGTAAGATGACACCAAGTTGTGGGTGGGAGTGTTGATCTGCTTGAGGGCAGGCTGGCTCTGCAGAGGGATCTGGACAGGCTGGACTGATGGGCAGAGGCCAATCGTATGAGGTTGAACAAAGAGGAGCTGGGTCCTGCACTTGGGTCACAGCGACCCCATGCAATGCTATAGGCTTGGGGGAGCGTGGGTGGAAAGCTGCCTGGCTAAAAAGGACCTGGCAGTGCTGGTTGATGGCCAGCTGGACATGAGCCAGCAGTCTGCCCAGGTGGCCAAAAAGGCCAAGAGCATCCTGGCTTGTATCATTTACAGTGTGGCCACCAGGACAGGGTAAGTGGTTGTCCCCCTGTTACTCAGCACTGGTGAGGCCGCATCTTGAATATGTGTTCAGGTTTGGGCCCCTCACTACAAGAGGGACATAGAGGTCTGGAAGGCCCAGAGAAGGGCCGTGAAGCTGGTAAAGGGTCTGGAGCAAAAGTCTTATGAGGAGCAGCTGAGGGAACTGGAGTTGTTCAGCCTGGAGAAGAGGAGACTTGGGGGACCTTATTGCTCACTACAGCTGCCTGAAAGGGGGTTGTGGACAGGTGGGGGTCAGTCTCTTCTCCCAGATGACTAGTGAGGAAATGGCCCCAGGTTGCCTGGGGAGGTTTAGTTTGGATATTAGGAACAATTTCTTCATTGAAAGGGTGGTCAAGCATTGGAAGAGGCTGCCTAAAGAAGTGGTGGAATTGGCATCCTTAGAAGAGTTCAAAAATGGCGTAGGTGTGTAGTGCTTAGGGACATGGTTTAGTGATGGATTTGGAAGTCCTGGGTTAATGGTGGGACTTGAGGGTCTCGGAGGTCTTTTCCAACCAAAATGATTCTATCGTTGCATTTTGATGACCTTTTTAATCTTATTTGTCCCTGCCTCCCTGTTGAGGGGAAGTGAGAGAGGGGCTGGGTAGGTGCCTAGCTACTGGCCAAGGTTAACCCATTGCACTTCTGGTACCGAATCATTCAGTGCTGTATTTGAGCACTGGCATTTAGGGATATCCAGTTGACACCTGACTGATAGCAAAGTCCCAGATTGTGCTCTACTTTCTTCTACATGTGGAAGTGTGGTAACTTGGCAGGGCACTTTAATTCCTGTGCATCTTGGTGGTAACTAAACAGGCAGTTACTTTGCCGTCAGTCAATTAGAAGCAACTGTCTCCAGAAGTACTTATATCTTTTGTGCTCTTTTTTTTTTTTTTTTTTTTGTAATCCATGTAACTCTTAAGACTCTCCAGGCCTTGAAAAGAATACTCTGTATAGTGAAAGACAATTTGTTTTGCATGCACTGCACCTAAAAAAAATAGGGTGTTACTGTGTGTTTTTGCAATATTACTTGTCCTCCAAACTAAGCCAATGAAGAAGCAGCATCGTTGCAGAATAAAACACTGAGTGAGGAACAGTCTTGCAGTATCCTGCAGCAACTTTCTATTTTCTTGTGCACTCATGATGCTGAGCTCTGAGGAGTGTTCCCAGCAGCATTTAACTTTGATGCAGAGGTTTCTTTCCTTTGCTAGGTGTGGGAGAGTTGATAGTTCTCATGATGCAAAGCAAAATGACTTACAAAAGGCAGAAGTATAAGATACAAATAAATAATCTGTTCATTTAGCTGCACAAGCTTATTCTTGTTGCTGTATCTACTGGGAACATACTGGGAATGATAGTGTGTAAACATAGCAGAAAAACGCAAGAGAATTTGCATAATTTCCTTGTTTCGTTGATCCATCATAGACTGGAAGACATCAAAAGGTTGCTGGCAATGTGTGATGCATGAACTTTTTACCACTATCCTGTAGCTTTGTTGTTGTTGGATTATTCATATTTTTCCTACTTCTTCAATAATAGCCAAGTCAAAAATTCTGTTTTAAGTAATTTAAAATAGCATTTTATTATCCAGTTTAACAATATGCGTGTAACTTCACTGAAATTTATAGCAAAATAAGGGCTTTTCAATAACAGATGAGAAATTGGAAACAATTCTTAATTTCTGAAAAGTGGTTTCATGTCTCTTGAAAATCCATACTGCAGTTAGTATAGCAACTGGGATCACAGCATGTGTGGCCTCTTGATAGCTATGTTCAGGGCTATAGAAAGAATTCCAAACATTACTGAAAATAACTTTTTATTTTCTTAATACACTGTTTTTGCCATATGTATTGGGGGAAAATATTGTGTGTGCATTTTGAAGGTACACATGCCATGTTCCCAAAGATAAATTGTATGAGCTGTAAATATATTCAAGAAACAGTTTGTTTAATACTTCTGCATGAAAAGGTCACCCTAAAAAAGTACATTTTTGAGGGGAGTAGGTGTTTGTTTCTTCCTTGGCTGCCATGGTGGCAAACAGCCAAGCTCCTTGTCAGACACTCGCTTGCTTGCTTCCCGCTCAGTGGCACAGGGGAGAAAATGGGAAGAACAGGAAGGAGAGCTCATGGGTTAAGGAAATAGTTGTTGCTTACTGCTTGCCATTATAAGCACAACAGACTCTGCTTGGGGAAAATTAACTGCAATTATTGCCTATTAAGTATTTAATTATTAATTCAGGTAGTGGAAACAAAAAAAACCCGTCATTACAACACCACCTTTCCTCCTCCCTTTCCCAGGCTCAGCTTCACTCCAGATTCCCTTGTGACCCCTGTGGTGCAAGGGGAATGGATGTGGGGTGTCCACAGTCTGTATCCAATGGTTTCTCTCTGCCATTGGGCTTCCTTCTGCTGTTTTCTCATTCTTTCTGATCCCCTTTTCTCTCTCCATCTAGCACTTTTTGCCCTTTCTTAAGTATGTTTTCCTAGAGGTTCTGCCCAAATAGCTGCTGGGCTCAGGTGTGCGCTGCGGTGGGTCTGCTGCAACCAGCTAGAGCCATCTTTGTCCAGCACAGGGCACCCTTGGCCTCTCCTCGCAGATGCTGCCAAGACCTTGCCATGGACACCTAATATATAGCCATAAACTTTTCATCTGGCGGTTTTTCATTTTACAAAATAGCGCGTCAGGTCAGCAAAAGGGGGCTAGT
Source organism: Falco peregrinus (assembly GCF_023634155.1). Classification (NCBI taxonomy): domain Eukaryota; kingdom Metazoa; phylum Chordata; class Aves; order Falconiformes; family Falconidae; genus Falco; species Falco peregrinus. The sequence continues at coordinate 34,765,820 of NC_073722.1, forward strand.
CAAAGCAGTAGGTAAGAACTGATAAAAGGCTTTGGCATTCTTACTGCTAGTTTTGTGAAAACATTGTTTCCACATACAGCAGCACAGAAAACAGTCAGTGAAAGGCAAGGCATCAGAAAAGGTATTGAAGATGAGATAATGTCATTTTGTTGCTGTGACAAACCTTGTTGAAGTTTACCACAGTATGATGATTAAGATAAAGGAGGAGTTGTTATTTACAAAATCTCACAATATTACAACTAGGCAGGGCTTGCTGAAACTGCTTAAAAGGGAAAAACAGGTAAGGGGCAGCTTTTGCACAGCAGTTTGTAAACATATGGAACTGCTGTGGTAGGTGGCTGTGGAGGCAGACAATGTCATTGGATTCAAAAAAGGCTTTGGACAACTTCTCAGCTAACAGAACCAAGGACAGAAACTAAAGCTAAAGTAGGCAGGGTTGTATCTCTGAGATTCCTAATCCAATATAGCAGCTACTTGGAGAGCAGAAGAGGAATGAGCTGCAGATAGTGGCCAGGCTGATGTGCTCTCCCACACTGAGTGCAGTTTTTCCCATGCCTGGAGACTGAAGACTGAGTAGAGTAGGTTATGTGACCTAGTAAGGCAATTCATAATAGCTAGCAAGAGGTTTCCTGAAACCCAGAAAAAACCAGAGAAGTTTGCTAGAATCAGTACAGAAATACCAGTTGTAGGAACTCAAGGATGACCCATACAGTTTCTGTTGCTTGTTCTTCGCCCGCCCACCCCCCACCCCCCCTGCCGTTTCTCTAACATCACTGGTTTGGAGGAGTTTCAAGTGATTGTAGTCCCAATTATTTTGAAGATGACCTTTGTTCACAGTTACAGCTTGGTATTGCTGCACCAGATGATCTGGTGCTGAGAAGTAAAGGCCAGAGGTTGGGCCATTTCTTTGAAGTTCAATATTATTTAATATGCACGGAATTAACTTCATTAGAAGACTGAGCAGCAGACCTGAAAAACTTCCAATATTTTTTTTCTATAAAACCACCTTACAGGGTTTTTGTGTTCCTGATCTTATTCAGTTCTTGTCCAGAATTCTTGACTAAATAGCTGTTTTGAGTGATTTGATAGAAATGATAGGAAGTTCTGACTCAGCTTAAAAAAAAACACTATTCCTACCTTGCAAATAACAGGTTTTCAAGTTTCATTGTCCACCTGTCGGATGCCTCTTTGCAAACTTTTTGGACTTGTACCTACTGAACCAAAGTAAACATCTCTGCTGTCTATATATACATACATTGATTTCATTAGGTAGCATTTCTTTATCAAAGCTTTATAGCAAATGCTCTCATTTTCCTACCAGTTGTGGGTGCTTCTTTGTTACAATGCTACTACAAAGCAGGAAGATCTATCAAAACCAGGAGCCACAGTGTATTTTTAATTAATCTTTTTGACTTATCGGCCCTTTGTGGATCCGCATTGGGGGTTTTGTGTTGTTTGGTTTGTTGTTTGTTTTGAAGTTTTTTTGGGGGTGATTATTTTTTTTTGAGTGAAATCATTGAATAAAAGTGTGGTGTGTGGTGACTTTATCTGGTATTTTGTATGTATTATCACTTTTTTGGCATCTTTCACACTTTTTACTAAGGATCATCTTCCCATTAAGCATTGTTTTCAGGGAGTTGTCATATACTTAATGAATAAGTTTTGTGTGTTGGAGGAACCAACTGTCTTGACCCTGAAATGACTTTGCAGTTCTGCTTATCCCTTGGAGACCCAAAATGTATCTAATTTTTGTTTCAGGAGCCTGCATTTTCAGTACTCTGTTCTTAGTCATTTTTCAACTCACTGATGGCCTTGTGTTGTCAAAACCAATTCTGAAAGACTGGAAATGAAAATTATTTTGGAATCTTGCAAAAGTATTTGGGTTTCGTTTGTTGGGATGTGTTTTCCTAAAAATGTAGTTAACTTCAATTATTTTTGTAGATTGAATAGATAGAGATGATTAGCTCTTCATAACTTGCTAAGTTGTGAACTTTTAAGTAGGTTTTTCTCCAGTGACTTTGTCCAGTTATCTCTTCTGAACTTTTTTTATCTTAGTGCCTATGAATGTGAACTGAAGATGGAGAAACTGTTGTGAAACATACACGCATGAACACTTAAGACAGGGAGATGTACTTTGGATGACTGACAGAACACAGCAAACGAAACCTGTCTGTTGCACAGGACTCAGGGATGTTGTGAGCTTAGGTATTCAGGATAACTTTACAGCTGGGTAGGCCAAATAGTCCCTGGAGAATATTTCTGCAGTGTTTTTAATTGACTTTTCCTTCTGGAATATCACGGCATCACAAAGGTTGATTAACGTTAACTAGTCCTTCCTTTAACTTTCTTAGGGTTAAGGAAGACTTTGAAAGGAACATACTTAGGAGGAAAGTAACATCTTTGACAAGTGCCGTATTTATAAATATTTTTTACCCTTATGCTGACTTTCAAATGCTGCTTTTTGTCTCTTTACCCTTCTTCAAATAATACAAAATAGTTGAGGAAAACCAGTCAAAATTTCTCAAAAACAGTCCAAACCAAAGAGCTTGATTTGATTGTCACACAAAACTATTTCTTTGTAGTATTGGTATAAAGGAGAGTTTCCCTAACAATTTTTCTTACTTGTTATTCAAGTATTGGCATTTGGACTATTCAACCAATGCTTCATGTCTGCATCTGAGGTTGTGGGGAAGTATATAGAGTTGACTGATGTTTTAGAAATAATACACATTAACATGAAGATGGCAGTAATGTAAAAAGGGCTAGCATAAGATTGCTTGTAGAGTTGACTGTTGAGCTACATGTTGAAACTCAAAATCAGATTCACAGAGCTCAGGCACACAAAACAGCACAAGTTTGAAACAGAGAACCAAGGAAGAAAGGTATGAAATTAAATGTATTCAGGGGATTTATCTGTAATTTAAATGTGATTAAAAAAAAAAAAAAACAAAAACCAAAGACTTAAACCAGGAGGAATATTTCAGGTGCTAACTAGTTTCTTTAATTTTTAACATTCTTAAATACTGATTTTAAAAAATACTGTTTTCTATTTCAATACCTCATAGACTTCAGCAGCCAACTAAATCTTGAATTTAACATTTGCCAATGACTTAACAGGGTGGACTCCCACCTAGTCTAGGTCTTTTCACTTCTCTAGTTTCTTTATTACATAGATGTGGGGGCAGCAGGGTAATAAGTGTAAACAAACCTTTTATGACATGTCTCATATATTTAAAACGCTATATTGGGCTTGAGCTTTCATCCCAGTAACAGGGCTATTACTTTCTCATCCAGTAGCCTGGTCTGGTCTCATAGCTGACCCTGCTCTGAGGAAGGGGTTCATCTAGAGACCTCTTGAAATCCCTATTAGCCTGAAATATCCTGTAAGCCTATGATTTAGTTATGTCAGTTTTCACTGTAAGACTTGTTTGTTTACAGTATGTAAATGTGAATATATGGATGATAATAATATTATCAAGTGTATTGCCTTGGTTGCCTTGAAAGTAAACAACGCTATATATATACGTGCATATGTCATTTTTAGGAAAGCGGTCACGTGTTTAAGGCAGATTCTTCTTTTAGATTTTATTCTTTCTGAGTGGATTTTTTTTTTTAGTTTTAAAAAGTTTTATTACAAATCAAATATATAAACCAATTTGCTGACATCTGACATTGTTAAAGGAATAAGATGTCAGAAATTTTACAGGATAAAGTAACTCCTTAAAAATTGTGCCATAGGTACAAACACTTGCTAATACAGTTTCTGAGATCATCCTTAAACAACTGCTATCACCACTACTCGTTCTTTGCAGGGGATGGAGTGCTAGATCTCTCTACAAAGAAAAGCGCAAGGTTGGAAGAACCAAAATATGATCCATTGTGTTCTGAAAACTCAGTGTCTGGGTAAGCAACATTTAGGACTCTCTTCAGCTTATGTAAAAGACAATCCAGGTTTCTCTTCTCTGAAGTCAGGGTTTATGTTCATAACATATTTGTATATACTGACACACACATGTGGTTCCTATTTTGCTTTCAAAAGAATTTTTGTCATTCATAGGTGTGTGTCTACGTATATATCATATGTTTCATTTGTCTTTTTCCTTTTTTTCTGTTTAAAGAAAAGTTATCAGAACAATCACCAAACTTTAGTTCATGTTACTAAAAATGAACTGAAAATTGATTACATAACACATTAAAAGTAATAGCACAGTAGAAGAAAATGTAAAGATATTCTTTCAGAGTTTATTTAGGAAACGTCAATTTTGGACAAAAATGACCATGTTAATATTTTAGACTTAAAATATTCTTCAGCTAACATGAACAAATTAAATTACTATTATCTATACTATTCCTTAATAAGAGAGAGAGGGAGCAAGCGTGTGAGAGAGAGCTCTTATCATCATACTTCTACTTACATCATGGTTCTGACTATGGTGTGTGGTGGCAAATGGTTAAATTTCTTTATTCAGCAACAAAAACATTATTGCATCTGCTGAAAGCTACCACAAATCTAGTGAAACACATTGTTTTGTTGGATTTTGTTATTATCTTGGCATCCTCCCATCCACTAGCCATAGCAGGACCCTTTTTGTCACCTGTACGTCTTACCAGATAACTTATTACAAATAGGACTACAAAGCAGTATTTGAATGATGTAAAAATGCATTTTATTAATTTGCTGATATGAAGAAGTTTTAAAATTAATATGACTTTGTAATTAGAGAGCTGTAAATAGTGGCTAGAAGTTTTTAACCCTGTGTTTTATTTTGCCAAAATGGACTTGATTGTTAGCTTCAGCACTTTATCTTACTGTTGTAGAAAGCCTAGTTTTGTGTAAGTCTGGGATGTTTGTGTGTAGTTATGTACTTATTGCTGCAAATTTTCTATGAGGGGGTTGACTCTTTTATTACTTGTTTAGCGGTAACGTCACGTTTCTACTAACAAAAACTCCTTCAGGATTTGGGTATTTAATGGAACGTTAATTGTATAATTAAAACTATAACAGTGTTGCTCTGCAAGTATGCGAACAAGGGAACATAGCAAGCACATGAGAATATTGCCAATACTGAGCTAGGATATAAAGTTCTTGGAAGGGCTGCTGTAGAAGCCAGCGTATGATTTTTGACACACTGTCCTACCAGAACTGTAACATTTTGCTAGGATAATCATTTAACTACCACAGCTCAAAGGCTTAAAAGTATCAGAAGCAGTGATGTTACCGAAGCAAGGAGTATAATAAAGGAGTGGACCCTTCCCTTCCATAGCTGTGTGAGAGTCTCTCATACATCAGTTTACCATCGTTTCATTCCATCCATCCAGGAGACTACACAGACACAGAGAGGACTATGTGGAAAGAAGTGCTGAGTTTGCAGATGGTTTGCTCTCAAAAGCTTTGAAAGACATTCAGTCTGGAGCACTGGACATAAATAAAGCAGGCATACTTTATGGCATACCTCAAAAAACTTTACTTCTCCACTTAGAAGCCTTACCAGCAGGAAAGCCTGCACCTTTTAAAAACAAAACTCGAGATTTCAATGATAGTTATTCATTTAAAGACAGTAAAGAAACTTGTGCAGTCCTACAAAAAGTAGCCTTGTGGGCAAGAGCTCAAGCAGAGCGCACAGAAAAAAGTAAACTCAGTCTACTTGAAACCTCAGAATTAAAATTCCCAACAGCTTCCAGTTACCTCCACCAGTTAACTCTACAGAGAATGGTCACTCAGTTTAAAGAAAAAAGTGAAAATCTACAGTATGAAACTTCAAGTCCTACTGTACAATTAAAAATTCCTCAGCTAAGAATAAGTTCTGTGTCCAAACCACAGTCTGATACTGCTGGTCTTCTGGATGTTATGTACCACGTTTCTAAAACCTCCTCAGTCTTAGAAGGATCAGCTCTTCAAAAATTGAAAAATATACTTCCTAAACAGAACAAAATTGAATGTTCTGGACCTGTAACTCACTCAAGTGTTGACTCCTACTTTCTGCATGGGGACCTCTCTCCTTTGTGTCTTAATGCTAAGAATGGGACAGTAGATGGAACCTCAGAAAACACAGAAGATAGTTTGGATCGTAAAGATAATAAGCAACCAAGAAAAAAACGTGGCCGCTATCGGCAGTATGATCATGAAATAATGGAAGAAGCAATTGCAATGGTAATGAGTGGGAAAATGAGTGTTTCCAAAGCACAAGGAATTTATGGGGTACCTCACAGCACTTTAGAATATAAAGTAAAAGAAAGATCTGGAACATTGAAGACTCCGCCGAAGAAGAAACTCCGATTACCAGATACTGGCTTATTTAATATGACAGATTCAGGGACTGGCAGCTGCAAAAATAGTAGCAAGCCTGTGTAGAAAGAATAATTCTTAGCAAATTGTTTTGTGTGTGTGTATATGTATGTCTGTATACACACACTATGTGAGAAATACATATGCTCACTCTGACAGAAGACGTGAAATTATACAGTTCAAAAACCACATACATGCCTTTTGAAAAATAGTTTTATTCAGGGTTTTCACTGTGGACAGAATTATAGAGTTGCTCACTTAATTCTGATAGTGTGTATTTAATATAATCCTTGTATAAATAGGTGAAAAGATTCAGGTTTTATTTAGTAGTCAATAGCATAAAGATGTTTTGGGAAAACAAGTATTTGTCATGTGAAGCATAATTTTTAATTGGTGAAGAACCACCCTACCCATTCAATAATCCATCTTATTATGGAAATACACAACCAAGGGTTAGCAGACTTTTATACTTCACAGAATACTTGCAATAAATTGTAAGTAACTCAGATTATACAAATCAAGGGTTTTTTTTTTTTTTAAAGAGCTAGTTCCTTACAAGGAAGTGGATTTGTGAAGTATTAGTAGGGTATAGTACATTCTGTGAAAGAAAAAAAGTTCGTTACTTAAATATCCAATACAAGTAAGGAAAACATTTCATTACTAAAAATGTGTGTTTAGCAGGCATAAACTGCATTTTTTTATCATTTTAAGAAAATTTTGTTGTTTGTTTAGAAAGAAATTGGTGTTTACAAAGTGTACACTTATGAAATCTGAGAAATTACTGTAGTTATAGAATTATTAAATATGAAGATGAAATACTAAGAACATAAAATAATTTAAACTTTAACATAATTTTCCTTTTTAGTTTGACAAATAAGGTAACTTGTAAGGTTTAAAAAGAAAGTTGGAATGCAACTTAGAGCATGTTCATAATGTGCACAGAATGAGCTTGAGAATGATTTGGGTTTGTTTGGGTTTTTTTTGTTTAAACGTGATGGTTAGTTGATGTTATGACTACTTAAAATTTATTTAAGGATTGTGTCACACTCCTATTGAAAAACCTCACTGTAACTGTAATGTATTTGCTGCTGTGACATTTCAAAACATTTTCAGTTTATCAAAATGAATACCAAGTTACATCATCATTTTGCTAATAACCAAATTTGCAGTTCAGGGTCTTGATAGAAATACAAATATTAAATGGTGAAGCTGTTTTGAACTTTCAAGAATATAAATTCTTTATAAATTTGGTAGCTAGAAGTTAGGCAGTTCACTTTAAATATGTGACTTTTAATAGAATTTAAGGGAGACCAATTACCTTCTTATTGCAGTTTTTACATGAATTTCAAAGTATTCACATTGGACTTTATATCATACTTAATTTTTTGTGTAATATCACAAAGTATATGTCTACATATGAAGAATGGGGGCTTGCTTCATACAGTCAATACTGAACATCAATGCCCTTTTCCTCTCCAAATGTTATTTTTTCTGTATACATCTAATTTGGCATAGAAAAAGACTTTTCTCCAACTTTTTATACATTTGGTGCATATGCATGATTTTTTATCCCCACTTAAATTTGCAGGTGTATAGGTTAATGATATAAATGAAACAGGACATCAGACGCATATGGGCCACATCAGGTAATTTGATTTATAGATAAACTTGCCATTAAATTCAGTGGAGAGCATACTGCAATATTGATGGCAAAATCTAGCCCATATTTATTAATGCTACTAAAAAATAACTTCCATTTTAAAACAGGATAATCCTTTGAAACTGCACAACCAATGTCTCAGTTCTTTGGTCTCTCAGATCTATACTGAATCTTCTTCAGTGGTGAAGGTTTACTTGCATTTTACAGAATGAATCCTTTTTTGAAGCAGAAGTGTACCTGATAACAAGGAGGTCACAAAACAGCAGATGTCAGGGTCATCTTTTTGTTTTGAAAGAATTAAGCCATATTTTGTGAGGGACAGAAGGATTAATTTGTGAATATATCCCCACTGAAAAATGAAGCTGAAAAAAACTTAAATGTTTCAAGATTTGTCTTTATACAGTTTTACTTGCAAAAATTTTGGGCTTCAATATATTGCCTAATATTTGTACCGTACTGATGTTTTCTACTTCTCAGACAATGTTATAAATATCAGTCAGAAGTTTATATTGAAGGCAAGTTACAGTCTTTTTATGTCATTTAAAAGATGACCTGACCAAAAAATTAACAGGATTCATAAAATCAGGGATCATTTTACTATTGACTTAACAGTACTCAGTAGTTTTGTATGTAATATTATAATTAATTTTCAGCATTTTAGTACTTGTATTTATTTTTTGGTCAGAAATAGTATATTAAAATATTTTTTGATAGTTTATAGATTATACTCAACCTGTAAGTGTTTAAAGAACAGAATATTTGTTTCTAATTATTAGGCTAACCTTTGATTACACAACTAAGGAAAGGCAGGGAAATGTGTAGATTCTCCTCCCCCAACCCCTATGTATTCCATTAAATGTCATTTAAATTACACATTTTGAACTGTTTTGTATATTCAGTTACCAGTCACTACTTAGTAATTGACAATTTCTGAAAATTCCTGTTTCAGCAGAATTTTAAATGAAGGCGAAAGCAAGCCCTACATGCTTTCTACTTATTTGAATGTTTCTCAAGTATTTTATATTAAAAAACAGTGCCTCTGTTTTTAGAACTACTGCTCAGTAAAGCTGTTTAAACCATTTCTGGTAGCTAATGACAATTTTATATTAAATTGTATATTAACTTTAGTGAGACTGATTTTTTTAGTTGTTTACAGTACAAATACTTGTATTTGTTTTTTAATTGCAGTATTTCCATTGTCGCAGTAATTTAGTAAAACTCTGTGGCTGCCTTGATTTTTGACAGATTTTTGTTAACAACTGATTTTTAGGCAATTAGTTATATTTATGCATAAATCAATTGCACTATAATTCATGAATTATTTATTACAATATTTTCTAATGAACTCCATGTATTTGTCTTGTGTTGTAAATGTACTGTAATTCTGTTTCTTCTTTGTGTTGTTATATTCCTAAATCTGATTGTATGAATTTAATTGTTTAGTTAACGTGTTTCTACGTTGTAATTTGTAGTAAAGCACTTCAATGCTTTTGCACATAAATTTACAACACTGATGTGTGATTGATTTTGCTCATTCAGTAAAAAAAAAAAGAAAGAAACAAAAACCTGTACACTGACTCATTTGACTTACTCCTGAGGCACAAGTTTATTAGCAGTGGCATAAGATAAAGAACTGTACGAATTAAGCACATAATGACTAATGTACTATGAGAATTTTATATATCAGAAATAGTAGCTTTAAGGAAGGAAGATTTTGTAGAAATTATACATAAATGAGAAGATATTCAGAAAACTGATTTTATAATAGTTACATCCTTTAGTTTGCAGCTAAAAATTATCTATTATATATTACAGATAATATATAGCTTTTTTGAAGGATTTATTTAGTGAAGTCAGAAAACAAACATTTCTCTGAGACAAATTTATATTTCTAGAATAGTTCTCTACTGTTTGTATGAGTACCTGAGAGTATGTTCTGTTTCCAGTTTTGTTCCTGTTCCCAGCCTGCAAAGAAGTTGCTAGATTGATCCATCTTACCTGTTTCTGGATGACAGAGGATAGAACGCTAGGGAAGGACATCTTTTGGGAGTCCTCTGATAGAGCTCTTTCCTGATAGTTTTTTGGATTTGTGGAGGAGGCAAAGGTTTACTTTTTTACACATTAAATAACATGCTGAAAGGCTAGTACGTAACCCCATCACATCTCTGCCTTTGTGCCAGTTTTGGACACCGGTCAATGCCCACTCCATGCTATTAACTACCCCTGCCCTCTAGCAGGGAAATAGTGTCACTCCGTGCGTAACTTTTTTGTCTTCAGAGATACTGTGCACAAAAGGTACCGGGGGAGCAGTGCATATTGATCCTCACACCTCTCAACCTCTCCATTTCTTACCCACTCTTTTATAGCCATCTTTTTTTCTTGTGATTTGTAGGTAGCATAAGACTTCTGAGAAGGAAGTATGCAGTTGTGAGGGTGATAGCTCTTCCTTCTGTGAAATTACTGTTTAAGCCTTTTATCTTGAGGATAGTCTAAACTACTGTATGACAACACAAATTCAAAGGACTATAGGAAGAAATTATGGGAAACCAAAATATAATTCCATAATTATATTGAAAAGTTACTAAAAATTAGTTTGTTTAAAAATATAGACATCTCTATAGAGAGACAGTTTGAAAAAAATGTGTTGCTCTAACATTTTAAGTTGGTTGCCATTTAGGAACAGAGCTTACTACGCGGATAAGTAAGGGACTAATGTGTTTTCACAGACTTGGAAGAACATTTGGAGCGTGGTACCACTACAGTAGAATAGATGAAGTTAAGTTGTCTGTGGTCTTTAGAAACTAACACACGTGAAAGGAAAGCAGTTGATAGATGTTATGCAAGGGTAGATAACCAGGAAAGAAATCATATTGGAAGAATGTCCAATATGTCTATGATAACCAGGATATTACTTTATGTAACAGGCTGATCTCCACATAGCAAATTCAAAGCAGTTTTGAGGCTTTTGGAAGTTTTGGTTACTGACTGAGAAGGTTTTAGGGCTCTGGAAGTTTCTCCCAACAATGAGTATAATATAAATAGTAGTTACGAATACAGGTCCTCTACAATTAGAGCTCTGCAGTGAAACTCCATTAGACATACCTTGCAAGTCTAGACAGACAGACAGATAACTGTCCAGAGGTTCAGTCTAAAGACTGTACTACAGCCTTCTTTTTAGCAAATGAGTACTTAACAAATTTACTGCAACTTACAAAATAGTACTGAAGACCTAGTGCCGTGTTCATCTTTTTCTGTCTGGCCTTTCAGAACATTACTTAATTAAAGTCATAGTGCTGGGGAGGGCAATTAATTTTTATCCGTAATTGTATTACTGGAATAAGCTTTGATTTCACAAGTGTAGTGATAATGTTTCAACACCTCATGACTCCTGAGTTTGTGGGACTGAGTCACTCAGACTCCTCAGTGAAGTGGAGGAGAGTTTAACTGTTCGAAAACAGTTAAATCCTGATAATGATGTGCCCTTGAATAATGCTGGTTTTACTTTAGGTTGCAAGTGGAAAGGGTTTTTTTTTCTTTTTAAGTCTTCAATTATTTCAGTTTAAAAATAATTGCAATTTCAGCTAGTACCATCACAATTATCTTAAGCTTTTATGAGTTAGTTATCATCTAGATGCTTGATTTTGAATATATTCTGTTTCATACTGAATATTGCAGGAGAAGGAAGAAACATAAGGAATGACTAAGTGTAATTGGCTGTCTTTAAGCTCTAAACATTAAAATCCGTGTGGGTCAATAAAAGTAAAAAATTTGCATGTGTAACTTCCAGTTAGAAACCTGAAGCTAAAAGTTATTATTGATGCTAAAAACATCAGGTATGAGCTAATTAATGAATAGGTAACTTTATGTAAATACAGCACATTAAATTTAAAATATGTTTGTTCCTCGATAATACAGTTGTAAGCCTAATCAAAATGAATTTTTGCAAAGTGCAGGCTTAAATGCAAAAAACGGGAGATAATAGTAGGGCAAAAAGTTAGTGTCATGTTCAGAGTTTGGTGATATGTTTAAACAATACATACTTTTCTAAAACAGAATTCCTCTAACCTTTTCTGTCCATGCAATTGGTTTCAGTAAAACATTTGAATTAGGTGTTAACTATCTGTTGATAGTTGCTATCCAGCAAAAGGATTTTGTATTTAATTGAAGAAATATCTGTATTAATTTCTACCATGGAAAACTTTCAGCTTTTCAATATAAATGATTGATTAGGTAAGTAGTGACATTAGTTTTAATAATTTATAAGAAATCAATTAAATAGTTAAGGTAGTGTAAGTGATCTTATTTTGAGTTAATATTTTTGAGAACAACGTCTCAGAAGTCTTATTTAGATATAGGCCTACCCTGTATTCGAGATTTAAAGGATATTAATCTTTGTCACAGAAGTGGTTTATTCCAGTGGTGATTATCTCTGTTTCTGTTTAAAGAAGGAATCCGTGTGTGTGTGTGCATGCACGCGTGTATGTGTGTCTAATATATCGCAATGAGGAGCCTGTGATGCACCACTGTCATTTATTTAAAAACTAGAAGAAAACTCTTATCTGCAAAGAACAGTGACAGTAGCAACTGGCTATTTTTTCAATATTCCATTAGCCTATTAAGTGTTCTTTAAACATATTTAAACAAAAATGTCTTTAGAAGGATCTTTTGAGTATCCTGAAGAGCATTCGATACACTTTAATGTATGAACAGCTTAGGGTGGGATTCAGGAGAGATGGATCCATTCTTGTCTCTGCCACAACCTTTGAATTGTGACCTTAGGCAAGTAATTTACCCTCTCTGTGCCTCAGTTTGTGAAATGGGAGTAATACAAAGCTCCTTAGGTTCTTGGTGAGGTTTTTCTTTAATGACTAAGGTAGTCTGATATATCAGAAAGTTAACATTCTTTAATCTCCTATCTAAATTACTTTTAGATATGAGAAGCTATGTTTCAAACTATTCTTTTTGTCCCTTAATTTCTTCCTGATTATTTTACTTATAACAGGACTATCGCTGCTATAAAATGCACATCATTGCTAGTGACACTTGCAAGTATGATTGAATAGTGCAAATAGAACAGAACTGTTTTGCAAACTTCAGGGGTTTAGGCTTGAGTTTAACCATTATAACAAGTATTAGATATGGTGTTTACTGTAATTTATATTTTGTTTTGATTTGTTTTCATTTTCAGTTCAAGCTCAACAGCTGATGCAAATTCAGAGGAAACAGCTAATTTGGAAAAAGGAAAATCAACACTAAACAAAGTTTTGGAGTCTTTTTGTTCATATCACTGGCAACAGACTTTGGCTATGTTAAAATTTTTAATACAAGATGAAAATGTTCCTATAGTTTGCAGTTGCAAGCAAACACATTTGGTCCACTCTGAAACTCCCAATTCCCTTACTGAAGAGGATGTTCACATTTCATTTTGCAATTGCAATGGACATATGCTAACAAAAAGGTGCTGTTTACAAAATCAACAACCAAACACTTGTTTACCACCTCTGTCTGTCTGTATTAAAGATTTCCATTCTTTGTCATGCCAAGCTGTAGCAATGGGATGTATTAAGACAATGATGAACAAAGCATGTAGTTCTCATAAGTATTGTGCTGAACAAATGCAAAATTGTAACAGGCATTCTGTGAAAGCAGCAGCATGTACATACTCAACTAAGGACTGTGATCTCTTGAACAGCATTAAAAATTCAAATAGATCCCGCAGCCCATCACCGCCTCCGCTATCGCCTGTACAGAGTAAAGAATTTGAATCTTTGGAAGGATCTGTTATAGATTTTCCAACTTTAGACAATGACAAACTTGAAATATCCATCAACCAGCCTCCATCCCTCTTGCCAGCGGAAGGAAACGCAGGAGAATTTGAATATGAAGGTAGAACATGCAGAGGAAAAGAGACCAAATATTCAGATGGAATGTTGCTAGCAACAGACCAAGAAAGCAACAATTACTATGTAACTTCTGAGAAGGCTGAGAAAGGTGAACATTCTTACATTTTTCAAGATTTAATGGATCGTATTAATGAAAAGTTAAAATCAATAGACACTACAGATATAGCAACAAATCTTCTAAAACTTTCTAGCAGTGACAGGGCACCAGAAAATGATGTCAAATTAGGAGACTTCATAACATCTCTCTTGCATAATGCTAAGGCAAGTGATTACAGCTTTATGGAATTACTTCGCCAACATGATAAACAAATGGAAAATAAAATTATCCAAACAAGATTTCGCAAGCGTCAGGAAACTTTATGTGCAATGTATAATTCTCCTGATTCACCATTCATTCGGCGACAATCTTTGCAAATCAAGAGGGAGCTTGCAAGCCTTGATGAAACTCTTGTAAGAAAAAAATCAATTTCTGAGAGAAGTGCAAAGAAATCTACAAAAAAAATTGACAAAATATATCCAAATAAAAGACACAGTTTTACGGTGGTAGAAGATGACACTTTGCAACATTTTGAAAGTAATCCATATGTGAATTGCCAAACCAAACCAATGTGCTTTCCAGTTCACCAAACAGAGTCTTTCGAACTACCTCTTACTAATTTTCAAACCAGCCCCAGCTTTTTAGTTCTTTCAGAAAACAGTGCTGTTGCAGCCAGCCAGGTAAAACTTGCAAACACACAAGAAGATTATGCAACCTTAAAAGAGACTGATGAGATTCCTTTAATGGACGAAAGTAATGGAAACTTGGGAAGAACTAAACGTAACATTGTGCCCCCTGGATGGTACTCTGTGTATGTAACGAACAATATTGTGTTTAGGAAGTCATCCAGTGCAAAAAAGTCTTTAGAAAGTTTGGAAAAAATGAAAATAAATAAAGATGTTCCTGCTGAAAGATGCAGTGACATAAGCAAAATTGTGAGAGACACAAATCTGCAAGTTGTTGTAGAGCGTTTAGAAGATACAATGAACTTTGCTAGAAAGACTAACAGCTCATTGTTGGATAGTTACAAAATCAGCCAAAAATTAAAAGAGAATGTTTATGAACAGTTTATGAACGCAGCTGCTAGAAGAGTCTTACCTTTCAATCTGAGTGAAATGGGATGCACAGGACAAAGCTTCCTTCCACGTTCACCTGTACTAAGCAGCAGTAAAATCAAAGCTCTGTGTGTGACAACAAAGAAACAAGAAATGGTTATAGATCAAGAAATTAGTGATAGCCTTTTGAGATCTCTGACCTTTGATTCATCCAGTTCAGCTTCCAATAATGGGGACTCGCATACAACTTCTGAAGCTGTGGAGATCTCATCTCCCTTAAACTACTCTAGTCCTATTAAGCTTATGTTTGTCTCTGAGGTTAATAGTAGTGAAGGAGTCAAATATACTTTGACATCTGCAGCTGCATCTTCTAAAGGAAGCACAGATATTTGTTTGTTTCAGGGGCATGCAAACACATTGTTAGACAAAAAGGCCGCAGGAGCTCTTTCTCATGCAATCTGTGTCAAGGATTGTGATTACAGTGAAAATGATACCAAGGAGGAGTCAAGCTGTGTTTATGCAGAAGCAATTACAAGTTCTTGTCCAGTTGGTCAAGCTAATTTAAATGATGCGAAACAGAATGACAAAGTTGCGGAGAAATCAAGCAGCAGTGAATCAGTTTTAAAAAGAAAACCTGGTAGACCAAAGAAAATAGGTCCTCAAGTTGTTAAGCAGGTTAAGAGACCTATTGGACGGCCTCCAAAACCAAAAATAGATGTGACTGAAAGCACAGAACCTAGACCTGAACTTAGCAGTGATAGTCGAGGTACCAAATCTGCTGCAGCAGTAATGGAAGAAGTTAATAGCAACAAAAACATTACTGTGACAGTTGTTTTTGGAAGGTCAAGAAGGACAAAGAGACATGTTTCTGAAGGTAATCTAAATGTAATCAGCATTCTGCCCACACAACGCCTTGATTCTAGTTTTGCCAATGACCACAGTAAAGCAAAGCATAGTGCAGAAACTGAAAATGCTTTGACTGAAATAGTAAGAGCCTTACAGAATTCTTCTACTGAAAACAAGGTCTGTGGTTATGACTATGTCAGACCTATCAAGAGTAACCTAGCGTCACCACATCCTTGCAGCAATATTATACAGCCAATTAAGAAACCATTAACCACCATTCGAAAACCCGGTAGGCCAGCAAAAGTAAAAATCTCTGGCATATCAGTAACTGTTAATAGGGTTTCACCTCAGGAAAGAAAAGTGAGTATTAGCAACTGTTTGCCTCCTTTGCAACAGCAGAATGTGTTGGAAAAAAACGTACCACAGGAGAGAAAAAATCAACTGTGCAATAATATAGGTCAAGTAAAGAGCATGCGGAAAGATTCTAGAGAGGATGGATCAAACAATGTTATCACAACAGTGTCAAGAAAACGTGAAATTCCATTGAGACATTCTGCTAGAGACAGAAAACCCTCGCTGCATTTTTTACATTCATTAGCATCTTCTAGTGCATTTACTTGTAGAAGTGCCTTACTACGTAAATCTTACAAACTCCATTTGAAAAAAGCTAAAGATCGAAAGGAAAAACACAGGAAATCAAGTCAGAGCACAGCATCCAAAGATACCTCAGAACTGAGAAATTCAGGAAATACAAAAAAGGGTCTTAAGGATGGTGAATTTGGGCCCATTAATGAAGTATCATTGGATCCCATTTTTTCATCGAATCCCTCTCTCAGGTGGTGGCCTATTTCCACTTCAAGTGACACTTTGTTGGAAGAACTAAATAATAGATTTGAACAGATAACTAATACCTGGTTGCGAGTGGGGGGAAATGAGTTTGATAAATGTGTATGTGAAAAAAGGGATCCCACTGAACAAGACTGTAGTACTGAAATATCAAATCCTTTAGACTCCTGCCTTGTAGAACTTGAAACATCACCTATAAGAATGCTTTTTCAGAAAAAGTGTAATATGAATGAACTCTGCACCTGGTTTATGCAAACTACAGAAACACAGTCTCTCTCTCTAGTGAGGAAGGCGAATGCCCGCAATCCTTTAGAAGTAGTTAGTACTAGAGAGGTAAAGATGGAAACTAAACAACCTGATCTTAGTACTTGCCCTTTCAGAAAGCACTTTAAAAAGTTTGCACTATCCTCTCCTTCTAAACCAGCAGGGAAATTACAAATATTACATAACATGGTGAGGTCTCCAGTCTTGAGCATGAAAAGTAATTTCACGTTAGCCAGATTAAAAAGAAATGAATTTAAGAAGTTACAGCATGATAGGTGGGGACAAACAAAAAAGCTCTATAATCAGCCTCCTGGAGGCTGGAAATCAAAAAAGAAAAATTTACAGTTCTTTTGCCAAAGCCAGTTGTTTAAAAGTACAAGTGGGGAAACCAATGATGAAATGCCCAAGCTCCAGGAAAAAAATACAGTAGAAATCCAGCCCACTCAGACTTTGGTTGAGTCTCAGAGTAGCCTCTTGCCAACTGAAAATGAAGCCAGAGATGCATTTGTTCAACAGATGATGGGATCTTCTGACTTTAACCCACATCCTGGTTTAACAAATATACTTAAGTCACATGCAGAGACAAATGGAACAATTTGCTGCCAACAAAATGTTAGAAAAGAACAAAGCCAAGATAAACTGTTTGAAAATACTTGGAAAACCAAAACCTTTAAAGATTGTAGGATATTTCTGAGAAAAATCAACCATATTGAGCAGCACAATTCATTTAAGTTAAATAATGTCATTTATTCTGCTGAAGCTGTTGAAAGTAAAAACACTCAGACCTATATGGAAGAAAAAAGACATCCTCTTTTAAGGTCCCATTCTACTAAGCAAAATGCATTAAAGAAACAAGAAAATGAAATGGAAACATCTAAAGGATCTAATTCTTCTAAAGTGACTGAAAGGCTGGATAACCAGTTTCACAGCAGAAAATTAAGTAGTGTAAACCATGATGATAATCCTGCTGGTAGTTCTGAAGTTCTTATCAGAATAAACAAAAGAAAAACTCCACAATGGGAGACCACTGATACAAATATAAGAAAAAAGCATAAGAGACAGTCATGCAGTAGTGGACAAATGGCAACTTATTACCCAAAGTACCAAGTAGGTAAGTTCCTGTTCCCCCCTTCATCCTAAAATTCCAGTCTTTGGAATCTCCAAGAATTGGAGAAGTCAAACAACTAAGCACTTTGAATACTTTTTTTTTATTGCATGATACTCATTTTAATTTCAGGGAAGTCATGAAATTAAACATTGTATAGCATCAGAATAATGCAGAAAGTGCAATTTTAACTTGTATATAGTACTTTACACAAATCATTCAGCTAAAATAGGTGTGTCACATTCTATTATGGTGATAAGACACCAAGATTAAAAAAAAAAAAAAAAGAGCTAACTAATGTAATTGAGATGGACAGACAACAGATTGAGTTATGGCATGTCTGAAGTCAGTTGCAACTGATTACTGATTTCAAAAGGAACAAAATATCATTCTGCTCTGTAGCTTCTTATATTGTGAGGAAGGGTAAATTATAAAATGAAAAAGAAATTCAGTGTATTAACATATAGTTGTTTAAAAGAAATCGTCATTGATTCTGATATAAATCTGTAATAGTTTTATAATTGTAGAGTAAAAAATAGTACTAGATACTTCTGAGAAGTATTCAGAGATCATTTTAACATCCATTCAACGCCAAATGAAATCTGCTGACTTTAAAGGGTTTGCACATTAAATCCTTAACAGAACAATTAAAAATGCAAAATTATTCTAGACAAATACAATATACAGTTACTGTGTTAAATGCATTGGCTTGGAATCTTTTTAGGCTGGTGTGAAATCCATTTTTAAAGCTGGATATTTATAATGCATCATAGTACAGCTTGTGATCTCAGAAAGGCTATTCTGTTATTTACAAAGAAGGTTCACTTACAAAATTATTTCTTCTGTTCGGTGAAGAGATCTCCTTAAACAGAAGTCTTAACTCATTTCTGCAAAATAAATAAGGTGTAAAATACCAAGTAAAAAATAAATAATTCTGCAATAGGAATTAATTATTGCAGAAGTATTCATTTGTAGAAAAGATACTGTATTAGCTAGTTCAATTATGTTGTCCAAAGAATAAAAAAAAAATTCAGAATATCAGACCAAATCTTATGTCCCCCTTTGTATTGTACATTGTAGAAAACTATCCCTGATAATAAATTGAAAAGTTAATTTAAGTTGTAATATAAATAACATTATGGCTTTTGTATACTTTATTTCTTTTGTGCTTTATGTAATATATGAAGCTCTTAGTTCATTCAATGTAACTCTGCTTTTCTTAAGTACAACATTTTTTATCTTTAGTCTATTATTTTGTATTTTATTTCACTGATTTGGGGCCAAACTCAACATAAAAAACTTGGTTTTAAGAAGTTAAAACCTTGACACAAGATTGCTATAAAAAAGCTAGAACTAGAAAAGGAAAGGGTAACATCTCTCTGTTCCTTTTTTGCCAATGAAGACAGAGCTCTCTCATACTTTTATTTCATATTTTTGACTGTAGTTGAGAAAATTTTGGATTCAAACTATATTAATCTTTAAACTTTTTCTTGCTATGGCAATGTAAGACCTATTACTGTGATATGGTCTCATGTTAGTTTTAATTGGGACTCAATTTTATTTACCTGATAACTTTCTTCGTTTAGTTTTGTATCTTTAGGAAATCTGATAACTGTTTTGATATTTTACATTGTTTCATTTACAATTTTTGTTATTTTCCCTTTTACTCATAGTTTCTCATATCAATCGTTGTCTTTAGAAAAGATATGATAGAAAGTTCATTGATAAAGGAAATGTTAAAAACCAAAGAATTACGATTCTGGATTTTTCTCCACACTTGAAACCCTGAATCTTTTTTCAGGGTTCTCTTGTGGTATCGGGATTGTCTGGTATAGAAATGGATGTCTTGTTTTGGCATGTTGATTCAACATTGTGTACTGTCTGCACTAGCCAAGGAAATCATATAAACATTTTTAGTCTAGAGTATACCTACAGGCTAAAAAGAAGGTACATGATTTCTAGCTGTGCATGCAGGTGTTTTCAAACATAATTCCTGCATCTGGAAGTTCAGTGCACATGAAAACATCATTATTCATTTGTATGTTCTTTGGACTCTATTTTTGTTGGTGTGATATCATAAATTATATCATTGTTCCATTGTCATGCTTGAAATGTTCTTACATACACATTTATGGTCAACATTTGAAGTTTTTCTTCCAAGTTTTACTGATCTTGGTGTCTGACCGAATATTCTTGAAAGAGGGAGGTGGTGTGATGCTGTTTTATTGCAAAGCACTGTGGCAGGTAGGCAGAATATTAGTATCAAATTTTTATGTATATTCAGTTTTTGTTAAAATGTGCAAGTGGGAATAAAGCATTGAGTTCTTGCAGCTCAAGGTAGTATCAAGCAACTGGAACTAGCCATTTACTCATGGTAGTAATAGAAGAGAATTAATCACTTTTTCATATTGCCTGTTTTTTTCAAGATAAGGTGGATGGTAGACATATTGGTCCATATGCTGTTTGTTACTACTTGACTTTTGAACTGTTGCTTCATCAATGCATTTGATGTATGATGGGCAGTTTCTTTTTACTGTAAATCTATGTTCTGACCACTTTTATTTCTTTAGCTCTACTGAAACATTATTACTCGCTGTGGTGGCAAGCAAAATTACGTAAGCATGTTTTTGGGAAAGCATTTATCTTTTCTTTCCATAAGAGTGATTCAGTGTGTTTCCTTATAAGACTAAAGATCCCACTTGCATGACTTGGCCAAAAGGCTTCAAGAGAGCCAAGCTAAAATAAGAGAAACTGTTATCCAACAATAAAATGGGACACTGTAAAAGACTCCATATTAGGAACTTACAATGTACTGAATATTTTTAAAACCTACTTGAGAGGGTGTGGATTTATCACATGCAAAGGAGGCTGCTGTGGACCTACTACAGTAGCAAGCAGTACTACATCCTGTGATGATATGACATACCTGTTTATTTACCCTTCGTATCAAGGTGGGAGCTCACGTAGAAAAGCTTTTAAAAATCAATTCCAATCACTTCAAGCTAGGATACTTTCTTCATCTAAAATGAACCTCTTCATTTTCTCCCTTATTATTTGGCTTTTCTTCAAGTAGTCTGGAGTTTTAGAAGAAAATCTATTGTATTTGTTGGCAGAGAATATAAATATTCAATTTCAATTTTTCTTTTCATTCTTCTTAGAAAGACTTTCCTTCCTTTAATTCCTCTTTCACTTAATCAAAAGATAGTTGTAGTCTGTCCTTTGACGACGACACCTTCAGATTTTCAAGCCAAATACAATGCCGCATTTATTCACTCTTTATCCTTTTGCTAGCGGTATCCTTTTGTTTTGCTGTAATGTCACAGTTGTGCCTTAAAGATATTTAAACAGGATTTGAGACTAATAGAAATGTTTTGTTATTTTGGAGTATTTCAGGAGGAAGTCTAAACGTTTGTTTGCAGGGCTTTACAAAGTGGTGCTAAATTTATTCATTTATCTGAAATTCTGTTTCAAATGTAGGTAAACATTGAGTAGCTGTTAGAAATTATATTTCGTTTCTTATGTTCCTTCTTCCTTATATTCATTTGGTAACTGGATATTAATTTAATACAAATAAGAGATTTGCCATATTTTAAGAACAGCTTTTTTTTTTTTACCATAAGGCTTTTTTAATCTGGTGTTTCCTATGGTCAACATCAAAAAGAAAGACTCTCTGCCCTTTAAAACGGCCTTGAATCTTGAGTGTTCCCTAGCAGGCTGTTTCTGAAAGCTGTTCACAGCCTTCAGGTTCTAATTAAGCCAGCTATTTTTACAACAGTCCGCAACTAATTA
The DNA here is from genome assembly GCF_023634155.1 of Falco peregrinus. Taxonomy (NCBI): domain Eukaryota; kingdom Metazoa; phylum Chordata; class Aves; order Falconiformes; family Falconidae; genus Falco; species Falco peregrinus. The sequence goes on from NC_073722.1 coordinate 34,787,611, forward strand.
GATGGATGTATCTGAATGGAAATTGTTTTATATGGGACACCCAAGATTTTAAGAGCAGCATTTGGCATTCACGTGCACTCACCACGACATCACCGCTTGATGGTATTTGTGTACAGTGGTATACCGCTGTGGTGGTGTCATGCTTGTGGCTTCAATGCAATAGAAACCCTGGTGGTATTCTCGTGCCTAACCTAGCAAAGAAAGTTGATGGAGTCGTCATTAACATAGTTTACTTCACGGTTATTTAAAAGATATTATTAGATATTTTTTATTAGAAAATGTTAGGAAATGTTTGGAAAATGTTTTATTGTTAGAAAATGTTTGGAAACCCAATTTGCGTTTTTTAAAAATAGAAGTATATGGAAATGTATGATTTATAGACCTGTACCTATATATGTATTTGTATAGGGATATGCGCTACCTGTGAACTGAGAACATTTCTAATGTACCAATTTAAGTACCTATATGTGAAATACTGCAAATAGAACCTAGACTGAGGTCCCAATTTAGAAGTTAATTAGCATTTTTAAATTACTTTGTTGTTTGCAAGGATTTTTTTTAATAGTGCCTTATAAAAAGCTAGACAATAAAATAGAAATTTCACTGCTAGTCAAATGAAGTATTGAAATTATTGTAACTGAGCAGTAATTAAAATATACTCCACACATTTTTGTCAGGTTCCTAGTCAGTTTATGACTCAAAATAATATTTTGATAAGTTGCAGTATACGTTGATAAAATAATGCTGATCTTGAGACACATCTCTTTCCGTCTTCTCCTTTCAATGCATAAGGTATCGTCTTGAGTTACTTCAGTTTTCGTATCTCCTTCATCTGCTATTTCTTTTTCCTCCTTATTGGATTGCCGGCTTTCAGCCGACTGACTTGTTTTCTCATCTAAATGCTCACTTATTTTTTTTCCTCAATGTATAATTTTTGTCAACATTATTTTTTATCTTACTCGCTTTAATAAGTCAGACTAGCTATGTTTTCCCTGCAGATTTCTGCATTTTTATTTTTTTTTTCTCCCTTATAGAAGCATAGAAAGTGTGCATACTTTTTCAGGGAAGCTGATGAGGGCAAAAAGGGTGTCTAACTGCTTCTCATAACAGCTTAGCTCCCATAATGAAAATTACACTGTTGTCATTGACTATCTCTTCCCATGTGAGCTACCCCACTGCTTTTTATATGTCATGATACATGTAATTTTACAGCAATATAGCATTGATTTGTGCTTCATATGTGATCCGCTGTAGCCACCTATGCCTTTGTTAAAGAACTGCCTAACCCGCATTAGTACTTTGTCATGGTCCCTGCTGAACTGTTGTTTATTTCATGCCATTGCTTTTATTATTTTATCCACACCCATGCCTGAACCGCTTCTCAGACCATTCAGACCATTACACTGTAGTGGTTCCACACGCATCTGCATCCTCTCTTTATACTTTGCTCTCCTTTAGTACCAAACTTTAATTGATTCTCAGATCACGCATCAGCTTTCTTTTTTCCCAATCTCTCTGCTTATGAGTGCCAAAGCATACTCTGCAGAGCGCTGCAGGATGAGCACAGCCCAGTTGCGTTCCCTTTGCTGCTTACTGCATATTTGTCATTGTGTACTTATGCCAGTCCATAGTATCTCTTATACCTGATAAGAGATTTATTAATACCATATGAGCAAGGTGTCAGTCAGCCTTTGTCATAGATTTCTTCACCACCACCACCCAGGTATGGAACTTCTTTTCTAAATAGGCATGCTTACTTTTTAATCCACTTTTTCTTATTGAAGACCAGGGTTTGTTTGGTTTGTTTTTTTCCCTACAGTGTAAAGATCTTTATCTTTTCCAAAATCAGGATGTATAAACAGACTTTTGTCTTCCTAGCTCCATGCTTTTGGACCAACAGCTCTGGCCACTTTATAGTTCTGGAAAAGTTACTGTTTCTGTGCCCATTCGCATGGCAAATTGCATGTTCTGCTCTTGTGGAACAGGTCATGGAATTTATATTTCTCTTTCCTTTTTTTTTATAACTGAAGGAAGGAGATGTTTTTCTGATGCTGATTTCTCTCATGTTCTAGACATCAGTAAGGCTGCTCTGATTATTCTTCAATGTTCTTTGGAGTAGTAATAATAGCATCTCTTGCTCTACTAAGAGAAGTAAATCTTTAGAGAAACGTCTTGCTTTGTGCAGACCTAAGCTTTTTTTTCCTCTATTATTTTGTTTGGTCTTGCCAATTTGACAGATTTTATTGTCTTTTTTTTTGCTCAGCAGCAGAAATTCACCTGACTTATGTCTGCATTCAGCTAATTAATTCAGAAATTAAATTTAGAAGGAGTTTCACAAACTTCTTTCAGTGGGTATGCCAACTTACCTACTCTCCATCCTCTACTTACTGCTGCATGTTCCTTTCTGTCTCCACTTCTAAGCATACGGGAAAGGAATCTAGGCTTCTGTCTTTTATCATGTTTATCTCTAAGTGGGGCAGGTATCTTAACTTGGCTGCAGCACTTTCTTCAGTGATAATTGACTTTAGACCTGCTTTTCTTTCTGCATGCCTGCCAGTGGAAATGGCCTTGATTTAACATTAGCTTAGGAATTAAAATCCTTTCAAAAGCATAAGCCTATGTATTTTTTTTTTGGTTTTGAATGTTTTCTCTCAGTTGTCAAGACATTAGTGAGTAACGTGACTACGCTGATGTTTTTCAAAGCAGGTCTTATGTAGGTATTGTTATTCTTTGTTTTCATTTTGCAGCTCAGGGTAGAATATTTCCAAATTGTGGTCCTGCTAGGAATGAGAATAATAAGACTTTCACGTTTCACATTAAAATACATGCATACATAAAAATTAAGATTATTAAGGGGGGTCAGTCTTTTCAGGTGGATCTTGTCACAGGTTCCTATTATTGAAGGTGCAGACTGCACAAATACGCAGAGATTATACTTGATATTTTACTGATACAGGCTTGCCCTCAAAGTTGTCTATTTCAAACTATTGAAATCTTGATTATTTGCTTCAAAAAACGGATTATTTTTCTGTACGTGAAATGGAAGCCTAGTTGAAAAATTCCTATCTAGAAGCTGTAAGAATGCCACGTGATATTTTTCTTAATTAAAAAAAAAAAACAAACCACAAAACTTATTCTCACTTGGTGGTGCTGGTGCTCTTTTATCTATGTCACGTTTTCCATTTGGAAGGGAGGCTAAATTTTTTTGGGGAAAAGTACTTAAAGTTAGGTTTCAGTGTTTTTATTGGGGTACTTAGTCTAAATTTCAAAACATTCAGTAGCAATAATTTCAGAAATTTATTTACAATACAAGTCAAGATTTAAAAGCTATACTGAAGGTATCCATTCTTAAAATTGTGGTGGTTGTTGATACCTGTCTTTCTAGTTTGAAGTTCTTGAGATGTGTGTTTGAAGAAATTCTTCTCAATATCAGATTTGTTGCTGAGACATTCATATTTATCAGTTTACTACTCACAGCTGTTTTTAAATTATATTTAAGTAGTAGAAATCTCAGAAAAGGAAGTGACTTATTTGCAAATTATTGTTTGACCTTCCGTAACTCAGAAGTCTGGTGGGTTATAAACCACCCAGGGACTCTCATCATATTTATTAGATGATCTCCCTCCATAACATAATTGCATTTCTAATGTCAAAAAACTATTATGAATTAAAGATACAAGATTAATCCAGCTCAATGACAACATTTACGTAGCTGCATTTATCACTGTGTTGAGATGGTGGCATTCTGTTTCCTCTGAGAACAGCCCAAACCAGCATACATAGTTCTGAACCTCCAAGCCTTAGTCTTACTGTACTTTGTTCAAAACCATTTTTAATTATGATTAACTAGAATACAAATAGCAAAACCTTTTTTCTGTTATAGTATGTTTCTAGGGTAAATACAACAGTAGTCATCTGCACAACAGGTGTTTAGGGTTTTTTTTTTATTTATTTGCATGCTACTAAATTCTAGTAATGCTTAGAAATTAGGCAGTTTTCTTTGATGGAACTGATGATCAGAGGCAGACTTGTTTCATGAAGGTGCCTAGTTGCTAAGAATTAAATTTGTTCATCATCAAATTAATGATGCTTCCTTACAACTGTTAGATTCTTAGCTGGTTTTTGTTTCCAAGATCTTGAAGACAGTATTCTATGAACAATATGAGATCATAAAAGCATTTTTTTCTTTAACAGGTTTAATACTATCAGCACTAGAAAAAGATGCCCTAAAATTTTTATCACTTCTTCATGCCCATTTCAGTGACAACTTACATTTATATTTTGTTTCCTTGTGCTTTAAGAACCCTGTGCTTTCTGTGAACTGCTAAATAATCTGTATTACTACAAAACATAAGGACTCTTGTCCAAAAGATCACATTTCTAAATAACTTTATCAGGCTGCTTTAAATAATTATAACATTAAAGGGGGCAGGAATGTTGTCTATATTTAAACTTGTCAACATACACTCAAATCCGTCCTGTATTTTGGGGAGAATGTTCATTAGCACTGAGCTCTGTACTTCCATGGCTGCGCAAGTCTGATGAACTTCTTTCTTCCCACCCACCCCCACCACTCCAATACTTGTTTCAGTTCTCAATTTCTGCAGTGAAGTTGCAATTTAAACCTTTTATGTTGCCTGTGATCTATTATGTTTGAGGGAATGAGAATATTTGCTGTAGCTGACTGGTTTGGGGGAGAAAGTCACGTTATTTCTATGACTGCACTCTGAAACTGTTGTCATCTATTCCACTTGACAAACTTTCACCTGAAAATGCATAAAATATGCTGTTTGGGTTTGCTGTTCTGCTGTGTTCTTTGAAGATGAATTAGTGATGTAAAAGGTGCAACAAACATCCACTGCTATATAATTTTGCCTCAGTGCAAATTAAAGTTTCAACAGTGTGTGGATATTTCAATATATAGCTTCAGGAAATAGCTACCAGTAAGTAAGCCTCTTTCCCTGATGTGCCACAAGTTCTCAGCAAATTCTTACTAGCCTCTTCTAGTTATCTTTCTCATATATTTTGTATGCATTTCATTCCTATTTCCTTTCTTCTTCCCACTTTTTTTTTTTCCCCCTCAAACCAAGAAAACATTTCTGAGGTAGTATGAAGAGCAAAAGAAACTTTTCTACCATAATGTCAGGTGGGACTGTGACTGGTTCTGACGCCTCAGCCTGTCTTTTTGTCTCAATTCAGTTCACCTTCTGTCTTGATTCTGTCTTGTGTACTGATTTATTTGTCTTAGTAGTCCAGATTTTTCAGACTCTCTGGATATTGCTTATCTCCCCAGCTCCATCTATTTCCAGAGCATTTCTTTCTCTCTCTCTCTCTGATTCCCAAATAGGATTCCATCCACTCAGCTGAAAACTATTATTTCTTATTACAATGAGAATCCCTTTGAGAAACAGTAATGAGACATTTAAAAATTTATTTGTAGATTTCTTTGTTGTTGCTTTTTAGCATTGTGGAAAGATGAGTTTAAATTTTAGAGACAGCAAATCTGACTGTGTGTGCTCAGTTTACTTGAATTTCAATGTATGTTGCATTATCAAATCAATCTCTATTGGAAAGCATGCTGAGGCTACTATAGTCATTGCAGATTTTAACCTAATACATTCCACTGTTTCCTTTTCTGGGAAATGTTTGAATAGTCTGTATAGATAAAATTGTTTTATGCTGCTAAAGTTTTACTATTTCTACTCAGTGTTTTTGAAACCTTTCTGTAAAAGCCTCAAATCAGTGCAGTGTATCACAAATGATCTTATACTTTCCAAGCTATCAACCTGCACATCATTGATGGAGGTGTGTAACAAGTGCAATTTGCAGAATTTTTGTCAGACAGGAGGGTTAAAACCAGTCTGACATAGCTCTTAGCTAGGTGGGGACATTTTTATCTGTAAGTGTTGCAAAAGATTTAGAGAAATATAACCCTATAGTGGTACTTTCGTAGTCATTTTTCAGCATACAAACACACAACATTTGATGGTAATCTTTTTGATAGGAAGTGCAGAGGAGTCACCCAACAGATAAAAAACACTTATCCCTATCCCTACTTTTTGTGCATGGCCTTGACTTGTCGCAGACACAGATTAACTCAGCAAATGTATGGACTTAAGCTAGCCAGATGTTTTTTTTAACTTTGTCATTTTCATAGAACAGGTGTCAAATTCCTGTTTTTCCTGAAGAACGCAGATCCAAACTGCACAGAAAATAAGCAGCTCAAAGAATATTATTTTTCTTTTCATGCTTGTCAGCCTGTCAACTTATACAGTATTGTTTTCACATCCTGCTATTAAAAATCAGTATTTCTGTTATCATAACAATGACTTGGTAAAACTAGAGAAAGAAACGCAATATTTCACAAAGAAATACTTGTATTCAAGCAATTTTAACTGGAAGTGTGGAAAAGGGCAGGGTTTTCTTTAGCTTTTGGGGAGCAAGGAAAGGCCCCTTGTTGCTTGCTTTAGTAGAAGGTTGAATTCAAAGACCATTTTATTTTAATTCCTTTTGCTTTAATGATGGGAGGAAATTTTTGTGGGAAGAGATGATCCTTTTAGGTCCTAGCAGGCCTGGAGACTTAACCACACGTAGGGTTGTCTGCTTAGCCAGGGGAGACTAGATACAGGACTTCACAGTCCATCAGTATTATTCTGATTTGGCTACAGTGATTTGTTAAAGTAACAGGCAATTGCCTCTTTTTCCCCTCACTGTCGAAAAGTAGTAAATTCAGAGATGATTGAGGAATGGCGATTAGGGAACTGGGAGTTGCAACATATGAAAAAAAAAAAAAATTATCCTGGAGTCCTCACTGACAGTTTTCTAGACCCATTGGTTTCGTGTGCAACAGCATCCAAAGAAAGCCAAGAGCACATGAGGGCATCCTTAGCCTGCACTGACAAAACAGCGTGTCCTGTCACTGTACACGGCCTTGGTGTGTCCACCACAGTGTCACACCACATCGTTCTCAGTGCGGTACCTGGTGCCTCCTGCCTCTCCTGTAGGTCACATATGCTCACTCACAGTCAAAAATCTTTGTAAGACTGAAGATGCTCCTTATACAGAGCAGTTACACAGCACATGCTAAAGGACTGCAGAAACATACAACTTAGCTCCCTGAGGTGTATTTTTTTTTATTTCTATTGTTTCAGATCAAAAAGGTATACTTTTATTTCTAGATATTTTTTTTTCACTTTTACTTTCTAAGACAGTTATTGGAATCAGTTATTGTGCACTCTGAAATATGAAATCTTTTAAATTAACCTTTAAATATGTTACCAGCACTTCGAGAGTAGTTAGAGGACAAGGGCTGGTAGAGGGTAGTATATTTACAGTTGAAGAAAAGCATCTGAATTTTCAAGAAATATCACTAAAAGAACTTTTAAAAATATAAATGGTTTTCTTCTTTTTCACTGGGCTTCTAGCACTGTTGGCCTGTCTTCAAATTCCTAGTGAAAGCAAAACTATTGAATATGCCATGGCTGGAATTTATGTTCCATGTTACAGAAGCACTTGTAGCCCACTTCCACAAATCACATGGACAGAAACTGATTAACTGAGTCAATCCCAAGTGAATAAAACAAAAACAGATTATAATTGCTGGAAAAGTAAACAGATGGCTTCAGAGTTGGAAAATCTAACCTTTCTAAGAGACCATTATATAAGATTAGCGAATGCCTATTGTCTAGGAAGATAAAGGGACCTCCGTTTTCTTCCTGGTGGAAGAACTGGTAGTGGAGAACTCCAGGAGGATATTGAGCAGAGGTATTATACAGCCTAATCCAAGCTCTACTCAAACGGGCTTCATGGCTGCTGGTAGCATCAGGCTGTAACCTGCAGTTCTTCCTGACAGGAGGGCTGCTGTATGAAGCATCTCTTTCTTTTGCTAGGAGTGCTTAATGCAGTGTGCCTCTTGTAAGCAAAGCAGAATAAAATTTAGAGTAGAATCTATTGATAGATTTGGCTGGAGAAATTAAAACTTTCTATTTAATTTTATGCTTTAATTACATTCTGTGTTTAAAAAATACTATTTAAATACACCATTTTTGTACCTTGTTATATCAACAGCAAAAAAATAAATCACACAAGAATGAAAAGATGAAAAACTAGGTTCTTCTTGGTTAATGAATACATTAATGCAGATCTCTAACCATATTATTTTCTACTTTATTTTTATCAATGTAAAATTTCCTAAAATACTTGAGCTTTTTATGTGGATGTTACCTGTACTGGGGAACTGAAAGAAGACACTAACACTTTCCTATTTCTGTTTTTACGCATTCTCTTTAAAATGTGAAAGTCTCTAGTGTCCTAGGGTTCTTCTGTAAGAGGTGAATTACTGCATGGCAATTATCAGCAGGTACCTCAGTGCCAGTTTGAAACCTGTACAAAAATAAACAGTAAAGAGTAGGAAAGTCCCTCAGCTGACTACTCAGAAAGTGCTGTTTGGTTGTATTACAGCACTCTGCGTTTTCATTTGCAGTCCAAGCAAACGGGGAATTACGGTCACGATTACACCAAACCCTAGCTGTGTTACTGCTAGCAGTGGTGTTTGGAAAATGCGCCATACTGACTTAGTACAATCAATAGTTTATACACAGAAGTAACATGCCAAATCATTTGAGAAGCCTGAACCTTTAGCTTTCTCTGTCTGGCACTTGCTCAGCATTAATTCTGTATCTGCTGCTTTAAAGACAGTAGAAATGCTGTTCTTCAAAGCACGCTGCAGGTATATACTACTTCAGTTTGCCATTTCTTGATTCCCAAGGCATTTACGTTCCTTTCAGAAAACAACAGCCACCACCAAAACAGAAACAAAACACCCAACAACAAACCCCCAAACAAAATAACATTCAAGCCCTATCTCTTAATTTAGCTGCTGATTATTTCTGTTAAATTTAAGTTTTGCTACCTGGCCACACCTGGAAAGCACAGAACCAGTGGGGATAAGGAAAGCTGCAACACTTCAGCCCCAGCACCATCTCATGTCTGCACTTGCTAATCCGATGGTCATAAGAAAAGGCTTTGATTTTCCTCACAGCAAGTGAGGGCAAAGATTCAAGTCTGAAGAGGCTGTAACTTCAAGAAAGTAACCTTGTTGACTACAGTCTTCTCTGTCACCTGTGCTCACACTCTGTTTCCTATGTGAAGGAAAAGACCAGAGCAACAAGAGTGTGTGCAAAGCAGAAAAGAATGAAGGAAAAGGGTACAAGGCAAAACCAGGACAAAAGACAGAGGCAGGGGAATAAAAGGCACAAGGAAATGCAGGGCATGGGAGCAATAGCCCAGTTAGGGAGGGCTGGGAACGAGGGTTAATAAATCAGTAACGCCTGTTTCACTACCATGTCAGAAAGGCGTATAGCCTAGAAAGCTTGCATAAAAATGTAAAAGAATGAAAATTGTATTTCGTACGATCTGTGAAAAGTAACAGTGACTTGTCACTTCAGCTGTTACACAAGCTGTCTTTCCCTCTTGCCATGACATAGGAAAAAGTCCAACCAAAGTCAGTCACCAGTATTTGAGTAACACAAGCTACTATGTTTTAGGTTATCGTCTTATGATTACCGAATGTCCTCAGCCAGATTGTTCACCCATGCAAACACTGTACTTCAGCAGATTCAATCGTTGATAATTTACACTCAAGGCCTGTGATGAACCTGGTTTCCTGAAATGCAGCAAGTAAGAGCCATTAAGAGAGTCTTGCTGCTTAAACACTTCCTTGATAGGAGAAACTGTGCACAGGCAGTTTATAGTATGATCATTACCTCCTACCCTTAGTTAAACTACCTAGAACTTAGAACTTTAGTATCACAGTAATTAGAAATATCTCTAAAATATCTCCACCTCTGCATCATTCTTGCACTTCTTGAAATCTTTGAAAAAGATGGTGAGAAACAATGAATTGCACATAGGACGCATCACTGCAAGAGGTAGGGCAGGAAAAAAAAGGGGAAAAAATAGCAGGGGTGGAGAGGTTCAAAATTAGGATTGCCAAACTGTACCTTCTTGTCTTCTGAACGTGCACAATTACACTGCTTTAAATATTAAGGAAGAATTTATGATGAGGGTGGTGGAACGCTGGAATAGGCTGCCCAGAGAGGTGGTGGATGCCCTATCCTTGGAAACATTCAGGGTCAGGCTGAACAGGGCTCTGAGCAACCTGGGCTAGTGGAAGGTGTCCGTGCCCATGGCAGGGGGTCGGACTCGATGACCTTTAAAGGCCCCTTCCCACCCAACCCATTCTATGAGTCCGTTCTGTGGTTCTGCATGGCAACAATGAGAGTTATGACTGAATCTACACTTATGGCCTCTGCTTTGTGATCCCTACAAAAAGCTAAGTTTTTTTATCTTCTTGTAGGACTTATTTTCCTAGATCTGAAACAAAATAAAAACCTTTTATGACTGTACTAAATTAACGTCAGAAAAAAACCCAAACAAATTCTCGCCCAGTTCCTGCTCTGTGGTTTTACAGTAGTCAGCTGGATGCTATTTAAGAAGGGCCAGCCTGCAGAACACCCTTATTCCTCTGCAGAGGAATAGCACGAGCTGGAGACTGACCTAGGACAGTCTCCAAAACTTGGCAGGACCTCAGTTACTGCAATGCAAACAAGCCTGATGTCCTTTCACAACAGGGAGAACGCAGCACGGTCAGGTTCTCATCTCAGTGTTTCTGGAACATAACGCAGTAAACCAATAAAAAAAACACCCAGCAGAACACGCTCTGCCACCACCTCATCTTGCCTCTTGTCAGTTTGCTTGTTTGCAGGGGAAGAGGAAAGCATACTAAACTTTTTCTCATTTTTTTCCCTCTCCCACCCCCACTTCTTTCCTCACAGCACGCTACAAGTGAAAGTCTCGGAGCCACAGAATTCAATAGACATGAACACAGAAAATGAACATTTGAAGTCCATAAAGATGTGCCTTAATCAGCCCACTGAGTGGAATCTGAGTCTTTCAGCAGCATCTCTCGCCAGCTGTAAAGTTTTTAACCAAAATCTCAAAACTGATGAGAACAAATAGATTGCAGCTGTTCTTGCACTATTATTTTGTACATTGTTCCTGATTTTTTTTTCTGCTGAATAATAAGCATTTATTACATTGATCTTGAAATGATCTTGTGTGATTTGGCTTTATATTACTACTAGCATTATTCATTTTGATGTACTTCTTTTTTTAAATATACAGTTTCACATCTGACCATCATGAAATTCTTGCAGTACAAATTTATTATCAAAATCAGATGTTCCCCTTTAATAGTATTGTGATTTTTCTATGTTCTCTAATTATTTCCCCGATTTTATTTTTGTGCACGAAAGTTAATATATTATGTAATTTGTGGCATAGGTTACCATGTAAAGATTTATGGTAATAATAATTCAAACAAATCTGTAACAGGTGGAGACAGACTACCTTGAAGCAAAGCAGTAAAAAGGTAAATTATCCGAGATCTCCTTTGCAAAGGGATTGAAATGCATCACACCACCAGTTTGTTTCTGCAGTATGCTTTCATCTTCATTTATCTTGAGAACTTCTATGTGACAGTGTTTAATGACCATAACGTCTAAAAGGAATGCCGAGCCTGCAGGAGAATCTCTTGAAAGATTGTCATTCAACAAATCTGTATCTGCACTTTTTGAGGTTTCTGCTAAATGGTCTTTCTTCCCCTTTTGTTTTTATGAATTTATGCCTGCCACCAATTAAAATGGATGTAAATGCTCCTCCTATTTCTTTTTTTTTTTTCCTGTGTACTTTGGAAATTCAATGTAAACACCAAAATTTTAAAGTTTAGTCAAAGTAGTAAATGGTTGTAGCTGACTACATTGTAGACATTCCATGTGTAGATCAGCTTTAGCAAGGTTCATGTAATTCATTCATCAAAACTTTATTATTAACAGAGCTATAACAAAAGTGTTAGAATAAAACCATATGATATGATTTCTCTTTCCTGGAGTCATACATTCAATAGCTAGAGTAGAGGTTTCTTAATTCAACTTCTTACAAGTCTTCTGTCCTTTTCTTGCCAAGAGCTAATTTCCTTGGAAGACACTGTTTTCTAAAACAAAGGTTTTAAGGAATCACTTAAAATTGTCATCTTACATAACAGAATGAAGATGCAGTTCTTCGCAGAAGTTTGTTGGTTTGGAGGTGCAATCCAGTAACTGAAATAAAATGATCGTTGTGAATTCCTTCAAGTTTCACAGGATCTCAGAAGGATCCTGGGTCACTGAAGTGTCAGACAGTGCAGAACATGATTAAGAGAACGAACACTCAGCATGCTACACTGTCTAGTGGGTCTTTATGTATCTCAACTATTTCATGCACTTGGCTTCTGTGGAGCAAGAAAGCCAAAAAAAGAACTAAACTTCCTGGGGGAGAGGCACTGAAGTTGACTTCAGTGGAGCCCCACCAAAGCACAAGGAACAGCAAGGAGTCAGGGCTGTCCCAAGAGGGGCACAGAAACAGGCTTACAAGCAGGGGAACCAATGCAGCCAGTATCTCGTTCGTATGCCTGAAGGACATACCACATGGATTTTCTCATGTAAAAGACTGAGTAAATACCAGAGCCTTTCTGTTATGGATGTCTCACCTCCAAGCAGCTTTTTTTTTTTTTTTTTTTTTTTTTTGCTTACTTTTAACAATTATGATTCCTTCCTTTGTGTCATATTGTTTCAGTTGCTTGATGAGTTCAAAAGTTTTCAGATGAGAGTCAGATAGAGGCATAACCCAAGCTCACTAACCACTTCTTTAAGACAATAACCAACAAAGCTAGAAAAAGAATTGTTCTTGGTATAGCACTCACCCTTGAGATAGCAACCCGCCAAAGGAGGCTGTTACTGAGAGGAATTCTTTTTACTCTGTAGTCTGAAGAGACTGATCAGGCAAGCAAACAAAAACAATCACAAGACTGGTTTTAAGAAACAAAAAATACTGTAGGAACAAACACAGGATCATTATAAGTTTGACAACAAATTACCACTGCTATTTTCTCATTAATTAATATGGAACTGGCATAGTTGCCAAGCCACTCTCCATGATATTTGAGAAGTCGTGGCAGTCAGGTGAAGTCCCCAGTGACTGAAAAAATTGAAACATTGCACCTATTTGTAAAGGTAGAAAGGAGGACCCTGTGAACTACCAACCTGTCAGCCTCAACTCCGCGCCTGGGAAGTTCATGGAACAGACCCTCCTGGAAGCTTGGCTAAGGCACACGGAGGACAGGGAGGTGATTTGAGACAGCCAGCGTAACTCTACCAAGGGCAAGTCTTGCCTGCCCAACCTAGCGGCCTTCTATAATGGAGTGACTACATCAGTGGACAAGGGAAGAGCAATGGATGTCACCTGCGTGGTCTTCTGTCAGGCCTTTGACGCAGCCCCCCCCAACACTGTTCTCTCTGTAAATTGCAGAGACGGATTTGATGGGTGGGCTGTTCAGTGGATGAAGAATTGGCTGGATGCTTGCATCCAGAGGGTAGCGGTCAACAGCTCAATGTCTAGATGGAGATCAGTGTCAAGCGGTGTCCCTCAGTGGTCTGTACCGGAAACAGTGCTGTTTAATATCTTCAATGACACAGCAGGCTCTAGTACACACTCAGCAAGTTTGCAGGTGACTAAGTGGTGCAGTTGACACAGCTGAGGGAGGGGATGCCACCCAGAGGGACCTGGGCAAGCTCTAGAGAAGTAAGCCTATGTGAACCTCCTATTTAGCAGTGCAATTGTTTTAAACTAAGAGGGTAGATTCAGAGTAGATTTTTCCCAGTGAGGGTGGTGAAACACTGGAACAGGCTGCCCAGAGAGGTGGTAGATGCCCCACCCTTGGAAACATTCAGGACCAGGTTGATCTAGTTGAAGATGTCCCTGCTGTTTGTAGGAGGGCTGGACTAAGTGTCCTTTAAAGGTCCCTTCCAACCCAAACTATTCTGTGAGTCAAGACTAGGTCTAGTGTGGCTCATGTTTGACCCACTGTTGCATTTAGCTAGCAAAAAGAGAGGATGCACACTAACTGGTTCAGAGTACCGAAGAGGCTGTTTTTAAGTCAATTAAAATATCTTGGGGATTAAAGTTTTATTCTTTAATTAAGCAGCCAGGAAGATAGTAGGGTTGAAATGACCTTTCACCTCATTTTAACAAGAGTGGGCTAGCAGCAGTTGTTGAAAGTGTATTAGTGGCAGAAGAACAAACCACCACCCAAGAGTGAGGGAGTGAAGATGAAATAAATAATGTAACTGAAATTAAAAAAACAAACAACAACAAAAGGCTAAAGCACAAGTGAAGCTTTAATTGACAGTCAGCTGAGGAAGACTGAAATACATGCTTCACCTTTTTGAACTATGTTCAGGTGGCATTCAAGGGAACAGGCACCATCTCTAACCTCAAGTGGCTGCATGTATGCAAACTCGCACTAGAACACGAGTTGGGGATTTGAAGAAAACAATTATCAAGAGAGGGAGCTCTGGACTCCCAAATTCTGCTTAGAATTACAAATAAAAATAATTTACAGTTACATAAGCTTCTGAATAGCAAATATCAGCAGCAAAGCGTGTCATGGCATTTTGTAGTCTGACACATTTCCAACAAAAACTGAAAGGAAAGAAAAGCAACACAATCCTGTCTGTTTTCCATATGCAAGCTTGAAAATAGCATAATAGTTCGGGCTTTACACTTTGAGAACACTACTTTTCGCTTGTTGCATAAGCCACTTCTGAGCATTACCAAGCATCATTTACAGTATGTTTACCTATTTTTAGTGCAAGTTCCTTAAAAAGCTACATTTGGCATCAGTACTTGAGATGCATGTCAAGCAATCACTTGAGTTTTCTCTGACTACCTTGGAAATTACCTATATTGTAACAGACAGGCATGATTGACAGTTTCCAAACCAAAAAACTAGCATTTCCAGAGTTAATCTGTCAGCCACCAGTGACTACTACTACGTGCAGTTTAATCTTCTATCGTCTCTGTAAAACGCGTGACTATTCCTAGATAATATTCAAAAAAGGCTTGTGAACTTCAAAGCTAGAAAGAAATCGCAGTTGTATGCCACTTCATAAGGTCTGTGTACTGTCTCTATAAAGTATTTCGGGTTTTTGGCCCTCCTGTTCTTAAGCATTCCTTTCCTTATTGGATCTTATTTTGTACCGCAAATATTTTTATGCTTTTCTAAAAGTACAAAGTACATTAATGATTTTTTTTTTTTTTTTTTTTTTGCAAAGTCAAGATCAGTAGCAGACTTCCAGGCTTAGGTTTGTAAAATCAGTAACTCAGTTTTACCATTTTGACATTAGTTTAAATAAAGTGGACGCATCTGCAGGAAGCAGAACTCATAATTGAGATTAATCCTATTTTACCTAACATGAACAACAAAATGTGGCCAGCAGATGCACAGACTAATAAATGAAGAAAGTAGGTGCATTCAAAATTGCTGCCATCACAAGCAACCACTCCAGGCGAGACAGTCTCTGAATAACATAAAATATCAAAGCAGCTTTAACTAGTAAGTACTTCCCACAAACAGCCATTTTTATTTGCAGATAAAAAGCATTCTTCTCAATAAAGTTAAAAAAAAATAAATCCAAGTTTTTCTCAGGTAAAATTTTAATGTTTCTATTACACAAATGATGGACTTCATATTGGGAAAGATATCAAAAGCATCTATCTAAAAAAAAGTTTTAGAAAAATCTAGAATTATAAATGATCATAACGTAAGAAGTTAACTATGACTAACAAAACATCAGACTTGGAAGATAAGATTTGATTTGAACTACCAGCATTAGCAAAGATCACACTTTCTCTCCTTGTGTATTCATTCATCTGCTTCCTTACTCAGAAATGCTGAAAGATTCATTCTTGTTTTTTCAAGTGCCAATGTTTTTGCTCGTCTTGAAGGCCTTGAACTTGATATTGGGACCGCTTGTGGAATTTCATCACCACTGAAATGTGAAATATTTTAAAGTAAGGACAAAAAGTCTAAGCAAACTGAAGAATTTTTATATTAACAAACTTGAAACATGGTCTTATAGAGCAGAAGTACTACTTAGTAATTACAAGCTCTTTATTTTTTGAAAAGACTATATTAATGTTTTCTAAGTGACAAAGCAGTATCAGTAAAGATAACCAAGTGCTAGCAGTTGCAAAATAAGCAAAACTCCCGAAAGATTAAGTGGTATCAAAATAAACAGACCAAATGGGCAAATAGGAATGATTGACTCTGGTGACCCTGAAGTCCATGAATTACTTGCTTCAGAAAGAGTGAGCACAGCTGAAAATTACAGAGATAATGTCGTTTTAATGCTTGTATCCTATAAGATCATAATGGAAGGAATGCATTGTGTATACTCATCAGTCATTTCCAGAAGCTTATGAACTACATCTTGAAAAACAAGCCACAAAAACGTGGAGGGGGACGGGGAAAAAGTTTATATAAAAAAATTGATTCCTCCACAGAACAGCTGTTAAAAAAGCAGGTGACTGGAAGAAGAGTAATAATGCAAGCCAAAAAAAAAAAAAAAAAAAAAGGAAAAAACTAATCTGTTGGCTAGAAAGTATGTTAACTCTACACACAAAAGGTATGTTAAAAAAAATCCTCAGGCTCTTAGGCAACAATAACAAAATGTGAAGCTGTCAAACCTGCGAGGGTTTCAAAAGTACCAGTTCAAAGAAGATTTTTTCTCAAATATTTATCTGTGTATTAGGAATAGAGGATATTGAAGATACAGGTTTTGGGAAATAAAAACACTTGAATTACATGTCCTGGCTAGAACAAACATTATGGTTTTGATGGTGGAGAGAAAAGGATTTACCTTTCACTACCGCATTTTACAGTTGTGCCAGTTTTTCTTCTGCTCACAGACCTCACTTCTGCTGCTGCTTTCCGTTGTCCTAAGTATAAGCAAAAATCTCTTTTTTATATCATGGCACCATTTCTTTTCTTAAACTAGTTTTGTATCTCTTCAGTGTTTGATATTGGATTGAAACAGATAAATATGCAGTCACCACAGACACAATGTGGTGACAAAACAGAACCAACAACAAAAACCCACAATGTACCTGCCACTTCTTCCATAAACACCTGTACATTACCATAAATGACTGGCCAAATCACCTTGAAATCCTGCAGTCTGACTTTTTTTTCTTTTTTAAAACTGTGTTGTTGGGAGAGGCTAACAGCCTCTAAAAATTTCCACAAAACAGACTATTTTAACCTTTTAACAAAATTTTTTAAAACTATAAAGGAGCATGAGGACTGAATGGTTTTTGTATCTATATGTTCATAAGAAGTTAGCATGAAATTATTTTGTTAAAAACAACTAGTATTGTAGCCAGAAAAAGCTAATGCATACCTTTCCCAGCTCTGCTTCTGGTAGATCTCAGTTTTGCAGTTGATTTACTATTGTCTTCATTAACTGGAGTTTGAAAAGCATCTTTATTATTTTTTTAAACAGAATAGCACATGCAGAAGTCATAGATAATTAACTCTTAATTTATCTTAAGTCCTAATATTTTGAGGTTTTGCTGTTACATTAAAAAGCCACATAATTTTAACCCCCCATTTTCCTTAGACTAGAAATTAGATAATGAAGCTAGAAGGAAGCCTAAAATGTCAATCAGCTACAACCCTGCCCCAGCATAGGTCAATCACATCTAAATTATTCCTGACAATTGTTTAGCACCTTCCATTGTGTCAGAAGTCAAGCAGGCGGGGCAGAGACCAGTTTGGCTAAACAGGGAACTCCTCGTGGAGCTCAAAAGGAAAAAGAAATGGTACGATCTCTGGAAGCAAGGTCAGACTTCAGAGGAAGATTACAGAGCTGTGGTTCATATATGCAGGGAGAAGACCACAAATGCCAAAAAGCTCAGAGTTGAAACTGACCAGTGCTGTGGCAGATAGCAAGAAAGGCCTTTTCAAAGTGTGTTAAAAGCAAGACGAAGTCTAAAGAAAGCATTTGACCAATACTTGTTGAAGTGGTCACCTGACTAACAGGGATGAAGGGAAGCAGAGGCATTCAATGCTTTTTTGCCTCAGCCTTTAACAATACTGATAGACCTCGGGCCGCCCAGTGTCCTGAGTTGGAGGACCACGGGTGTGGGAGCAGTGACTTTCCATTTGAGGACACTGAACCTGCAAGGGACCAGCTGTATCAGGTGAATATGAGCATTAGGAAGCATTTCTTTGCTGAGAGGGTGGTCGAACACTGGAACAGGCTTCCTAGAGAGGCAGTCAATGCCCCAAGCCTGTCAGTGTTTGAGGCGTTTGGGCAATGCCCTTAACAACATGCTTTAACTTTTGCTCAGCCCTGAAATGGTCAGGCAGCTGGACTAGGTGATCATTGTAGATCATTTCCAACTGAAATATTCTAGTCTAGTCTTAACATTTCTAACAATTTTAGGAATTCTCTTTCTTCAGCAGTCTCTCTTATCGCTGGGAAGCTTGTTTCCTAATATCAAATCTAAATCTCCTTTGCAGCAATTGAAATAGAAAAATAGTATCTGCTGCCCTTTCTGCTCACAGCTATTATTTACAAATTTGAAGTAGTAAATGCTGCTTTATTTTTAATGATCCCAAATGGATCATTGGGGAGGGATGGGAGAGGGAAAGGGAAAAATGCATTTCTCCTACAGCCTGCTTTCATAAAGTGTTCAAAAATCCTCCTTCATGAGAAATTCATACCAAAAAGTATTATCAGATGCTAGCAGAAAACAGTATAATTATTTTCTCAAAGCATACTTCCAACTTTCCATCCAATAAATATTTGGAGACATAAACATAGAAGATACGAGAAATTGAAGTATTTGACATTTCCAGAAACAACAGATTAAAGCCTGGAAATAATCCACTAGAAAAGATAAATAATTAAAAGGAATGCTGAAAGAAAGCATGATCTGCTGAAAACAGTTTCACGTCAGTATCTTTGCTTTACTGCTGCAAGCAAACCTAAACAAGTTTCATCCAATTGCTTTTCTGCTGAAAAATGTTAGACTTTTTGTGCCACCAGCACAATCTACCCTGCTAAAGCACATGCAGCTGCATAAGCTGTGCAGGTGGTGGAAAGTCTTCCGGCTTCTTCCACTTCAAGCTCTTAAATAGCCATAAAACCAAATCTGGCTCCAACATGTGAGCTCATAACAAGGACCGATGTGAACACCAAAGATATCAGCTATACACTGCTACAATACAGCCTGCACGAAGCACAGGCATGGTAACTCCAGAATCTAAAAACTCCACAAAGCACTTGTTTCTCTCTCCAAGTTAGCAAGTCACATTCTAAAGATGAGTTAGTCAGGTATTTAGTAGACTCATGGGTGTGCCAAACAGTGGGGGGGTGGGGGGAAAGCACCTCATTTTATTACTGTCTTTGTTGGGAAGAATGAGCTACAGGGCGAGCTTGACACTCAAAATACAGCACTAGTTATACTGGAGTAATACTGAGAATAAGAAAATACAGTCTGATCAAAAAGCAACAAAAAAGGAAAAATACTTCAGTACAAATATTTTAAACTGTATACACATTTACTAGATGTTACCTTTTCCCATTTTTCAAGATTAATTTAATGGAGGAAAACTAAAACTTATTTTCATAACATCTAAAGAAGTCACTCTTCAAACACCTGTTACTAAACTACACCTCTCCTGAATTACCTTCTTCACTTTGAATAGTATTTTCAGGTAATGTGATGTCAGTTTCCTGTGCCCTTTCAGAGAGGCCCATCTCTTCAGTCCTTTCACAGTGGTCTTTGCTCACATTAGGATCTTTGGTCAAGTTCACCTTGATCTTCTGAATAGCTTTTTGACACCATTTATCTTTCACTTTCTGGAAAAGAGAAATTTAACGTTTAAATGCTACTTAATTTTACAACTATTTATTTTATTAATTAAATTTACCCACTAACAGGATTAAACTTACTGCACTACGATACAACGTGTGACATGAAGATAATCAAATTGAAAGGAGAAACACTTTCTCCATCAACACCAGGCACTGAAACCCCAAAATACTTTTTTGTTTGCTTGCTTTAAGGAAACCTAAAAATATTAAAGTGACTGGACCTTTCCAGCTGAGTCCTGGAACACAGCTACCATTGGATGACATGCCCATAGTGGATCAGCATTCTTTTCAGCATTTCTTATACAACATTTTCTTCCTCTGTCACACTCAAATTTTACTTTATTTTTCCATATTAATAAAAGCAGCAAGGTAAAAACTTTCACATCAGTCTTGTAATCTGTTCCCACTTCACCTTAAATCAGGCACCCTTTTCATGTTGCCTAATGATCTTACAGTTACATCATAACTTTAGGTGTAACATTTCAACTGTTAATTATTAAACTAAAGGATAAACCACCCAAACTGTGAAAAAAAAAAAAAACAATCCAACTTTATGTTTAAATAAAATCCAGTATTAAGAAGTTAATTACACCATAGTTATCAAAATAACTTACTGTACTAAATGTATCAAGTTGGGCACACTTTCACACTGGTTTTACTATCTACAGTAGCTGAAATGTGTAAATTATGCAGTGATATCAGCTCAGATTTTTGTAAATGACTTACCAAAAGAATTTTCAAAGACTGGTTAAAAAGAGAAAATCTAATCGTATTGTCATAGTAAACAAAAGGTACTTTATTTTTAAATGATCAGATTATTAGATTGCTAATGATTACAAAAGTAAGAACCATATAACTTATGTACTACCTCTAGAATCTCATTGAGCAGAACCAGAAAATTCTCTGTGAAAGAACTACTGAGTTCTAGTGAACATAAAGCTTTTGCATGAAGACGAACATCTGGCGCAGTTGGGTCCATCAAGATTTCATTGCAAATTTTCATTGCTAAACTATCATGCACCGTTAAATCCTGTAAAGGAAAGAAATTAGGCATCAGAAATTTTGCTGGGGACTATTTACAAAAGACAGCAGTGAGATTCTGATTTAAGCTGCTAATGACTAATTTTACAGAGTGAACATTCCTAAAATGCAGTATTTTGAGTACATACACCAACTGGTTTTTTTATGAATCTTTTTCCCCAATATAGCCAACTAGCCACGGTGCAAGTTCCTATTAGCATTTTTTTAATTGTAAGAGTGAGGGGAAACTGGAGGGGGGGGGGGGGGGGGGGAGGGGGGGCAGGGAAGGGCATCAAGCTAAAAGATTTAATTAGCTGAACAGTTACTCATTTAATGTAGTTGCAGACACCAGGAATCTCAACGAAGTCCAGACAGCCCCAAGTGAAGGGGGTCAGTTCTTAAATCTCTAGATACAAAGACACTTTTTCTCCAGTTTAGCCACACTGTACCTGATAGTCCTGAGACTTTTTAGACTGAGCCATCAGTCCGCTTGGTCTGGTCAGGTCCACGAACAGTTCAGATACATTACTGATATCTATTTCAGCCAAGGGTGAAGTTGCAGGCGCATTTAACAGTGTTTGCAGAGTTGGAAGATAAGCTTCTTCAAAGCATTCCTGGTTAAACCTGTTTCAATTGAGTCAAACATTAGCAGTGTAATGAGAAAAATCAAACCTTAATTCACCCCTATATTTTCTCTTCTGTGATAAAAGTTCACAGACCCATTACAATGTATCAGTCAAAGTGAGAGCAGCCAAGCTCCGTAGACATCCAGCAGGATCAAGATATCAAAACTGCTTCACAGAACCAATTTCTTTTAAGTTTTTAGCACATGGTATTTTCAAGCAATTTTTAAGTAATACTTCCTGCCCCTGAACAGTTTGAAAGTTCATCCATACTACTGAAAACCTGATACATACAGAAATATTCTCACTTAAGGGACAGAAAAATTTAAAGATTTAGAGAAATGTGTATTTAGAGTAACCTGTCCCTGCTCATTCCTTCTTCCTGCTAGCAGTTTCCTTTGGGAATACTCATTGCATAAGAAAGCAAGAAAGCCTGGCAAAAAAATGCAGTGGTTAGCAAGATTTTTGGGAAAAATACTTGTGCTTTCTCTTCTCAGAAGGATTAGGAACTCCTGCCAAGTAAACCTAAAAATCATCTTGCACTTGGTTCTGCAGCAAGTTGTCTAAAAGCGTAGTTCCACGAGACAGGTCAAAACAATTTAAAAGGTAAGGTGTCCAAAAGTACAAGGTATTAGTTGAAGTGAAACCCTTTTTGTTTCCAATACTTGTTAACCTACTATTTGAACCCAAATAACTACAGAAGAAAACTAAGAAAGTAAATAATTTTTAAAAAGCAGATTGTCTGCTGTTGGATTATTGAGCCAAATCAGCTGACAAAAAGACCTTTTGAGCTGCCAGAGGGTTCATTACTCTTTAGAAAATATTCCATGAATAAGAATTGTTCACTGGTTACAGGATCTTGTCCCTGTTGTAAGCATGCCATGCCACTCTATTGACATGACAGAATATCTGTAGATGGCAGCATCAACGTTTCTCTTCCTCACAGAAAGTTTAAATATTTAAATTCAAAAAAGTAAGTCTCTTGATTATATCTGTGACCAGATGGGGAGGTTAAGAGCAGCACCCAAAAACAAATCAAATTTTAAAGTTTAGTGCAAGATCAGTACCAAAATCAGGCATGAATCTCAGCCAAATCTCATTCATTACCTGAGTTTTCCTTTTCTGCATGGCAATTTTGCCAACAGTTCTGAATTACATATGGTTAATTAATAATTTTTTCCTAAAGATACAGTATTGGTAAGCAAAGACACTCCATTATTCATCTTAAAATGAATCATCTGAGATCCAGAGTGCAGATAATGTATTGAGACAGAAAGTTAATGAGGTTTCCTAACTAAACAGAGGTTCCAAATCAATGAGCCTGACTAAGATTTAGGAATTTTTCTCCACTTATTTTTCCAGTTTTTGCTTAAAGCATACACCATGTTTTCAAGAAAAAGATCATCTATGAGGTGTGTCATTTGCAAATGGCTTTGAAACACATAAAATTACTCAGGTGGGCAATCATTAGGACTCATTTCAAAGAAAACTAAAACATTGACACGGTCAGAAGACAACATTCACAGGTAAAATATTATCAATATTAAAAGCTTAAATTCATTAGTCTGTATCAGAGATACTGGAAGCATATGGAATTAGGTTTTCCTGTTACCTTTTTTCAAAAGAATTGAAGTAGGGGAAATCCCATTCTGGGGAACACTAGGCATTTTTTCCTCTTTTTTTTTGCTGACAACAGCAAAAATAAATTTGTTTGGATTGTTTTCCTCTCCAAACCAACTCCCCTTTATACTACTCTTAATGTGACAATTTATAGACCACAAAAATTTTGATTCAGTTTGGTTTGGGAAAATAGATAAGGTAATACACAGTATGCCCCGATTAAATCTTAACCATAACTGGGGGGGGGGGGGGGGGGGGGGGGGGAAAGGCAGCTAAAACCTCAGCTAGTTCAGACTGGCTAAAACCACTAGCAGCAACTGAAAAGTATTTTTTTCTTGGAGCAAAGAGATGAGAATTACTATTTAAGCTCCAACCTCCTTACATAAGCTCTCTACCTCCTTTGTCTACTACCAAAATAAACAGGAGATTTTGAATCTGCTGTGAATTTAGACTGGGATATTCTTTGGTTAAAAAACAAAACAAAAACAAAACCCAAACTACAACCAACCAGACTGCTGCTTTGATATCTGCTGGGCACCAATTATTACGCATTCCTGCTAGCTACTTTTTAGACACTTCAAAGTCTACCTGTAGTGCTCAACAGCATAAATAAGTAAAGTGCATCTTTTGAAATTAATCTTTTATTCAGTATCTTGAAGAACAGTTTCAATTACAGGCTTAGGAAAGAAAAAAAACAAATGGAAAGCCACAGGGGTAAAAGGGAATTAATGGAAGGTCTTCAGAACAGTCATAGGTTTGAGATTATGTATGTTCAGAAGTAATATGCATAGGAGGCTGAACTAGACCTTAAGGTCTAATTTGCATTTGTGCAAGATCAAAAGATTCCTAAAGCTGCTAGACCAATGTATTTAACAATGTAAGTAACAATTTACAAAGGCCATACCTATTTGCATATGCAAATAAAGGGAAGAACACTCCTAGACAGTGTCTAAGCTGAGTATCCTCTTCAGTCACAGGATTATACCACAACAAAATAAGACGAGAAAGAAGCTTGGCACTAACCAGCCTCCCAGAGAACATCAGTTTGGCTATGCCTTCTGCAGCTTCTGTCCTAAGTTCTGAAAACTGAAGAAAGAACTGATCATACACACAATACACCAACCACAGCAGTTTTCACTAATACTTTATAGTAATAGTCTACATCCTATTTTTCCAATCAATTCTTTACATCCACATATTTGCACCTGCACAAAATTCAAAGCTAGCTCAAGAGTAACATTAGTCTGTATCAGTGACAAAGTTGTGGTCGTTTTCTAGGACAACTATTACACATTAGACCATTCATTTCAATTATACATCATGTAACATTCACATGCAACCTAATGGCATTTTCTGCAAAAGTAATTTTAAAACAAAACTAAGGCAAATTTTATAGTATTTCTTACCTCACTGTCTAAGAAACCAGAAAGAAGTTGCAGGAGGCTCTGAACTGTAGCAGCCTTCTCCTCCTCCTCTGTTGTTTCACCTTCTCCCTCACAATTTTCAGTTCTAATGTTTGCATCTTCATTTTGAGAGTCATTGCCTCTTCTAGCTTTAAATGGCTCAATCCCAAACAGCATTAGTTGATCAAAGAGCACCTTTAAAGCACTGAGCTTTACCTTTATATTGTCTACTTGTAAAACCTAGGTTTAGTAAGGAAAATACATACATTATCTTACAGTAGACCACCAATGTTAACTTTTTTTTTACCTTAATAAGATTATTTACTTTGGGAAACTTTTTATAATACTTGGGACATATTTCAGGCTTTAGGAACATGTGATACAAATTTAAACCTGAATTTATAACACAACCTGGGAAATAAATTATCAAGTCACCTATGCAACTTCCATTACATAAAATCAATTTAATTTCATTCACTGAGTGAGCATGCATGTGTGAGATTTAATTTTACTGTTCAACTCTTAAAAAGGCACTGGACAAACAGACAGTCTATTTGCCTATAGTAGCTCCATAGTGTTAGGCTCTACAGAAAAAACAGCTTAATTAAAATAAACACTTATGTAAAAGGACAGCATGAAGCAAGATGGTAATAAAAGTCCAGGTACTATAGTTCAAATTAACATTCAGATAAAACCATGTATCATGGGTTAGCCTAGAGATCCTAGCTCTGTTTAGCCAAATACCCTGCTTTTGATGGCAGCCTACACAAAGAATATGGGCTTTAGTACCTACAGAAATTAATGATTTAGATCTAAAGTCTAAGTTGCTAAAACAACTAAATATCATTTTATTTGTTTAAGGAGGATTTAAATGAGACATACTCAGATTAAAAACAATAATATATGCTAACTTTTTAGGAACCCAAAGTTCTCCTACTATGGTGACAGAAGCTCTATCATCTTGTCTGAGCTGAGCATATCATCTCAACGCCTGCCTTAAGTGTGTACATGAACACACTCTTAATAAAGCGCTATGCCCACCTACACTTCTCAAAGCCAGGGTCTGAAAAGTTAACAGTAGTGTCACATGTTATATAAATTAGCTCAGCATCAGAACATTTACCACAAAAGGAAGGAGATTTGGGTATTACGGCATCCAACAAGTTTCATAACCATAGATGTTTCACCGTGCTATCACTTGTTGGTTTGATTATTGCTTTATCTTCTAACAACTCTTCCTTAATCCATATAAAATTAATAATTCAGAAATTATATCAGATATCCAAGGTCACAGGTAAGTATGTAACAGAAATGTAAAAACACACACAGTCACATTTTCAGTTTGGTTTCCCAAGGAAGGAAGGCTTGCAGAATCCTACGGCTTCTCTTTTCTATATTGTAATAACATAAGTACATGACAGAGTTCATCCAGATTCAGAAAATAAAGTGAGATCTTCTAGATGAAGAATCCCTACAAATTTCAAGACAACAGATGCCCTTACAAAGGAATGGCATGCTACTACCAAGATACAACATAAGCTTGAATATTACTAGATGTCAGAAAAATCTACATGAAACCATGCTCTCCAGTTCCAAATCTTCAGGAAATCAGGAATTCCTGGTTCTCAAGTAACGTAATTATGTAGAACAGCTTGTTATAGCTAGAATACTACATTTGTTTACTAAATCACATAGCCCATCATTCCATTTCCCACCATTTTACCTGTAACAGCAATGCAAGCTGTTGTTGGGCAAATTCTTTGTTCTGAAGGGTACAGCAACCCAAACACAGAACTGCCATATTTCTCACAGCTGGATGGACATTAGTTATGCCAGGAAGTATCTGGAAACAGTAACATTAGACTTTTCATTGAAATGCTTAAATTGAAGATAAAAAACCTGACTACTAAAACATGCTTACTATGAAACTAAAAATAATTCATCTGTATACCCTGTTTATCTAGGTATAAACAAACAGAAGCAGATCGAGTATGCTGTTTGAAATCAGCAATAAAATAATGGCAAAAATCACTTGGGTTTTGCTTTGTGTTTGTTTTTAGTAATATTTGTTCTCAAACAAAATTGACTTGACTACTCATTGTGAACAAAAACCAAAAAAACAAACCCACACACAACAACAAACCTACACCTTTCTTCATAAAAGACATGAGTATTCTTGCAGGGAAACAATATCTACTTCCAAGCTGCAAGACACAGATGCCACTTACACATACTTGCAATAGTTTAAAACTATAATGGTAAAAAAAACACACAAAAAACCCCCAGACTAGATACAGGGTGAACGCTACAATGGCATCATTTCACATTTTTGGATTTACTAAAAAGTTCAAGTTTAAACAACAACAACAAGATATCCCAAATCATGTAATATGTGAAAATCTAGCAGGAACAATACAAAAGCAGGATCTTGAAGAAAGAAAAGTGGAATACACAAATATGAAAATAAAAGAAAGACCTAATGAAAAATAAAAGGTTTCTGAGGGGCATATCAACACTAACTAGGATTTCTAAGAATACTTCTATACATTTGAAAGAAATCAGATGTGGTTCCACTCATTTAAGCTAATCTAAATTGTTTTTGCAATTGTCTTTGTAGTTTGAGTTCTAAGAATGCCCATACTGAGTCAGGTCATCTAGCCCATTGCCTCATTTTCAAAAAAGATGAAAAGCAAATTCCTATAAAGTATTACATGAACAGACTAAGTAGATACTTCCAAGAATTCTTGTCAAGGTCCCAACAATTTGCAGCAGAGAGACACCAGAGCTGGCTGGCTGCTCCTATCTACCTAATATTTTTCTTGAACTTGCTCAGTCTTCCTTGAAATTTATGCAAGTGTTCACCATGCATACATCCTGCAACAACGAATTCCACAGATTACATGTTACGTGAAGAATGAACTCATTGCATTTGTTTTGAGCTTGCTAGTTGCCAGCTTTATGGGGCGGTCAACCAACCCTTATTCACTTTCTCCACGACGTGTCTTACAACTCATGTCTTACGACTTCCACCCTCTCTCAGACTACTGCTAAATCCTCCCTTCCAAGTTTCAAAGAGGTAACTTATTTAGTCATTCTTCACACAGAAGCGACTCCATACTTTTCCTTGCCCTTCTCTTGACCACTTCCAATTCAAATATAAACCTTCTAGACAGATGGGCTAAGAGTTGCCCAGAGTATTCAGATGCGGGTGCACCACTCATACAATGACCTATTACTGGTTTTCCATTTTGTTTGCACACTCAGTAGCAGTTAAGTCTGTGATTCCTAGAAACGTTAATCTTAAAAACTATACTTTCACAAAGAAAACTAGAAAGTATATCTTGTAGACTATAAGAGGCCTGTAATGCCACTGCCTTATTTCTCAATACAGAAATATTTTGCTCTTCAAAAGGTACTAAGAAAACAGAGGGGGGTGAGCGGGGAAATTCCCCCCAAACATCTTTCCTTATACATGGAAGGAATGAAAGAAAGTTTTACACAAGTTTAAGTCTTTCCTGACTAGGGAACAAAACAAACCAACCAGCCTTAAAAGTTCTCTATTAGAGATCTCATAACTTTGGCTGATAGAAAATCCAAGTAATTAAAGTACCAGCAAGGGTAGTAAACAGATGCTTAAGTACCACACTTGGCACAGTATAACTCAGCACTGTCTAACACTGTTATGTTACTCAAATATTTAGCGTATTCCTGTTTTATTTTAGTATGACTCTGCCACAACAAGTCCTGGCAGAGGAGCTCAGAACAGTGTTATCTGGACTGCACCTCCAAGACACTAGGTTCTGGGAAAGCTCAGAAGCACCACACACAGCATGACAGATACAGCAAAGTGATTGTGAAATAATCACAAACCATCCTGCCAGCATGTAAAGGCCAGCTATGATGCATCCATTTTTATTATAACGTAAACAGTATTTAATCCTACATACCAGAGATTCAATGATTTCATTAATGGTTGGATCAATTCCTTTAGAAAGGGACATGATCTTCAGAAGCTCATAACACATCATCAGACACTTCAACAGTGTTTCAGGATCATTCTTCAATTGGATCAGGGAAAAGAAAAAAACATTAATACAAATGATGGCTGTGACAAGGAGTATGGGGACATTAAACAATTTTTCCCTACCCAAATAAGTATTTCCTGTCCACGTTTGTTGTGCAAGAATATTAACCAAAATCTGTCTATAAATGATAAGAGATTCAGGTTCATGTTTTCAGTAAGTTAAGAGTAAAAGCAATGAAAACTAGACCTTTTTCAGAATTCTTTAATTAGTCAAGGATAAAAGAGCAGTTTAACTGCACTTCTTTGTTTGCTAGAGCATATCATCAGCTTCTACACATGCAGGAGAATACTAATACCCTAAGTGTACCTTTCCAATTTAAAAAATTTACATGATACAAGGCCAAACTACACTTTCTTTTAAAGCTATGTATAAACATCAAAACATAAACAGCACTTGGGAATATGGGAAAGGAAGAGACCTTCTTCACATGCATTTCTTTAATTTCAGGTTGATCTGCTTCTTTTATCAGATCATTTTTAATGTGTTCCAACTCAGTTATTTTCTCTTTTAATACTGATGCTCTATTAAAATCTTGCAGACTAATGCATTCTTCCAAAGCTGCTTTTGCTTCAAAAAGTTTCACTTTTACTTCAGCCAACTGAAATACAAAATAAAAAGAAAATTAATGTAATACTATCACCTTTGTGGTATTAGCCAACAATACACTACTGACATGAGCCAATAACACACTACTATATAAAACTCTTAATAGATAACAAGAAAAATATTTCAAGCTCATTTAACTACAGTCTTGCTTACCTTAAGCTCCCGCTTTCTTATTTCAGCAGCATCAACAGGCTGGCTGACTGTAATAATTGGTTCATGAACTTCTGATACTATTTCTGCGATCTATTGTTACAAACAGTACATTAATGCCATTAATTTTAGCTCAAATGTCAGACACTAAGCATATAACTTTTCCAAATTTAAAATAGCCATCCTTCTGAAAAAGTATTGAACAGCTGCGTAGTTCCCCTTAACAGCGAATTCACTGCAAATAAATCCTCATTTTGACAACAGTCTAAGCATGAAAGTCTACTGTTTCCTACCATTTACCTAGGCAAGCAAGAAAGCAGAAGACTGTATATGCATGAATAAGTTAAGCAGTTTCTATGCCAACAGTTAACAGGCACCATCTCCTCCACATCTGAACACATGCTTTAAAAAGAATTAGTGGTAACGAGAGTAAGGTTTTTCATCTGTTACTACTTCAAGCAAAATACAACTAAGAACACTCATTTAAAGATCTATAAACCACCATATGTAGTATAAGAAGCCACGTAAGCAATTTAATTTCAAGCCAAATACATCCATAGAACTAGAAGCAGAACTAGGCTGAGTTTTTCAGTTCGTTAGGCATTTCCTTTAAAGTCAGACCTATTATCTTAAAAACTGAAATGAAGCATGAGGAAAAACTTAAGACTGAATGAGATGGGACAGTCTTAATTTGATTTATCTTGTATCAGATGACCTCAGTTTAACTTCCTCTCAAGCTGTACCAAAATCAACAGGATGTACTGAATCAGTGTATTTCACTAAAATAACAGAAATGCACCCACTTACTATTACTGCTGCACTACAGTGTTACGATTACCATAGTTCTTCCATTGCAATTGTGTAACAAACCATATCCTAGCTTTACCCAGTGGATTGAGGTAAATCCAGGGTTCATTTGAAATATTTGAGCAAAACCAAGAATCTATTTTTTAGGAGTCAATTTAAAATAATTATGCTATATATAAAGACTTTGGCATATAAAATACAACTTTTTTTAGTACTCATCCCAGCTAGAAGGAGGGAAGAGAAGTTTGAATCCTCACTTTGAATGTTTTACTTAAAACTGTTTGGATCTAATATGATAAAGGATTCTGAAACAGGCTGTCAAATCCTAATTTAAGGATTACATTTACAACACCAGTCAAATCTTTTAAAGATAAAGATCTTTGGACAACCACTAAACACAACCACGCAAAGAAAAAAGTGGGGGGAGAACATACGTGTTTTCCCAAATTAAAAATATTTTAACTCCTGATATTTCTGTAACAATGCTTCATAAAGGCCATTTTATATACAGGAAAGTTAGAGCCTAGAAAACAGTGAGCCTTTAGAATTACTTACAACTTGAATCCTTCTGTCATCATCCTCAACAATAATGAGTAACCTTTCCACAAGCAGGGATATAAGAGCTGTTGAAGTTGCAGGTAGAATGAGAATTTTTTGTAAAGTTGCCAACAGATGATTTCTGCATCAAGGAGAAAAAAAACCAAAACCAATCTGTTTGCTTATTCAAGAAAATGGACGACATAAGAGTTAATATTCTACTCTGAGTTAGTGTGTTGAAGACTTCGTAATAGAAATTTCTCTATAGCTATATTAACTGCTGAACATATTTTCTCACTTAGCAATGTTTGTCTTTTCCTGATTTTGCCTAATTTCTCTCCATTAGAAAACGCTAAATTTTTTAATCAGGTATCACTACTGTCCAATGAAAGGTCATACCAGCAGAAAATAGTCAGAGTATCAATACTGCAGAATGTTTTCATAGAAATTACCTGGCTGGAAACTAGGGGGAAAAAAAATAATAAATTACAAGTTATACTATTTTGCCAGTCTGGCATACGTATAATAGATTACACAGAGAGTTTGGAATTATTGCTGTTTGTACTATCATAACTGCAATTTTTCATAAAATGCCTGTGATGGCATGAACTTCCAAATTTATTCACTTATTACTTCACATCAAAAGGCTGTTCAAATTATAGGAATGACTCAGTTAACACACTCCAATTCAGCTTGGCATTGAGAACATCTGTAACCTTTTAGGCATTAGTAGATTGGGCTTAAAAACATAAGAAACACATAGGCTACTTACTGTCATCTGCTGAGAAGCAATGCATTTGTCTCCTTTAATTTTTTATACTATGTTCCAAATGAACATTCTTGTAACTTCAGAATCTCAAGAATATGTTATGAAAACAACTGAATTTCTCTCCCCAAACAATGCTATATCTGTATTAAAACTCATTTTTACAGAAGAGTAACCAGACTGCATTTGGCACACTTTTGGAAACAATTCCATTAGAGCCCGGGCCTTTTTTCCAGCTAGCATTACAGCAGACTCTATGCCTGTCTACAGGCGTAAGTACCATAAGCTTAATAAGACAGATTTTATATTTAAGCTTACCTTCCTCCCTCCTCCATGATATCCATGCAGCCTATGATAAGAATCAGTTGCTGGCCTATAAATTCTTTTGTCATCAGGTTTTCAAAAGAAGTAAAGTCTTCTCTTTGTTCTTCACTAAGAACTGGCATATTTTGAAGGTAACTGAATCCAAATAGAAACAGACATAATTACATTCAGAATCACTGTTGGAAAGTTAAGAAAAAACCCAACAAAAACCAAACCCAAAAACCCAAACACAAACCACCTCCCCTCCAGAAAAAACAAAACCCCACCACTTTCCTGTCCTGTATAAACAAACAGCTACCTTAGTTACAAACCTTAAAAATTCATATTTGTGTTCTCCTTTTCACAGATTAATTTTAAAATACATTATATGGTATAAACTTTCTGAAACTATTAATGCACTTCATTAAGAAAATCCCTCAGTTGAGAATGAAAAATAGTGAGAAACAGAAAATGACAAGTTATATTTGTACATGTGATTTCAGTTCTGTACCCCTGCATAAAGACAACATCTTAGGAATAAATGTGTGTACCATTTTTCATGTATACAGCTATTACTTTTCTGCATATTTAGGTAGTCTGTATTCTCCTACATGTTCAGAAATATTTATGTTGCCTACAAGACAAAATACAAGAAAAAAAAATCACTAAAGTGTGGAGTGAATTTTAAGTTCTTTATCTGATCAAATATGCCATCATGGAAGAACAACAATGTTGTCAGATACACTCAGCCACATAGCATGGAAAGTGTAATCAGTTTGTTCTGTTTCTTTATTTTTCTAGAGTCATTGTCCTTTTATCAAAGTTTTTTCCATCAATTAGAGCATGCATGTTCAGAAAATCTGGAGTGAAACATATAATGTACAAAATTCAATACTGAGTATAATGTAATACATAAAATTCAAATACTGGTAAGAGCTGTGAAAAAGCTTACTTTTACTACAGCTTTGCAGATACTTTTCAGCAACAGCTCATTAAATTTAGCAAATTTAAAAAATGTCTTCAAAGTTAGGACAGAAACTTTGCATGTAGCCACTACTTAAGGACATCTGAAATTACAACAATGTAGGCAGCTTTCTGATCATGTTACAATAATATTACCTGCACCACATAATAGTGAAGTATCTAAACAAAGCATAGAAACCTTCATCTTTTTCTTAAGTACTAATGACTTGCAGTTCCTTGCTCCTAACTAATACTTTCACAGTGCAAATAAAGACTTGGATTGTACAATTGCAAATCTACATGAAACAACTGGTGACACAGCTCACCAATGAACAGTTTAACAGTTGATACTACAGACAAATACTAGTCTAGTTAATCTTACTCAGCCTCTTCCTGGACGGGAAGATAACTGAAGGCATTTTGAGTAAAATTAGATGGAAAAAAGGGAAAACCTTTTTCTGGAGAATAAATTATTTATGGGCTGTTAAATTAATTATGAATAAAAAAAAATTTACATTCACCAAACAATCCACATTTCAAAATCAAGGAAGCACAGACACTTCATTTATTAAATGTTTATGAAATATGTTAGCACATTCCACATTGAAAAGTAGCAACAACTTCTGTAAGTACTACTAGTATACTACACCCACTGATGTGAGAAAAGAATATGCATATTTTTAATTGGAAACATCTATCAAAACAATGCATTTTTCAGCAGATCCAACTTATAAGCATTCCAGGAAGCTTCACTCTACATTTTGCAAGTACAATACCTCAGTTAAGATTTCTCAGCATTCTCCATGCCTACAAACAAATTCTATTCGAATTTTATGTTAAGACTAGAGTAGAGATGCTAAGACAAAAAAATAATTTACCTTTCTTCACTTTGGTAAAAAGATGGCCCTAAAACATTCATTTTTCCCCTCCTAACTAAATATTCTGTAATTGGCTCACTTAGAAGCATTGTCCCTGCCTTCAAACATAAGTTTGAGTAGGGGAAGAAAAAAGGGAATGAACGCTCAGCTTCAAAAACCCTTCCCTTGAGTACAGCAGCCAAACTGTATTTTATTTTCACAAGTATTGGTTTCTGCAAGCTCTAAAAACCTCCTTCCACAAGCTTTTTGCAAACACAGCCACCTACATAACAGATGAACAAAGGATAGCTACGTATTACCGAACAATTATTCTATTATTTAAATGCTATTATTATTTAAATTATGCTATTGATCTAGCAGTCCATCTTGCCAATAATTCATAAGAAAGGACATTCCAAAAATTGTTTTCAAGTTATAAATCTGCTTTTCACAGTTTGTTTTGTAAAAAAAGTAAATCCTCTCCAAAGTCTTCTAAAAAAAAAAAAAAACAAAACTTTTAAAAATCACTGTTCAAGCACAACTTTGGCTTTAAGGGAAACCTGAATAGCTGAATAAAAGAAATATTCTCCACTTTAAAAAATATATACATATATTTTAGTGGTAAGAGATTAATTTTTAAATGCAATGTACCTTAATAAATAATCTGCATATACAGCTGTTTCTGGCAACATCTGTTCTAGTAAATCTTCACATTCTTCACCTTTTGATTTTAGATATTCACAAAGACATCTCCAATATAACACATTCTCAGGTGTTAAGTCTTCCAGTGGAATCAGTTTTCTAAACAAAAATAAATACACAGGGATAAATAAAATAGGGTCAAAGACAACAAATGAACAGAAAAAAATTACTTCCTAAAATGAAAATAAAATCCTGTCAAAGGTATTTGCCACAGAAATACTTTAAGACTGACAAAAATAACTTCTTAGGTGAGGACACAGAGCTCCATCTCCACGAGCCTCTCGCTACACTGCCCTTCTCAGTATTTTAAATCAAGGCTGTTCATATCAGTTTGCAGGAATATTCTGCTCAGTCCTTCTGTCCTACTAGAGCAACCACCCAAGTACTATGAAACGTTGTTATCACTGTACAAGTCTGCAAAACTAAACTATTAATTATATTATTTTTTCAGCTTCTGTTCATGAAGACCTTCACAGTATTTGAGTAGCAATCATAGTATGTCAAATTCAAAAAGTAATAGAATTGCCTCTCAGCATCTCTGAAAGCTCATCCTGTTTACTAGCCATAGGACCCCCACTCCTTTTTATAAGCATAGTGTTTTCTATACTAAGCATGGCATATAATCTTTGTTTTCAGAAGCAGTACATTAAGTTGTGCATCAATTCTACCTCAAAACAGAAAAGACAGTGTCACTGTCAGTGGTATTTTTCACTCCCTTGAATCTCATTTTGCCTGCAAACTATGGATAACAACTTTGTTGTTCTTTTAGGCCACACATACAAATAAAAAAATCCACCAAAAAAACCCAACAACATGTTGATGAAAACTGACCATTTGATGGCTTCCCTTTAATCTGATAAGTGTCTTTATTTAAAAGTAAATTCAACAAAAAGTCAGACTTCAAAAATCTAAGCCTTTATCATATTGATACTGCATCAATCAAGCGGTACTCAGAAACATCATACAAGAAAAAGCCTAATATTTTCCATAAGTCAAATAATCTCATTACAAGCTGAATAATTTCACTCTCTTTCCAAAATGTCATTAGTCTACCTGATCTACTTAAAAAAATTCTCAGTTAGCCCAGTTTTTTAGAATGGAAGCCTTGTTTTGTACAGGATCAAAGTCAGACTGACAAGTCCATAACTACATAATTTTTTCCTTTAACCTCTTAAGACATTGGCACGTTTCCAGAGGCTGTAAGAAAGTTATCTCATCATTATTGATGCTTTTTAAAGCTAGATAGGCCCACTTCTGTTGCTTTGGAGTGCAATGCATGTAGCTTCAGCTGATTTCAAAGCATCCGTCATAAGCTACTACTATAACGCAAGACACTTCATATGATGACATTACACATTTTCCCCCGAAAAGATGGAGTACAATTTTTGTTACCACTTTTTAATCAGTGACAATTTGCCATTTGATCATACGAGATTAGATTCCTATCACTGTTAATAATCATTCCACTCTGGTTGCCTCAACTCAAGCCTTTCTTACCGCTTTTTGCCTCCCTTAGAAATTTCTTACAACTTCTTATTTCTTGTTTTCTTCACACATTAATTTTTGCTTTATGGATCTTAACATTCATAATGCCACCCTCTTCATAGCTTAGGAACTCGCTTAGTCAAATGCTACCAAACTTTAACACAGGAAAACAAGCCTCTAAGATACCAACTTCTGTCAAGCTCTGCTAATACAAATCAATACCTCCAAAAGAACACTGAAATACAAGCCAAATAATTCCATTCTGATTGATCCTCCAAACAGTTCATGGATAACTGAACCAGCCCCAAATTGTGCTGCCTCTAGCTCAGCAGAAAGGATGAAGGGAAACCAAAGAGGACAAGAAAAATCTGTGAGAAAGACCAGGAGAAAGACAGAGAGCGTAGGAACAGAAAAAGAGCTTTTAAGTACCACAGGTTAAAAGACGAGAGGAAATTACAGTTGTGGAGGTAAATTGGAGCATCGCCTTTGTTTTATTTCCTGTACTGTTTGTACAGCTTACCATAAATTAGACTAAGAAATACGAATACATAGAAAAACATGTTTAGTTGATTAATTTGCTGCCTCCTCTTAAATTCTAAGAGTGTGATTTTTGGGGTGTTCAGAAAACAAGTAGTAAAAGACATTTTTCATCTTTTCCTCTGGCTTATCTGGCATAATCATTTTCAGCTGATGAACAGGGATATTTTAAAAAAGAAAAAAGCATACGTACCCAAAAGACTTCAGTACACAAACACTGGAGAGACATCATGGCTTACAACCAGAATATCAGTCTTTTATCACAGGTAATAGTCTGCTCCTCATTTAGTTAACACCTGTAATTTGATATTCTTATACAAAATAGTCAACTTTTGGGAATGAAAATTGCATACCTGCTGTCAAGGTTTTTAAAGTTCTGAACAAAGTCATGAAGTGGAGATAATGAAAAAATAGCCTTTAGTGCTGAGATGGCCACTTCTGCGCAGTTTTCCACATCCAGTCGATGAAGCAATTCTAAAACATCCCCATCAGTAAATCGTAACCAGGCTTGAAGCAGCTTCTTCTTCATTACCTCCTTAACAGCATCTAATAATACAGGAATTTTAATGTTTTAAACCATTTAAGGTCAAACAATATCAAGTTTTCCATATATTTTCACAAAACTTTTTTCTATAGAAGGCTTTCTGGAAAAAAGTTGTTACACAGTTGAACTTAGTGTTACCTCAAAAAAAAGAAAAAAGCCTAACAGTTAAGCAAGAACTACTTATGAAGCACTACTACACCTTTGACGCAACACATTTTCTCCCCCCACAGGGAATAAAAAAACCCACCTCTATCCAAAAACTGTTACATCTAAAGACAGCACCTCAACCCAGAAAATCTACAAACCCCAAACTCCTGTAGAGCAAGGAAATATTCTGGTGAACCAATGTTATACACTTGCCCTGTTTCATGCATTTCAGAATGGGCCACTTTTGGAAGCAGGATACTACTGTACAGACATTTAGGTCTGAGCTGCCACACAGAATTCTTGTGTTGAATAATTGAATGAATTGGATTATGACATTTACATAAAGATACTTTAAGTCCCTCCTTCCCATTGCCACAGTGAACAGAGTTTCTGGATCAGCAGAGTCCTATTTAATCAAGGAAAAAAGTATTTATGGGAACATCTAGAATGCATAAATCATTAATATGTACACACAGATTTAAGCAGGGAAGTAGAAAGGCTAATAGTCTGATGGAAGTAAAAACATAATAACTAGGGATCAATACAAGTATGCTCTTAGGACCTTTTAGAAAACAGTATCTAATGTAAGGGAAATTAAGTCCACACACACTGACAATACTCATTTTTCCTCTTAAACGTACCTTTACGATAACAGAAGACAGCACTTAAATATAGTTAAGATTTCAAAAAGAGCTGTAAAAAGGCCTTGAAAGAGCTAAATTAATGTTCTAAGAAAGAGAAATCTCTCCAAGAAGGTGAAAAGCATAAACTAGTAGAACGTGGCAGAATGAAAGAAAATGAGAGTGGAGAATTGACAGCTGAATGCACCCTGAAAAACAGAACAAAGCAGAATCTAGATTGTTTTCTAGGTCTTGTTTAATTATAAACCCTTGCTCTGAAGCAAATACAGGAAAACATCCAAAATTTCAACCCAGCAATCTTGAGCAAGCAAGTTCCTCTCCTGTTAGCTTAGAAGTTACTCAAATAAGCAAATTTGATAAAGCTATATATATTTGAGATAATAGAATTTACAAAACAGATCAAAATGAGGGAATACTAGTGGACGTATATACAAATGCAGCCAGTTTGGAACATAAACTTCTTCTGCCCAGCAAAAAGCATTTGACGGTAATGGTATCAGTCACACTACATAGCCTAGCAGATACTTTCCCTTGCGATTCTAGATATCAAGAAAAAGAGCAAGTCCTCAATAGCTGGGATGAAGAATCATCCTAAGGAAGATACAGACACCAACAGAGAAAGTATCTGCTCTAGATCATAAAAGATAGCAGTTCTTTATGTTGAACATCTCAATGTCACTGAAATATAGGCTGTGTAGAAACACTGTACCTTCCCAGTGAGGGAATGTAACAAATCCTTGTTCCTGACAAATGAAGGATCACAGGAAAAAATAGCGAAGGTAGTTTCCCTCCCAGTTTTGAGAAATTACTACATCAAAAACTCATTTACCCTGAGTCAAAAGAAAGCATTACTGGGAGGGAAGGGGGAGGACAGCCAGCAGACAAGAAGCAGCTAGTTAGGTCAAACATCAAACTAGTATCCTGATAAGCAGTAATTCACAACATGGATTTTTCAGTGCTGGACTTCAAAACCAAAACCTGACAAACTTCATTATGCTACTATAGAACAATTCAGGGTAGGTGGGGAAAAAATGCTTATTAAAGCTTATTATACAGGAGGAGGACTTCTTTTTAAGTGTAGTTCTATACAGCATAACAAAGCAGTCAGCTGATCCTCTCTTCCTTTGCTGTCAAGAACATAATAACATGGTCCCCAACTAGCCAAGGAAAAAGGTAAACCAATAAAAACATGCATTCATAACACACCTTTAAGAGCTCCAGTTACCAAGGGACACAGTACTTTTGTTCTTTAAGTTAATATCTATATAGGTCATTTCTCACCATTCACAAGCAACACTAATAAAGGAAATTTCTCAGAGTAAAATTCAACAGGGTTTAGTACAGACTTTCCAAACAAA
Source organism: Falco peregrinus (assembly GCF_023634155.1). NCBI lineage: Eukaryota > Metazoa > Chordata > Aves > Falconiformes > Falconidae > Falco > Falco peregrinus. The sequence continues at coordinate 34,826,585 of NC_073722.1, forward strand.
GTACACTGATAACACAGTAGCACTTACTAAAACTAGCAGCTTTTATCCTCAAAGTCATGTATGTAATTGCCATTGTTGCAAAGAAAAAAAAAAAAAAAGAAAAAAGGCAAAAACCCCTGTGTTCTACATAGGCTGGCCAAAATTGTCACGCTCTGATGCATGTTACCTTTTGATCTTTTGCAACACCACCACACACAATTATAGGTACGTTCTGAATGGCTCTTTATATAAAAATAATACAATACAGAAGACATCAAAAAGAATAAAGCTGCTTCATGATGAAATGAATGAGGGTCAATCAAAAGTTCATTAAAAAATATTAAAGCTAGTTAAATAGAAAATAACCAGTTGAGAAGATTTCTCTCCAAAAGCACATAGGAAATATTTCCAACAATTATCAATCTGATATTAATGTTTACATTTCAATTCTTTAATGTATTTGTTACAAAAATATCTGTAACGAAACATATTTCAAAATACACTGAATTAAATAATTACATTTTTCTACTTCTGTGCTTAATCACACTTGTTTTTTCATTTTAATAGCATTTGGTCCTATTTTAGAGCCCAGTGGCTTTCAAGTTCTTTTGAAAGTACAGTCCTTTTCTGCTTTGTCCACTATAAAGGGACTGGAAAACCAAAGCAGCAAGCAGAATTTATTGTGCTTAAACATTTCCTGGTACCTCATGACTCCCTTTGCACTCATTATTATTGATATCACAGCTTCCACATGAATCATTCATAAAAGATTAGAAAGTATTCTTTCTTAAACATGTATTAAGATGTTGAAAAAGATAATCTCTTACCAGATCTGTCATTAAGTCCTTGTTGCAACAATTTTACTCTCTGTGCTATTGACAGAGCTCTCATGTGAACTTTTTCTGCCAAAACCTTAAAAAAATTAAGACATTAAAATGTATTTCTACAAATAAAAACTGAATTCATTAACTACCTGTGGGTTTCAACTCTGTCTTATCCATTCACAGAAATCATAAGTCAATAAAAGCCTGTAATACCTATGCCATCAGCATCGTACCAGTGCATTAACAAGCAGATTCTTGTGCATGGAAGAAAATGTAAAATAAAATAAGTTAAGAAATAGGTTAACAAATGGCTTTGAAGCTTGGCAGCTCCACTTAAATACAACACCAGGACACAAAAACTACTCTCTCTCCTTAAAGCTCTAAGAGCAATGAATATCTGCAATGGAATAACTGAAGCATGTACTTTTCTGAAGGCCTACTAACATAGGGATTCAGCTAAAAAACAGAATTTAATCCGATTGAGAAAGAGCAGAAAATGGTTCTGTATGAAAAAATTGAACATTTTACTTGAAGCTCTTGCATAAGGTGCCTACATAAGAAACACACATGGTAGCATACCTTCCCGCCCTTACCTCCACATGTAAACCTAAATAATGGTTGATAGTTCTCAAGTGTAATATCAAAATATGTAATTTTTTTACACTAGTATTGCTGTGAACCCAACTTTAATTAATTATTATGTAATAACAGAAAAGAAAAATTGCTTCACAAACATCACAAAATGCATACATACAAAGTAAGAATACAATCTGTTGTTTTCTACTTTTACTGTCTGATCCTCAAAAGCCGAGTTCTATCAAGCAAGTTCTGCAATCAAGTTCAAGGGTTTTATGGGTTTTAACTTGAAAACTCACATTAAATCACTCCTCCTCATAATCTGGGTAAAGGAAAATAAATTATTTAACTGTTCTGAGTGTTTAACCAGTCAAATATAATAAACAATTTAAAGCTTTTCTCTGAAGTCAGTCTTTGAAATTAAAGCGATCTAATTCACCTCGTATGCCAGCTTCCTGACAGATTCCTTTACATCCATAGTGCGGCCTACAATTTTTGGCAAAGTCCTTGCTGATGGAGCAATACATGACAGCACTGCACGCCTCACTTCTGAATTTGAATCATTTTCAAGCAATGTGTTGTAGACTGGAAGTGAAACAGTCATAATAAGCTTTTCAGAAGAATTTGAAACGTCACAGGAAAACAGAGAATACCAAAAATAAATTTAAAAAAATCAGCAGCTGTTATTAAAACACCTCCATCACCCCTGCCCAGCTCACACAAATTTAGGGAATAGTTTACAGTCCCAGCCCTAAGATTTTATGCATTCACATGCTGAACTATGACCTCAAAAGGAATTAATCTATGAAAATAATATTTGCAGTCATAAGTAGGATCTCCAGTTACTAACTCTGAAAATTGCTATTCTAGATCCCACCTACAAAAAAACCCCACTTTTTAATTTACGGGACAACAAAAAAAAAAATCCCACCATGCTTCCAAATGTTGGCTACTTATGACCTCTAATCACTAGCTATACATCCTCATTTACCTTTGAGGTGGATCCTCAAATTTTCCTGTGAGTGGAAAACTTCAATATCCATTAAGTCTAATAAACTCTAACAGTATAACTCTCACATAATGCTTTTTGTTATATTCTTGACCATTCTTTAACATTGAAAGCAATGACAAAAGTAATTTACTCAGAGAACACTGAAATTAATCTTGCTCTGTGAGATGATTGACTATGAAATTTGTGAGCTCCTAAATAAGCAACTTGTAAACAAACACTTAGAAAATACCACTTCAGAAAAGATACCTTAATAACAAACAAACCCCAACTAACAAACTTACTCTTCACAAAAAACAATAGCCAAGTTTAATCAGGGCACAATTTACATAACAACTGTGCTGGTACAAACCTACAGTCCCTCTACCTTAAGGCAATGGAAGCAGAGGCTTAAGTGAAGAAAAAGAAACACACAGACACACAAAAACAGCATTAAGAAACCTGGGTTCCAGGGGTGGTGATCTCTTAAAGGAAGCGATCCATACATGAGACCAGATTCACACACACACAGAGACAAAAAAAAAGCAACTAAAAAAGCATAGGTAAGCAATGTCAGTTACCAGTTAGCCTCTCATGGGGCAAACAGCCACAACTTCAGACAAAATTAAGTTTTTCAATTATCTCTACAGCTACATTCAGTTCACAGAAGACCCTGAGCCCAATATGGTTTGTCTGTCATCTAATCCACAGTGGATCTCTCCTTCAAGCTGCTCTGTCTTTTCCCCTCGAACACACACAACTCTCCCGTCTACAACCTCCTCCAGCAAAGAGCTGCGCATTTTACAAATTATTACAAGAATACCCTCTAAGATTTGTTTACTTAAAAAAATGCTTTAAAATGTTTCAAAGTAATGTCAATCAACAAGTGTTCTTAAACAAAGGAAAAATCCCAGTAGTACTTACTATTAACAACAGGGCAGTTTTCATCCTTAGGATCTTGAAGTCTCGACAGGGCCAAGGCAGCTTGAATTCTAACACTTGAAAATTTATCTTTAAGTCTAATCAGCATAGCTTTGTTAATTTTATCAAATAAGTCATCATCAATCTGGGCATTTTCTGGCATAGTGCCCAAAATCTTATTAACAAGTTGACACGTTCGAAACCTAACCGCATGGCTGTTTGCACTGTGAGACTTAGGGAAGAAAAAAAAAAAAAAAAAAGTAGTACTCATAATCACACATTTCTTATTTCCAACAATATGCACATGCAAGTAGTTAATATTCTATACAGCACATGAAAGATGCACTTCTGTATTCCAAAAGCTTTTCCTATTTATTTTTAATAAGATTAAAAAGTCACAGAACTAGAAAACAATTATGGTCCATCACCTGTATCAGTGGCACTTCACATAATTAGCAATTCACAAAGGAAGAAACATGCATACCACTCAATACAGACTACAGTACATGAGCTAATATACTGCTCTGTCTCCATAAAACATTATTAGGAAAAAAAATATTAGCAATGATGACTAGCGATCTTGGTCTGATCAATAGTTTTTCCATGTCAAAACACTAGTTTAAGAAAATATGACAGTATTTGTGTTTGCATGCAGTTGGAACTGTTGATCTCTCTACATAAAAACTTGCAATAAGCAGAAAGGAACAATACGTATTCCAACCATACTTGTATGAAAGATATTTCAATATTTTTACTTATACTAACCAAAGCAACAGTATAATTTCGTTTCCATAACACATACACAATTTCACACTTAATGATGCACCTATAATAAGGCCTATCATGACACATCTAACAACAAATTAAGAAAACAGTTCTTATTTTCTCATGGCCCTAACGTTTGAAATCCAGTTTTTGGGTTATCCAGGGAGGAGAGGTTACTCAAAAGCACTAGCTTTGCCTTGCTTTCAGTTTTTTAGTTCTAGTTTGTAGGTGACATCTCAAGTGCCAGCAAGTTTTTTTCCCCCACTGCATTAAGTTTCCATTTGTTATGTTAAAGATTTAATAATAAGCGTTACTATACCTCAAGCAGAAAGTCAAACACATAATTCATAAGTAAATTATCTTCTTCTGCCTCCTCACTACCATCCCCTTCCTCCATTTGATAAAATGAAGTAACAAATTTAGCCACAAAATCGATCACTTGTTCCACTGCTGGTTCCCGTCTGTAGATTATCATAGCATACTTAAGGAAATGAATGAATTTTTCATTAAAATCTTCCTTGTCTTTCGACTGAAAACAAACAAAAAAAAATATGAAACCACAACAGAAGGTAACTACCCAGTTCATCTTTCAAAAGCAGTATCAGAGAAAAATAAAATAAACGGGTTTATAATTGACAGCTTCCATTTAAATTTTTTAAGCGCCAAAGCCAGCAGTTGGGGCACACCCGCTTACGTGCCCTCTTGGCTATTTTGCTTTAACTCCACAGCAGGCATATGTCTGGACCCCGAGCTCCATTCTGGAGTTGAGGTTTACCTGCTAACAGGTTTCAGAACGGCAATACTCATTCAACGACACCCCAGTCCATTATTACACAGTCACACCTACTACTCGGGTATCCAAATACCTCTCAGCAACATCATTAATAAATAACAATACCTGCCGCGGGCGGCTCTCACAGCCATGTTCGCAGGAGACAACTGTGTACAACAGTTTAGTATGTGGCTTGTTTTGCGTTATTTGGGTTTTTTTTAATTCTTAGGGCTCTTCTTAGGCATACTGGCCGCAATGCTTGTTTTAGGGGAAAGGCGGCCGACAAGGGTCCCTGCCCCCTGACGGAGAAGCAAAGCAGCTTTTTCCTTCAGCCTAACAGGTCACCGCTCCGCCCAGCCGCCGGCACGCCCGAGGGCAGGCATACCTGATCGTAGGTGCTCTTCAATGCCACAACAAGTTTCTCACGGTTCTGATACGGCTTCTGGGCCAGCTGAAACGCTTCGTTGATTTGCAGAAGCTTCTTTTCCGCGCCCATGGCTGCAGAGAAAGGAGACGGTCACGGAGCGACTCCCTTGCCCCGGGCTCCCTTAGGGCAGCGCGGCTCCAGGAAGGCAGAGAGCTGGTCTACCCGCGCAGGCCCCGCAACGGCAAGGCCGCTCCTAACGGCGCAAGGAGCGCCCACCGCAAGCGGACCGAGGCTGCGGACCGAGGGTCCCGACCAACGGCCCGGCCCAGCCGCTAGGCCGCCACCGGAGACCGGCGCCGCGCGCGCACCAGCAACGGTAGCGGCGCCCGCGCCCCCAGCTTCAAACTCGGCGCGAGTACCGCTCCTAATCTCGCGAGAAGCTCAGTGGGCGGCCGGGGAGGCGCGTGCTCGTCTGCGCGCGCCGGAGGCAGGGCGGGGCCTGGCCGGGGCGGGGCTGTGCCGCGCAGCGCCGCGCCGTGTCGCCGAGGGGGCGGGCAACGGCGGGCGGCCTAGCGGAGCGGCCGGTAGTCGGGGAGCGCGCGCTCGCGCCGCCATCTTCTGGGGCGGGCTGGGAGGGAGAGGGGAGCGGCTGGGGCGGTGCGGCGCTGCGGCCGCCTTCGGCTGCGCCTTCTTGGCGGGCGCTGACGGTGGGAGCGGCTGTTTCAAAGCAGGCTGGGTAGCAGCTGTGCAGCGGCTGAGGAGAAGCGTCGGGTAAGAGGATTTCCAGAACGTATGTTGGTGCAGAATAGTTGAATAAACCTGACAAACTGGTGCAGCCCTCAGCCACTCTCCCAAAGGCCCCTCTGGACGTGATCATCTGGAAAAATGTGTATAGTTGTGTTTTGTAATGGGAGCCTTACACCGGAAGCACTTGGGGTACCAAATGAAGAAAGCTCGGCCTGCGTCGAAAAGTAATGAAAGCCCTTTAGCGAACGGCCATCCAATGAGACAAAAATTGCTCAGCTACTGTAGCTGAAGCAAGATATGTTTGCCTATTGTAACGATCGGTTTTGCCTATTATAAATATTTAGGTGACAACGGGGATTAAGTTCAGTAGGTAACCAGTTAAGTAGCTATTACTTGGTTCTCTCGGTGGACTACCTAAGCTGAATCCAACTTGCAGACGTGTGTTTCTTATTGAAACATACTTCTCTCTTCTATCGGCTGTAAGGAGGATTGCCAAGATAGATAGCATGGATAACTGACTTGTTGGAACACATATTTGCATTCCTTTCGGATGGAATATTTTACTAGTGGAAATTTTTCCAAAATCAAGCATTTCAAGTGTTTGTTGTGAAGCTGATGTTTTCCCAGAAATCGTTTAACTTGAGAATAGTAGTAAATTCTGTATCTCATTAAAAACAGGAAAGATAATTAAGCTCAAACTCCAGAGACATGTTACAGGTTACAGAACATACTGTTAAGACAGGGACTGATACTAATGAGAAGGAAGGCAGGGGCAGGGAATGAGTAGCTGAGGGGAAAAAATCTGAGCATGTATTAATTACAGAGCTACAGAAGGCATTAAAAATGCGAACAGAAGTAGTTGATTGTAGACTCTCGGGAGTTAAGGTATATATAAGCTTAAAAAAAAATGTCTGATTACCTCGAATGATGAGTTACTCGGTAAGGACAGGTGACATACCAACAAATGACAGTTGGTCCAGTATGCAGAACCTGTCCTGAAGAAGGGTAATTTTTGGCCAAGAAAAAAACCCACCTAACAAATAAAATAAATAAGCACTAGGGGTCAGTCTTGTTCCAGATCTGAGTTCTCCCGGTGTTTTCTTTAAGAAGCAGATTTTATCAACGAAGTAATGCAATTATTTTCGCTTTACAGTAGTGCCAACGATTATGGAACAAGGCTGTATGTGAATAATGAACAGAAACAGCAAGAGAAAAAGTGTTCTATAGATAAAAATAAATTTAAAAATCATTTATACACATAGCAGTTTTTTCCCTGACATATTGTAGTACCATACATTTGTGTGTGTTTAAAATGGATACCTGCTTTTTCTAAAGGTGACTCGTTTGTATTTTGTATTAACGTTTAAAACATACAGATCTGGTCTATGCTTCTAGAAAGCAGGAAAGAGATTCTATATGCACAAGTACAATAGTAACAAAGAATCTTATATGTAAACTTTATTTCTGAAAGTTTTTATTTTATGTTGGAGAAATAGTCACTCTACAAAAACCTATAATCAACAGCAAATCCTCAATGAGTTTTTTGTAAGGTTATGCTTTCTAGGGGAATATAATGTGTAACCATCTTTATGTTTAAGATACTTTTATTGTACAATTAGCTTCATGTAGTTTTTTTCTGCTACAGGAGTCTGTGGAGAAAAGGATGGAAATGGGAAGAGAAGAGCAGGTAAAACTTTGTGATTCTTGTGGCTTTAAAAACACAGGATTTTTATTTTAAGTGAAACTAATAATGCAAACTGGATTATTTTTGATTCACATATGTTTGGCAGCCCATTTGTGCCTGCCTGCATCTCAGATCTACAGATGAGGATTTTCTCTGGTGTATACCTTGCAGTCCCTTATGATGGGTTTCATCTAGGATGTAAGATTTATTTCTTCCAGTCTGCTTTAAATATTTCTGCTAGGCTTTGTATTTCTAGGTAGAAATAGAAATCAGGCTTCTGTTATGGAAAACTGAAGTCTAACCCAGTTAGCCATACAGATCCAGATTCCCAGTATCCCAACATATTGGTATTTCATGTGTAGGTGGTATATAACATGCTGAAGTAGGATCACAAATGTTGGCCATTTAGACATTGCTCCACATAAAGTATGTCTCCCTGTGATACCAGATACTTTGTTCAACTGATAAGAGTTGTTTGCTGTCTATTTTTTACAAGTTACGTTTCAGGGCCTTGACTGTATTAATTAGCCTTAATGGCCCCTGACCAGCCACACCTGGGGCCTCCAGCCACACCCCTTGCCACACACCTTGCCCATGAGCCCAGGAACCCCGTGTCAGCTCAGCCTTGGGCCTTAGGTCCTTTTCTGAGCTAACTCTCAGAGCTCAGTAAAGGCTAGCTGCTTTCTGAGGAATGGCTACAAGGACTGACTGGGAGGCCAAGGGCCTCACCAGTAGCACAGGCCTAGAGGTTGTGGCTGGTGTGTTGCACAGTTCTATCAGAAAAAACAAAGGACTAATGAAAGTCAGAACCTTGGCTGGTGCTCCAGGCTCTGGAGGGAAGTGTGCTCTAATAATTCAAGCTTTTTTCCTTGTCCTTTGAAATGCTGACCTTACCTGCTATGGTCTATGTCTGGTTGTCTCTCTGCTTCTGACTCACTGTTCTAGGTCCTTTCTCTTCCCTTTGTTAAACCTGTTGTGTTGGCAAAGACGGAGTGCCACAGGGTAAGTCAAACTTGCTGCATACTGGTTACTTTGTTGTAATTTTAGATGTAGGTCACTGGGTAAAAAAAGGTTTTAAAAGGGAAGTTGTTGCTGTCCTCTTTAGTAGGTGTTCAGTGGCCTTTATAACAGATGCATCTGGTTGGTTCCAGTTTCTGTATTAAAAACATAAGCAGAATAGTATTTCATCCATAATTGGGCCATCATTATGCAGTAGTAATCAGAGGTTCTGTTCACCACATTCCTCCAAAATGTGTGTATGTAAATTGGCTATAAAATTGTATATACATTTTTTTAAAGTTACTGTTTTCAGTCAATAAGGCAATCAGTATCACTTCCAGTGGTTTTTGAATTGGACTGTCAAATCCTGTTTGCTTTATGAGGTGGGAAGAAGTAGAAATTATAAAGTAGTTCTATATAATACTATATATATATAGTATTGTCCAAGAGGTACCAGTAGCAGAACCACTTTATACTTGTTCTTTTTCTTACATTCAATCCCCAAACAAGCTTTATTTGAAGTAGGATAGCTCTTCTTGTGAGTCTTCTGACCTCTATCCTTACTTCCCTTTTTTTTCTTTTCTTATAAGAAGGAAGGAACAGTCCCTGAATTCTGTATTCTGCGTCAAAAAGCTACTCAGAGACCCAAATGAATTTAAGTGGAGATCAATAATGAGGATAGTGATTTATTAATTAAATTAGAATCTCACTTAGGGTTGCAGCTTCATTTGTTGAGACACTAACTTTAGAAGTTTTAAATCCATTTTTTATATGGCTTTGTCATTTGAAACATAACATGACAATGACTAGCTGTATTATTCTACCATTCTCAAGTACAAATTTTATTGGACTGCAGAACAGCAGTAGAGTGTAATGTGGGGGATCAGTTTAACTGTGTCCTCATGTATTAAAAAATAAATCACACTGACTTCAGTAGTACTGGTATTCAGACAAAGAGTGGAAGAATTGGGTTCTGTATTAATTGGGTTTTGGGAAAGCTGTTTGTAATATGTTAAACAAAGGTGCAAATTTATATATTAAATATTTGATATGGAAATATCTTCTTTATGTCTTAGAATTTATAGTAGCTAGTCTGAAAATCGAAGCTATACAGTCTGTGTATTCAACAAGCAGGAGGTACCAAAAATGCAAGGCTTATAGTCTTTTACTCATAGATGATTTGGGTTTTATGATAAAAAGGAAATCAGTTAATGAGTCTGAGCAGTAAAGGTACAAACATGTGTAGTTACTCATAGACTTACAAAGACTGTAGTGACCTTCTTCTCATAATTTACTTAAAATGAATGCTTCCATAATAATTCAAGCAGAAGTGTGTGTATGTGTTTTCTGTTGAGACTTGAAATTTTATTTAAACTGTGTGCCATATACTTCCCCAAGTTCATGAACATTCTGTAATCTACTTATGTGTTCCATGGGGTTCTCACAAAACCCACATATGTATAGTACACACTTGAATTATGCTTTGTGACATCCTTGCTTTGCTGCCTTGTCTGTAGGTGCTGTCTAGATCAATTAGAAGAAAAAAATAGGTGAAATTCTTGTTGAAAAGCTCTGGCATTATCTAGTGAAATCCTGTTATTGAAACAAAGTGGGGTTTTTTGAGTAGTGGAGCTAATTGACTTGAGTCACCTATGAATTTGTTCTGTAGTTGCATTTTCTGGTACATGATAACTGACTGAAGCTTTTCGAGTGTTACGTCTTCTGTGGACTCAGAATACTTTACCAGTGACAAATTATGTTTTGCTAAAACACCATCTTGTACCAAAGCCTCAAGTTTTTCCTTCTAACCCCCAAAGTACATACACAGCCTGCTTGAAAATACCACAGTGGTTTATTCCCTTCCCAGTGTACCTGAAGGTCTGTGCTCCTCTGCTCTCACTGTGCTTATCTAAGTGTCAAGTCTCTGTCCAGCCGTGCATTCAGGTGCAGTGTGTTCTCTGCTGTTCAATAGAAAAAGTACGAATGTTACCATCTGTCTAGTAGCGCAATAACACAGGTAACTTATTGTAAGTAGTTGTAAAACCTTTTGCAGTTTTCATGGAATTATAGAGTGGTTTGGTTTGGAAAGGACTTAAAAGATCACCTAGTTCCACCCCCCCTGCCATGGGCAGGGGCACCTTCCACTAGACCAGGCTGCTCAAAGCCCCATCCAGCCTGGCCTTGAACACTTCCAGGGATGGGGCATCCACAGCTTCTCTGGGCAACCTGTGCCAGTGTCTCACTATCCTCACAGTGAAGAATTTCTTCCTAATACCCAATTTAAATGTACCCCTTTTACTTTAAAGCCAGTAGCCCTTGTCCTATCACTACGGGCCCTTGTAAAAAGCCCCTCTCCAGCTTTCTGGTAGGCCCCCTTTAGGTACTGGAAAACTGCTGTCTCCCCAGAGCCTTCTTATCTTCAGGCTGAACAACCCCAACTCTCTCAGCCTCTCTTCATAGCACAGGTGCTCCAGCCCTCTGATCATCTTTGTGGCCCTCCTCTGGACTTGGTCCAACAGGTCCGTGACCTTCTGCTGGGGGCCCCAGAGCTGAACGCAGCACTCCAGGTAGGGGTCTCATGAGAGTGGAGGGTGAGAATCACCTCCCTTAGTCTGGTGGCCGGGCTTCTTTTGATGCAGCCCAGGATATGGTTGACTTTCTGGGCTGCAGGCACGGATTACTGGGTCATGTTGAGCTTCTCATCCATCAGCACCTCAAGTCTTTTTCCTCAGGGTGGATCTCAATCCATTCTCTGCCCAGCCTGTATTCGTGCTTGGGATTGTCCTGACCCAGGTGTAGAACCTTGCACTTGGCCTTGTTGAACATTATGAGGTGTGCATGGGCCCACCTCTCAAGCCTGTCAAGGCCCCTCTGGATGGCATCCCTTCCCTCTAGTGTGTTGACTGCACCACACAGCTTGGTATAGTCAGCAAACTTGCTGAGGGTGCGCTTAGTCCCACTGCCCCATCACCAACACAGATGTTAAACAGCACCAGTCCTAGTACTGACCTGAGGAATGCCACACATCACATTTTTCTTAATTTGCTTTCTATTTTCACTAAGTTTTTTTCTTTTTTGGGGGAAAAATGTGCTAGGAAATTGCTTTTGCCCTTTGTGTTCTCTTGATTGTCCTAATAAGCTTGTCAATTTTATCATAAATGTACATATAATTAAGTTCCTACACTTTTTTCTCAAATTGATGACTGCGTAGAGGAGATGTTATAGCCATATCAACTAAGTTAGTGTGAGTACATGCCTTATTAGATACCAGACAGTTGACAATGGCACGTCCTTATGCCCTAGCCATAGAAAAAGTTTCAGTCACAGACAGCAGCATCTTTGACATTAACGACAGTGGATGGGGAAACCGTACTTAGTCACTCCTGGGTGCAAGGCTCTTTTCTTACTTTTTCTTAGTAATGTTCTGTCTGAACTCAACTATTCTCTGCTTAGCATCTCCTAACAGCTGTGATCATCTTCGTTTTCCTTTCTGCCCTTTCCCTTCTCCCATGCATCGTTTCTCTGTCAGTGTTCATTGCCTTTCACTCTGGAGTGAAGATTCTTTCTGTCTCTGCACATTTAAAGTCCCTCCTTTTCTCCTAGCAATTACAGGGTTTGGTTTCTCTGTCCCAAGGTCTTATCTTCTTATGCCTTCTCTTCGTGTATCTTCTCACTCCTACTTCTCCCCGCTGCCCGAAGGCATTCTTCTTCTCTTAGAGGGTCTGTTCTTAACGGTGCTTTGTGTCTTTTTGCCCTCACCAAGGATTTCCCTTTCTCACTGAGATTTTCCCTTTTCCTTTTGCCTTACCCTTAGTTGTCACTGGGTAATCCTCCTTCCCATTTCTGATAGTCCTGAGGAAGCCCTTTTTCAAACCTACCACTAGCAAGTGGAAACTTCTTGCCCAAGACAAATGGAAAGCACTGCCAGGAGGTGTGATGGGAAGGTACCTTACCTGCATAGGGCAGGGGGAAAGCAGCCTCATGTCCCCTCTGGCTGGCTACAAGCCAGCACAAGCAGAGTGGGGCCCTCTTGTACCACCATGGGGTCTCTTGTACTAGCTGCAGTACAAATCAAAGTATATCAAAGGGGTGTTGAGCAGCTTTCAGCTTCTCTTCCCTGTTCTTCCTCCCTTTTCTGCACCTCTGACTTCACCCTACTTTGCTGCCTTCTCCTTTCCTTTATTCTAGACTTGTTTAAACATGTCCACTGTTTTCCTTTTGCATAACATTTTACAGAAAAATTCTTCTTTAAAAATCACATTGTCTTGATAGCTGTCTTTATGCCCTTTCCCCTAATTTTTCTGTCCTCTTATTTATTTTTACATGCACAAGCCTGGTCTCTTTGAAGAGAGGGAAGGCTTGCAGATGAAAAAAAAATGACCTGTGATAGTGTCAGTTTTCTTCTGGCACCTTTCCAATGCCTTTCGTGTAAGGGAGGGGAACTGACCAGTCTCTTTGGATAAGCCAAGTGGACCAGATTCGGGACATGGCTCCTGGGCTCAGCAGTGCTCAAGTGTGCCTCATAGCTGGAAGAACTCCATTCAGCTTTCAGGACAGCACCAAAAACTGAACAAGGTTTTCTTCATCACTTTATTGGTCTATCCGGAGTTAGGGAGGATCGCAAAATTAACTGAGATTATGAAAGATGCCAACACCATCTTCTATAACCACCTCTGCAATCCTTTGGCAGCTCAGGAAGGCAACATGATTTAATAGTCAGACGATCTCTGTAACAGATCCCCAGCAACGTCTGTGATGCTGCCTGTATGGCTGGCTCAGTGTCTCCTATGGGGAATGTGTAGCATCCAGCCGCTGGCATCTTCTCCTGGCGGAAGCTCAACCATTTGAAGAGAAGGGGAGGGAAAAAAAAAAAACCAAGCAGGATGTTTGCACATGCTGTTCTCTGCCTTCTCGCCTGGGTGTTTTGCTGAAGGATTGGGACATCTGCACAGAAAGGGAGAGCAGCGGTGGCTGGAGGCTGCCCTGTTTGGGGCTGAAGTTCCTCCGGCGCTGTGGGGGTTTGAGCGCATGCAGCGCGCCGGGGGAGGCCAGCAGCAGGGACAGGATCTCACTACCCGGCGCGTACAGACAGACCTGATTAAAATTCAAGCCTGATGGCCTCTGGCATAAACAAGATTCATCAGCCCGGGACTTGCGATGGATCTAAAGCAGCTCGCAGTAGCTCGGCAGAGGAATGCAATTGGGAAATGCACGTGAAAATGTGCAAGAAGATTGCCCAGCTCACTAAGGTAAGTCGCTGTTGCAACCTTCCCAGGGAGGTGAGGTTCCCCTCGCCGGGGTGGCGGGGCTGATTCGGAGCTGCCTGCGATGGCCCCTGCCTAAGAGGAGGGAAGGGAAACCGGTCCTCTCTCGTAAGGGGGTTGTTGAAAACATCGGTGTGCACAAACTTCCTAACAATTTCCCCACGGGTGCTACGGACCAAGCGTAGCGGGTTGCTTTTGTGGCTGACGGTCGACATCTCGCACTTAATTGCTCTAATTAGCATGCAACAACAGCGAGAACTCAAGCTCTGCGAACAGGGTCTCTCTGTGTGCTGCGCGGAGGGATTGAAGGTATCAGCTTTTTTTATTGAATGACAAAGCTGGCAATTAATTTGCATTTTATAGGTTCTCGACTAATATTGTTGTAAAGCTGCAGCCGAACTGTGGTACTAAAGTACAGTATTACTTGTTGTCTTGCACTTAATTGTTCCTGATGTGCATAAGTAGAGATGCTTTAAATGACATTCGTAAAAGACAGGAGTTGGAGGAGAGACAGGACTAAATTACGTAGTATAGTGTACTTGAACTTTTAGTCAATACTGAGCTACACTATGAAATGTTTTGAACAATTTCCACACCATATTAAGAAATAAGAGAAAATTTGTAGGAGGTGGGAGTTCTCTTTTAAGCTATTTTTTGTTGCATCTTTGTCAGTGAGAAAAACCTATTTCCTACCCTTGTTTACTCATCCAGCTTTTACATGCTCTGTAACCTCACTGCAATTGGTTTAGACATTTTAGCAATGAAAAAACGCTGACAATGAAAAACCACTGACTCAAAATGCAGGTGAAACAATAGGCAGTCGTTATGATGTTAAACTTAGAATGGGTTACTAATTACAGTGCCATTATTCTCATCTGATGATGACTGTATGTGATAATGTACATTATGTGTGTGAATATATACACAAGTGCTACCTAAATTTACACATATACTTGCTGTATTATACCTACTGTACTATATCAATATTTACTTTACCAGTGCTTTGATTGTGATCCTTACTTTTTGCCCATGAATGCACATCTTACTCTTCAAGGTACATTTTTATTCTGTAGTGATTTAAGAAAACCAACACAAATCAATTTTTGTTATTGTTTTGAACACATATGTTTGAGGAATGAGGGTTGTAAAACTACTTAAAGATAAGCACTTTCTGTTTATTGATAACATTCCTGATTGCTCAATCACATGAAAGTTGACTGCAAATTACATTAAGATGGGCTGAGGTGGTCCATTGTTTTCTGTCTGCTAGTCACTTGGGGACAAAAAGTCTTTTATCACTTTTGCACACTAAGTAAAATTTGTCTGTAAGTATAAAAAAAAAATCACAGTATTACCTTTTCTAGTAGAAAAGCTATAGGTGGATCTCTTAATTGATAGCTTATACTTCACAGTAACAAGAGTTGGGGAATCCCCAGCTCCCTTTCTTGTTGATCTGTTTCTCAACAGCAGACAGAGCATATTGAGATCTGTGCAAAGAAACACGTGTTCAAAATTTTCAGCTCTCAAGCTAAACTCATTTTCTGTAGAGATTTCTGTGCCTTCCTTTTTACAGAATAAATGATTTTTTTTTAAGTCTCTCTAATCTCAACTAAATTTTAAGGGGAAAAAATATCATTCCTTTCTGAAAACTCTTATTACGTATATAAAGTTTGTCTTTGGGTTGGGGAAGAAAGTTCTGCTACTTCAGCAGAAAAAAGGGGGGGGAAGATCACCCCCTTGCAAAGGATCGTGGCAAAATTTCATTGCACTGTTTTTTTCAGAGCTTTGGTTAAATTTCTACTGTTAAAATGTGGGTGGGTGATTTCTTTACTTTTAATAGAATTTCCCCTCCAAATGCTTTTCAGTCATCCGAAATAAAAATGATTTATGCCTGAAGCTGAAAAAAGTACTTCTGAAAAGCATGTCATTCTGTTTTGGAATGTGGCCATTCCAAAATGGCCACAATAATAAGAACAATTTTTCTTTGCAATAACACTAGACTTACAGAGAACTCATGGCAGAATTGGAATTTTAATCATAAGTTTTCCATTCTAAATTCTGGGTAGACTAACGCTGTACCAACAACAAGCATCTGAGAAGAAAAATCTGAGACAGGTTGGATGAGTAATGGCTGTATGGAAAATTTGTTGTCGTTTTTGGCCTGGGAACTTTGAGAGCTTTCTTTTGACTCACTGTTTTCTTGACTATATTACAGTCAGGATAATTATAATAAAATCCCTCCTAACTTTAAATTGCCTGTAGTGCTTTCGTTTCCTTTTTCTAACCTAGTGTGCAATACTGCTGTCTGTTGTTACACAGCTGCAACTCCTTGTCCCAGTGATGTTAATTTTTCATTGATGGGGAGATAATGATATAATTACTCATCTACTCCTCATTGTGCCAGGAGAAATGAATTCAAGATGTTTAAATTAGGTGTAGGATACAGAGCTTGATTTACATTCTGTTCCTTTGTTACATGGTCAGTAATGGTCTCCTGCTCTCAAAGGCAAAGGAGGGGTGTATGAAGGCATCAACAGCAGAACTAAGCTGGGTGAGGTGGTAGAGTTTCCATCATTGCATGAAGAGCTGATTACGTTGTAAGAGGTGAGTTGGTACAGGAATCCCCATAGGTGACCAGGAGTCCTGAAAGCTGCTCCCATTCTACTGTCCTGCTACTTCTGCTTTCAGAGAGGTACAATATAGTAAGTTTTTATACCTTCAGTGGTGCATTTATGTGTTCTGCACCTTTTTGGCTGTAGCAAAAAAAAATACAAACCTTTAGAAACATTCTGTTTGCTCTGGGCAGCAAACCAAGGTTTTTTGTACCCTATTTATCAGTATTTTTAGATTCCTGGCCCTTCTTACAAAGATTGACTTTTTTCACTGTTGATGTGTAGAAAATACATTGGTTTTCCACATCAAGCTATTACAATGAACAAAGCCAATGAGCGTATTTGTAAGCTCAGTCAGGCTCCCTGTTCAGTTCTCTGCCCTCTCTTTCCACAAAAGTAAGGTGGCCTTTGCATTTCAAGGCAGAATTGGCCCCATCCTTGTTTACCATTAGACATCTTTCTGCCCACATTTGAAGTACACTAATGAAAATATGGCAGAGGTTTATTATTAATTGTATGGTTTAGGTTTTGCATTTTAAAACCTCAGCTCACAGCACTAAATGAATATGTGGGACAACCAGATTTTGTTTGGAAAAAAATATATTAAAAAAAGGAGTATATTAAAAAGTTCAAACTGAATTTTTTTGTTCCCATGGTGCAGGTAAAAAGTTTAAAAGCTCTGGTAAGATTAGTGAGTTTGGATGAGAGCTCCAAATAACATTGCAGCTATTTCCAAATAAGTTATGCTTTGATTTATGAACTTACAGCAATTAAAACAGAAACAGTGCTTGCAAATGGGAATGGCCATCTGTATTTGTCATTCACTTCTACAAATCACACCGTTGGTAGGTAGTTCATTCAAATTAATAGGGAATTGAAGTTAGTGTATTCTTAAGATTGTAGCAGTATGCACAACTCTGTACCAGTAATTAAGTTTAGACTTTTCCATTAGGCGCTGGACCCTTGACATGCTGTTTTGTGCTTGCTGGTTCTTTGTATTTCTGATCTGTTTAGCAACAACATGGAGGTTAAAATGCATGGTGACTTTTATAAGACACTTCAGGTGTCACTCCCTGCTGCCTCAAGCTACAGATTTCTAAAATCCCTTGGCTATTACAGGATTTTCATGTGCTTATGGATTCTCAGAACAGCCCTTTTTATTTGGGATAGGCTGAGAAATGCAAATGAACTCCTGAAGATGAGTGTTGAGGAAAGTGGATCAGCTTTCATTGAAAAGGCAGCTTGGGCAGGGCTGGCAAGGACTAGACTAGGTATACTGCTGATATCTGTGCTATTCGGGCTTCTTTTCAAACATCTGCTGGTGGGGCTCAAACCAAATTTGCTGTTCTGGACTGCAGCCTAATATGAATAAGTAGGATGGTGACATTACCTGGTGATCAGAGAGCCACAAAACAGTTCTGCTTCCTTCTTAGTGACAAATTTCGAGATACCGATGAAGAAGTATTTTTATTGAGAGTAGATACCCTCAAACTCATTTTCCCTAGGGGTTCATCTGACACTATATTGAGAATTTGGGAGTCTTGTTGTAAGAAGCACGTTTTAAATTCCAGTATTTCTGGTCAAGTAGATTGTTAGTCAAAAAATCAAGCAGTCTAGCAAGAATTTTGTGTATGTATGATTGGATACTGTCTTGACAGAGGAAGAGAGTGCCATTGCAAGGAAAAATTAATTGCTGATAAAACACAATTATGAACCCTTTTTTTCCTTCAGGGGAAAGAAATGTTGAAGCGGAGCAAGTGTGCCTAGGCAAATGTTCCTTAATGACTATGTGGAACAGTTGAAAATATTAAACATACTGGCTACTTACCACCATCAGTCACCAGGAAGTTTATTGCCCCTCAGATCAATCAGCAGGGTAGAAAATATGAACATTATTAAATAAGCTTCAGTGGAAAATCAGCCAGATAAGCAACACCCACTTTGATTTATGACTTAAGAAAGGGTGTCTGACTTTTGCACAGAAGTGTATGCTCATATTTATTTCTATTATTTTCATTCTGCAGGTGGAAATTTACAGAAGAATTAGCAAGTGGCCTGGTCTGTCTGTGAGGGTATAGACAGTTTACACCACTCCAGTGTCTTTTGGGATGGCTATATATTAGATCTTTTAACCTCTCCTGGTTTATTTACTGTTTTAAAAAATGGCTGATATGTTTAGGAATGAAATGGGATCAAATTCTGATGGCTTATTCTGGAAGCACCTAACAGCTGAGCAACCGTAACAGAGCACTCCTGTTGTCTACTCATGTTCCTAATTGAAATAAGTTGCCTTTTCCACATTGTTTAAGCTAAGTTTATTGACCTTATTTATTGTGATGTGTTAACAGTACTCAGTAACCAATGCTTACAGTGGCTCAGATGATGTGCAGTTAGTTGTTATGCTGCCAGAGCTCTCCTGTGTGCTTGAGGCTTTTTGATCTCAGTTCTCTAGAGAGGTATTCAATATTCTACAGAAATGAAGCAAAATGGAACAGCATAAAAACTAGGATCGTGGTTTTGGAGCAACAGTGTTTTTCCTTTGGGCGAGGAATATAAAAACTGGTTTCCATGTAGGCAAAGAGAGAGAACCTTTTTATAAAGCTTTGTATAAAGCTGCTTAAATTATGTACTAACAAGACTAACAGTCAACTATCAGTATCCCCATCTACTTTATGTTGTATTTGTTTTCATGATTTTTTGGTAAGATTTTGTATCAGGATTTCAAAGTTAGCATTGTTTTTGCCTACCAACTGACAAAAATGTGTGAACTAAGATTTCTTGTAATCACAATGTTTTCCTTACAGAACTATAAAAGGGAATTCCAGGATCATAAAATATGTGTGCAATGTCATATAATTGTGTTGTTCAACTAGTTGAAAGCAGTATTAAAGCCACTATTTCTAACCGGAAGGAATCTAGCATCTTATTATTTGGATGGCTAGAAATTGTCATTTAAATTAATTCAAGGGATGAAAATGACATCTGTGTATTGGAATTACCTTGTTACCATGAGAATTTACCATTGACTATACCAAGTTTGCAGATAATCTGATGGCTTTATTAACTGACAGCTACTTTTATAATGGAAACTGCATACTAAATTCACATCACTGTTTCAAGGAACCCTAGTAAATGTTTATATACAAAATATTGTGCATTTTATTAGTATGCACATTACAGACAATAGGTAATAGGACTATCTAGCAATCCATTAATTGCACAAAAGAAAATTGCAAGGTTATAATTTTTTCATGTCCTATCTTTTCTTCATGGGTAATGTATAAAACTACCCTTTTCAGTGACACTGTAACTGCATCTCTCTCCTAACATTTTCTTCAAGCAGTAAGCAGATGCCGTTATTTTACAATTAAGAAAATTATACCTGAGTTAGAAGTCAATGCCAACTCAGCTTGAGATGTTCTTCCTTAAATATTATAAAGCTGTGTATTTAGGCTTTTGAGCACTTCAGCATTGTGTATGGTATATAAAATACTTTTTTAATGTGAAGTATCTTTTTTTCTTCCCCAAAGTCACGTACATCTTCATTAGGTAAAAGAGTGTTTGTGTTTTATTAAAACAGCTGTTACATTAAGGTAGAACTACCTCTGTTGCCACCTCTACAGTCAGATCTTAAGCACATTAGCTATCTCACTGTAACCATTCACTTGTTTTTCCTGCTTTTACACAACCAGACTGTCTCTGTGTGTGGTGCTAAAGACCACTTTGTGCTTTTAGTAGGAACAGATAGGCATGTGAGCTCGTCTTGCATAAAGCCATCCAGCACCGGCACTGACTTAATTTATCCTGCCTCCCAGTGGGGCACAGTAGCTCAGGCTTGGCTGTGCTGGTTCAGACTTGACATTTTACTTAATGTATATTCATTTGTCTTCCAAAGGTCTCGGAAGCAACAAAACACATATAACCCAATTACTGAGGAAATACTGCCTTTATTCATAAAGAAATTACAAACTGATTGTTTTCAAATAGGGATTTTTTTCTCAATGTTCTTGGTGAAATTCATCTGAAGTAAGATTGTACCTTTTTAATGTAGTTGTCATTCAGAACTTTGTATGACTTGGCCTTTAGGCACTTAAACACAGTTTTAACTTAAATCAGGTTACTGCCAGAGAAGTCTTCTGTTTTAATTATGTTTGGAAGCTACAGCATTTGGTTGTGACTATGCACTGACATTTAGAGGGTTCTATAAGAGCTACTTTGAGATGTAAATATAAGATTACATAATATTCTGCTTTTTTCATGCAGGAAGAGAGAACTACTAGAATCTGTTAACAGGGCTGTTAAGAACTATAGCTGGTACTTTTAAACGTTTTTACAGTGTTTAAATGTTGTTACTAGGATGATGATATAACTTAGTATTTCATGAGAATAGTAAACTGTCTCAAAACTACATGACTTTGCAATGTGTCTGCAGTGCATTGCCACTACACTCTTGGCAATACACCTTACAGTCCTTGTCCCCTCGTTTTTGGGGTGAGGCATGTGTATTGGAGAACAGCACAGCTCCCTGCCCACTTGTGCACCCAGAGGTGTGAATTCAGGCAACGTGTGGCCCAGGGAGTATAGTCAAGTCAGAGTAGTGACAGGTGCCTCTTCGCTATCCAGTGCACTCATTGTTCATGATATAAACACGATGCTGTCGGTTTTGTGGGGCTTAAAGCTTTAAACTCCAATGCTTAAAAATTTAACATTAAAACAATTAAAAATTAATGTAAGCATTAATATTTGGACTAGAATTATCATGGAATTATAGAATGGTTTGGGTTGGAAGAGACCTTTAAAGGCCATCTAGTCCAATACCCCTGCAATCAGTAGGGACATCTTCAGCTAAATTTGGTTGCTCAGAGACCTGCTGTGTTTTTTCAGACCAGTTTAAATTTTGCATACTGTTTCCACTTGTTCTGTCAATCAATGGTAGTTAAATTTTCTTGGTATTGTGATCGCCAGTGCAATCTCAGGAGGTGTCCAGTATGTGCTTAATATGCGTATTGATTCACAGGTCCAAAACCAGATTTTAGTGACTAAATATTCTTTATTGTCGGCGCCGGGTGTACAGGGGATCCTTCCACCAATCGTACACACCCAGAGGGGCAGATTATCTTATATTTATATAATGAAACAATGAATATTCAATTAACGCCTATACATATTCATTACCTGAACCTGCCTACCGTCACTTCATATGCTAATTAGCTTCACGCTTGCGCAGATTCTTCCAAAAATTGTGGGCCGGGGTCTTTAGAATGTGGGCAGTGGTCTATGGGAGGAAGGCCGTAGGTCTTCCTCATGGTGTACTTTTCACCTTAGGTCTCAAAAGTGATGAGTTGGCAGACTTGTAGAAATCTTTCCCAGGGTTTTACAATACCCCTCGTAATTTTACTCAAGGCCATCCTGCTGTCCCGTTATCTCCTTGGTAGGGCAGCTTGCTTTGCAGATAAGGAGGACAGCTCCCCTTGCAGAGATTTGCAACTTTCTTGCCAGAACAGTCTATATGATCTTTCAGACATTTTAACCCCTTTGTCGCTATACAATTACAAGCTTATTTATGCATTAAAATGAATATTGGTTTATGAATACAAACTTGACCATATTATTTACAGCTTATTCACATCAGTATGCTTAATGGAAGTGTGAGTAGTCGCTGTATTCAGTCTACCTCCATTTTGCTGTGATGAGTATTTGGGTAAAAATTACATGGGTACATGAGTAATAGTGTAGTGTTATGATGTGTATTATTATATAGCCCTTTACAGAATAATATGTTGATTCTGGCTCCTGCAATACTACTTTGAAAGGGAGGAGGGAAACTGCAAGAAAAATATCTTTGAAAAACCACTGTATGCTGAGGTCCGCCTGAGCCAGTAGCTTGTCTCTGGTGGTGCCCAGAGAGTTAGAGGAATATGCCGTGCCTCTAGTGCACTTGTGTAAAGTGCCACCTCCAAGCTGTTTTGTAGTTCATATGTTGGAAAAGGTGATGCGTGATCATTTGCTATTTGCCCTCCTCATTATACTTTTGACTGTAGGGATGTCACAGAGGAGATTCAGTTTGCGATTAAGATACTTTACCATTCATGTGTACTGTATGTCCAAGCTGCCAATGTAATCAGTAGAGCCTAGAGAGTAATTTAGTAGACCAACCATTAGGGGTTGAACTCAGTTTTATGACCTAGCTAAAAGTAGTGTCATTTGAGAACTGAGCATCATCTGCCTAGTTGCAGAAAAGCACAGTTATCCTGCAAAGCCTGTGGCATATTTGTAAACTCCTGTGTGGATGTTTATGTGCCTGTGGCATCCCAAAGGGCACCAGATCTCTGACATTAGGCAAGTGAGTCAGGACCTAGGTGTCTACCTCAGTGAGCTGAATCACTCTTTGGTCTCTGCAGCTTTACTGACTGGATCTCTGTTGATGGACTATAATGGGAGTTTACTTAAATGGAACACCAGTGGACACCTAAATCCCAGTATTTTAATCTCTAACAAAGTTACGTTCCCTTCTTAGCTGTGTCTCTTTCAGAGCTGGAGAGTCATGCTTTGTTGTGTTACTTCCATGCAAGAAGCTTTTATCATGGTTGATTATTCTTGTTGCTTTTTGGTATACCTTTTTTAAGTTCAATTAGACTCTGCTTAAGGGTGGGGGACAACCATAACCGCATGCTATATATGAAATGTGAATGAATTGTAGACTTACAGTTGTGATATAGGGAGGTTTTTTTTATTTGTTCTGCATTTCTTGCTTAGAAGTCCTATTACCTAGCTGAGTTCTGTCTTCATTGTCTGTTTTATAGCTTCAAAATTTCTTTTCTGAGCAGATTTAGATTCTGCCAGTGTGTATGGAAAATATAGATTTGCTCTGTTAAAGTACATTATATTACCTTAATCTGCACTGAAATTTATCTGTCTATCATGTATGTGCTTGTGAGGTTCTTCTGCAATTCCTGTAGTCAACTACCACTTTGATACTAAATTCTTTCTCAAAATTTCAATGGATGTATTCAGTAGGATAGCTGCTAGTACAGCAGAGACTCTTTCCACAATCTCTGTTCTGAAAACAACTACTCTCTCAAAGTAGACAATATCTTTTGTCATAACAAAGCAAGAGTATGAACTGCATACTGTTAGAATAAGAAAGGCAACTGAAATCTCCACAGCCCCTAGAATACTGTGCTTTTCTTTTTCTAAAGTGTATGCATAATAAACTGAGAAGAAAAAAATAACAACCCTTTTGTTAACAGAGTAGTGGCAGAGGCTCTGTGAAACTTTCATATATATTCCCACTGTTGAATTTGCTTACAGCAGCAAAGAACTTTAAATGTTGGTGCCTGCAGTAGTAGAAACTGGTATTATTAATTCATGGATACCTGAGGGGTTTGATAGCTTCTTTTCTTAATTAGCAAAGTATGTAGAACACGTAAAGACATCTTTTTACAGTTTAAAAAATCCTCTATCAGAATTTCACCTGTGAACTACTAGAAAGTAAGAAATTGATCCAATCTGTATAATGCTTTAGCCTGGCTTAGGAAGAAACAGAGCTCATTTTATCTATGCTTGTCACAGATCTACATGGAGGGGAAAACCTGCAGTAAACATTGTTTTTTAAAAATAATTTATAATATTTGTCTCCACAAAAAGATGTATGATGTATTTGGTCGGGAAAATCTGTTTAACCCTGGGCTGTAATTAATTGAACAGTTCTACAGCTTATATTTGCAAGATTACCAAATTCTACTGTATTTAAAGTAAGGAAATACTTTAATAAGAATCAAGTGAGAACTTGCTTTACAATTTTTTTTACTGCATTTATTGTAAAATAGGACAATGTTGCTTTGTCATAATCTGTAACAAGAATTTAAAAGATGTTTTGGCAGGATAAAGTTTCAGATAAATATCATTAGACACAAAGCAACTCTTTGATAGCCCTGAACATATGTCTGCATTTTAGACTCCGTAAAGATCTTTAAAAATCTGGGATGTAATGAAACATTTTCACAAAACTGAGTATTAATTTGGCAAATTCCATCACAACTGTATGTAGATCTGGTTAATGAGACTCATTAGCTCATATTTTTGAAGCACAATAGAGATCAAGCTTCTGGGATATAAACCTATAAAGGTCTTCTATCAAGTTCTTGATCTGTAACAAAAATCAGACAGCTAAATTACCAGTGAATTACATGGAAATAAAGACTTTTTATTCCTTCTATTGACACAGAATTGTTGACTTCACTGTCAGACAGACAGAGGGCATAGATATGAATGTGGCTTGTGTCAAACTTCTGTTTCTTGCATGTTATCTTATCTGAAACGGCTTCATAAGATGGAGTTGAACTCATCCAGGACTGTAAAAGCCTAAGAGATTTGTGGCGGTATTTGAGATCTTAAGGAGTTATGCAATAATTTTGCCAAGACATAGATTAGAAAAGGTGAACAGAAAGGACTCTAAAATCAAACAATTTGGTCTTTCTGATTGTCTACATATGTGTGTGTGTTGATGTACATTGACTTATCAATGAATAAGCATCATCTTTTAAAGTGTTTTCATCTAGTTCTGTGGGTTTTGACAGACATTTTACTTAATTTAACTTTTACTGAAAAGTAATGTGATTCTCACTGACAGCATTTGAATACAGCTTAACCTGATAAATACACTCAGGATGAATTTGATTGACCTCAGGGAGAACTAGAACTAGAAATGTATTTCGTGTAAATGTCATGCTGACTGATTTTATTTATTCTAGTTTTTAATTACATACAAAATCTACAAAAAATAATAGTGCTTTTGCTATTAAAGCTTTGCAAAATTATGTCAAAGCTATGTAGAAAATGGTTTTGACAGATAAGATACAAAATGAGTAACTGTAAAAAAAGTTTGTAACATCATATTGTAGGGAGGCAGATACTACAAAGATCTGAGCTAGTTTGCATTATTTCACATGTTAATTAATGACCTAGAAGTAAAAAGAAACAACATATTAAAATTAACAGGTGATACTAATTTAGAGAGAGTCATAAGCACCTAAATAAGATGGAATGAAAAAAGGAATATAGATGGATGACAAAATAAACTGCATTCAGTTTGGAAAAAAGCTTGTTTTTCCAAAATCATGCATCAAAGCAGATGTGCATGGTATATGTGTGCTCAATATCTGTTTTGGTTTGTAAAGTGTTGGTAAAACAACATGAAGTGTGTATGCAGAAATGAAGTTGATGTGAAGTGAGACATTAGGGCAGGATGGAGAGAAACCCCAGAGAACATAGAAACAGAAGACAATGAATCTGTTTTGGCCTTTGAGAATTGAAACTTTTCTCTTCCCTTTGTACGGGACTCTGTCCCGGCTCTATAGAAAAAGGAAGAGCTGGGAAGTCAGGAAGGAACAATAACAAAACAACTGAACACCTGAAGCAATTCACTTCTATTACCTGCATTGCAAAGGGAAATGTTATCTTTTGGAGGCACCTGTCTCGCTCCTTTGGCTAACCTGTATTAGATGTGTAATGATTAAATGGATGATGTTAGGTGAGATGAATCCTGATTCTTGCATGCAGGAAAAGATTCTTCTGAGAATGAAATGCATAGGGGTTTTCTCATTGTTTCCTTGCAGTAATTACTAGTGGCCTCCTCTGCCCTTCCTCTGTTGTAGCTGTGTTTCAGAACAACCTTATTTCTCTGAGAGTGACCATGTCAGACTGGAGGAATCTTTAATCTTTCCATGACTGTCTAAGAAGACCTATTTCTTGAGGTGCTGAGGAGGCACTGCTTACAACCAGAGTCACAGCAGGTGGATTTGTGACCAGTGTAAAGAGAAGGGATTACTGAAATTTCTTCTGGAACTATTTTTAATAAACTGCATATTAGTTTCCCAGCAGAGGAGTCTCTATCTAGATTCTACCTTTTGTGATTCTACAGTATTTTTTTGCTTTGCTGAAATTTTTGAGATGTGGTATTCATGCCTTTTTTAGCACCTGCTCTGCTTGTTGGAAACGTTCTTGCAATATACTTTTATTTTCCTAATTCTTAAGTTGCCTGGCAATTATTCTTCTTAGCTTATTAGAAACTATAAAATACAAATGAGGGAGACCTGGATGTCTCTTTAGCAAAATTTAGGCCAGGGCTAAATTTATGTTTGATTGCACTTGAGAGATCAAGTGCAATACATAGGCGACTAAGCTAAGGTTTTCTATGCTCAGTGTTGCACCCTACTAGACAGAAAAAAAATGAAGTAAAAAATGGGAACAAATAAATGTGCCTGTGGAATTTATTGCATAGAATTTAAACTAAAAGGGTGAAAAAACCCCGGAGAGGCAGAAAAAGGAAACAAAACACGCCCAAAGAGTTAAGAAAGATGTAGACATTTTATGCTGGTAGTTTCTTGATACATTTTAGTATCTCAGTGTAGTTTTTTGACTGACAGTAATACATGGTACATGTAGGAAAAAGGGCAATACATTCAAATTTTAAGAATGTAATATCAACTTTCCCTCTTCTGGTCTGAATCTCTAGATAAGGAAAACCACAAGTATTATGGATACTGCGGGACATTCAGGAGAGTGAGACATTGCACAGTGAGCTTCTGCCCAAAAGACATCAGATTTCATATGGAGCGCCCCCCACCCACCCCTCCAGAATCTGAAAGGCTTTATTACCATGGTTGGAGCAGTGGATGAAAGCATTTAGATTAACCCTGCACTAAAAGAGAATCTCCTGAAGCAAAGTCCTTTTTTAGTATAGTAATTAGGATTCATTCTGGTGCAGGGCACAAGTGATGCAGCTCTTCTGAAGCCTAAAGAGCTGTGGAAACCACCTTGGGTTGTTGTGGCCAACATAGGTGAGAGCTGGTGGCTGAACTCGAGCTAAGGCAATGTCAAGCCAGTTGCATATGTTTGCAGCATGACGCTGGGATATCTGGTCTGGCTTTTCGTGGAAATTGCATCCTCAAAGCTCCTTAGTTTCCGAGTATAGCTTCCAGAGCTAAAAGCAGACATACTGTTTCCAGTCAGAGGCTGGCACTTTGAGCTGTAGCTGGATTCTCAGCTCTTACTTTGAGCTCATCAAGTCCACTGAACGTAAGTTGGCCCTGAAGTCTTTGCAGCTCTGACTCTTAATTTGTTGTCCATGCCCAGTCCACATGAATAGACAGAAGTTTGAGGGTTGGGAAATACTGGAAAAATACTTTTAATCACTTGACAGTGAAAGGCTTGAAAAAAGGTGTTTTTATTGTTTTGTAAATGAAAGTCAACACTGTTATGGTCTGTGTTGAGTCAAGGTAATTTTAATGTACTGCCACAGTTAGTGGATAAATGAACCATGAACTGTGTGTATTTCTTATAAAAAGAAATGTATTTCATAGCATTTTTCTAAAGAGTTGGATGGTAGTAAGCTATGTAATCAAAAAGCTCACAAAACAAACATTTGTTATTTCTCTCCACAAATCCAGCTTTGAAAACAGACTTATTCCAGCTGAAGCTGACCTTTCATTTGAGTGGAAAATAAATTACTTCAGCTTGTGTTTTTGCAAGATGCTGAAGTCAACTAAAAAATCATAAGGCAAATTAAAAAACACCCTTAAAAATATAAACAAAATTCCTTGTGTTTTAAAGATATTTTTGTAATTTTAGGTTCTGAAACACTTCTGGATGTTTGGAGTGCCGATTGTTTTAAATCTTCTCTCGTACTACACATTTATGTGTTAACTATTTCTGCAACAATTTGGATGCGTCAAATTATTTGTGTGGTTTCAGGAAGCCACAGAGGACACAAGGAGAGATTTGAGACTTAGTTCATGAGTTCCCTGGTCATATGTTACAGCAGTATCATTCAGCTGCGTAGTGGGTTTGCATGGTAAGGTTTCAGTAGCAAGGGGGCTACAGGAGTGGCTTCTGTGAGAAGATGCCAGAAGTTTCTTCCATGTCCAATGGAGCCAATGTCAGCCAGTTCCCAGGCGGACCCACCACTGGCCAAGGCTGAGCTAAGTAGCAGCGGTGGTAGCACCTTGGGGGTAACATATTAAGAAGGTGTGAGGAAGGGGGGAACTGCAGCGGAAGAAAGGAGTGAGAATATGTGAGAGCAACAACTGCAGACACCCAGGTCTAGTGCAGAAGGAGGGGCAGGAGGGGCTCCAGGCATCAGAGCCGAGATTCCCCGGCAGCCCATGGTGAAGCCCACAGTGAGACAGGCTGTGCCCCTCAGCCCTTGGAAGGTAACAGTGGAGCAGATCCCCACCTGCAGCCCATGGAGGACCCCACACTGGAGCAGGTGGATGCCTGAAGGAGGCTGTGACCCTGTGGGTGGTCTGTGCTTGGAGCAGCCTCCTGGCAGGACCTGTGGGGAGAGGAGCCCACACTGGAGCAGGTTTGCTGGCAGGACCTGTGACCCCACGGGGGAGCCAGGCTGGAGTAGTGTGTGAACTGCAGCTAGTGGTAAGGACTCACAGTGGAGAAGTTCATGGAGAACTGCCTCCCATGGGAGGGACCCCACACGGGAGCAGGGAAGGAGTGTGAGGAGGAAGGAGCAGCAGAAACAACATGTGATGAACTGACCACAACCCCCATTCCCTGTTCCCCTGCGCCACTCAGGGGAAGGAGGTAGAGAAATTGGGAGTGGAGTTAAGCCTGGGAAGAAGGGAGGGGTGGGGGGAAGGTGTTTTTTTCTGATTTGAATGGTAATAAATTAAACTAATTTCCCCAAGTTGAGCCTGTTTGACCATGACAGTAATTACTGAGTGATCTCCCTGTCCTTATCTTGACCCACGAGCCTTTTGTTATATTTTCTCTCCCCTGTCTGGGTGAGGAGGAGAGTGAAAGAGCAGTTTCAGTGGACACCTGGCATTCAGCCAGGGTCAAACCACCACAAGCTGAAATCAGCATAGATGTAAAATTGGATCAGCACTGTAGATAGTCATAGCCTAGCAGAAAAGGCCTTACTCTGTGTAAGCACTGCTCAGCAGTAATGAAGACATGCCTGCGTTATCAAGTTTCCAGCACAAATCCAAAGCGTAGCCCCATACTAGCTGCTAAGAAGAAAATTGACTCTATCCCAGACAAAACTAGTGCAGAGAATGAATGAATAAATTGTGGGAGTTTATTTTCTAACCTGTATAGTTAATGACTAGAGAAGGCTAAGGGATAGAGAGCCATTTCTTTCAATAACTGAACTTACTTTTAATAATTTAGCTGTCCTTTGCTTTAAATTGGAGTCCCTTTCGAGGCTGACATGTTTGGATACCTCACTCTGCTTTGGTCTGCTTGGGAAGCAGACAAGACAGAGTTCATAGAAACAAATTCACCTTCTAGTGAAGGTAAGATACTACTGCTAGTGAGAAGGAGATGGTGCTGTCACCTGGCATCAGTGAGCCTCTGGCAAGTTAATTAGCAATGGAAATTTGTCTCCTTCCCTGCTTTGTTGAGGGTGCTGCCAGGAGTACCCTATTTGGCACTCCTTCCAGGGCCTTTTCTCATTCTTAAGTTTCTTTTTTTTATCTTCTTTTAGCCCTTTCTCTCTCAGGAGGGATTTGTGTCCACTATCTTGGGCCCGATGGAAGAACTCTTATAATCTTTTGATTTTCTCTGATTCTTCTTACCATCCTCACTCTTCATCTTCCATACCAAACTGTCTCACTTCTTATTCAGCTAGTATAGCAACCTGCTAGAAACATTTTTTTCATTATCTTAGTCAGGTTCCTACAAGAGTAGTGTTTAACACTACTGTAGGAAAACAGAACAGTCTTTTTTGGTTTGAATGCTTTAGCTTTGTCTTCACTGAGGAGGTGCATGTTTTCTGTTATTTTACATCACCATGAAGAAAGAAAACGCCATTTAGATTTACAGCATCTGGAGGATAAAATAGGACTAATAAGATGTATTCATATTCACTGCACTGTAAATGTTCAAGTATACGTTTGTAATAGTGTCTTATAACTCTCAGTTGCTTTAAATTCGGTACAGCATATCCCAGTACATGCAGTTTTGGAGAGCTGTAAGGAGGCAGTAGCCATTGGTATTATGTTGGTAACTAAGAGTAATGTATTGCTCTCTTCATTTGAAAGCAATTTTTTCTGTACTGTCAAACTGATCCATTTTAGAGCTGCTTTTAAAAAGCTGTTTATCAACACAACTGTTAAGAGGTTTATACCACAGTAGTCAGCAGTGTGTACACTCACAAGGTACAGATGCTGAAATAATTTTCCAGTATTTTTCCTTCAAGCACATAAAAGTCCCAGATTCATCTCACATAACTCCAGTCTCTCAAATGAGGTATCTGGAATAGGAATATAGTAGCTCTGTTTGGTAGGGAGTGAAAGGCATGTGTGAGGGGCTCAAGTACAGAGCAGCAGCCCTCTAAAAATTAAATCTCTTAAGAAGGTTAAGATACTGAGGAATCAATTTCAGCATTCGAAGATTGAATTTAAGGGCATACATTTTCAAGTCAAAATTCTTCATTGTGGTTCTAGCCACTATTGAAGAGAAGTGTAGGAATAATAGCGCAGGGAGGTCAGTTTCTTCCATTCTTTTAGATAACTCAGGATGTTGGCGATGCTGTAATGCTCAGCGGAATTTGGGAAATCTCTATGATTTATGAAGTCAGACTTCAGAGGAACCCAAATTCCACCATCAGCGTGAACACACCATAATATGAGACAGGCAGTGCTGATTTACCACATAAATTAATCATTAAGAGTGGAAGTCTGTAAGTCACAAAGGCCAGATGTTCATCTCTGTTTTGCTGGTGGAATGAAACAGAAATGTGATCATCAACATCTAATCTAGTTAATTGAAGAGTTGCCCAAACTAATTCTGGTCATTCTAAACCCATGGGCAAAATTGATCTTCTCCTTGTATTTTTTAAGTCTGTCTCCTGAGTGATTAAGAGAGGTTCATAGAATGAGTTTAGTTAGTGGGAAGAGGGAATCTGCTTGGTATGCTGCAATTATTTCTGTTTCAAAGGAAAAATGGTTAAAAAATAACAAAGAATTAACAGCATGTAGTCTAAAGCCCAAAAACGTACATATCTAAATGTAGACAGTGAGTTCTTGTCTGCTTTTCTTCTGGAATATGATGTTGTTGTTTTCTTTTGTCACATATTTATCCAGAAAAGTATCCAGACCATGTTTTGCATTTGTGATGTTTTAAGGCTTCTATACTTAATTCATTACTGCCAGGGAGGAAGTTGACTACACACAAGATGTATTTTTGTGTTTGCTTTCATTTATGGATGACTGCAATTCAATATGTTACTCATATACAGATAGCCCAAAAAAATGGTTAGACATAGCAAAGCAAATTGAATAATCCTGGAGACATCCTCAAGGTTTATGTAGCACAGACTACAGACTTGTGACACCTACTGTGGTCAAGGTGCCTTACTGGTCTCTCGGTTGAAGCTTTCCCTGAAGCAGGATTGAAGATTACAGGGCCAAAATTCTAGTATAAGAAAAGAATTAGTTGTGATCTTGTTTCTGTATTTATTTATGCACTCAGGACTATAATTTTTTTGAACATTATCTAGGAATCTTTTTCTTAACCACTATGGGCTCAGGCCAGACTGAAAGTTATCTGTCATAACTTATATACAAATTCCAAACCTAGCTTTGTAGAGCCGTAAGTTCTCTAAAAAACCACCAGCCAACCAAACAAGTGGAAAACCTTCACACATTTTAATAGGTAATATATGGTTCTCCTTGAGTTAGATAGGTATGTCCAGTAGAAACTGGATTAGCCCCCATGTGTCCTAATGAGGGCCTGAAAAGACAAGCAGTCAAGTAATACCAATTTTGAAATGCTGACCAAGCTAACTTGCCAGGCATATGGCTTCCAGGAGTGCATCTTCAGTGGTGTTTTATTTTGAGTCAGGAGTGCAAAATTTAATCCTCCTTACAAACTTTTCTTTTGTTTACATCGCAGAGTGATTTTGGTCCACGTGAACTGCATGTCAGGACTTCAGGTTTCACTCTACAGATCTGCTACTACTGGTTTTTAGCACTTGCTAATGCTAAAGAGCATGTGAGAGGCAGTCCTCATGCACTGAAGGCTAGTTGAACTGGACTACAAATATTGAGTCAGTTACTAGAGAAGGTGCCCTATTTAATTTTTTGTGTTAGAGATCAAACTAGGGGCATGAATAACTTGCCAAGAGTAAAAAAGGAAATTTCTGACAAAAAGTGAAAAATAAATACTGTTTCTCACAGTATTGTCTTCCTTCCCTATAACACTTTGCAGTTTATAATTGTCCCTTCTGTTCCTAGAAAAAAACCAACAAAAAAAAACCCAAACAAAAAAAACCCCTAACACAAAGAAACAAGAGTATTAAACTGTAGCAGTAATTCTCTTACAGCATTTAACACCTTGATAAATATAGTAACTGAATTCATGGCAACCATTCATCAGATAATTTAATTTCCTATTATTTTTCTTGTTCAACAGGTGATATATGCCCTCAACGCTAAGAATGATGAACATGAGGCTAGTATACAGGCTCTGAGAGAGGCTCATGAAGAAGAAATTCAGCACGTTCTTGCTGAGACAAGGGAAACGATTCTCCAGTGTAAAAGCAAAGCTGAAGAAGAACAATTGCTGAGGAAACACATTCAGGCCCTTGAAATTGCAGTAGAACACCACAGGAGACTAAAGGAAAAAGCCTTGGCAGAGTTAACACTCTGCAAGAAGCAGGTGGAAGGGAGGGAGCCGAGAGCAGAAGCAAACCAAGCACAGACAGTCCTTTCTACAGACACAGTAGATACCAATGCAGACTTTGAAAACAAGCTTCTACATTTAAATCAGGAGTCTGGTGGACTGCTAAATGAATGCAAAGCATCTGGGAGAGAAAATCTAGATAAAAAAGTAAATTTAGATGAAAAATACAGTGTGGAAGGACAGGCTCTAATAAATAAGATGGAAGACCTGAAGAGTGAGAACCAGAGAGCAACTGAAGAATATACACTGAAAACAAGCAAACTGCAAGCCTCTTATGAGAGGGAAAAAGAGACTTTGAAAAGAGCTATGCACCAATCTATAACAGAAACAAACAATTATCAGCAAAGAGAAATGGAGCAAAGGAAGAGCTCAGAGGCTGAGGAAGGTTTTTTGCTGCAGCACGTAAAGAAGCTGGAGGCAGACCTCGAGGAGAAAAGCCAGAAGATAAATGAGAGGAAGAAGCATTCCCAGAAAATGAAGGAAAGAATACAGGTAGAGTATGAGACTGTGATCCCTACCTCTGCCTATAAAGGTGCAAATTATAATTCTTCAGGGGAAGAAAGGTCTTTTAAATTTCACACAGAGTCAAATGCTTTGTAAGCAATAAAGCAGTTTCAGAGGCTTAGAAGACAAATAGGATGGACATAGTGCTGAAAGTTCTAGAGAAGGAGTTAAGATAATTAGTAACTCATTTGGTGAACTCTTTGAACACTAGACTTTGTATTCCCTGAGGGAGGACAGAGGTAAAATTTGCCTATTGACTGAACAGAGATTTACCTAACAGGGTTAGATGAGAGACCTGAGCTAGCAAGTTGGGAATCAAGTGGCTTTTATTGTCTGACTCTTGCAACAGTTTCTTGTACCAAGTGACATTTAATGAAGTGTTCTTTACAGCTGTGAAGTTTTATGTGCTGTACCATGAGACTTTCACCATCAGTTTTCACTTCACACTTTGCCTGTCTACCCTAGCTGGTGTATGTCTCACACATCTGCAGCACAGCTCTGCAGCCCCTTTCTGCTTAACTGCATCATGTATCAGATGCAGTTTCAGAGGTTATAGAATCATAGAATCATTTAGGTTGGAAAAGACCTTTGAGATCATAAAGTCCAACCATTAACCCACAACTTCCAAGTCCATCACTAAACCATGCCTCTAAGCACCATATCTACACATTTTTTGAACACCTCAAGGGATGGTAATTCCACCACCTCCCTGGGCAATGTTCCAATGCTTGACTGCCTTTTCAGTGAAGAAATATTTCCTAATATCCAATCTAAACTTCCCCTGGCATAACTTGAGGCTGTTTTGTCTTGTCCTATCGCTTGTTACTTGGGAGAAGACACTGGCCTCCACCTCGCTGCAACCTCCTTTCAGGGGTAGCTGTAGAGAGCAATAAGGTCTCCCCTGAGCCTCCTCCTCTCCAGGCTAAACAACCCCACTTCCTCAGCTGCTCCTCATAAGACTTTTGCTCCAGACCCTTCACCAGCCCCGTTGCCCTTCTCTGGACATGCTTCAGCACCTCAATGTCTTTCTTGGAGTGAGGGGCCCAAAACTGAGCAGAGGATTCAATGTGCGGTCTCACCAGTGCCGAGTACAAGGGAACAATCACTTCCCTTATCCTGCTGGCCACACTGTTTCTGATACAAGCCAGGATGTTGGTGGCCTCCTTGGCCCCCTGAGCACACCACTGGCTCATGTTCAGCTGGCTGTCAACCAGCACTCCTAGGTCCTTTTTCACTGGGCGGCTTTTCAGCCACTCTTCCCCAAGCCTGTAGTGCTGCGTGGGGTTGTTGTGACCCAGGTGCAGGCCCTGGCACTTCTTGTTGAACCTCATAAAATTGGCCTCAGCCCACCAGTCCAGGCTGGCACATCATGGGCATCAGGGAAATCCATAATACCTGTTTCAATAAGGAAAAGTGTCCTGGCTCTGTAGAAGTTAGAAGCGATAGAGGGGAAGAGGGGAAGTAAGATCCTGATTTCTTGTGGGTACTTGAAGTAACATTCAGGAGAAATGAAGAATGGTAACATGAAAATTTATGCACATGGTTTACTGTTCTGTTTTATCATATAAAAAATCCAGTCTTTTAGGAATAAATAATGTAAACCATGATAGGAACTAGAAAGAAGAAGGTGGTGTCATTAGCAATTTGATTTATAAATTCAGTGTCATCTGGATAAAAGTGAAGTATTTTCTGAGTGACATGCTCAACTTGTACATTTCAGATCCTCTGAGTCTCTGGAATGAGGCTGATTTACACACCACTGGAGAATATTGCCTTGAATGTTAAAAGGGAGAGCCTCAGACTAGCATAAATCTGGAAGAAGGAAAATGGACACAATGTTATTTTCTGTTTCTCTTAAATAAAGTAGAAGTTTCTCCTTTCTAAATTGGCTACTTCTGATGCCCCCATTAAATACTACATTGGTTTCAGAATCCTGTGGACAACGGCAGACTGGGAAACAGATGTTTCATTAATCAGTAGTACCTCTGATCATTAGTAAATACTAGCAAGAATAGCTATTATAAGGCTTGAAAGATAAAACGACTGATGTTTAAGCAAGATGACTTTTCTGTTTTCCCCTTAGCGTATGCCAAGAGGTTCGAGATCTTTAGATGAAAGGTATCACATTAGGGCACATATGCAAAGATACAAAAGATGACAAGTTATTAAGTCTCATCTGTTCAGTCTGCTTTTGGAAGAATTTTGGCATATGCCAGAGGTGAAAGGATCAAGCTTACCTTTTAAGTTTTCAACTGTAGAGAGTGTTAAGTACAAGTTAGCTTTAACCCATGAGATTTTACTCAACATTCATATAGGAACAAATGGCAATTTTGTCCAAGTGAATATTGTAACATAACAGCATTATGTTAGACATCTGGCAACCAAGACTAGAACCTTCAGAAACAGAACATTAAATATGTTTCAAATTTTTGCTGTTAGTTATGGACAGACAATTCTCAGCAAAGTCTGTAGGAGCCAATTTTTCTGGTTTTAGGTATCTGTATTGTGGATTATGTTAACAAACTATTGTACTTCAGCAACTAGAAAAAAAATCAAACTAATATTCATTAACTTGTAGCGCAAGTTCTTGGGAAATTAATGGAAATATATCCTATTCCAAGTTCCGGATCATCTTGGACATCTGAGATTATCATATGGATTGTCTTAGTTACAGATGGTAACTCTTGATGAGCATTCGCTTTACAATGATACCTACTACATCTGAGGAAATGGCTTCACATTACAAATATTTTGGCAGCAGAGACATTTTAAGAGTATGGAAGAGCCAAAAATGCATTTCATCCAGCTCTGTAGGTGAAAGATTTATATCATGGAACTACACCAAGAGAAAAAATGACCATTTATTTCAGATGAGAAAAAAAGAACATATGTAATAAACATAGAAGTAATGTCATGTATATTTTAGGATTTGGAAGTGTAGCTTAAGGGAACACAAGAAAAAATTCTGGGATCAAAAGGTATAGTGAAAAAAGTGGAGGAAGATCTAAGTGTAGTCAAAGAGAACTTCAAGTTCTCTTCACGCACTTCAAGAGAAGGAAATAGTGGGAAAAAAGGTAGTGAGGTGCTCATTAATGTCATTCTGAAGTATTTCCCTTGCTAGTAGTCACTCATGTTCGAAATTCCACAAGTTATGCTATTTGAAATGTAAATGTTGATACCACAGAAGATATGGAAACTATGTTGAATTCCCAAAACAAAGCTGTTAATGAAGTAGATGAACGGAAGCATCAAATAACACAACTGCAGCAAATGACTTGTACCAAACAGAGCCAGAACAGGAGTGGCTCTGAAGATGTGCAAAAGCTTAAACAGGTAGTTTGCTCTCAAATATGCTTCTGTAATGAAAACCTTAAAGAGAACAAGGTCCAAGACAGACTTCCTCTGTTGAGGTCAAGCTGGAATACTGATTTATGTTTTTTTTAAATATAGAAAACAGTTCTGAAAATCTATGCAGAAATAATACCAGGAATAAACTCAGTACAATGAGGAATGTATGTATCCTCAGAGTTCCCTCTGTGCAATTGTTCTGCTTAAACAGGTGTGCAGCCCTGAATCTTTTTTTGTATTTTTTTAGTTCTACTAGAATATTGTTATGCTAGCTTTCTGGGAGATTAGGCCTGGTATCAGAGACATAAAGGAAAACCAAACTGTCCTTTGTACTTTTTCACAGCACTAAGGTGGCCATTGAGGAAGTCTGTATACTTTTTCGTAGAACTAAGGTGGCCCTTGAGGAAGTCTGTATGGTTAGAAGTGTTACACATCCAAACTCAAACCAGAACAGCAAAAACCCCACATTCCTAGACTACAGAAGAGGCATACAGCCCTGAATCACTACCATTCTACATTGTTAACTAAAATAAAGCCAGTATTCTTCAATGGAGCATATCCACCTAAATAGCATATTCAGTACAAAATAGACTACTGTGACCCGAGAATCGTACCCTGGTTTTGTCATCTTATATAGGTAGTGTGTTTTATAGACTATGGGAACTGTAGCTATTTAAAAAGAGAGTATGAACAAGAGACACTTGCTTTGTAAAGGCAAGCATCAGTCCATAAGGAAAAGACTTGTCTGAAGGAATAGCTGTTCAAAGGGCTGGAAGATCTTGTAATGAAGCATACAGAGGAAATCGAGCCAGTCTAAAACCTCATGGAAGCTGAAAGAAAAAAAATGTGGAAGGTAGGAATGTTCTTCTAATTATAGATGCTTTAATTCATCTGGTTTTAATCTTATTGGTGACAGTGACATCATTTGAATTATCCTCACTGGAGGCACTTTGAATTAACATAAAATGCAAGGGATTTTCTCGCTATGGTCTTACTGAAAAAGAAAAAAAAAAAGGAGAAAAAGTCAAACTGATGTATTTCTGTGAAAAGCTCCACAGGCAGGAAAGTGAATTTATCCTTGATGTGATAAACCGCCTTCTTAGCAACACTTATCCTTGCATGATTTGCATGTTAGAGTTGGAGTGATTAATGTAAGGCCTCTCTTGAAGAAAAATGTATTGTAGGTGTATTCCAATTTCTGGCTTAAATTTCCATGGATTACTGCTGTGAAAGATTCAGATACATTAATTTAATCAAAAGTTTGCATTGTTTAGGCAGAGGTTCTAATTCTGCACAGTGTTGGTAAATGGATTCAGAGTGCAGCTGTTATGATGACTAGTTACAGACAAATACATGCAAATATATGTCCTGTTGCGACGGAGGGAAGACACAGTCACTCAATATGAGCAGACTTCGTTTATTGTACCTTACAGTCATCTTTTATGCCTTGTTATAATTAGCTCATACATATTACAAAAGTTAAGCTCATTATTGGTTAGTTGCCTAAATACCAAGCCTGCCCCTAGTTTCTCTTCTGTAGTTATCTGTTCCCACCTGCAACATTCTTTTCCCACCGCAATCTTCCTGTTATATTTTTGCTTTACTTCAGATAAGCTGAGAGCGATGTGCATTTTTGTCCAGCCAGCTGGACTATGTCTATGTGACCCTTTTCAGCTAGCCAGTTATCCACAATGTCCTTCTTTCAGTCAGAAAGAATGCTCATCTTGTGGACCCAGAGAAGTTACCTGAACAATACCTTTTCTCAATGTGTTTTAAGTGGCTAAGATGTAATTTTTGTTGTTAGTATGCTTTAGCAGTGATTGGCTTAAGGGATTCTTCAAAGAATTTGTTTCATGAGAACTGCTGTCTGTGGCTTCACAGACAAAATCCTTTGGCTTCAAGAAATTTGCAGTCTGTAATGTTTCTGTGCAGTAGCAACCTAAATGTTATAAGCACATGCTTTAATGCCTAGTGAAGCTTACAACTCACTGCATGCCCAAGTGGTTTGCCAAATTTGGGCATAAACTAAGGATTAATTTAGTTTCTGTCTCCTAATGTACTTGTGTGTTTGTCAGACATCTTGTAGACAGAAAAAAAAATCTGTTAGGGTCTGTAGAATTGGACAATCAGACTACTAGTCAAGTGTTCTTTAGACCCTTCTTGGCACTAAGAACTTCTACCCAGTTTACCCAGTTTTAATGCTACTATACCTTTCTGTGTTCAACATTTACTTGAGCATAGTCAAATCACTTGCTGACAAGTTGTGAAGTCATAAAAGGCGTGCATCTCCTATCGCTAAATGTTGAACTTCATAGTACCTTCTAGGTTTTGGAGACTAGGAATTGTGTTAAGTGCTCATCAGAAGAATTCATTTCTGCCTATGAAACTGCTGGAATTTATACTTTTATGCAATCTCATTTCTCAGAAAGGAACCTGTGTGAGTAAATTATTTTATCTGATTGTGAAAGTGCTCACATTTGATCAGTATGTGAAGATGCAGTGCTTCAAGATACGCAGTTAGGCTATGAAGTATAAGCCTTACGAAAAGAATCTTGCCTTTTATATTGTGTATTCTTTAATGTGAGTTTGTACAGGTGTACTTAAAATGATGCCAGGCTGAAACTCTTCATGTGAGTCAGATCAAATTTAAGTATTAAACATGAAAAAAGGCATTATAGTAGGCATTTATTGCTTATTGGCAATAAATATTATTGCTTATAACCATCTCTTCTTAGAGATTCATATTAATTAAATCAGAAGAATCTTGAGTTGTCAAAAAATACAATTACAATATTTTTCATTACTGCTATTTATATCCTCTGATGTAATTAAGGCCTGTAACAGCTGTTTGAAAATTATTATATTTATTTTCCAGACAGAAAAATTAAGATACAGAGAAGGAACCAGTTGGCAGCATTGCAGTGGGAATGGTGCAACACCTGATCTTCAGGTTTTAATCAGAAAGACCACTATATCCTCTCCTTTTCATATAGGCAGAACTAAAGCTAATTTCTCCTTTGCAATATTAATGTCTCTGTGTTTGATTCCATCCTCTTAATATCTACCTAACAGTACCTAAACTGTGAAATGCTAATGTATTCTCCTTTATTCAACTATGAATTGCAAGGAATATGTCACTATTTCCTGTGCTTCTGCTTACTAATATCATGGTATCCTCCCAATGATTATCACTTTCTTAGTTTTTAGGTACTTTCTCTGTCATACTGAATTCTGAAGTCATTGTGCTATAAAAATGGGGGTGGGGAGGGGCTGTGAGAAGGGGCTGTAGAGGATAGGACAGATGTTAAATTGCTATTTTTAATCTTCCTCCATTTGTAGTGTATGAAAATATGGTAGAATATTTTTTGAGTCAGCAAATCGGCAGAAATAGGAAGAGCAAGCACACTAATTAAAGTTTTTAATATATATTACTTCAGGACATTTCTAGAAGTTCCACATTCAGTCTTTCTACAGTAAATGCTCACATTTGCCACAAATGATTGCTACAAGCTCTTGGTCACTGTCCTGCATGCAGTATTACCACTGCTTTTTCAAAAACTATTTCAGCAATAAATGATTATGTAGTTTTCAGGGGGTTATTTTATTTTATTTTTACTTCCTCACTAGGATTTTCTTTATGGATGCTGTAAGATAGTAATCCCTTTGATTCCCTTTTCCAGTAATTGCCCATTAGTTAGTCATCTCATTAGGCATATGGTCAGTGTATATCTGTGTTTTTTCAGATCTTGTGGGTGATTCTTGCACAGTAAATTATTTTAGAACTCTTAACACCACTCAAGGGAAAACAATCTCACACTTCATGCTGTAGTTTTCCACCTCAGGGAAACTTTCCTTGAAAGATTGGGATTATGTGAGCTGTGTTGTCTAACACTAGTATTAACAATTTGGTTTGGTTCATTCTAATATTTGATTGAATAATACAGAATAAGACGGTAGCATGTATTAGTGTGTAACCTGCTCTATTATCTAGGTTGATGTAGAAGAAATGGTCTTTCTTTTTCATGCTGCATGTTTTGTCCCAGCTATTGCATGCTCTTCTTTTTCTTTTTTTTTTTCTTTTTTTTTTTCCTCTTTTTTTCTCTTTTTTTTTTTTTTACTTTTTTTACTTTAGGAGCTCCAGATGCAGCTGGAGGAATTTAAAAGAAAATCTGAGTGTGAACTAAAGCAACTAGAGAAAGAGAAAGATGTCCTAACTGGGAAACTTCAAAACTCTTCACTTGAGGTAAACTGGCCATAAATGTAACCCAGTAATAAAAAGGCTTTTCATTTTTCCTCTCATCTGACGATTTCTTGATTAGATTTTAATCGTATTTGCTGTGACTATAATTCAAGAAAATATGCGAGGACTTTAGATAGAAATAACAGAAATTACTGCTCCTGAACATCTATGAATATTTTGACAAGCCTATTTGTTTTGATAAATTTCATTTGTTTGCCAGAACAAAAGCAGAATGCCTACAAGGCAGTTATATACACAAGTAAACAATGCACCTTTAAAATTTCTGACAAATGTGAATACATGTTTTCTCCCTCTCAAGTGTTCCCCTTTTGTGTTGTTCAGTTCTTTTCAGCAAATGCTGGCTGCTTTAAAATGTTGTGCAGGATATTTCCTTTTCTTCAGTTTGATCATGTGAAGTTTTTGCCTATGAACATTTTGATACTTTATCTTGTGGATAAGTTACAAAAAAACCCACTTTAACAGAACTGAAATCAGTGCCCTAGTGAAAAGTTCTGATGATGCTCAGTGCTGCATTTATTTTTCTACCCCAAGTATAGCATTACATTTGGTACCTTTTTCAGAAGAACAATGAAATGATTTGTGATTGTCCATTCTGGGAGATTATGGATGAATGGACTTGTTTTCACCATGAGAATTTGTCATCCATTTCATTGGATTATTTCCGGTCAATCCAGGTTTTGAGGGTCCAAGATTTGGTTAAGCAAAAGGAGGATATTCACAAATATACAAAATGTCTTCAGTCTAGTTCAAGAAAAAATAATGAACAACAGGAACTAAGTAGCTTACATTGTGGAACTACTGATTTACAGATAGCCACTGTTGTTCTAAGTGACTGTATAATTTTGATTGCTTTGAATCCCTACTGATTCTAAACAGTTTCACTTCCAGCAAGTTCAGTGGGAGCTTGCATGGCAACAGCTCTGCAAAAGTTGAAGACCTAGATCTTTCTCAGCTGGCATTTGTAGACTGTAAGTGGCCATAATAAGCTCTCTTTGAGTGTTTAAAGACAGAAAAAGGACAGATAGGCTCATCAGGGGGCTAACAAGATGTTGGCCCCCCTCTCCTGCCTGCTTCCGCTTTCCCACATGCCATTATTTCTGGTTGGTGCAGTGTGTTCCAGCAATCAGGGCATGTGTTGCGGTCATTTTCTCTCTCACACCTGCTCTTTCTCCCATTCATGCTATACTAGCTGTACAGGTTCTGAGCGCAGCGTGGTC
Source organism: Falco peregrinus (assembly GCF_023634155.1). Classification (NCBI taxonomy): domain Eukaryota; kingdom Metazoa; phylum Chordata; class Aves; order Falconiformes; family Falconidae; genus Falco; species Falco peregrinus. The sequence goes on from NC_073722.1 coordinate 34,869,114, forward strand.
TTTTTCCTTTCATATCTCCTGTAAAATAGATTTGTACATTCTGGTACCAAACAGTTGCATTCTGACATTCTATCCATTTCCAAGTCTTAGAAGTACAGAATTTAAGTGTAGTTCTTAATGTTCTTAAAGTTCTGGCTAAATCCTGTTTTTAGGATTCATTACACATTTCTGCATGCCACTGTTTTTTACAGGTTCTTCTCTGAGAGAATTTCAGGTCAATCCAACCTGTCTTGAGCTATCCAGAGTGACTTCTTTGCATCTAATGCAAAATATGGGTTCTCAGTAATTAGTCGTCTTTATTCTTTTCCAAATTACCCTAAATGTACCTTTTCCTAAAAAAAATCTTAGTGCATTCAAATCTGAAATTTACTGTGATATTCTGGCATCCCTGGGTAATGCCTGAAATACTGTTTTTGACGTGTGAGGGGGAGAGATGGAAGGAAGGAGTAGTGGCACTGTCCAGTCTCATAGTATTGTGTATTTGCATGCAGGTTGTGTATTCCACTGAAAGGTCTCAAAGAAGTCAAAAGGCTTATGACATGAAGCAATTATTCTTCAGATTTTGCAAATGGAAGAAGTAAGGCAGTGAGTCATCAAATTACTTTCCTTGAAGTCACACATTCAGGACAGAAAAATAGGAAAGAAGCCTGTGTTTCCTAACAGCTAGTCCTTTCATATCATGAGATCATGGTAAATACAGATAGTGGTGGGCAATTATTGCAACTGTAAATATAAACATAAGTAATTATGAAGTAGTATATATCATGCCATAAGTTATGTTTACAACACCATAGTAGGTATGAACAGATACATTAAGAAACATTTTGGTGTATCTTGGAATCTAACAGTGCTCCCAAAAAGGAGGAAATGCTCCCTCTGAAGAGAAATTTTGTATTTTAATTGGTAGTCTAAAAGTTACTTTCTGAACACCAATTACTTAGCAGTATTTCCAGGGAAGTGAAATAATACCAACTTATAATACTTTCCTTCTATAAATATGTGAATATTTACAGCCAAGTAACCACTATTTACTATGCAACATTATGTTTCACAGAGAGTATGATTCCCGGCTGGGAACCTTTGCAATGGCTCAGCCCAGATCTTCTGCTTCAGAGGTTAGGCAGTGTGCTGTCACTAATCCAGTTCTAACCTGGATACAATTTCAGATCTAAAAATAGCTTCCTTGGCTGCATAAGACACATTTTTGGTTGGGCTGACATAGACAGAGCACTATGCAGAGTAGGCGGAATCATGATAATTTCATATCTCTGGGGATGCACATCAAAGTGGCAGTATTTCTGTATTAATGAGTTTTTTCTGGATAGAGAAATCATACTCACACCTATTTGGTCCTTTGGAAGGAAGAATGTGAGATCCTGTGTGGGTTGAATGCTAATTCATTAGAGTCCTCCAGTTCCTTGCTTTTACACTGTAAGATCTCTTCAGCATGTTAAAGGGGCTATTCTGAAATTGGAAGGTATGTAAAATGGAAGTGCAGGCATCACATTGTCATGATACATCTTTGAACAATGCCAGCACAGGAATGCCCACGGCTTTGATGGATCTTGGAGGTACCACGTAGCAGCAGTAGAGGTGTGCATGATGTGTTCCTACCTGTCCCTCTGGTCAGGAATTGCCGTAAATTAGGAAGGCAGTTAACTCTGAACTTAACTGACGTAACTGTGAAATAAGCCTAAAGACAACAGTAAAATATAATCTCATTATTATGTTGTTACTTCTTATACCATGTTACTGTTTTGATGACATCATAGTATGTATAAAACCCTGTAGCATTTAGGTGCCTTATTTTGACTCTGAACAAATTCTCAATTGTTGTGACTCGTCTATAATACATCAAAAGTCACTTTAAAGTCTTTTATATAAATTCAACCCCTAGCAATGCATTGAGAAACTCAGATCTTTCTACTTAAAAGATATAGGAAGTCAAAATATTCTCTCTGATTCCAACTTTAGATGTTGCCTTTCAGATTTCACAGTTCTTACATACAATAAATAAAAGGAAAGAGCAGGCATAAGATAGACTTCAGGTATTCAAAATGCTTGCAAGCACAGTGAATTAAAATAATCAAAGTAGAAGTCAAATGGGGAAGCCAGCTGTGATGGCATGCACAGCCTTATACTTGCCCAGTATTTTTACCCATGGGCTGTCATAATCTGAGAGGTACTTCTTCAAAAGAATCAAGCCATCCTTCCCAGGAGAAAGACAGTAATTATGGTTAGAAAAGAATGAAACTTGAAAGACTTTTGAAATATTTCAAAACTTATCTGTCATCTTTTAGTAATAGTTGTTCACATTTTCTTTACTTGGAAGACAGTGGGAGGCAAAATCAGCTGTCATGAGAAAGGGCAAGTGCAAACATAACCCTGAAATTTGGAAAGAATTCAACAGAGCCTAGAAAAATACTGTTGCCTAGAGCTTACACTGAGGATTGCTATTGGTTGCATCTTTAAGACCACTTTATGCAATTCTGGTGGATAAAAATGAATTAGTAATGGTATCAGAGGTACAGGTTTTTTAAGAGGTTTTATTTTGCAGCAGGGAGACGTTCTAAAACACAAAATTACACAAAGTTGCTGGTTTGCTAATAGTAAAAGATGCCAAATAGATTTTGGACTGATGTGAATTGGTATAGATTCATTAGCTTAAATGTTGCTTTACCAATTTAAACAAATTGAGGGTCTGGCTATCTGTTTTGAAGTAATGAAACAGAATAAAATGCCTAGGCACTGCAAAATAGTCCAGAGAAGGATTTGCAGTGGTGGATTTGAAAGCCCTTTTAATAGAAAGACTGGAGGAGGAAACATGATGGGATGGAAATGCTTGTTTCTTAACCTCTAGTATGTTAGAAATAGCAGGATTCTTGAGAAATTTGTGTTTGTATACCTAATATATTTATGTAGGTCTTTTTCCCTAAATCACTGAAAAATAATTTTTTAGAAATACTTTTCCATCTGATTTCTTACTACTATATATTCTCTGTTGCTACCAATTTACTGCTTAGCCTATTTGCAGTCAGTATGGTCTTATGTTTTATGTTAGTAGTGCTTTGAACCAATAATTGCCTATGAAGACAGTCTGAAAGGTTAATAATGTGAACACAGCTGAAGTTTATATATACCGCTTTTCATCTTTCCTGCCTGGATGAATATTAAATTTGCAAAAGAAATACTCCAAGCGACATTTTTCCCATTTCCAATTTTTCTATTAGAAAATATACTTGCTGCTCTTCTGGCACATCCTTTTCACTCATTGGCTTACTTTCAGGAAGCCCAGAAAAAAAATGCATGCCTGAGTGTAGTAATGCTAATGCATATTACACCAGCCAATACAGGGGACTGCATTAAGTGTTTAAAATCAAAGGTTAGTTTTATAAGGAACTACAGTACCTAAAAACTTCGGTATTTCCTTTCTTTATATAGGAAAACATTGGCTTGAGTTCAATAGGTGTTAAGACAAAGTACAGAAGCCAAAGAGCCCCTTTGGTTAGATCTTATGATTCACCACTTATTTTTCAAAAAAATAATAAAAATTGCAGCAGCTCTGGAAACAAAAGTATGGTTGGCAAGTGGCACTGGCATCTGCCTGTTCTTGGAGTGTATATAGGCCACAGATAGATCCAATCACACAGACACGATAAAGACAATTAATGTTTTTCATTAAGAATAATATTTAGCAACTATTCTTGACTAGTTTGTTGAGACAGATTTCTTTGTGTTTAATTGGATGACACAACAGAAGAAGCCAGGAAACAACTGGATGGCTAGTTAAACTCAGTCTGGGGCAGCTGAAGCTAGGTGCTCTTTCAAATTTACTACTCAGATCAATTTTGCTGGATAGCATCAGTGAAATTAAAATGTGCCATGTTGGTCTGAAATTGTTTAAGGAGTGGTAAAACTAATCATTCATTTTCTGGCCCTTAAAAGAGAATAAAATAAAAAAACTGCTTGATTCACAAAACACTAGGTGAAGGAATGTTTGTTTTCTTATCTGCCAACCTAGCATTCCCATGATGTGTGGGAGACCTGGGCTTGATTTGGTTTTGGTTTTGGTTTTTTTTTTTTTCTGTCAGCTTTCTCACTATTTAAAGAGCCTCCTTGTCACTGGGTTGTAGGATAAAACAAGGTGAGCTGCAGCGTGTCACCTGTTGCCACTTCTTCACTTGTATATTAAGTTGTCATTGGACAACCTAGGCCTTCATCACTTGGGTAACTGCCCTAGTTGCCTTTGTATGCACATGGACGTACTGTCTTGTTTTCTCAGGTTTTCTGTGCCTCCATGCTTCCTTTCTCTCTCACACACACAAAGTAGAACCACTGCTGCCACCTCATCTTCTCCAGTGTTCTGTGAATAAAGCCATTTGTCTTCTTGCAAATGATGAAATAATTTAAGTTTTAAAAACATTGAATTCAGTCTGGAGGAAATATTTTAATTTTTCATCTTGGTGTGTACATTCAAAAATATTTCCTTTGGATTATTTGACTAGAAGTTTTATTGATTGCTTGGTTTGGCCACCAGATAGGAGGAAGTCAACTGCCCAAGCTGGTAGCTTTGCTGAAGAGATTTTTAACAAAATTCACCTCTGCTTGCAGATTTCTGTCATGTCTAAATACAGTTCTAGATCTTAGAACATAGGAAATATCATTAATAAAGCTGAGGATCTTCGGAGTTCAAACATAGCACACTGTACCCCATCTAGTAAAGGAAATCCATGTTAATTGTCATAGTAGTATGGCCCTTTGTAAGCAAGCCATTGGAAGGGCTTCAGAGGGAAACTGAAGTACAAGATCAGTGATGATCAGTAATGACCACCACCAATTAATTGGAGAAAAGGAACCTGACTTGTGGATTTGAAGTGAAGGACAAACTCTGGAGGGAGCACAGTAGTTCTGCAACCATAAGTCTACTAAAAAATGGAACTGGTTCTTTCTTGTAGCTGCTTACAAGGTACAGAAATCAGATTTAGTAAAGGAAGTTATGTAGTTCTCATGATATATGTGTATGTTCGAGTAACAGGTTTTGAGTTATCTCCACAGCACATGAAGTCCACGAACATTTGTGTTTCATATGAATAGTGTTTACACAGAAACAAATCATCTCCTGCTGACTTACTTTTCTGGAAGGTGGCTCAGCTGAAGCAAATACTAGACCAACAAGCAAATGATTTCAAGGAGTCACTGAAGAAACATAATGTACAGTCCAACAAGGAAAAAGAGAAGCTTTTGCAGGATCTTCAAAGCACCATTAAAGAAAACCAGAATGTTAAACTGCAGCTGGAGGCATCGCATCAAAAAGTCTTAAAAATGTTGGAGAAAAGCAAAAATCAGGAACTAAAGGTCAGTTTATGATATACTAGTGTAAAAACATATTTGTGGGATAAACCATATTAGCTAGAGCTGATTATCAAAACTCAGTTATCTCCAGTTATCTTAATGATGGGTTGCCATTGTTGCACATAATGAATTAATTCTGTGATTCTGAAACCTCATAATCTTCAGGTAGTTGGTTTATTTTTTAATTTCAACATTTGAACTTAGAACACAATGTGAATGAAATAGTTTCACAAAATAATATAGCCTACCATCTACAGATAGGCTGCAATGAATACAAGCTCCTCTAGCTGTGTTTTTGTTTCAGAAATACAAGGGGATTCTTAAGTGTATTATTAACAAGACTTAGTTGTATTTTTTTCATCCATTTTTAATTTATACATAAACACTTCAAAAGAAGTATAATAGACATGTATAATGATATGTATTGCCTTACATACCTTCAAGAAGTCAGTTCTGTAAGTGGAAAACCAAAGCTTTTAAGGGTTCAAGTAGATTTATTTCAGTGACAAAATGTTAATGCAATACATTGAGGTTCTACAGAATGTTGTTGTTTGAGGGGGAAAAAAAAACACCTTAAAAAATGTACATGTGATTGTGACATGGAGTTCTGATATTCCTATTGATATCGCACACCTTAGAGGAAAACTGCTTATAAAACATAAGTGAACCCACTCTAAGTAGAGTTAAATATCTTGTTTATATATTCAGAATAAAATCCCAGCTATAACAAAACCCAGCTGAAGTTAGTAAACTGGTAAAAATGAAACTAACCGTAGGAGTTTGCTTTCAGAGCAACTGCTCTGTCATTTTCAGTGTATCAGCAGCACTTCTAATGAAATGGAAGTTTTAACTAAGAACAATACAAGGAAAGAGAGAAGCCTTTGTCTGACACACTGTGATAAATAATTACATACAGGTCAGATCTGGGCGGCTTTGTATGTTTAATAATAAAATACCATTCTACTGTCAAATAGTGCAAAGATGTCAATGTTATTATTTCATGATGTACAACAAATCTAATAGATGGTATCTTGATAATTTCTCTTGTACCTATCAAGTGTTATTTTTTAACTTCAGCTCATTCTTGTGTTGATGAAATGTCATTCGAAGTGGTGATGCAAATAAAAGTTCTACAATGAAAGACCAGATTCACCCTGACATTACAAGTGAAACAAGAAGGTGATAAAGAGGCTCCAACTACTCTGGTGTTTTTTTTTGGGGGGGTACTCTTGCTTACAGGAGGCAGAAGAACGTTTGAAAAAGGAATTTAATGAGACTTTCAAGATCCAACATCAGTCTCATAAGCTGGAAATACAAACCTTGGAAGAGAAAGCAAAGAAAGAATTACATGATGAACTTGAGCAGATACAGAAGCAGCAAAACCTGTTGCTAGGTATAATTGCTCATAACACACAGCTCCTACTGCTTGATTAGATCCTGAGAAGCACTGACTTTCCTCCCATTCACTGTCTTTCCCATCTTCTGGAAACTGGGGTCTTTGTGAATCTCCTTATCCATACCCTTCAGTTTCAGCAATGCAGACTTAATATTTGTTGTTAACCTAGCTCTCAACAGAATGTTGTTGGGAGAGTACTCTGGTGTACAACATTCAAGTATGCATTATCAGGTATATTAAATTGCAATATTGTAGTTAGTGTATATGACTTCCCTCTTTCTTTCTCTGATGCAAAGAGTTGCTGTATGTAGTTCAAGTCTGTTCTGTTGAGTCCAGTTGCTTCATATGTATTGTTCAGTCAGGTTAGAAAGTTCCCTGAACTGCCAAGAACTAAACAGAACACTGCATTACAAGGACCAGTAATATCTCCAGGTTTGAACTCAGCTTATTAAAACTTATGTATAAAAGGCTTTTTAATTAAAATAATAATAAATTGAAAGTACTTTTAAGTACAAACTGGATTTTCTTCTCGGGTTTTTTTCCAGTAATTCAAATTTGCTAGAAAGATCTGTTGCTCTTTAAAGTTTATATATTCAATAGATAAACTCAGTTCTTCAAGAAAAATTATAAGAACACAATAGAGAGTACTTTTCTCCTTGTACTTGATCCATCCCAAAACTTGTACCCGATATAAACAAAAACTGCAGTATATAATAGGTTTGCTTACGTAAGTGTTGTACTCTTAACACAACCAGAGCTCTCCTCCATCTGTCTTACGGCCCTTCATAAAACACCAATGGACTTAACAGGGAAGCTTAGGGTGCTCCAGTGAAGTTCAAGGTTAGAAGAAGCAACTATAGTGATTTAGTCTACAAAACAACTGCCACAGAATTACCTCTCTGGTTCTGACATTGAATCATTGCTATTGTAGCTCCATATCTTCCTACTATGGCTCAACTGAGTTACTTCTTTAATAGGAGGCCATTATTCTTAATGGCAAAGGAATTGAGGAACAAGGCAAACTGTAATTATTAAAGTTTTAATATATATTGTCTATATCTACTTTCCCCATCCAGCTGGCTTCTGACTGCCTTAATGATTGTCTGTCTGATTGTTACTAGGATCTCTAAGGGTGGAACTCTCTGAGCAACAAACATTGTGCAGTAATCTCAAGAAACAAATAGATGAACTCCAAATGGAGCTGAGGAGTGTGAGAACACTGAAGAAGCAACAGGCAAGATTGCAGTTCCTACTCCATTGCCATGTTGTGTTTTGCGAAAGCAATAGTATGAGATTCTGTCTTCAGAGACTGTAAAATTGTAGTCTCTTACAGAAATGGAATGGGTTTCCTTCCCTTATGTCCCACTTTAAAATGTTTGCATTGTTTATCATCTTTTCCCTATGGGCAGGCTTTTTTTCCATTTAAAGATTAGAATGTACAACATGAGTAAATGAATGTTACAAGAAAATAAATTTTGTAGAGATTATAAAATATGTTCAGGAAGTTTTGATCGCAGATTTTGTCTTCCGCGTAGGATTGCACATATAATTGAAAAATCAGTTCACAAAAATTCAATGCACACAATACCAGTGAGATCTTCATGTTAAATGATAAGAGGCTGTGAATAACTAAATTTGACCTTTTTCTTAGGAAGGAAGTAGCCAGAGCCAGATCAGATCTCTTCATGATGAACTGGAAAAATGTCAGAGTGAAATTTCCAAACTCAAGAAAGAGAATTTACTTTTGAAGGACACAATGGAGCTGCTCAGTGCTGAATTGGAGTTGCAGAAGCAAGAAGCTGCACAGCTTCAGGACAGGGAGAAACCGCACAGAAGGTTTGCTTTAAATTCTCACTTTATAGTGCTGCCTAGAGATTCAGTAAGAATGCCAGCATCAGAGGTGTTCTGAATGTGATGAGTGTCAGAATCTCTCCTTTCTAAAGCACTAATTTTAGAGGTTGGGAGTTTTGTGAAAGCTGTAGTTCATTTCACATTTCTCTCCAACCATAATAAAAGCATTTGAACTAATTGTTCGTTACATGACACAGAGAAATAGGTCCAGTGTAGCCCCACAGGAGTGACTTGAGAAAATCTGTGTAATGTCAGCCTTTGAAAGGCGCAGGAAGGCATAACTCCCAAACTCACCCGAGAGCTATTAAAAAAATACAGAAGTCTGAGAATAAATACAAGTTTTTTATACATACTTTTGGTAGGTGAAACCAACGGGTTGTTAACTCTAAAGGGGATACTTGAGAATTCTGTGTGTACTCTCCAAGACTTTTTTTTTGTTGTAATAGCCAGCTTTGCACTGGGGGAATAAGGGAGTGGTAGAGGACACTGACAGTGCCTCTGGGCTGATGGCAGCCTAGAGCTGTAATGTGCTGTCAGGGCACAGCTGACTGTCGTCTTGGCTGTCTTGTAGCAGGTGGGCCACATCCTTGTAGTGTAGCCACAGGCTTGGAACACATGTTGCATTGCAGAAATAACAGTCTTCCCATGTGCTTACACAAAAAAGTGCAGGACTTAACGTTTTTTACGTGGGAGACAAGGCTGGGGTTCACTGTCCAGTGCTGTTGAATCCTTTGAAATTGCTGGATGATCGTACTTAACACATTGGCTTTGCAAAGAGATTGAGGGATCTGGCGTGTGGGTATCTTTCAATTCATTTCTGCAATGTGTAGATGTAGAATGTATGCCCCTAACTACTCAAGCTGTATATATAAAAGGATTTCTGAGGAGTATACCCTTAAAGGAATCTTATGTCCTATATAGTCTAAAGAAAAGCACTCAGGGGATAGTGTCTTTTGGCAGGCTGTCAGAGTGGCCAGAGTAATTGTTGCTATCTACTAGTCAGCAGAGATTAAAGAATGAGAAAGAAACTTGTTTTTTTTCCTTTGCACTCTTTGGAGACTTACTTGAAAGTGACTTTCATTTCAAGGTTTTGAAACAAGATCAATAGAAAAAAATTGCAAACCAGAGTTTCATCAGTGCCGTCCAACTGCCTTGAAGGAATTTAGGGCCTCTGTTCATGAAGAGAATTATTCACATGTCAGTGATGAGGTCTAAAAAGCCTCAAATGATAAAGCTGCTGGGCTGGAGGATAATCTTTACAGGGGATAAATGGTGTAGCTCTACTACAGTAAGCATTTGAGAAGGAAGCATTAATGGAAATTATGTAAGGAGCAATCCTTCAAATAACAGGAGGTAGAACCAAAGAGGTCAAATTGTCCTAGGCACCTGATACAGGCTGCTCTGAAATTAACCCATGGAAGGTCTGGAACATTAACTTGCAGCTCCTGTTTTGCTTTTGCACAACCAATAATTTGTGTAGAGGAATAGTTAAATTGGTGAGTGCATATAAATAACAGCTTTTTTACTGTTACTTTAGCAACAGTGACCTTGTCTTATGCTATATAATTGTTTCTGATTTGAAAGCTGGTAGTGGGTTGTTACTTGCATGTATATGCATTTTATAACCAATTTTTTGAAATTACTATTCCTACTGTTGCCAAGCAAGTGAAAGGAATAATGTGCTTGAAGTAATTTCCATTTCCATTCTCTTGGATTGTGTGAATTCCACCATGAGTGGAATCCCTTTGCAAGGATTAGGGTGACAGCAGACAAAATTCTTTTTATGGGAAGAGAGGACAAGTCCAAAAATGTCTGCTCTAAAGAAGAGTTTATAATTCTACCCCTGGAGATCCATTTCAGGGATTCTGTGCCATTTTTACTCTTATTCTGCTTCTTATTTTCTGCCAAGTGTCAAATCAATGACTCCCATGGTTGTGCTCTAACTTCAAGGGCAGAAGCATTTCATGGGCCTTCTGGCCTTTTCTGAAGGATTTCACAAAAAAAGGGAAAGGGGCTTAGAAATACATTAAGAAGAAGGGGGAAAAAAAGGTCAACTGAATGTTTTGTGAAAATTATAATTGTTTACCTGCTGAGTTTGACATACTTGTTTAAATCGGTAAACAACAGAACAAAGGCTCTTCATTGAGTTAAGGAAAAAGTTTCTCCAAGGTTTAACAAAACAGCAAACAAAAGGCAACAAGCTAACAACAGTTCCTCAATATATGTCTCTTGATTTTGGGGTTGGTATCAGGAAGGAATGTTATGGCTAGGCTTGAAAAAATGTTAGGCACTTTTTAGTTTTCAGTTGATGGGGTTAATCAAATAGCAGTATCTTTCAAAATACATTGTCTGTTGAAGACAAATGTAGTTAAAGCCATTGTTACAATGTTTCTTACCTTCAATTTTTTTAAAAAAAAATATTTTTAGGATTCTGATAGGCACTATTAAATGTTTCTGATGCCATGGCATGATGAAATATGGCATCAAAGCCTCATGTTAAAATCCCAGAGATTTCAAAATAACTGTGGGGTTAAGTAGTTCTGTGGTGCTGCAGATTGTACAGGAGAGGCCCCTCAGAAATAATCCTTGTAATAATATATATCCCTTGAAGTCCTTTTCTCTTATCCCAACTGCATGCATAGGTCCAGAAGAGAGACCTTCTTGCATGTAAGCAGGTCTGAAACCATTCAGATGTTAAGATTTATCTTTATCTAAACTCTAAGATACACTAAATTAAGAGTGTAAGATTGAGGGGAGGGGTCCTCTCAAAAACGTTTACCCTTAACCAAAAAACCCCCACAAAAATGGTGGTTTGTATTCTGTAATACATTTCTCAGTATAGCAGGTGAACTTCATAGTACTCAGTTTCTCATGCAGCAAAATTAATTAACCTGGCTGATGAAATAATTTGTTTTCTCATGGGTCAATCAAATGTTGCCACACCATCTGTAAGACAGTGTAAGTTCTCATTTGAGTCTTTTCCCCTGACTAAGGCATTTAAAGAGCTGAACTCACACTACAAGATTAGATTTAGCATGTGTATCTAAGCCTCTCTTTTCGTGAAAGTTAGAGGAATTGAGTATTTCTGAGGCCTCTGTCAAATATGGTTGGAATTAGCCTGTGGATTCTGAAGTTACTGGGTCACAAAAGAGAACAAATAGGTGAATACAGACATGCATAGATACTTTGACAAACATTTTTTTCTTTAGGAAACTAGACTAGCAGTGTGGTGTGCAAGCTTGTTAGTATTTTACACCAGTAGTTGTATTTTACACTGGACAGGTATAGTGGGTGGAACCCTGGTGGCGATTTATTTTGGAAATCCACATTATATACTTACGTCTAATCCATGTACAGATGCCAATTTTTTAAAAATGCTGTTATATCAGAAAGGCCTGACTATGTCCCTGTATTTTAGGTTTGGAATTTAGGGCAGAGTACAGCCCAGGTATCTCTTGAACCTGACTGGTCTGAGGAATGTTTTCTGGTCTGGATTTTTTTGGTACAGACTTAAAGAATTAGAAGAAAAATCAAGAAAGCGGGAGTCCAGATCACAAGATACACACCTTATAGGCTGCCTGCAAGATAAATTAAGCGGGAGAGAAGAGATTATCAAGCAGCTGGCAGTAAGATTTCCTTTTATATGTACATATACATTTTGAAATCTGTTGGAAGGCTCTGTTCAGTGTTTCACACATTGCTTCACACTGATTCTTTCTTTCTGTTCTGGAATACTTTGACAGATACATGTTTCCATGCACATAACTTTCTTTCCCCTCAGGAAGGAAGAAAATGTCAGTATTCACTTTTAGCCAGCACTCAAACTTACAGGACTCGATCATTTTCTTTCAACCCTAATACAGGATGCTTGACTCCTTCCGTGAAGGTAAGATGTGCAATGCAATTTAAATCACAAATGATGTTTTATTGCTATTTGAATCATTCAGATGGTCAGGACAATAAAGGTCCTATTAATTTTTTATGGTGGTTATTCAGTAGAATTTTTTCTAGTAAGCCAACTACAGTCAGGTGCTGATTATAACATAAATTCTGTGGAAGTATAAGCGCACACAGACACAGGCGTTCAAGCAAATATAAACCACTAGAACCCCAAAGACATCGGTCTTCCACTGGCATAAGCAAAGCCATTGCTTGCAGATTTAGGAGCTGCTTGCAGATTTGGGAGTTGCTATCTGGGACATTGGATGCATCGAGGAAAATTATGAATCGTGTTTGGGCTGCTCAGGATTTGCCCTTTTGTCTTTCCAGCCCCTCTGTATGATAATTGTCTATAAATAGTCAGGGAAAGAAGGGAGGACAAGTTGGTGGCAAGCACCTGAGTTCTGCAAAACTGTTGGCTTTGATGTATCCAAAACATCAAGATCAAATACAGTTGTTTTAATTGGACTACTTAATCCATGGATCTTCACAGCATACCCTGAGAATTTATTTTAAATGCCTATAGAAAAAGAATTTTTCATTTTTTGGGTGCTCCTCACAAGGTATCTGGGAATGAGGTATTGTTGAGGTTTTATGGTATAAAGCGTAAAAAAAAAAAATACTTGTGTGTAATGAAGTTCTCTGTTACAATAAAAAGCAGCAGAAGAAAACGGTTCAGGTGCCCAGTCGTGTTGTCAGTGTTCCGAACTTAGCTTCCTACGCAAAGAGCTTTCTGAGCTGTGACTTGAGATCAAAAGGAAGTGCTCCTCAAATAACAAAATCTACAAGCTTAGACCGGAGTCCTGGCTGCCTCAGGGTGGGCTCTCCATCAGCACAGTCCTCAGACAGCAGTGCTGCCACAAGGTATTTGTCCATTTTGCAGTGACTTGTGAGATAAATGAATTGGTGTTCAGAATCTTGTAGGCAATTCAAACATGTTAGACATTTGGAAGTAAACAATGACATAACGTTCCTGTTGTGCAGTGAGCTCCATGTGTTCAATTCTCTGCAGATAGGTCCCAGACTTTACTGCAGAAGTAGGCTGTGATCACTGCCTAGCAGAGCTTATGCTTGCAACCCTTTCTGGTACAAAAAAAAGGAAGGAGTTGCAAGTATTTCACCAAGAATGTAATTAACAGTGAACATGGCCGTTTAAAACTTTGGGCAACGTGTTTTCCTTCTTAGTTGTGTCCCCTTGCTTTGCACTTGGTAGATGTAGATGGCATACTTTTATTTAGGAGATATCTGAATGCATCTAGGCTAATCATTTGGCAAACGGTTAAGAGACAAAAATTGATCTGCAGATACTTTACTAAAAGCTTCTTAAATTGATGTTTTTTCTCTGGAAACCTTGAATTTTTCTTCAAACTTATGAGTTGTTATTTAAACATTTAGTGGTTTACAAACATCACTGAACTCTTGCTTCAAGGAATAGTTAAAAATGTATGTAGTTAACATTATACAGTTATAATGATAAATACTAAAAAGATGATCCTACCACTGTACTTCAGAACAAAAGCCAGCCTTCTCACCTGTCTCCCAGTGGAGATGTGTTATCCTGTGAACTGTGTGCTAGCGAGTTCTTTCCTTGAAGGCAGGTGGTGCTGACTGCTGCCAAAGACAATAACCCAGGACACAGGCGTGGATCCAGTTTGGCAATTACTACATCTTAAAAGCATTGTGTCATGCCAGATGACTGCCAAAGCAAATCAGATTTGTATCTTAAAGGGAAACATACAGGGAGACTGAGGGTAGGTTGGCTGCTCCTTACTTTTCTAAATTAATAAGTGAAGTTATATTTGCTACTAAAAGCTAACCAAAACCAATATACATGTTAAAAAAGCATCCTGAATGCTGAAAAATCAAGTGTAATAAGATTGCCAGTCAATATTCCCATCAGTCTTTCAGTTCCAGTTTTACCCAGCATTTTTAACAAATAAATTGTATTTCATATTTTTAAGAGTGAATTGCAGCTGCCATTCTCTGATTTTCAAGACTTCATATTCTTGAAGCATCTTTTTTTATTTTTTAGATGTCAAGAATTATGTTCAAACATTTCTACCTAGCTGTTTAGCTCTCCTTCAAGCTTCCCTTTGTGTTACTACTAGTGCTGTTAGCCCAGTTACCAGGCTAGCACACAGCGCACTAGAAATTGTAGCTGGCACCTTTTGGCCTCATCCAGTTCAAGTGAGCACAGATCCATTCATAAGATCATATGTTTTCACAGGACAAAAAAGTATTAAATATTGGTAAGATTGTAAGTGATGCTAATGCTTATTTGTTTGCACAGGACACATGGCAATGAACCACCGCAAACCAAAGATGACCAAAACCAAGACCCTCAGCATCAGGAATGGTTTACTAAATATTTTTCATTTTAAATTATACTATTTCCATGCTTCTCAGAATTACTAGAAAAGCCGTTCCTGTTTTCTTTTAGGGAATGATAATCCAATATATGATTCAGGGGAAAAAAAAATAATATGTAATTTCACAGTAAATAATTAGGAATGACTGCACTCTCCTAATTTAATAAATATGGAGTTATAGGCATGGATTTAAGAAAAATGCAATTTTTTTAACAAACGGTAAAAAATGAAGTAAAAAGCAAAATTCTGGATACTGTTATGTGAAGACACTTTTAAATCTAGAGACTGTACCACTCCACAATTATGTTACATATGCAATTTTATCTCCGATATGTCCTGTCAGTCTGGCTTCAGCTGAAAAAAGATCTTACTTCTGTAGGTGATTTCTGTAAGTTTGCTTCATCAGCTGCTTAGAATAATTTCTGCATACAATAATGTAATTTTTTAAGTTTTTAATAGGTTTTTGCTAAACTTCTTTTAAGCTGTACAGCATGCAGAATACCTACAAGAATAGCATGTTTATAGCAGGCTCGTTTAGAAAGACTTTCTGGTTTGCTTAATAAACTGTTCTGTATAGTCAGTGCTGCAATGTAATATTCCTGTTGCACTTCAATACATATTTCAACCTGATAAATTAGGATAATATGTAAGTATGAACATTAAAACTTGCTTGTAAATCATCCATTTCTGTTTTGCAAAATAGTGCTAAGTTACGGTGAAGTGTGGAGTCAAGACTGATGCACTCGAGTTCCAGGTAACTGTGTACTTGTATGTTTTATCTCAATATTGTTCCTATGCCTATGCAAAGTGGGCGTATGACTACGTTTATCAGATCATGCTAGCTAACTCATTACTGGGAGGAAAGACACCCATGAGAAGTTAGCCCTCAGGGAATTGGGCCACCAGCAGTCTATAGAGTTTAAGATAGGATAGTTCATCTTCAGCTGCTGGACAATTTGAATCCCCATTTAATTTCAACCAGCAGAGCCCAGCTATGTAACAAATTCTGCGTGTGTGAAGAGGCACATCTCCAGCCTAACCTCCTCTTAAACAGCAAGAACTGTGCCAACAAATGCAAGAACTTAACTGTAAAACACCACTCACAGGTGGTAAAAAGATGACAGAAGGGGCAGACTGCTTCTACAGACCAATACTTTCATCCCAGCCATCTAGTGTATTTTTCCTAGATGAACTGCTTGCTTTGGAAGATTCTGACATCAGATTTGCCAAAAAGATTCTTTTTATACATGTAATCAAGAAGGGGATAAAATGGTATACAGTGAGTAACACGAGTATCCATGAGAGGATCAGAAACGTATAGGGGTAAGTTTTTTGTTAAGAGTTTTTATCCACTCTTGCCCCAAAAACTTTGAACCACGCTAGAAAGTTCAGTACACAATTACTAATTCTGATCTCCAGGGTTACAGTATTCTGATTAGTTAACTCCATCCCCTAAAAGATGTCCCTAGTAAGTAGCTTTCCTGGCTATATGGATGAATTAAGCTCATTGCCTAGTAATACAGAGACAGGACTCCTTTGCTATTTCTACCTCCAAAATCTTTTTTTTTTTTTCTACATTTAAATTACTAAATAGCGTACCCCACTACAAGCTAATTCTCTAGACTGGACAGTGCTGATGACCCAACATGTACACTAAGCGGTCTTTATTTTGGGGGCAGGTATGCTGGACAATCTCTACACTAGCCTAACAGAACACCAGTAACATTGGGCCTGCAGTACCTAACCCCCAAGGGTGCATTTTGCAGTTTCATTTCATCCTACAAGAATCAAATTCTTATATCCCAAGACCCCTTCATAAAGTGAGCAAAACCCCAGTAGAGATGGACAATTCCCTTCAAAAAAACATACACTCTTGATCTGACCTAGATACAGACAAATCTAAAAGTGTTTCTACAGTGGTACTTATTGATAATTACTGGATCAGAAAACATTTAAATCTTCCAGCAAAATCAAACAGTAATCTTTGCAAGTATTTTCATCATACCAGCAAAGATATAGTTTGGGGAAAGCTAGGGCCACCCTTTCTGGAAGGAACAGGATGCATTCTGGAAAACACACTTCTACCAGAAAGCATCCGGAATAGCAACTCTGTATATTTTCCACTGAAGAATAAAACCAATCCATGTGTCTGGGGAAAGCAAAAAAAACCCCAAAAAAGGGTAATTTATTTTGCTTAACTATCTTAACTATTTATATTTGTAGTACAAATTACATTATACAAAAAGCATACAAAGTAAAAAGAACATCACTGCTTTGCATTGTTGAAAATACTCAGCTATGTAAAACCAAAGATCATGTTTGCTTCATTGGAGCAGGAATATTAGCAGATGCTTGTTCTAGGTAAGCTAATGGACCCTGAGGCATTTCTGCAGGCTTTTTGTGCTGTACACTGATATCTTCCAGGACCTGTTGCCATTGTCGCAATTTACTCAAATGCTTCTGAATTAATGCTTCTTTTCTCTGCAATTCATTTCTTAATTCTGAAACATCCTATGGATCAAAAAATCTGTATTAGTAAACAGACAATATTCATAAGAACAACCATCTCACATGAAGAGCATATAATTTTTTTTAGCTTGAGTTTTCAAACTGATCTTATAAGGATTCTAATACTGGAAAATTATCTAATGAAACAGAGGAAAAGCACTGCGAGTACACCAGTTCCATTCCCCTATGTCACATATTTCAGAAATCGTTACTTCCAGTAAAATTTGACTAACTAGTTTGTTTCTTCCAATGAAACTACCGTCTGTGTTCCAATACTCCACAGAGCAGCAGGCAACCAGCTTCTCCAGGTTCATGGTGAGAGCTATGTTAACAGTCAAGTTCTACCAACTTAAGATCAGCATCATGTTGAGAAACCCAAAATTAGCATGAATAAGGTGATCAGCTGCACTGGTACAGCTTATCTGATCTAGAACAACCGAGGTAAATTAATTTAAACGTACCTCTTTAATTACTTGCTCTGGTTTCTGGACTGACAGCTGCAGTCTTTTTTGTAGAAAAAAGCACTCTGTTTGTCTTGCAACATCCAGAAACTTCTGGATGCACTGATCAACACCTAAACATAAAATAACAAAACAGAAAAAATAGATTCCAAAGAACAAGCTGTCAGGCTGATACTGGTCTGAAAGAAAATCTTCAGATTTACTAAAATGATGTCTTTGTAAAACAAGGATGTGCAATAAAATGTTGCTTGGCAAACTTTCAGAACTTCTTTTAAAGATGCAAGACAACAACTCTTTTCCCCAAGTTTTATTACATTTTTTACTATGAAAAAGAGTGGTAAAATAAATTTGTGGAACTTGGTTGAACAGAGAAAACATTTCACTGCACACCCAAGCAACAAACTCAGTGTAAGATTCTAAAATATGGGCATATTTAGGAGAATATTCTGTGTTCGCCTATTATGCACTACTGTTTTGATAACAAAAACTGTCCCATTCCAGTATATGAATATGACCCAATATCCAGATAGCTGTTTTCAAAATAGCACTTAAGAATCAACTTCAAAAAATTTTCAGAGAAAAGTACACTTCTGAACAGTAGTCAATGGCTATTTTTTAACTTCCCGTTCAGTGTGAGTTACACCTCCCACAGAGGTGCCTGTCATACAAGTCTTAAAACTTCGCTACTAAACCATCTAGGCTTTCCATTCCCACCATTTATTATTGGTTCATATAGCTTCCTAATGTATCACATTAGCTTCCTACTTTTTGAACCATTTATTTCACTGCACGTTAACGTAATCCCACACAACCCCAGGAGCCTGCTGGCACTCAGGCCTTTCCACAAGACCCTGATCATTCCTGGGTGGTTTCCCTTCCATGGGAGCCTCCCACTGCTGTGAACAGTGTTCCACCTGGGAATCACGGAATGATAAAATCATTTAAGTTGGAAAAGACCCTTAGGATAGTCTAGTCCAACCATACACCCAACACTGCTAAACCTACCACTAAACCATGTCTGTTAAGTGTCACATCTACATGGCTTTCAAGTATCTCCCAGGATGGCGACTCAAGCACTTCCCTGGGCAGCCTGTTCCAGTGCTTGACTGCCCTTTCAGTGAAGAAATTTTTCCTAATATCCAATCTAAACCTCCCCTGGCGTGACTTGAGGCCACTTCCCCTTGTTCTACCACTCGTTACTTGGGAAAAGAGACCAAACCCTACCTTTCAGGAAGCTGCAGAGAGCAATGAAGTCTCCCCTGTGCCTTCTCCTCTCCAGGCTAAACCCCCATTCCCTCACCCGCTCCTCATCAGACTTGTGCTCCAGACCCTTCACCAGCTTCGCTGCCCTCCTCTGGACACGCTCCAGCACCTCCATGTCTTTCTTCTAGTGAGCGACCCAAAACTGAGCACAGTATTCAAGGTGCAAGCGACACCAAGTTATGCCAGAGTCATTATTCAAAGACCCTGAAGTAGTTTCTAAACCTCTTTTGGCCTCAAATGACAAGGCACATACACCCCTGGCAAAGCCGAAATGCATCGGCAACATAAGTTTTACGGGAAGCAGAGCCCCCGATCTGCCACCCCAGCCGAGCCCCGCAGCACTCGAGGCCTGCAGAAAAAATGCGTGGCGCATGCAGGGCTCCGGGGAAAGCCGAGCCGCAGCACTGCCGAGCGGTCGGGCGAGCCCGGCACCCCCCGGGGCCTCACCGGTGCGGATCTCCTCCTGGTCCGTGCCGTTCACGTAGTCCTGGCTCACCAGCGAGGCGAAGCAGGCCTGCGAGAGAGGGCAGCGCGGCGGTCAGAGGGCCGCGGGGGCCGGCGCCGTGAGGGCAGCGCCCACCCGCGGCCTCCCCCGCCCGGCCCGCGCACCTCGAACGACGCCTCCAGCTCGTCCACGAGCGTGTTGTTGGGGTTGCGCGGCCCTGTCGGAGGCGGGATGAGGCCAGGCGGGCCAGGCCCGCCGGGAGGCCCCGGCGGCGGCGGCGGCCCCGGAGGCTGGTTAGTGAACATGCCGCTCAGCGCGCCCGCCATGGCGTGCCCTGCCGGCCGAGCCGCGGCCGCGCCTGCGCCGGGAACCGAGGGCGGGAACCGAGGGCGGGAACCGAGGGCGGGAACCGAGGGCGGGAACCGAGGGCGGGAACCGAGGGCGGGCCCGCCCCCGCCGCCTCAGCGCCAGCCGCCCGCCCCGCCCGCCGCCGGCCGGTCCCTCAGCCTGCCGGGCAGCGCCTCCGCCCGAAGCGGCAAGGAGGCGCGGCGGGGCGAGCAGAGCCACCCTCTCCCGCCCGGGCCTCGCCGGCTTCCAGCCCTCCAGCCTGGGAAAGCACCGGCTCCGCAGCGTCGGTTACACAGCCGCCTTTAACACACCCACCCGCGGGCCTGGGTCCCCACCCTCTCCAGAAAACATCACCCCATGGCGTGTTAAATCTGTTTGACGTTCGAACTGATTCAGGGCCACATGTCCCTGCCTGGAGCCTGACAGCCGCACACCAGGAAAGGGGGGAAAGCAGCAGGGTGACAAATGATGGGAGATAGTGGCAGGTTCCCCCTCAAAAACCCACCAAACGCCGAATTCCCTTCATTAGTTTTTGTAAAACAGTTACAGATACACTCTTGCTGGCCCTTGTTGAAGACGCACTATGTAACATAGTGCTGAAGCCATGCTAATCGTACTAATTGCAACAGCTGAGAGAGTCTGATGGCACATCATTTCTACCCTGATACCAACAGCCATCTTACTTTTTCTAAGGAAAAATTTTAAAATGGTATTTTTATAAACAACATTGCCGAGTTACCTTTCACGTCACCTACAATTCATGCAAACCCGAGGCACAGCTGTGATCTCCATCTACCGTCAATACTCTGTCAATCAACACACACACCCAAGTAAGATTTATTGTCTGCAATAATTATACTTACTTTACATATAAAATAGAAGCTCAGATGTTTTCCATCATCATGTTTTGGTACTAAGTATCTTAATAGTTGAAACAGAATATTTTTTATTTTAAATTGCATAATATGAGGTGACAAACCTCAAAGGTGAAATATTCTTACCCAAGTAATGACTTATAAAATGCATTTGGTAGTTCATTGCCATAGTGAAAATATGCTTGGGGCATTCATTTACAGATAGTACTTTAAGATTTTTTTTTCTTAAGGCAGAGTGGGTGATTTTAGAGTAAGTGTTTAATTTGGTATTGTGACTTTCTTGACTTAATCGAGCTGCAAACTCTACTAGTGTTCTTGTAGGCTGCCCTGCCATGCCTTTTCGAAGATAGGGCACCTCATCTTTATTCGACATCACACCAGCTATATCTAAATGAGCCCAGTGAGAGGCATTCACAAATTCCTTCAGGAATGCAGCAGCTGTGCATGCTCCTCCAGCTCTGTGGGAAGCAGAAAAATTGTATTGTTTCTAAAGCAACACCAACAGTGCAAACATTAAATAAATGCACTGAAAGAAAGGGGCACATGAAGGATACTGGCACACCTTACCTGCTATACTTTCCAATGTTACTCAGATCTGCAAGAGGACAGTCTGTTACTTGTTTTGCGTAATGTTCAAAGAGAGGCATTCTCCAAACTCTGTCTCCTGTCAAAATGCTGACCTGAAAAAGAAACAGTGAAAGTTTTGGCTTTTTTTTTTTAACAAAAAACCTACATTTGTAAGCCCCACTATCATGCATATTTTTGTTCAGCTTTGATCAGTATAAAAGTCTTCAGCCCAGTATAATACTATGTATTGGGAAATACACTGCAAAACAAAGCAGTGAATCCTACTTTTTTAGATACTTAAAGTCAAAAGGCAAAATCTAAAGACTGCGCCTTTTTTTTTTTTTCATTTTTTTCCCCCTGACGATACAAACCCTTCCCTGCAGAGACTTCCTTTAGCCATTCCACTTCAGCCACTCATGAGCCTCTCTGAATTTGTCTGTGTTAAGCAAGATCAATTATCTTTTTAACATGAACTAATTACTGTCAGTAGTCCAGAGCTTATGCATATGGAATAAGTTACCAGAACATGCAGATTTGAGATGATGTGCATGCTGTTTGCTGTATATTAAACCTTACTAAAGAGCTATTAATTGTCAAAATTATTTTCAATTAAATACAGTACTAACACCATTCCTAATGCAATAATATAACTTTTAGATTTCCATAAAGTAACACTTTCAGTAACACACAACCTTTCCAGTAATAACTGCTATTACTAAGTTATTACTATGATCTAATAATAATGCAGATGGCCTACCTCATAAAGGTGAGTCCAAAGCCAAGGTGAGTTTGTGAACACTCCAGTCACAGCAGACCCCAATGCAACAGCCATGACACCTACAGACATATACCTTCAAGGCTATACAAAGGCAAAGGTAGACCTGAGCTATTCCTCTGCATCCTGACTCCTCACTTTCCATCTTTAATTCCCATTATCAATAATTTATGAAGTCTGCAAAAAATATGTTAGT
The DNA here is from genome assembly GCF_023634155.1 of Falco peregrinus. Classification (NCBI taxonomy): domain Eukaryota; kingdom Metazoa; phylum Chordata; class Aves; order Falconiformes; family Falconidae; genus Falco; species Falco peregrinus. The sequence goes on from NC_073722.1 coordinate 34,891,459, forward strand.
ACACTTCAATTTTTAGAAGTTTAAACATTGTCAAAACAGGTATATAAACTAGCAGGACAAGAATTCATAAACATTATATTCTGTATTTCGTGAAATGAGATTTTCTGGTTTCAGCTTGATGTTTCTTAGCAATATTTCTAATACAATGCATTCAGCAACAACAGTGTCCTCAAAAAAAAAAAAAGTGTAAATTATATTTTCCATATGGAAACAATAAAAGTGAGTGGACTTTTTCCAGTTTATAGACCTCTACAATTTTCAAGCTGATACTTCCCCTTTTGTGAATTTCACTTGAAAAGGTTTTTGTATGGCATAATTTACTCAAAGTGAAAATCATCTTTATCAAAGTACTAAATTATGCCTAAACCAGAGGGATTATATACGTGTTTATTTTATGCCACAGAACTGCTTCTCTAATATCAACACTCAATCCTCAGTGAGATTAAAAAAAAAAAAAAAGGTAATTTAACAAAGCGATATATCAAAGAGATTTCTACAGGAGCTGTCCTTTTTTACTTGGTGCCCAAGCAACCCAAACACAGAATAATCTGTAGCGGGAGTAAACTCCTCCTCCTGTCATGCCCTTTATATGGGAATACTTTTATACAAGCAAATGATCTTAAAATCAGCTTCCCTTCTGTTTATTGAAACATTTGATCAGTATAAAACATATCAGTGTTTGAACTGGTAAAACAGATGGAACATAATTTAAAGCACTACTAGAGAAAATATAGAAAGCTAATTATTTTGTTTAGCATATTCATTAAGCAACACAGTGGACTCCTGTCGGAACTACTCTTCCATATTTCTTCTCATTTCAGCTAGTGACTTCACCCATGACAGCTTGTTACTGCGGTTCATGAGATGCATACACAAGGCTGCTGGTTTTAAATTTAAAATTATAACCTCATTCATATACAACCGTAGAGATGAAACAATTGAAGCACATTTTATTATGCCTGAAAGTATGCAAACTGCACATAAAATAAAGAGATACTTCAGTCAAACAAACTCTTAGGAAGATGATAATGACTCTATTACCTAGTTTCAGGGAGACCTAAGTTAGCTCACGTAACGGAAGAACTGGTGCTGGCTAGGTCAGAGCTCAGGCAGTCCAGAAGCCATTCACAAAGAAACTACTTTGGCTCCAGCACGGCCATTGCCATATGGACTTGGTAGGATACTTCCACAACCATGCCAGCATCTCTGCATCACTTAGCCCTGGGAGTTGGGAGGGCTTAGCTCAGAAATGGAAGCACTGGGAAGATCTGCAGAAACATCTGCAGGAAGTCTCTGTAGGTTTTCCTGCTCTTTTAGGTTCCAGCTCAGCTGGGCTGGCCCAACTTCGTTGACACTGCTGTACCCTGCATGCAATACCCTCCCTTGTCCTATAGACACAGTGCAGCTGTACAAGTTATTAGAGCATAAACTGTGCTACCTGTTGTCCCGCAACATGTAAAATCATCTCAGCCAGTATTCAGGTTGGCTTTCGAAACAAAGTGCAACTAATCCACAGCCCAATTAATGACAGCAACAAAGAACTGACTTGCAAAGTGAGCTAGGGGGGAGACTGCTTACCTGTTAACGTTGCAGCATTCACAGTAGCCCTTGCATTAAAATTGTGGGCATAACAGAGAGCATCAGCTAACAGCAGTCTTCTTTCTGCATCTGTGTTATCTACCTTCAGGTGCAAAACCAGTAAAAACAGATTAACTACTCAAAATATCCCTTTCACTGACTAATTTCTTACTTACTATTTTAAATAGCTGTCAGGTTGTAAATGCATTGCCACAGGCCCTAGGAACTTCAAGTAATCAAAATTTACTCAAACTACAAAAAAAAAAAAGGAAAAAAAGAAAAAAAGAAAGATACTGATATACAGTTACATTTATAAAATAAAATTTGTAACTGAGGTCAAGTCATCTTTCACCACTGCAACCTCCTCTGTATGCTGGGCCTCTGCACTGCTGACTCCTCAGAAGAGCCTGGAGGCTGGAGATGTGCCCCAGTGGAGCTCCAAATCTCCCAATTGGAGATTGTTACCCCAATGGAGTAACCATGCCCAGAGGGCCGGTTACCATTCCCAGCAAAGCCCCGGGAATCTCAGGGGTGGGTACTGAGCAAGCACAGTGATCTGGCAAATGGAAACTGCAAAGAAGGAGAAAGTTGTCTTACCAATGTCTACAAATATATTAAGGGCAAGTGTCAAGAGGATGGGGCCAGGCTCTTTTCAGCAGGCCCAGTGACAGGACAAGGGGCAACGGGCACAAACTGCAATGCAGATGGTGCCACCTGAATGTGAGGAGAAACTTCTTTGAGGGTGACAGAGCACTGGAACTGGCAGCCCAGAGAGGTTGTGGGGTCTCCTCCTCTGGAGACATTCAAAACCTGCCTGGATGGAATTCTGTGCAACCTGCTCTAGGAGAACCTGCTTTAGGGGGGGGATTGGACTAGATGATCCCCAGAAATCCCTTCCAACTCTGACCATTCTGTGATTCTGTGCCACAAAGAAGCACAGACGCAAGCCTGGAAATGGTTCTTTGTTGTACTGCTTTCTCTTTGGACCTTGAAACTTATTTCCTAAAAAAAAAATATAATAAAAAAAAAATCAATAGCCTCTTTGCTGCTTTCCCCATTCAGGGAAAGCTCAGGATAAATTCTGCAAGATTAATTGCATGATGTGCTCTGAGCTACTGGCACCGTGTTGCTAATTTCTTCCTGGTGGGGGGATGTGTGCCCAGTCTTTTCCCTCAAAGCAGAGGGTGACTGAACTCAGTTTTGGGAGAAGAACCTCAAGGAACTAGAAGGCTCCGCAAGTCAAAGGTGGCAGAACCACAGAAATCCAGACAGACTGAAATATTATGCCATCTACTTCTGCACAAAATCAGTCATCTACAGCACAGTGACTTTCAGTACCATTTAATCTATTATATGAATATGGAACAGTTTGGATTAAATATTAAATATGTATTTTGGATACTGATTTGGAAAGCTCCTTTGAACCAACAGCCCCTATGACTCAGACCTGATCGTACAGAGCAGCTTGGCAGTGTAAAGCCCTTGGTTACGTCAGCAGGAAACTAATACTCTTATGTCTTACTCCAGATAGCGGGGAAGTGTCCTGAAGGGTCTGCTGGAAGCAATTAGTAAGCTACTCATTCTGACTGAGGATCTGTGTTTATAAGCATTGTAACCACCACTTGTGCTAAAACAAAGGCTGTCTAGCATGTTCAGTAAATGCTCATACTTTTCAGCTTTTCCTAGCAATTTATAAAACATGTCTAATCTCTTCAATCTATATTTATATTTGAAAGAATCTTATGATAGGAATTTCTAATTAATAACATGCTTATATATATATATATTTAAACTGCATTTGCACTGCTTATCTTTTTAAAGGGTCTTTTCAAACATGTATTCTGACTGCAGCCTTATAACTTGATTGATTAAACCAATTAACTACAAGTATTCAAAATCCAGGTTTCACATACATACCTGTATTGGTTTTCCATTCTTGGCTCTAACTACATCCCCAGGCTCGTTTGCCTTGCTGCTGGGCATATTTTCACAGAGGGATGCCAAACCTGAGAAAGAAAAAGTGCAGTATTAGTTTCTTTCTCAGAGAAGGTGTAGAACCAATACTTAGAGAAAAACCAAACACCTCCCTAAGAAAACAGTACTATTCTCATCTTGAATTTATGCTGAAAATCCAACACAGTCACTGAAAGATACATGGTCCAATTTTTAATCAGGAAAATTCCTCTGCATGTTGTACCGCCACATACTCCCACCTACACCATTTTAGGCTTTTACCATTTACCACTGCGATTTAATTCTACTTTATGCCCAGACAACTGAGATAAGAGGAGCAATAAATATTATCCTTATGTCTTCCATATAAGAATAATTAGTCACACGTAAAGGGATTTCTTTCTTTCTGAAGATAAAAACTTCTCAAATTAACACCCTGAGCCAGTCAAGCTCATGCTCATTGTAAATAAACATTGTTTAATGTCAAGAGGGGTCCAAGGACTTGCCATAGGACTCCAACCATAACAAGAGCAAATAGAGATGAGCCAAAAAACCAAGAGGGTCAGTTTTAAAAACTCTTAACTATGAATGGGATAATAGGATGAAAGGCACTCACCATTCCTAGGAAAAGCCTGCTCCTGGCACAAGGAATAAATGAATTGTGGACAACGTTTTTTCAGTGGAATTACGCACACAGACTTGCTCCTCAGGTTCTGCCCTTCCCATCCTCTACTTTTAAGGTAAGCTGTGGTGCGGCGGTGTGCTTTGCTGCCCTCTACTGGCTGAAGCGTAGAAGTGACATAGAAGTTCTCAAACTTATCCTAGAAAAGCTCAAACACAAGAAGGAAGTTTATGGGATGTGGGAGAAGGGACAGGCCGCTAGGGAGGAATGTAGGAACATTATCAGAATATGCAGGGAGGTGACAAAGAAGGCTAAGGTCCATTTGGATTTAAATCTGACAAGGGATGTCAAGGACAAGAATGGCTTCTTCCGACATAGGTAGCAAAAGGATGACTAGGGAAAAAGTGGGCCTGCTGCTGAATAAGGTGGGTGCCCTGGTGATGAAGGATACAGAGAAAGCAGAGTTACTGAACGCCTTCTTTGCTTCAGTCTTCACTGCCCAGGCCACCCCTCGGGTTTCCCAGACCCTGAAGGCAAGAGAGAAAGTGTGGAGAAAGAAAAACTTTCCCTTGGTTGAGGAGCATTACATTATAGATCATTTTAGCCAACTTGACACCCAAAAATCTACAGGCCCCGATGGGATGCACCCCCGGGTGCTGAGGGAGCTGGCAGATGTTACTACGAAGCCACTCTCCATCATCTTTGAAAGGTCATGGAGAACAGAAGAGGTGCCTGAGGACTGGAGGAAAGCTGATGTCACTCCAGTCTGTTACAAGGGCAAGAAGGAAGACCCAGGAAAATACAGACTGGTCAGCCTCACCTCCATCCCTGGACAGGTGATGGAACAGCTCATCCTGGATGCCAGCCTCTAAGTGTGGAAGAAAAGAAGGTTATCAGGAGTAGTCAACATGTATTCACCAAGGGGAAATCATGCCCGACCAACCTAATAGCTTTCTATGATGCAATGACTGATTGGGTAGAGGACGGGGTAGCAGTGGATGTTGTCTACCTTGACTTCAGCAATGCTTTTGACACTGTCTCCCACAACACCCTCACAGGGAAGCTCAGGCAGCGTGGGTTAGATGGGTGGACAGTGAGGTGGATTGAGAACTGGCTGAATGGCAGAGCTCAGAGGGTTGTGGTCGACAGTGCAGAGTCCAGCTGGAGGCCTGTAGCTCGAGCAGTGTTCCTCAGGGTCAGTACTGGGTCCCGTCCTGTTCAACTTATCCATCGGTGACCTGGATGAAGGGACAGAGTGTGCCCTCAGCAAGCTTACTGATGACACCAAACTGGGAGGAGTGGCTGACACACCAGGAGGCTGCACTGCCATTCAGTGAGACCTGGACAGGCCAGAAAGTGTGTTCTGCTGCCCTGCTTTGCCAAAGTCAGGGTCAGGATACGCAGTGGGAAAATAGATTTCCAGGCCCCCTTAGCTTAATGTGCATGTACCATCTGGGTCTAGAAACTTCTGTCGCAAATTTAGGTAAAAGAAAATAAAATAACACTATACAATTTGTATTACTGATGGTGCAGTTGGGTGCACAGGACGAATTTCTTTAACACCGTCAGGTGAGACTGTAGTTATAAATTGCATCTTAGCTACAACATGTTGAATCAAATGTATAAAACATGGAATGATACATGGTAAAAACATCAGCATGGCAAGACCATGTAACAAATAAAATAGGATTCGCTTAACCCATGGACGACCAGGGAACCAGGAGAACATGTCAATATCCCAGCCTTTCCACATCTGGACAGGAACATGGGCCAGCTTTTGTATTCCTGCAGTAATCTGTTCAATAATTTTGCTGCCATCATCAATTTTTAAGCAGCAATTAGAATAATTTAGTTTACCACAAACACCTCCTTCTTTGGCTAGCAGGTAATTGAGAACCATGCCATGCTGCAGTATTGCTGTTCAGCATTTGTGTAGCCTGATCTGCCAATAGGTCAAGGGCATGTGCTGTCTCATTAGTAATGATCTCCAGGACAGCTTGCAACCAAATAATGCAATTTGGATTATAGATAGGTTCTTTAGCACCGCTGAGCCACTCACTGGGGTTCCAGGTGGCAGGTCCATAATGTTTTGGGATACGTTGAGGGGTCCACTTCTCTTGGCCCAGGTTTTATTGCTACCACCTGTTATAGAAGTGTCAATGGACCACCGATATCGATTAAGGTCATCATATATCATAACTCCCAAACTGTCTCCATTTTCCCCTGGTAGCAGGAAATAGAAGAGGCGTATATAACCCACATAACATGTTCCACTCCAATTATTTGGTAAATTTCGATAAGCACGATGACCACAAATCCAATAATGACCTTTTAGGGCCCAAGTTCCATTTATAAATGGTCCATCCCCTTTGTGCCTTCAAATTGGAATTACAAGGATTTTCAAAATAAGTGGTGTTTTTTAAGTCCAAAGGGTGCTTAATTTGATTATTTGCCTTTTTCCCTTTAATCCAAAGATCACATTTCCATGCTTCTACTGGACTACTATAGTTACACTTAATGGTTACTGTTTGGTTAGTTATGCCACTGATGGCACAAGTCAAAGGGTCAGATTCCCTCAATACCTTAGCTCCAGTATAGATTGCTACTAGACCAAAAGTTAATAAATAGGTTTTTTATGTCCAGTTTCATTGACCCATGCCCAACTTAGCCTGCGAGGGATAAGTTTTTCATTGGTGGTGTTGTTATACAAACACCATAACATGTCACCCTAAGCATGAAGAGAGTGGTTATAAGTTGAACAATTAATAGGTCAACAGTCTGGAATAATACAATTATTTCCATATTTAAATGTCCAATTAGACACAGTGACCCACAAAAACTCCATTGCTGCTGTTCCGATTCAAACAGTATTCTCCTTTTTCTGGAACTTGGATTTTCCATGGGTTTATCTCTTCATTCCAATAGAATGAGTTATTACCAACGGTTATGTCACTCAAATTACTCACGAGCCATTTTGGGGATAGTGGTTTTGGTGTCCATGGCCAGTCTTTAAATCCTAAAGGACTCCCACATATCCAACAATTAGTCAGATTAAAAGCATCAGCCACCTGCTGGCCTAAAGCTGTAAATCCATCTTGCCACCCTCTGAGAGTGAGGGAGGCACAGGAGCTTCCCTGGATATTAAACATGGTGACAATGGTCGACCAAAACAATGTCTGCAGTGGTATGCCGAACATCCTAAAAATATTAATAAGGCGAATACTGATGAAGCCACACAGACAATCAGCAGCTTCATATGGCTGTTTCTTTTTTTCAGGCAGGCTCCAGAGTCCTCACCTGGAAAAGGAAAACCAGACTCGGTTCCTTCAAAGGAACCAGAAGTAAATTGTTATTAGAAGGGTGGAGTAATCCACCTGGTGTTGATTTTATTCTTTTCCATGAGCATCTTTGCCTTTCCAAGCATATTTATTAAGAGTTTCAGCGAGCATGAGAGGAACAGCTGCAATGGCTGGCATTTCTACTCACACAGGCTGTCCAGGACAAAAAACTTGCTCTCCGGGAGTACTGAGAGTCTGAGACTTTGGGGTCAAAGTCGGGGGTTTAGGACAAAAGGCATTCAGTCGGGGACATCCATTTATTCCCCAGCGATCATTAACTCGGGGAACTGCATCCCAAAGGCATTTCACCCGATGTGGCTTGTGAGGTTTCAGAAATCGTTTTAAGAGTCCATTAGTCCCTTCTACTATCCCGTTAGCTTGGGGGTAATATGAGGTGTGGAATACCCACTTGATTCCCTCTTCCCTCGCCCGCTCCTGCACTTTGGCAGCAGTAAAATGTCTGCCATTGTCTGACTGAATGGAATCAGGTTTTGGGAGGAAACTAAGCTAAATTTTCAGGGCTCACACTGTATTTTCCCCAGTCGCTCGTGGAAACGCTTCAGTTTCAACTAGGCTAGAAATCACTTCCACGCCTGCTAATGCGTACTGCTTCCCTTCTGGCTTTGTAATCTATCTGCCAAGTTTCCCAGAGAGGCTTTTTATCTCTCAAATGAATGGGGGAATCTTCCATGGGGTGTCGCTCTAGTCCAAGTCTACATTGTTCACAAGCTGAAATACAGGTTTTGCTAGATTCCCGAGTGACAGGCCAGCCTCTGGCATGTGCCTCTTTGTATAAATCATTAGACCCTGAGTGGCCACGCTTAACGTGTAACCATTCCAAAAGTCTGTCCCAGTTTTCCCCGGTTTGATTTTCCTGCTGCAAAGGAACAATTCTGGCCAGTTCATCTGCCCTATTATTCCATTCACCTGCCAGTGCCCCTTTCCTGATGAGACGGTACCCACGCTACCGCAAAATCCCCATGTTTGGCAATATCTAAGATTTTTTGCCACTTCTCCTTTTGCCACACTGGCACTCGGTTTACTTCCCAGTTATTCTGTTCCCAAAAAGGGAGCCATTCCGTGCATCCTTTGAACACTGCAAACGAGTCAGTGTAAATGTACACCGGAGTCTTAGCCCCTTCTTAGCTATTAAACACACTCCACACTGCCCCTAACTCTCCCACTTGGGCACTGCCCTCAACCTCGGTAATGATTTCCCTGTTACCATCTACATTAATAGCTGCAGCTCGGTATCTCCATTGTTTACCCTCTCTCTTAGCAGAGGCATCTGTAATCCACACATTCTGCAACTCCTCCGATTTTTACCACAGAAGGGGGAGAGGTATCCCCCTCCAGGGAATTTGTTACTTCCTCTTGGATATTTAACTGTTCAGGGGTGCCTTCAGTGACAGTAAAGGCACTACAATAATGTTCAATCTTAGCATACCATTTTCTCACAGTATCTCTTTGGGCCACCCTGTCGTGGCGGGAGAAGGTGGTGGTGGTGGTGGGAGTTCCTGCTAACACAGGTTTAATTACCTTAAAAGGTAGCCTTAAAATTAGAGGCTGTTGGCATATGGTTTGCTCTGCTTCTCTGAGAGCAACACTCACTACAAACAATCCTTTTTCCCAATTAGAGTATGGTTTCTCAGCATCCTTAAAGCTCCTGGAGTAAAATCCGATCGGGCGGGTAGGACCTTCTGGTCCTTTTGGCCAAAAATGAATTGACAATCCTGAGTGTGCAAACCTCCACTCAATCTGGACAGGGCCAGTGGGGTGAATAGGACCCAAAGCCTGGTGGGTGCTTGCTTCAAACACCAAAAGCTGTTAAAAAAAAAAAAAAAAAAAAAAAAAAAAAAAAGCTTCATCATGGGCTGGAGCCCATTCCAAGCTGCTCCTTTTTGCAGCAGGTCATAGAAGGGCCATGCAATTATTGCAAAATCTGGGATGTGTTTTCTTCAAAAGGCCAATAAGCCTAAGGCATGCTGCAGCTCCTTTTTATTTTCTGGAATTCTTACCTGCTCTAGGGTTCAGGGTGTGTCCTGAGAAATACAGGCTGAACCTCCTCTCCACCATATCCCTAAAAATTTCACTTCATTTGCAGCAGTTTATATCTTTTCCTCTGGTATCTGGAGTCCCAGAGACTCTAAGTGCTGTATAATCATTCCCTGTGTCACCTGTACTGGAATAATTTGATGCCCTCCTATCAAAACATCATCGATGTATTGAGAAACTCTAACTCCCGGTTCTGGGAGAATTTAGGTTAATTCTTGTGCCAAAGCATGGTGTGCTAGGGTGGGAGAACGTTTATATCCCTGAGGGAGTCGAGTAAAGGTATACTGTTATCCCTCCCATGTGAAAGCAAAACGATCACGGTCCTCCTCCTGCAGGGGAACCATGACAAACGTCTTTCACATCAATTGTGGCCATCACCGGATGAGCCTGTTCCTGAATGAGTGAGATTAGCTCAGCTAAATTAGGCACTGCTGCTGTCAAGGGACCACTGTTTGCATTAAATCGACGATAATCTCCACTTTCCATTTGATTTACGAACTGGGGAATTGTATGGGGAGTGAGTGAATGTTAAAAAGCCCTGTTGTTTAAGATCCTCAATGACAGGAGCTATCCCCTCCCGGTCCCCTAATGGCAAGGGACAGGGTTTCACATTAGTCATCCTGGAAAGGGGGAGGGTCGGTGCTGCTTGCAACAGGCGCACTTCTGCCCAGGACGTTTCAGCTAATTCTCTGACCTGAGGAATGCCAAAGGACCATGAATTCCCCTGGGTATCATACTGACGTACGGAATTAGACTCTATAACTCGAAAGTTATAAAGTAGGTATGTTTATTGCGCGCAGATGCACGGGGGATCGCTCCTCCACAAGCGTGCATGCCCAAAGTGACGAACCATCTCACATTTATACAATAAAACAAATGAATATTCAATTAACGCCTATACATATTCGTTACCTAAACCGGCTTACTCTCGCTTCGTATGTTAATTAGCTTATCAGTCCTTTGCCTGGAATGTGGTGGTCTTGCAGGTTTGTAGGTGATTCATGTTCTTGTGACCACCCGATCTTCTCCAGCAAGGAGACTTAGCACTCCCTCCCTCTAGATAGCATTGGAATATCTCTCATCCTTTTCTTATTCTTTTTTAAATAGCCCCTTTGTTAGAGGAAGAAGGGCAGGCGTCTCCTCAAAACTGTAGTTGTCTCCTCAAAGCTGTGTGCCTATGTGACCAGACACCGCACCCATGACTAGTCACCATACCCACATTCCGGGCAGACATATACAATCACAATCGATGTCCATTGTCCCCATTTCACACTATTTCTCCATATCAATACCACTGTCTGCTCTTCAATATTTCTATGCCCGAAAGATTTGTCGGAAAAGAGTCTATTGCAACCTTGGTGTTAACTGGTTCTTCCTCCCCAGGCAACCATAATGTTACCAAGGCCACAGATACTGATTGTGTTTTCCCTACAGCATTTAAGACAATTAGGTTTTTAGACAAAGTCAAAATTCCACATTGCTCCGCCTCACTCTGCATCAGTGCAGTGACTTGTGCTCCTGTGTCAATTAAAAAGGTTACTGTTTTTATCTGTGTTCCTACAGCCACTGGAATCATTTAATCTCCTCTCAAATTTAAGGTGAGTTGCCTAATAAACATCCACCCTCCGTTCCCACCCCCACTTTCGGGGGATGGAGGATCTAGTTTCCCGTTGCCCTCTTTACTTCATCAGCTTTTTCCCCGATGCCTATTGATGGTGAGGCACTAGGGGTTGGCTCAAAACTAACTTTGTGCCCTGACCATGTCTGCACAAGTTGCTCCAATTTCTGGGTCGGAAGCCCATCCGTTAGATCCCGAGGAATACCTCTCTGGAGCCCCAACTGCCACCATTCCTGTCCGCTTAGGGGTCTCCCTCCCCCAGGATCAGTAAATCAGACCGATTTAGAATTCTGACTTCCCTGAGGCTGTGCTAACCATCCCTCAGCTTTTCCCACAGTTCATATGGCTCTTGTTTCGGGTCTTTGCCAGGATCCACCAATGGGACCGTATTTTCTCCCAAAGTTAATTAGCTCTTGGGCAACTTCCCACCATGTAACTCTGTCTGATATGGGGTATTTTGTATCTTCCCTTGAAGCTGGATCCCAATGGGTTTTAAAGAATCAGGAAGTCCTCGAATTAGAGGAGTCATCCGTACTGGGTCCACAGGCACCACCATGGGAGAGCCCTGGCGAGATTCAAGCCTTCTGTCATACATCATCTGCAGACAAGCTGCCTTTTGTACACTTTCTACCAGCTGATCCATCGTACCGTGATGGCTGGGGGGGTCTTCCCTCTCCAAAGGGTTCAGTCCCCCAGCCCAATCCGCTGCCCTCTGTGTTAATGACCTTGGAGCTTGATGATTGCCAGTAGTTAAAAACACACCTGGACCCCAGTACCCTTCTGCTTCCTTCTCTGACAACAAAATCCTGTCTCCTCCTGACAAGGACACTTTCCAAACATTCTGTTTCGGATTCCTTTGGAGTCCTTGCTAACTCAGTCGCTGTAAACGGAACCTCTTTAGTAACAATTTGGTGACAATTTGGGGACAAATGTTGTCTGTTCATATAAATACTCGGTCTTAACTAGGGGATACGTGTGAGGAGGGTTTTCTGCTGCCTTTTTTGCTCTATGTAAATCCCCCTGGGGATATACTTGTCTAATCCCTTTCTCTGTTAACTTCGACTCCACCTCCCCAAATAAGTCACTTTTATTTCCACAATTCTTCTCTTAATGTGTCTTTTAACAAAGCATTCTGGTTTCTCTCCTGCTCTAATAGCTGTTTTGTCTCCTCTAACTGCTCTCTCAGTGTTTCAATCGCCATCCTCAAGGAATCTATCACAGCATCATTTTGACACAATCTTTGCCTCCTACCTTCCATGGCTGCTGCCAAACTTGCTCCTAAAACTGCACAAATTACGGATTTTCCCTTCCCAGGCCTAACTTTAGCCTCCTTCTGCAATATCATGATCCTATCCACTATACTCTGCGGTTGGAACCAGTGATTTTTTGCCCATTCTCACCCTTGGGGAGCTGGGTGAACATGATAGGTTCCCAAAAATTCATCCAGTTTGTATAAATCTCTGCCCCATGCTTCAGTGGAGGAAACATCACAAACATCTCTAGAAGTGTGGGCACCCATTTCACTAAAGAGAGGTTATTCGTCCTGAGAGGGCCTTACTGTAAATTCTCTACTACTACCCATCCCCTTCACTCTCAGGAGGTCACACCTTTAAACTTCTTTAGAGACTCATCTCTTGTTCAGTTGTATCGCTTCGTCCTTCTCCGGCTGTTTTCCCTGTGGACAAACAGAACCGCGGATCTGGACTCTGCACTCACTTCATACCAAGGTATGTCTCAGGCACACACACACACACAAGAGTCTCTCATAAAGAACCTGGAACTTTCTGTTTCACCGAGAATCCTCCGTGATGCCAATTAAAATGTCACATGCTGGTCTGAGACCAGAGCGTGGTTCTGTTTGTATTCTCAGGAACAGAATTAAGACTCAAAACAGAGTCAACAACCAAGGAACTTTATTTCCCCAACAATAAATCTGCGAATGCAAAGGGAGAGAGAGGGCGAGAGATAAATAGAGAAGAGAAGGAAAGAAAGAAGGAAAGAAAAGGAAAGAGTTCAAAGCAATAGCTACCACCCCGGAGCTGCGGCATCCCGACAGTCCGATTCATTTCCAAGTCCGGTGGGGAAATGTTCCATTCCATGTTAGTTGGTTCCATTTTTTCAGAGTTGTTACAAGCTCTTTCTGCTCAAGCACACCCTCCACCCGGCAATGATGCATGTGCCCAACATTCCTCAGGGGCCTCCGGGCACCTTGACCCCCCTGACCCCAAGTCTGGGCACATGCACAGGGGTTTGGTGAAGTTTTGCAGGATCAGCCTCCCCCGTTGCTCCATGGAGTCAGTCTCCTAAATCTCTGTGGTGGCAGTGGTATTATCTTTCTGCCTTATATAGTTAGACCATTCACTGTGGCGATGGCATGAGTTTCCTGCCATAGCAACGTTGAGACAACACATCTGCTGTGGCAATGGTGGGTCTCATGGGCACAGTCTCTTACACTGTGTCAGTGTGTGTCTGTGTGTCTCTGTATGTGCTTCTATGTCTATGTGTCTGTGTGTGCCTGTGTGTGCCTGTATGTGTCTGTGTGTGCGCGTCTGTATGTGTCTGTGTGTGCCTGTGTGTGTCTCTCTGTGTCTGTGTGTGTGTATGTATATCTGTGTGTGTGTGTTTGTGTCTCTGTGTATGTCTCTGTGTTTGTGTGTGTGTCTCTGTGTCTGTGTGTGAGAATTCCATGTAATTCACTTTTCTTTCCAACTTCTGACTTGCCCCCAGCCCCTGCTCAGTGCCTCTCAAACCCTTCAGGTTTCATTAAATAAAATAGGATATCATATTTCTTGTAGGTGCTTTCATGCAGGTATGATTTCTTAATGCTTGTGTACTCGTCTCTGGATGTTGAATCAGTGGTTTTCAGGAAAGCAACATAGTGGATGTAACTGGAACGGGACCAAGTGTAGAGGCATGAAGCTGGGTTAATTAGCATTGATAATATACACAGCTGTGGGCTGGCTTCAGGGGCGGTGGGTTGGCCGATGTAGATAAGGTGCAGCTGTGGCTGGTTCTGTTAAATGGTTGAGAGCCAATGAAGAGGGAGCAGCCGAGGAAGAAGCAAGGGGAGAGACAGTGGGTCCTGGATGAAGTGAGTTGAGGAGAAGGTGGTGGAGGGACTGGTATGAAGAGTGTGTTGGCATGAGATGGTAAAAGACCTTGTTGCAGCTTGGTAGTGGGGAAAGTGCTGCAACAACCAAGTTCCAGAACTGATATATTGTTTTCAAATTTGGAAAATGATAGCATCTACATAAAATAGATTACTGTAACTATTTTTATAGAAGCAATGCATTTAGAAACCTGTTCCTTTTAGAGAACTTAATAGTAGTAAGATCCAGGGGCAGTGAATCTTGCCATTAATTATATCAAGCAAAAGTTTTGTCACTGTTTTCAGTGGGGGAAAGATTTTGCTTGGACACACTTGAAACAGAGAGACTAGGTTAGTTTTGAAGCCACTGTCACTATTAGAATTTAATGGAATGTCAAACCTACTGTTAGGAAAGTACAGTGGAACTACTGTGGTAGATAAATGCATTGTAACCTTTTGACTTAAAAGGTGTTGGAAACAACTGTCCATTTTTGAGCTCTAATTAATGAACTCTGCTTTGGACAACTGCTGTAGTGGCTCAGATTTATAATGATCTAGACAAAGATGTCTGGTGGTATCACTGTTTTGATCTGTCATGTAATTTTTTATCTCCTAACCAAAGTGGATGAAGGGAAAGGCAAAATTTGTTCACAACTTGTTTGACACAAGCTATTTACTGTATATGTGTGTTTAATTTCTTACCTCTTGAATGCTTTGAGTTGTGTATTAAGCATATCCTAGCTTGGTGTATGGCAAACCTAGAGGAATTGCTAATTGGTTGATTTTGAGCATTATATAGCTATATCAATTTCCTTTGTATAGTCATCGTAAGTTCTTATTTTTTTTAGGTGCAGTGCTAAACTACTGAAGAATGTGATTCTAAATTATCTAAGTAAAAGGCAAGAGAGAAATACATGATGACAGTTCAGACTGACACGTTAATCGTCAATGTTAAAAATAATCTTCTAACTTCTCGCTATATCTCCGAAAAAATCTGAAACCTTCAAAAGCATAGGAAGCCTGGCTTCCTTCTTTTATGTAAAAAATTTTGCAAGAGAAGAAAGAACATGTCTGCTTCTAGGCCTCTATGGTTTTACAGTGAAATGTTGTTTCATCTGAAATGTTTTATTTCAGTGAGCAAACAAAAATCAATTGGGTATCCTCTCTCTCCCTAACCATACCTGCAAACTCAGTCATATTCATTCATTGGTACAAGCGGAAATGACAGTTCATGTCTTACTGAGGATAGACCAAGTTTTAAAAATACTTTGAGATACTAATTAAAATTAATTGCCATAAGATCTTGCTTAGGTCATGGATGTAATATTATGCCAAGAAAGTGAATTTCCTTCAGTCTGCATGTGATTCTTCATTCATGAAACATGAGTTTTCATTTCATTCCTTTTGAGCTGCTTAAGTCTGTTGCACTTTATAACTTCAGCATCTATATGTATTTCAGTTTTGACTAATCATTTCTAATACTTAAAGCTTCAAGTAAACTTATGCTGCCAGTAAGAATGACCAAACTAGAAAATAAAACACAAACTGAATTTGTCCTAATGACTTGGAAAAGAAAACCTCTGATGGATGCGAATTTTTCAAAGTACGCGGCCAGTTTCAATGTCAAATGGTGGGAGTGGAAGGGAAAGAATTGCACTGATAAGCTATTAACTTCCTCTCTTAACTGGAACAAGGAGAAACAATCTTTGTGGGCTTGCCCCTGGGAAAGCTGCAGATGTGATTATCGCAACTGTAGGCCTATCAATATTCATCCTAGTCTAACCCCTTTTGCAAATAAACTGAAGCAAAACTATATGCAATTATTCACACTTAGTCACTTAACAGTGAGTTTTAAAGTTAACGCGCATCTATTATTTCATTTCATTATTTATTTCATTATTTCATTATTTATTAAAATTATCAGTATGCTTATTTCTAATAATAACTACACTAGAAATTCTACTAGCATCAGATGCTGGTGTATATAAATGTTGCAGAGCCAGAGGTTGATAATGTATAACTCCTGTAGTTAAAAACTCTGGTAGTGTTAAGAGTTTGCCTGGGGCCCAGAAAGCTGTTCCATTTGTTTTGCTCTTGGGCTTTCATGTTGTCTTCTGTCAAGGGGGTTAATAGAAGAAGTGATTTTGGGCAGTGTATTCTCATCAGGTGCCTTCCAACTAGATGCCCCATTGTATAAAATGTAAGTCTTTAATCATCTGCAGTAACAAAGGCAAGCATCTGTTTTTTGCTGAAATGCATGAGATTGAACATCTCTGATTGGAAAATAGCCCCTTAAAATAAGAGAGTTTCCTATGGAAACACTGTCTTATTTTTTCACTAGTGGTATTTGTCTTGGAAAATCTTGATAGTTTATTTAGAATATTTAAATAGTACATACCTATTGCTGCCATTTAGTAACAGAAGAACCCCAAAACTAATTTCACGCTAGATAGTATCATACATTTTTGGGGAGCTGATCAGTTTTTGGACAAGTGATTCTAGTTAGTAATTTAATCTGCTGGTAAATGCTAATTCTTCATATTATTTACCATCTTAAATATGTTAGTATAACAATGGAAATCTACTTTTATGAGCAATTAGAAAACGTGTTTCAGATGAAGCATGACAGTGGTTTTCTGTAGCCTATAGTGTATGGATTTGAATTGGCCTGGTATGCTGTAAATACATTGCTAATCCTTACAGCTGGCAGTCTAATAGCTCTGAAGATGTCTTTTATATTCTGTGGCTGGGTCTTGCTCAGATTATTGAAACGTTTAAAAAATCATGATGTGCCTACATTCTGGATTTTATAAGCAAGAAAATGTATTTGTCTAAGTACAAGGAAAGAACCTGAAAGGCTACAATGGGATTTCTTTTTTTTTAATCATCTCTTGCTGATGATTCATAAAATATAATGCAACACTGAAAAAGGGTCACACGCATTTTTTGGGTCTGCTACACTTGTTAAATAATGACATATATGTGCTTGACTTGCCTAAATGAGTAATGTGTTCTTGAACAAATAATTTTACCTTTCATAATATCTAACATTTCATAATCCAGTGTTAGTGGATACTTCGTTACATTCAACAGAAGCCAAATCTAGTACTTACTCTGTACCAGAGGATTTATCAACTCTGAGATCATTATAATGTCCCCTTTGCCACATAACTGAAGCTTAAGCAGCAGGTTAGGGCAACATTCTAATTTTTCCCATTTCACTTGAAGTAGTTAAGGATATTGATTCCTTGTTGACTTCTTTCTTTTTTTTTTTTTTATGTATCTTTCCCTCTTTTACACTTTTTTTCCCCTTGCCTCCCCTTTTTCTTCCACTACTTATTCTGTGCTATTTTTACCTGTAGGTCTGGAAAAAGACAAGCTAAGTGAGTTTTCCTTTCTCATTGCAAACTTTACAGCTTTCAGAATGCTCATCTCCGCTAACAGACTCAAAGCTTTTGCCTTGTTGCTGAGAGACCCCATCTCCTGACCTTACAAGCTCTGCTTGTTGAGGCTGACAATTTCATTCAGTGCTACTGAGAAATGCAGCAAATAGCAGGGCTGGCTTTGTGGATAGAGATGTGCATTTTCAGGATCGGGGGAATCTTGAAGATTAGTGTAAAAGGTACCGACTTTGACTTGGTGTTCGGAGAAGAATCAGTG
This sequence comes from Falco peregrinus, assembly GCF_023634155.1. Lineage (NCBI taxonomy): Eukaryota > Metazoa > Chordata > Aves > Falconiformes > Falconidae > Falco > Falco peregrinus. Next base: position 34,909,371 of record NC_073722.1, read on the forward strand.
CATCAGTGAGAGCTGTGGGCTGGTTTTGGAGTTCTTGTTTGTGTATTTGTTTTCTGCTTCTTGGTTTTTTTTTTTTTAAATTTTTTAATAAGCTGCTCATGTTATCTGCATGGCAGGATGCTGTGGTTTTTGGAGCGATGGTACTTGGTCTAGTAAAACACAGGAGAGTGGTAGTATTGCTGACTGCATGATCAACTCAATCTCATTAAAGCTTGTTTATATATTGCATGACATAGAGGTAATTTACATTTGGATTGTAGTATATGCTAGTGATTCCTCCTGTTTGGCACTGCTGAGTAACATAATGTGATGGTTGTCCAATAGGTAGTGTTTCTTTAAGGCCTTCTTTACAATCTTATGATATTCTGTAGCGTAAAAATGAATAATAACAAAATTCATCAGAGCAGCTATTTCAAAGCTGTAAAAAAAAAATCATGGTGAAAACCTGTTGAAACATGGGTCTTTGTTTTTTATGTTCTTTATGAAAGTTCAGAGATCAGAGGTGCTTTTATGCTCTGACCGCTGGTGCAAAGCTGACAGCAAAAGCTACCCCTGCAAACAGAGGACCGTGGCAGATGTTTTCTGCTGTCTGTCCAAGGCCCTATCCTCCATGTGTTCAGTGACCTCAAGGGCGCTGCCCGCGGAGCCCCGCGCTCGGGCACCGCCGGGTTCGGTGTCCTGCAGCGCCGCGAGGACGCGTGGGCGACAGGTTCGTGGCAAGCTCCCCTTTCACAAGGGCTGGCTAAAAGAGCAGCGGTTCTCCAGAGCCACGCGTTACTAATGCAACACCCCTACATTTTCTCAGCAACAATTCCACATTTGAAGCGCTTATACATAAAGACCCATCCCGGGCCGGCCCGGCTGTGCAGCCCGCCCGTGCAGCCCGCCCGCTCCCCGGCGCGGCGCCGCCCCAACCGGAGCGGGTGCGCTGCCGCCCGCCGCTGCTGCCGCCGCCGACCGGGAGGAGGCTCTCGGTCGCGGTTCGTAAACGCTGCTGTAAACGACTTTCCGTCACTTCGGATCTCCTTTCAGTTGTAACTTCGCTGAGAATTCACGAGCAGAACGCAGTTTTTAACTAGAGAGCGTCTGAAAACAGTTTGTCTCCTAACATCCTGCTTGTGCGTTACTATTATTCTGCCTTTCCAGTAGCCTGTGGTAGTTACCTCTGTTCTATTAAACACAAACAAAAAACCCAACCAAAACCCAATGACTACATGATCTGCTTTTAAAGTGAGTGGAAATCCCTTTTCTTTGAGGAGGAGAGTGAAGGCGGGTTGACTGTGGGTCTCCCCACAGGGCGTGCTGAGTGTGCGTGTATCTGCCTCCCTGCAGGTGGAGAACAGGTAGGTTAAGATCTGGTATGTCATGGGGGAGTACAGGGAAGACAGCACGGTTCCTAATCTTAGACAGGAGTTTCTTGAAGTCAAAATTGTCGATCTTGATTGAAGTCACTGTCCCATCACAAAATTAGCCACCTTTGTGTGCTTGATTACAGCTGCTTTGGCTCAGGAGTGAAGTTTGTATTGAACCCTGTGCATATCAAGTCAGTGCTAAGTAAGAGAATGTAATGCAAGGACCGGGAAGGCATGTGGGAGGTAGTACTGTTGGCTGAACTTGTTTTATGAAACTGCACCCTGGAAAAAAAATATATTTCTCTAAGCATCTCTGAAAAGGAAAGGCAATTGCACCCAAGCCTTCTAAAAAGGCCTTTCTGACAGGTCTTCATTAATTGCAACAAGGGGTTGTTATTAAATCACTAACAAAACTGGCTCATACCCTTACGCAGAAACTGGAGAAACTAAATCCAGTCATCTTGGCACTATGTGCATAACCTACCTCGCCTTAGCCGTAGAAAACCAAACAATACTTTTCGGGGGGGGGGGGAGAAGGGAGAACGCTGGGGAGAGGAGAGCAAAAAGAGCATGTCATACCACTTTCACTGCTTATGACTTTTATTCCAGTTTGGCTGCAATACAAGCTTCTAAGGCTCTACCACTGAACACAGCTTAGCCTTAGAGGTAGGGATCTTCATTGGGTTTGTGAGTTATCTTGAAGGTTGTATTCTCTCCATTGCTTGTTTTTACAGGTTGCTCTGTATTAACTTCTGCTTTTCAAGAGGGGAATAAGGTCTGGAGGGATCCATGTAAAATCTGTGTTGTGGAAGGGAGACTCCCTATATAGTTTTCTGCCCTCCTCAAAAGATTTTGCTGGTCTTTATCCAGAATGTGTTTCACAGGGTCTGCAAACTTAAACATGCTAAGGTGCCTGCTGACCTGCAGTACAGCTTGGTTATCCAAATACTCCAAATATTGTGAAATGGGATATTATCTTTCAGTAGACCTTATCAAGGTCTTTATTATGTCCTTGTGTTCAGCTTCCCTTATTTTCCAGCAAGTCTTTGGAGAACCTCAGATTCTCAGTCCCTCTGAAAACCTGAGAGACTGCTGCTCTCCATTGGTCTTCAGGTCAGCACACCCTTATACACAGATACAGGCTTAGGAAGGCTTTACAGTATCTTGCTTGCCCTAAAATGGTAGGGAAATATAAGGAATTTTTATTCTAGTGACTTTAACTGTGGTACAGCATGAGGTTGTGATGCAGGTTGTGATTTGGAAATAAACCTGGGTAAAAATACAACATTTTAAGTGAGGATTGTGTATAATGTTACAACATCATTTTCCACTCAAAGTATTGCTGATTTCAGCTTGTTTTGGAAATGTTGTGTTTTAAGCTGGAGCTTGTAAACTGTAGTCTGGGATCTTGAAGAATAGCTCATATACCTTCACAAGGGAACACAGTGAGAAATTTTTGCCCCTGTCAGTCAGAGACCCTCACACTCTGCTCTTCTAAAGAAAATAATGTGTAATAGTACATAGCATAAAAGTTCTTTCAGTTCTAAAATCCTTTCCTTGTAATAAAGGAGAAACAAATGTGTTACTGAAGTCTTGTCTGGACTTTTTCTAGTTTCACGTGCCATCTCCTTGTACGGTATTCTCTGCTTCTCAAACTAAAATCTTATGAACTGATTTTTCATGCAGATCTGTTTGTGCCACTGCCAGCCAGCATGCACTGAAAGTTGCAACAGGCCAGTACATACTATTTATTTCATAGAAACAGTGCTAAAAATGTGAAAGTGATTTGTGCAGTGCTTTTAATAGCAACATAGTTGCATTAGTTTGTGCATGTTTCTGTTATCAGTCAGACTTCGCATATAGGATGATAGTGCAGAAGCACTGGTTTTTAAATTGCCACCTATATCCTATATAACATTAGTTTTCCTCTATTTAGTAATTTGCTCACAGAGATATTCTTGGTAAAAACAGAGCAGTTGTAAGGGTGATGCAAATCTTACTGGTGATACTGGCTATTGTGGCCCATGACTGGCTGCAGGTAAATAGTAATGACAGATAGGTGTTGGCATCACACAGACTCACCTGGATTATTGTCAAGAGAATTATTTAGTCCTGGTGGTTGATTGTTTCTCTCTTTCTAAGCTTATGAAGTAGTCCAGCAGTTGTTTCAGATGTTGTTGAGGTGGGTAGGCAGTGGCTCAACAAAGTTGCAGTAATCAATTTTCAAGAAAGTAAAATATACTGCTATTAGTAATCAAGGGGGGAGTGTGTTGGAGAAGGTTGGTTCCAAAATGTTGCTTGTGAAATATGCAACATTTTGGTGATCTTTGAAAAGAGGAATGCTCTTGAGTATGGCAGAAAACCCTTTTTTGTGGTGTCGAGTAATTTTGACTTTGGGTAAGAATCCTGTTGCTAACAGCGAAACTGGTCAGGGCATTGTCAGATATCCTTTAGTTCTGTATGAGAAAGCTAGTGCAATCATTGAAGTTATTAGCATTGGGAAAGAGAGTTTAATAGAAGCATAACTGAATGAAGGGATTGCTACTGGAGTGGAAAAAAAATAGTGACTATTTTGCTATCAACATGTATTTAGGACTTCATATTTTTATTAACAGAACAAGTAAAATTTCAGAGGTATCATAGCTAGACATGATTTCTTTATCCTGAATACTAATTAATTTTACTGAAGCTTTTGTGTTTCCTTTTGTCCCCAAACCCAATTAAATTCATTGGCAACATCTCTGTACTGAGAGGTAAAATTTTTTAACTGACTTCAAAAACTATAATTGTTCCAATAGAGTAGTAAAGACATTAATTGGAAATTTTCTTCATCTTTCAGTGCAAAAGTTGTATGGGTTGTGAGAAATGGACATCACTAATCAGCATGTTTTGTAGATATGGACTTTCATATTCTCTTCTCTTTCAGTAATAAAAATACAGTTTCAAACCCAGTTTTATGTTTGTAACCTTTTTTCTTTTTCCTAAGTTGGGAAGAAACTATTACCTACCTCTGCTGGTGAAGGTGTGACTTCAAATGCAGAAAAAAATGTTGAATGTAGTCACTCTGCAGGTCACAGGGTTTGAATTTCAAGATTAATATTCCTCACTCAAGTGATGCTGGTATGATGAATGTTGAGGAGGTCCTGTTAAATTGCTGGTCCTACAAGATTTCCTTCCTTTAGCAAAGAGAAGCAGAGCTGTTAGCTCCTATGATGTAGACGGGTTGCAATGATAGAAAGCACTTTTTGAAGCAAAAACCCTAGGCAGAAGTAGGGGGGGGAAAAAGTGTGCTCTGCAAATTTGTACTGGTGATGGAAGGCAGCAGCAGGAGTAGACCAGGAAAGTGCTTAACTGAAAAAGATGAAACTGAACTTCTTGGACCAACTGCTTTCTTGAAAAGAGACTTGGAAGAGTAAGATTTATCTGCTTTTTTATTGATTATTTTGGCAGTCAGGAAAAAATATCTTAGTTTGTTCTATGTGACTTTTTTTAATTTCAAAACACGATCCCAATCAACAAAACCAAAAACTTTTCTGACCACGTCAATGTCAGATCTTTCATACCAGAAAACTGTTTAAGTCTGTCTGAAGGTACTGATATTAAACATCATGTCTGAAATGTTTGTTCATAATTTGCTACAGCCTGGAGGATGGCATATATTTGGATCAGGTCCCCTGCCACAGTTGTCTTTGAAGAAAAGTGTGTTTTCTGAACAGTTCTACATTGATGACCCAATAACGTACCAAATATCGGCACAGCGTGGCACAAATTGTCCCTTTTTGAAGGCAGGTGCAGTTTGTGAAACTGTACCATAACCAATAGGCCTAATGTTTTTCTATTTTAAGACTTGAATATCTTCAAGTACTCTCTTTGGGCCTCTGGTTACCAGTCTCCCAGACCTCCATGCCTACTGGGAGAGTGTGCGGGAGAGAAATGCTTCCTATGTTAGAGGAAGGTGGAATTAGACTCCATGTAAGCAAACTGAAACTGCTGGATGTGCATCCATATTGCTGCTGTTGTGAGTGGCCTATTCCCCATCTTTTTTGAAAGCTTGTGGTTATGAGAGGTCTCCAGTGACTGGAGAATGGTAAATAACATGCTTTCTGGGGTGGGGGGGGGGAAAGGTTATCAGGGAACTGTACACAGGACAGTCTCCCCTCAATTCCTGGGAAGATGATGGAATAAATCTTCCTGGAAGCCATTGCCAGGAGCAGGAAGGCAAATAGGGTGTCTGAGAACAGCCAGTGTGACTTTACCAAGGGCAAATCATGTCAGACTAACCTGATTATCTTCTGTAATGAGACAGCTGGCTCTGCACACAAGGGGAGAACAAGTAAACAGTGATGTTTACCTTGACTTAATTGAGTATTTTGACATGGTTTCTTACAGCATTATAGACTGGTGGCCACAGTGTGGGTGGGAAGGCTGCTGCACTGTATCTTTCAAAGAGCAAAGGTGAACAGCTTGAAGCCTAATTAGTAGCTGCTTACAAGTGATGCACTTTGGAGAATGACACGAATGCAAATATTGCTCAACATTTTCATCATTGTTGTGGATGGAAGATACCCTTATATTTGTAGATGACAGTGAAATGCATAGGGGACGGAGGTGGTCCATATGCTGGGCTATACATGGGGCTCACATTCAAGGGAACCTCAGCTAGCTGTGGGAGTGGACCAAAAGGCACCTGGTGAAATTTGTTAAGAATGGCCTTAAAGTCCTGTAGCTGGGCTGGCATAACCTCATGCAACAGCATAAGCTGATGAATGGCCAAGAAGCAGCTCTTTACTAAAGGACCAGAGGGTGAATGAGAATTTAAATACGAGTCAGCACTGTGTGATGAAAGCTATATGTATGCTTGGTGGCCATGGTACCTGCAGCCAGTGTAGCAAGGGAAGTGATTTTTACCCCTTATTCAGCACTTGAGATTGTATCAGGTGAGTACTGTGTGGAGGTACATCCATTGTTCCCCCCCTACCCATAAGGAGATTGCTAAACTGGAATATATTCAGCAGATGGCTATCAGAATGGTTAAGGGGATGGAGCACAGTGGAGATTTATACTCTTGAAACTACCAAGTTCTTATTTTATAGAGGAATGGAATATATACAATTATTTAATACAAAATGGTCATTAAAAATTGTGTGCTTTTAACACCTAAGATTGTGTGGGTTGAGAAATTCTGGTGAAAACAGAATCTAATACCTTTTCTAGGAAGCACTGTGGAAAGAATACTATTCTTTCTAAACATATAAAGGTTAAGAAAAATAAAGCAGTATCTACCCTTGGTATTCCAGTTTGCATTATGAAAAAGATTAAAAATAAACAGATTAAAGGAGTTTGATTGGCTTATTCAGTATTCTCCTTTTACACTTATTCTAGTCTGCTTTGGTTTCCATAGCTACTAGTTTAATCATGATGCACTGAGCTATTTCTAATTACAGTATATGCCATCATAAAATTAATTCTTTTAGTATCTTAAGTAACAAACAGCTTGCAGCTTGTTCTTTGGCATTTTATTACCACAAATCCTGAAGCAGCATATTAGCACATCGTATTTAATGTATTTTCAATTTTATTAAAAAGAAAATAAGTCTTCAAATATATACCTGCTTAGATCTGTGTCAAGGGAGACACATTAAGAAAGGAATGTATTATGCCCAAGGTTGATGCATTAATTTCAAATTATAAAGCACTTCTAAGTGATCACTGTATACTGTAGAAAAGACTTGCTGTGCTGAACATCCAATATAATCCAGTTTTGTTCTCTAGTTTTTATCAATCTAAAGTCTCTGCAATATCTTTAAATTCTCCTTAGGCAAATATATGATTTTCTTCCAAAATAAAGAGAATGAATTAGATATATCTTCTGTCCTGAAGAACTGGCAATATGCAGGACACTGGTTCTGTGACTGAGTGCAGGTGAAGCAGACATAGTTCAGTGAGAAGTTATTGTAGTGCAGTGATTGTGAGATAGGTCACAAATTACAAAAGGCTAGATTTCCCAAGAAGTGCTAAAAATGAACAGTACAGAAGTCAGTGGCAACTGATGATCAGTGCTGTCAAAAGCCATGCCAAGACTTGCTGATATTCGTTTTCTAAATGAAACTGATATTTGTCTTATTATTTTACCTTATTAGTGTACAATCTTTATGTCAAAAATATTTATATTTTATTTTCTTATTGAGCTGTCTTCCACCTCCGAAGCCCTAGCTATACTAACACATTATCTTCCCAAATATCTTTCTGTGCTGTAGAGAGAATAGAATGAGGACTTTTTGCATTGTGACTGCTGTCTGACAATAAAAATATGCTTAATCAAAATGTCTTCTCAATCTTTTTGACTGTTAATAATTTGTGTTATTAGGAATCCAAAAGAGTCTTTTTTTAAATGTTTAGCATAAAGGTAGAGACTTGCAGAATTTGAACTGGAGTTAAAATTCAAGGCTTTTTGAAATACATAATTTTTATTAAAATATTAATTTAATATTAAAAAAGCTAAACTATTTTTACAAGTGTTGCTATACATGCCATCCATTTATAAAACCTGGAGCTAAATGCATTGAACAGCTTCCTGTTTGCTATGTGGTGAGTGTTCTGGCAGTTTACAACTTTTTATGTTGTTTCATTGACTCACCTAAACATTTAGTATGCATTAAGAAATATGGTGCATACGAAGAGCTAATTTAAATAATCCTAAAATTGAGAGAATCATCATTCAGGCTGGTGTACAGGTGGCTTATTGAATGTACTTAACTGATGCATGTTTTTACTCTTGTTACTGGCTTAAGACTGATGTAGATCTTTCTTCTGAGTTTCTTCTAATTAGCAGGAAAGAATAGATCTGTTAGGGGTGAGATTCTGCTTCCTGTGTGAGAAACTTACATCGGTAGAACTTGTTTAAAACCTGAACTCCCACAAATGAATGATTTTGATATTAATCTTCCCTTTGACTTAAGAATGTTTTTCTGTGAGCAAAGGAGATGAATTGGGATCTGAATACCTTTGTAAACAAGATCTAGAATGATAAACTTTTAAAAATGATGCACTGAATTTGCTTGTTTTACAGGTATAAACTATGTGTAATAAGTATAGAAAGCTTATGTTCATATTTCCCTTCAACAGTATTTGGACCATGAAATAGGCAGAAGAACCAGTGTCCTCCCATTTGCTTCTTCTACAAAACATCCTTGCTATATTGTATAGTGAACTCTGTCTTTTTATATAATGTGTGTTATAGGGTTGCAGTTCTTAAACTTTGCCCACCTTTATTGATTCAGTCACTTCTGGATTAGCTTTTACATGTATATCGAAAGATGCTATGCTTATTGTAAGATAATAATGATTCTCTCATTACTGATTTGGAAAATCATATACAGATTATGATTTTTTTTTAAATGTTAAATCTGTATTGCTTCCTCTTCAAGGTGGCTGCTTCTTCTTCCTTCATCTCCAGACTTTCTGAGGTTTCTTATGTAGAAATCTACCTGTATGAGAGGACTGGTCTACTAGACCTTGAAGGTATTTTCTTACTTTCTGAAATATATACTTTTTTCAGGGACCTATTTCTGGTCTTGCATTGCAACAAGTTAGAATATGATTTTAATTGAACAATGTAAAACTATTTCACTTTCTAATCTGTAAAGTATTCTTTAAGAAGGTGAAATACTAATGTGGTTAAAAATGCAGTTCTGTGAGCAGTGTAAAAGTTCTATTTTACCAGTACTGTTATAGCTACTAATCTAAATTGACCTGGTGATAAAAGTACCGAAGCTAAAAGAAACAGATGGGAAAACCAAAAAGTGAGTTTGCTATGTGTGATGCAGAATGCTTGGAATGTTTTTCTTTGTGTTCTCTCAGCTGTTGGGCACTCACATTATGTTACTATCAAAAAGTGCTGTTGTAATAGATTAGAAAATAATCAACAGAGGCTGGCATATAGCCCAGCATACTCAAATAAAATCCAATCTAAAACCTCCCACAATTCTTGATATTCCCATATATTCTCATGAACACTGTTCTAAAAGTTCAAGTAAATAGACAAATATTAGTTTCAAAAACTGTGGGGCTGTACTAATAATACATAATCACTTATTAGCAGATTTAACTGTGAAATTCCTTGTGGAATTTCAAATGGATTGTGGATTCTCGCTTCAAAATGTATTGACATTTTCAAGTAGATTGGCATCTTATTTGAACAGAGTGGTTGGTCATCATTCATTACTGGCAGGTGGAAGTGATATCTCTGTTATGGTTTATAGTCAACTCAAACCTTGTTCTGTCCTGACTTTTTAAGTCTAATGGATATAGCATACAGGATTGCTCAGTTCCATTGGTTTTGGATATATTGACAATTTACTTTTTATTTCACTGTCAAAATGATCTTGTAACTATCCTGGTATGTTTGAATAATCAAGTAATTGCTAGATACTCCTCTGGTGAACTGAAGAGGGAGGAAAAAAATTATAAAAGAGACACAAGAACTGATGGGTCATGTGAAAATGTATTTTAATTTCCCCCCGTATTTAGTGATAGTGGAAGTGTGAATTGAGCCTACAAGCTTAAAGAAGTTAATGTTAGCTAGCTTAGAGTTAAAATAACATGATTTGTTTTAAAGGCAGCTGAATCCAATGAACCTTGCGAGATGTGAGGTGGCAGCCTCTCTCTGTTTCCAGACAGTCTGTGGCCACTTCCCACTGGGCACACAAATATACACAGACCTGACGGGTACAGCCAACCTTTGTGGGCACCTACATAAAGAAAACATAGCACTTATGAACAACATGAGCCAGATAAGCATACTGACCAGTAGCTTTCTTACATGTGTCAAGTCTCTTATTTCCTGACTCTTCTCCATTTTGCTGGTATAGTTCCTTGTTGATCCATCTTGATACCCCCTTTATCTCCCAAAATTAACAACTTGCATGTAACTACTTCTGCCCCACAGGTCCCAGTTGTACCTAGGTACCACTGGCTTTGTAAGAGTCCACTCCCCAAAAGGTCCTCATTGCCCCCCTTTAATTATCCAGGAGGTTCAGCCATTTCTGTCCTGACTCTCACCTGTGAAATCCAGCCACTCCTCTCAGTGCCATTTGCAACTTCTGTCAGATTCTCACTGTTATTCAATATGTCTGTCAATCTCTCATAATCTGTTCAGTAGTTTTGTTGTGTTCAGACAGCTAAACCCAGTGCCAGAGCCCAGTCATCTGCCCGTATACCTTAACAACTCAAACACTCAAATGAACGTATCTGTTGATGAAATAATGCAATGTGTTTTTCACAGGCAATTCAAAGTGGGGTCCTGTTTAGCGAGTGAAACTTCAAGGCTTTTTTCTCCTGAGGCAGTGGGTTGGTTTGTCTGTTTTTTTTTGTTTTGCCTCTTTTTAACTTCCCAATACTTGTGTACATGTGTGATAGAATCCAGATTCTTCAAAGTAATTTTCAGGTTCACCTGTGCTATTTCTTTGCACAGGTGTTTTTGTACGTATAAAAAACATGCGTGTACAAAGGAGCCGCTGTATTGAGGTTATGCCTGCATGAAGGGAGAGTCTGTTCACTAAAGCTGTACTTAGGTGACCATGTGCTTGTTGAATTTGTACAAAATTGTAAGTGCTGAGTGACTAAAGGTTATTATCTAGCCTTTATGCAGGCTGTTCAAGACCACTTTTGAAAGAAAAAGATAAGTTCTTAAGAAAAGTGTGGCCTGGTGAACTGACATAAATGTTACAGCCTTGCTCCTCTGTCTCTGACAACATGATTCTGCTGGGGCAAAATAAAATCTTGAACAGAAGATAGAGTCAGTTTGAGTGTGACTTTCTTTGGTATGTGACCTGCCACTAAATTGGTATGATTTTTCGAATAAAGTAAATGCTTTGTGTTTTAAAGTTTTGTTGGTGGGTTTTTTTTGGTTTTGTTTTGGTTTTATTTATTTTTTATTTAGAATGCTCATGCTCAAATTCTTGTGCTTAGTATTATCAACAGCAGCAATGGAAAGCAAACTGAGCTATAATGCTAGAATAATTGAGGAGACACTGCTTGTATTTCATGTTATATAAGAATGGTTACTAACATATCAAAAGTCTTATGAAGACTTTGACTATCTATAGTTGTCTATAGTTCTTTTCTAGGAGACATTTTTGAGACTTGCAGACATGTTTAGGTTTCTGGAAAAGAGGCAAACATACTGTTTATTATAATAAGATAATTGTAGTATGCTTCTGCCACAGAATACCTGCTGGTTTACTTTCAGTGAAGACAATTTTAAAATTTGTGAGACTTTGTAATACATAATAAAGAGGTGTGTATTTCTGTAGGATTTTGGTGACTTCAGTCCTGCCAGGCTACTTTATATGTGTAGAGACTGCAGTCACCGCTGAAAATTTATAAACGTGGATTTGATTTGAAAATACCTTTTATCTGAAAATGGCGGCACAAGTAGCATAGTTTCCATCTGTGCTATAAGCTGTATTATAATAACACTTTCTCTCTTTCCGGTAAAATAAGGCCATCTAGTTAATTTAATCTAGCCAACTATTCATAACATTTTGTGTGAAATGGTGTGTGTGTGTGTGTTATTGTTGCTAGTTGGAGGAAATAGCCATTTGCCTCAACAATGGAAATAGATTTTGATAACAGGATTTTTCATAACATTTTAGTTCATGTCGTATCAGAGCTTTAGTGTGAAACATTGGTTAAAAATCTTACTTCGTTCTAAAAGGCTTAAGAATATTCCGTGTGACTCATCTAGGGTTTGTGATTTTTGTTCTCAATGTAAACTACAGCAGTGTGATTTTTGTAGTATCTATTGGCTTTGAAATACAGTATATACTCTATAAGCAATTTGTACTGTTTAAAATGCATGGAATGCAGATGTTTAGCATTATGTGAAGTGCTTATTTTGACTGGATGACTATTCTGATGGGTGAAGATGCAGACATTTAGATTTCATAAATGATTGCTTTTCAGAGTCACTGGTAAAGGAACTCAGTATCTCTTGATTTGAGCCTTGAGCAGTATACAAAATGTAGTTTGAGATGCAGTTATGAAAATAACTATATGAGGAATTTTATATATATGCTAATGGTAATACAGTTAAATTCAAAATCTTTGTAGGAATATTCCACCCATTCATTTTTGTAGTGGCTGTGTACAGCTAAAAATAAGAGGCAATTAGAACGGGCAAATAAATAGTTAAAATATCACGGATAGCAGGGAATTTTTTTAGAGCATGGGGGGTGGGGGGGGTGGGTGGAAGAAGAAAAAGTCTAGTATTCCTAAGCAGGTTCCTCTTGGAAGGAAGAAGACAGTATTTTTGAAAATTAAAATTGTGTCTAAACACAGAAAAGAGCAAAGCTTGGACATAATATTACGGTAATGTGTTAAATATAAAAGATGTCAAATAAAAGACATAAAAATAAAAACAAAAGAGGTCAAATAAAAAGATGTCTGAGCAGCAACTTACTATGGGTACAATCCCCTCATCCTGCAAAAGGTCATAATAAGTCATAGAGATGCCACCAGAGGGGAACTGATAGACCACTGAGGTTTAGAACTTGAACTTGAGAAAAATATAGCTATAACACACAAAGATAAATCACTGAACATTACTTAATATACAGGAGCTAGACTTCACCTAACGAGGAGCGAACCTAAAGCATAGCTTCAAATGATATGAAGCAGAAGAGGTATTTAATCACAAAGATGGTAATCGATTGGCGGAATCAAATAGAGCTCATCTAAGACTACTGAAAGAAACTTGAAATTGCTTGATTGGTAACTGTGTTGTTTAATCTAAAACTTCAACCAGCCTTGATGCTAGGTGAGTGGCAGTTGGCAAGGGAATGTCTTCCCCCCCCCCCGCCCCCCCCCCCCCCTTCCTTTAAAAGGTGGCAAGAGGGCTCTCAGGAATTTCTTAGGGTGCTACAGACTATTTTTGTTTGAATATTGAGACTGTATTGTATAAAAGGTGTATCCATCATTTTACTTTTAAAAGTGTCTATTAATTAACCTTTTTTTAAATAAAAAAACTGAATATTGGGCTAGTGAGATGCTTTGGTTTGATCCACTAGGGCTATTTCAAGTGGTTTTGTGTTTTATTATGCTGGTGAAATTTTGACTAAGCTTTTCTGTTCATGGATGGACAGGTATTTTAAAGATTGAAAGATCCTAGCAAAAGTTAGTCTAGCAAGGGATATGTCTAATTTTCCACAAAATATGCCCACTAACTGCTAGTGAATTTATATTGTATCGCTGTTCCCAGCATGTGTATCTTTATAGTACTTCAGGAAGTCCCTTAAGGTCTGTGTAATGAGCTTCATAGCACTTGTGAAAGAATATTAAAATCTGTGAGGAAGAAAAATAATTGCTAGTTCTGGTTCTTAAATATTTGAAGTAGCAAAAAGATTGGTGTTCAAACCCGTACTTTTGCAATCCATTGGATGGATGTAAGAGAAAAGGGTTGGAAAATAACGCTGAATTGAATTGGCCAAGTATGGAACACGAGAGGATCATTGAGTACAGGGTATCAAAAGCATAGCAATTGAGTCACTCACCTGCTTGGGAAAAAGTCAGAGGCCTGATTTAGCTTTGAGTATTTGGTAGGTTTTGGAGTGTGGGTGGGGTGTTTTTTTATTTTCTTAGTGTCCTATCCACAGAATGCTACAATTACATGATGATGTGTCAAAGTAGTATTTGAATTGCTTCAGGCAGAAAAGGCTGGTTAATTTGCATCTTCCATTTCACAGGTGAGTGTTCTTGAATTATATGTTTTCTTTCTTTCTTTCTTCATCTCTCTTACAATAGAATCGTTATCTCCTAACTATGGTAAGAAAAGCAACTGGCTTAGTCTCATTCTGGCACTTACTTTACTGAAAGTGTGCTATGAAAGAGATCAATTTTTATATATTTTGATTTTCTTAGTCTTACTGTTGGTTATACCTAGGCAACTTCTGGACTGGTGTGTACAAGATTTTTTGGTACCTTTTAAAATGCCTAGCTTTGTCCCTGGAGTCCAGCCATAGGATCCTAACTTTCAGACTTGGGACTAAGCAGCTAAAAATTAAAGGGAAAGATAATTTGTAGATGCCCAAGTGTTTTATTAAATGTAATTCTTATCAAAGTATTGAAAAAACCTGAAAACATACATGAAAACTTACTGACCTCAAATCAAAGAGAAGTAGGAGACATGGAAGTTACCTCTGTAAATAGTTTTTTTTCTTCTGCTGTTCTCTGGGAATCTATTCAAGCCTCAGAGAAAGAACTATTTAATAAGAGTCCTTTAGTTGCAACTGCCAGTGCGCACTCACAGTTCCATGAATTAACTTACAAACTAGGCCAATTTTTTTCTTTTCTCTTACTTTATTTCTTTTAAACATTAATGTTTCAATCAGATTTATTTAGATATCATGATATGATGTTGAATAGGTCCAAGAAAATCAACCCTCATCTGTTACATCTGTTAGAACTAGAAGCATGAGATGTATCTGATGCTCAATTGGTAGTTGGAGATTTTAATTGCTGTTTCATCCCTTGCTTGGACTGACACATGTGGAACTTGGTTCTGAGTCATTTCTGCACAGAGCATACAGAGACTGTCATGCTGAACTCACCCCAGTCATATGACTGAGAAGTCTGATACATGATTTATCTTGAATCATACCTTGTTTGTTCCAGAAAAAAAGCAAGATATGCTTGCCACATATAGTGGCATAGGAAACCTCACAGGTTTTCTAAATACTTTTTAACAGACATTGCAGTAAGCACTTTAAAAGGGTGGGAAAGCTAAAGCTTATCCCAGCTTGTGCCAGGACTGTATTCCCAGTCTTATTTTCTTTTTACTCTATATGCAGGGACAGCTTAGCCTCCTTGCTTGTTTCATACACATTTTCTTTGCTAGATGTGTCTGTGCTTTTGACTGCATAATCTAGATACTGCTTACATACCAGGTAATCTGTGAGTCTGAGCAACAAAAGATGCAAAATCATTGTAGTCTTATGGTACAAAGCCTGTCTTGAGTTAGAGGCAGATTTTTTTTTTTTCCTCCTGATCTCTGGCAAGGAGTAGATCCTCATCTTCACTATATTTGTAGGCAAGTTCTGGATGTTCCCTGTGTTAACGAGGATGCTGTCAAGAGTGTCTAGCTCCGCCTTGTCTTAGGAAAGGAGCTTAGGTACTCTAAAAAGGAGAATAGTCTGTAGCTATTACTATAAATATATAACAGTTAAAGTCTATAACAACAGCTTTCAGGTGACTTTAAAAATCTTTTTGTAGAGATGCTTTATGTTTTTTCTTTTTATTTAAAGACTACAAAGGTTTTAGAATCCAAAGTGCTTCATTCTTCAAACAGATGTTTTTGAAAATTAATATTCCTGTCACTAGAACAGTACTGTAAACCGAAAGTAGTCATAGTGCCAAGTGACACTGAATGCAAGAATTACTTCTGGAACTCAATGCGGTTCTTTTGGTGTAGTTTATACTGTGAAATGTTTTTAAATGTTATGTACTTTTCCACGCTATATAAATGGCAATAAGAGTATGTCAAAAATATACAGATTTAAAATTAGTGGTATGTTTGCTTGCAGATTTTATGCCCCAGAGTGCAAAGATTACTTTTCTTCCCCCTAGTGAAATTGAGTAAATGTTGAAATGGAATTGTATTTATAGTAGAAAACCTATTTCAGAAACTACTTGCTTCAAAAGAATAAGCATGTTCATTTTAAGTAGTCAGTCAGCCAAGTTTATTTCAAAAGTGAAATAATCATTTTTGTTTATTAATGTACTCTGCTGCCTTCCAAGCAAACTAAATTTTGTTTCTTCCTAGTACATCTGTTTTGAAATTGCCACTTCCATTGCATTCTGAATCCTAAGAGAGTCCACAAAGACTTACTCTAAGGCAAATTCATCCACTATTTGAAAATACTGATACATATACTTTATGCTGTTTTAAGGAAGGAAGATGAAATGGTTTCAGTATGCAGTGGTTCATACTACGGTTTCTGTATGAATGTATGTTGTAGCTTTGTATTGAATGAAAGGATTAATAGATGTTTTATATTTGAAATATGCAGCAGTTATGATTTGTTTTTAAAATGTATAGCTGGAAAAATTCTTTGGAGCAGGTAGGCTGATGTGGATACTAGCAAATGTTTATTCTCCTTTTTTTTGTGTGTGTGTGAGAATAGCAACGTCAGTATATTTGATATTTATATCTGATCCACACTTCCAAAGCTTTTCTTTCCATCTATGCATTTCCTATAGAACTGATAGCAGCAGAATGTAGTATATTCTGATGTTATAAATTCACTCCTTCAATGGATATCTGAAAGGAAAAAGTATTCCAACATCAGTTATATCACAGACACTGATGTGGTGACTCTAGTTAATGTAAAAATGTGATTGCTTTTAAAGTTTTACTACCCTGAAGTTTAACAAAAGCATGTTTCTCCATTCTCCCTTGAATAGCACATACCTTAGAAACATCTTACATTGCATGTTGCAGTGCTTCTCCCAGTTATTTTTTTCTTTTGAACATTAAAACCTAGATATGCTGTTTCCATTTAAATTGTAGCTTCTGTTATACCTAAATGAGCAGAACTAATTTGTCAGTTATGTGGACATCTGGAATTTTCTGTGGCATTCCTGTTGCATAGTAACAGATGAAAGGCTGTTCTATATCTTTATAAAGCTGTAGTCTAAGTTTCAATTATTTGTGTGTTCTCGTAAATTGTTTTTGCCCTTGATGGAGATGTTTTTCAGGTATAACGCCTATTTAGAACTAGAAATTCAGTTCTTATTTATTTAATCTTACCTACTGTATCTATGCTTTGAATTTTCACATGGATGGTCTGAGAACTGGAAATCTTTGTCAGGAGTCCAATTGCACATGTGGCCTGAGTGCCAAATGCCCAGATTTCACAATTTGATGGAATATACAGGCCTGACAGTCTGCGTTGTCAGAAGGTGTAAATTTCAGGCCATGCTCTGTTCACTGTCATTACTGGCTGTATATGATAAAGACAGTTTAAAATGGGCACTAGATTGATTGAATCATAGAAAGCTTTGTTGCAGGAGTGGTATGGAGTGCTGGTACTGGGTGCTGCTGGGTATTCAGTGGTGGTGATAAACAAAGGGGGGCAGGTAAAACACCAGAGTCTGCTGGAGCTTCTCAATACTAGTGTTCTGATGAGTTTTGATGATTCAAACTGGGTGTCTAGTGATGATTTTGGTAATGTGTGGCACCTATGTTGCTGAGTTTGGTTTCTTTGTCCTGATTTATTTATTATTTTCTTTTTCCCTTGCAATAATAGTTTGCCTCCCCCCCCCCCCCCCCCCCCCCCCGCCATGAGGCAGAATACCACACTCTTCTATTAAATCTCTTAATTCCTAGCTGTATGCTATGGTACCATGACATCCCTAAGTATTGCATATCAGTCTCACCAACTTTTTCATAAATCTGAGCTACAAATAGCTACCAGAACAAGAGAGCAAAATAATATTCTACTCCAGATATATTCTACATATAAATATTGATTAAAAATCATAATCAAAACCCTGACCATTGCCAAACCCCTTCTGCTAAGAAAAGCTCCTTTTTAACATGGGCATGCTAACATTTTGTCTTTATTGCTTGACTAAAGTTCTAGCTTCTGTGTTATTGGCCTGAAGGCCTTGTCTTTCCGGGAACAGTTTTCAGATTATACCTGCCTTATGTAGCTGAATTAGGATGAAACAGGTGGTTGGTTGCAAAAGAGTGTATAAAAAAGTGTAGAAATATTCTAAATGCTCTACTGCTTCTCATCTTGTTTAACAC
Organism: Falco peregrinus; assembly: GCF_023634155.1. Lineage (NCBI taxonomy): Eukaryota > Metazoa > Chordata > Aves > Falconiformes > Falconidae > Falco > Falco peregrinus. The sequence goes on from NC_073722.1 coordinate 34,927,530, forward strand.
AAGTTTATTTTGTGATTTTTCTTATCCAAATCCTTGCTGAAGATGAAAATGTGCTGTGGGTTGTAAAACTCTTAATTCCTCACCCTTAATGGCCAAAAGATTGAATAATCTTCATGCAGGTTAGAATATTATAATGAAGTCCACAGAGGCAGAAGGAAACCAGGAGAGCCTAAAAAAGAAAGATCAACAGCTTCTGATTGAACAGCATATTATTTTAATTCTGTCTTGGCTTAGCGGCTGAGTTCAAATTGGCAGATTTCAAATACTATTTCTGCTACACAGTTCGTGTGGCATATGTCTGATGCAAGTTTATATTCAGCATAAAGGTTCATCATCCCAGGAAGCTGTTTACTGGTTTGGGGTGACACATCTTTGTTGATTCTTAAGATACAGAGTTCTTACTTTTAAGAAGCCTGAAGTTCTTTATGCTTAATTGATTAGGTAGATCTTTAAAGTAGTAGTACATGAGTTGCTTAGCTTGAAAAGTTATTTCTGCCTGTGGTCCAGGGTGTTTTCTACTATAACCATGAAGGAGATTCACTGACTTATCTCCTGTTTAATCCCTGGGCCTTCTGATCTGTTTTTTACTGTAAAATATTAGTCTGATGGATTATTTGCCTGGTAGATTATCAGTTCAAAAGGTGAGTCAGTGGAAGACTGATGAACCCACTGCTGCACTGAATATAGTAATACTTATTCCTGATTATCAGGTAGTGTGTTTAGCATCTCATCTTCTAAGATCTGTGTATCTCCTGATATATTCACCTGAGAATACTTAGCAGTGTGTGGTGTTCTACAATTTTGGCATTTTGTTTTGAAGACTGTGGTGCTTGTATCACCAGTTTGTATTAGACAGATTTCTACTATTCCACGGGAAATGGAAAAGGAGGCAAAATGGGGAACTTTCATTGTGATTGATTTCACTTGGATTTGAGGGTCAGCTGGCTCAAATTTAAATTCTGTATTTGAAATTGAAGATAGTGAATACTGACATTTTGCTTTGTGGTCCAGGGAATAAAGTTAAATGGTTGTGTCTTATCTGACTTGTTCCAGGTCAGTCATGACTAGCCCTATTGAAATCAGTAAGGTTAGGGTAGTATAAAAGCAGTGCTCAGTCTGTAACAGAGTAAAGTTCAACACTATTTAGAACTGAACATTATCAGTGCTATTTCTATAGCCTAGTATTTAGAACTGAACATTACTGGTGTTATTTCTATAACCTAGTATTTTATTTTTCATCTGGAGCATCACAGTCTCTCTGTGAAGATCTCCATAGAAGCTCTATGCCTGGCTACGTACTAACTAAATCATTTTGAGAAGTAGTTGACAGAAGACCTGGTTCATAACCGCTATGCCAGTGTGTTATAACCAAAATTATAAATAGTCTGCCTTTTCTCTGTCTGCTTGCTGGAATGTTTGCAGAAGCAGACTTTCCCTTAACTAGCAAAATTTCTTGTATGTCATGTGGATAATGAAGACAAGTCTGTTAAGTTTTATTTAAAATAATTATTGTTATTAACATCTTAAATGTTTCAGATTTCCATAATGGTGTAAATTTGATAAAATTTCTCTAACAGCAGATAAGTGGTGGTGCTGCTTCAAAATAATTTGTTTTGCTTAGAAATAAGTATTTCTAAGACAAAACCTGTCATCTAACAGCTGTGTTGCCAGCAAGATCACCTTGAAAGGCACTAAAACATTCTTGAGACTTGTTCAAGATTGTTTTAATACTTTTTTTTGTTGTTGTTGTAATCCTAGACATTATGAAGCGGAGTTTAAAGAAAGCTTTTTGAGGGCCTGGATTGGTAGATTGAATGCCAACCTAAGCAGTGCTTTCCAAGGAGTCTCAAGGAATGGATCAAAGAATGTCTGTTGCACTTGAGACTGCTGTTTGAGTTTATAGCTTTGTTGATCTAATGCTGCTTTAGAATATAACCATTCTGTTTAGCAGAGGAAGAGGTTGCTTTCTCAGAGCCTGTGGCCAGCTTCCTGGCTGCAAAATATTTATTCCATTTAAAGATGTGCTAGGTGTTCTGGAAAAGGTAGTTTGAAGATTTTGAGTGTTAAAAGAACCGATTATCTTGGGATTGAATATTTGAAAATCTGTCAGAATATCTGTTGCCTTTAGCGAAAACTCTTGGTCAACCATCCTGACTCAATTTATGTGGAATAGCATGTGTGCCTTTTCTGAAGGAACTCAAGATTAACTCAAGGAACATGTGATACCTCCAGAGTCTTTTGTGACCTCTAGGCATAGTATGTGTGCCACTGCTTTTCACTTTCATAAATCCTTAGTTTCTTTACACATTATATCTAAATCCTTCCTAGTACCAGTGTCCTAATGCTTTGAGGAAGTATAATAAAGGAGGGAGACCGGTTATTTCACTTTGAGAAGGTTATTCTTAAAGACAAGCAAAACATTAAATTTCTGACTTGTCAAACATGACATCTTCAATAGCAATGTTTTCATGATGAAAATATCTTTTAGATGTTCCATGAAAAGTAAATGGGTCTAAGGATTTTGGAAAACGTAATCCAGAATTTAATTTTTAATGGTGATCAAGTAGCTGCTGTTGTTTCCAACTGAAATTGATGAGGCTGGGTTTTAAATAACAAAGTTGCCCCTAGTGAGGCAGATATAGAGATGCTTGTACATATGAGTAAAGCTCCTGGGATGTTAGGAGAAGATAGATACTGTAATTCCCCTGAGTGAAAGGACAAGGGGATTTTCTGGCAATCCCTAAATGGAAGCTCCTGCCCAAAGATATGTTAAACTGCAATGGTGGAGATGAGAATCCTTACTGATATATAACTCTTTCAGGCATATCTGTATATTCACAGAGTTGCTATAGGAACATGATTTCAGATAGTTAAGTAGAGAACAAACAGAACTTCGTGTACAGTACTTTGATGAATGATGTCCTTTAATGCCTCACATCTTGATGCCATCTGGACTATAGTTCATTATTATTCCACTATACCATATAGGTTTCTTCTAAAATATACTTTTAATTATGCTTCAGCAATAAATGCTGAATACAATAAACGATCTGAGTGCTGAAGGAAGCGCTACTCTGCAGGGGATGGGTCATTCACAATAAGAAGTACTAGACTTAATAATGGATCTCTCTATTTCCTTTTACATATGTTAAAAATATGCCTGTAAAAATTGCTAGGCATACATGCAGTTTGCATAAAACTTCAAATAATTCTGGGAACTGACTGTACCAAATTCTATTTTAAGCTTAATAGTCTCTGTACTTTAAAGTTCTGGTGGTAGATGGTGCCTGACTGCAGTGTGTTTTCAAAATCAATGAACCTTTCCTTTGTTTTATATTGTCTGAGAAGTAAATGGCAGCACTGACTCTGGTTCCGGGTGTTCAGATATAAGGGTTGATATTGAGAAGTGCTGAACTAGTTAGTCATCAAGAGGATGGTTTGGGATGACACATTTAGTTGTTTAAAATAGAGGAAAAAATAGACAAAATAGAAGTTATATCAGTGAAAGATGTGTGGTGAGGATAATGATAGATTTAATGAACTGAGAATTTAACAGGCTTTAGAAAAGCACAGTGAAAATTTAGAAGTGAAATGCACCAAAATATTTCTTTTGTTACAAGGATCTAGGTGTTATGGACTGCTACCAAACTTTCATATTAGTTTCCTCTAAACACCCTTTTCCCTGTTCTTAGTCTTCTGGATGTCCAGCTGGGACCCGAAACTTGGTAGTTTCAAGAGAGATTCTGAGCTCCTTGCTGGGTCCTCACTGCCTTATAGCAGTCTTTTTTTTTTTTTTTTCTTTAAATCAGAGACAAGCAATGGTAAATATCATACAAAATAGAATTTGTCTTATTCCTTGACTGATATCTAGGTCTTTAGATTTTCACAGAATGGTCAGGGTTGGAAGTGACCTCTGGAAATAATCTAGTCCAGCCCCCTGCTAAAGTAGGTTCACCTAGAGCAGGTTGCATAGAATCATATCCAGGTGGTTTTTGAACATCTCAGAAGAAGGATGCTCCGCAGCCTCTCTGGGAAGCCTGTTCCAGGAAGAAGTTATTCCTTATATTATTCCTCATATTCCGTTGGAACTTCCTGTGTTTCAGTTTGTGCCTATTGCCTCTTGTCCTGTCACTGGGCACCACCGAAGACAGCCTGGCCCCATCCTGCTGGCACTTGCCCTTAAGGTATTTGTAGACATTGATAAGATCCCCTACTAGTCTTCTCTTCTCCAGGTTAAACAGGCCCAGCTCTCTCGGCTTTTTCTCATAAGGATGATGCTCCAGGCCCCTAATCCTCTTTGTTGGCTTCTGCTGGCCCCTCAGCAGTAGTTCCCTGTCTCTCTGGAACTGGGGAGCCCAGAACTGGTCACAGAACTCCAGATGCAGCCTCACCATGGCAGAGTTGAAGGGGAGGATACCCTCTCTCGACCTGCTGGCCATGCTTCTCCTCCTAATGCACCCCAGGATCCCCTTGGCCTTCTGGGCCACCAGGGCACACTGCTGGCTCATGGGCAGCTTGCTGTCCACCAGAACTCCCAGGTCCTTCTCTGCAGAGCTGCCTCCCAGCAGGTCAGCCCCAGCCTGTACTGGTGTGTGGGGTTCTCCCTCCCTTGGTGCAGGACCCTACATGTGCCTTTGTCGAACTTCATGAGGTTCCTCCCTGCCCAACCCTCTGGCCTATCCAGGTCTTGCTGAATCGCAGTGCAGTATTCTGGTGTATCAGCCACTCCTCCCAGTTTTGTGTCACCTGCAAACTTGCTGAGGGGTCACTCTGAGGGTCCCTTCATCCAGGTCATTAATGAAGAAGCTGAACAGGGCTAGACCCAGCACTGACCCCTGGGGAGCACCACTGGCTACAGGCCTCCACCTGGATTCTGTGCTGCTGATCACAACCCTCTGAACTCTACCATTCAGTCAGTTCTCTATCTGCCTTGCTGTCTACTCATCTAACCCACACTTCCTGAGCTTACCTGTGAGGGTGTTATGGGAGACAGTGTCAAAAGCCCTGCTGAGGTCAAGGTAGACAACATCCACCACTCTCCCCTCATCTACCCAGCCTGTCATTCTATCATAGACTATCAATTTGGTCAGGCATGATTTCCCCTTGGTGAATTAATGCTGACTGTTCTTGACAACCTTCTTTTCCTTCACCATCTTTGAGATGACCTCCAGGATGATCTGTTCCATCACCTTTCCAGAGATGGAGATGAAGCTGACAGTCCTGTATTTTCCTGTGTCCTTCTCTTTGCCCTTTTTGAAGGCTGGAGTGACATTGGCTTTCCTCCAGTCCTCAGGCACCTCTCCTGGTCTCTGTGACCTTTCAAAGATGATGGAGAGTGGCTTGACAATATCATCTGCCATCTCCTTCAGCACTTGGGGGTGCGTCCCATCGGGGCCCTTGGAATTCTGCATAAAATTCTGTAATTCTGCATAAAATATGTAATTCTGCATAAAATGTCCAGAGACTTTGTCTTTTCATCTGTGCAACTCAAACTTCCTCCCAGCGTCATTTACTTGAGACATAAGAGATACAAGGCTTTTCAGTTAAAGCAAGTTTATTTAAACTGTCTATAGTTTCTCATCTCAAGGTATTATATGGTTCTTATTTTTGTGTTCTTTCTTTATTTTTTTTTAAAAGTCTTATAGTATCAGATCTCCTTCTCATTGTAAATAGTGATGTGATGAAGTGGAACCACGAAATTAAACTGAATTAGTTTTAACTAGGAGCAAGGGTTTTTGATGTATTTGAGGGTGTATGTTACAGACATGACAGATAAGAAATATTTCTGCATAAATCTATGGAAGTTCTGACTGAACAAGGATGTTGATCCTTATTAGATTGTGTCTTTTATTTGCTGAATGTGTGGACCCACCTAGCCCCACTGAAGGCACTCTAGAGTACCAACTTGTGTGAAAGGGATATATTAGTGGAAACTGTTAAGTTGCATTAGGGAGAGGCTTGGATATAAAAGACAAGGAAACACAAGAAAGTTGTCGTTGGGAGGTTTCTAGATAACCTGGAAAGACTTCAGTGCTGGAAGGAAAGAAAGGAGTACTGGTTCACAAGAAAGATGGCTTCTGGCACAGCAGAGAGCATGCTATCTCCTTCTCCTAGCCATGTAATATCTGGCAAGTATATAGACAGTAAGAAGGATGGTTGAAGTGTCCCACAAGAGGAAAAACAGTATGCGTTTTTGAAATATCAGGTCTGCCAGTCTAATTCTTTGTGTGGAACCAATTTGATTTGTCAGGGTAACAGCTAGTGCGCACAGAGGAAGCAGTGTGTCTAAAATCTTCATTAACACTTCGATGCTGTCTCATATCAGCGAAGTACAGAAGAAAGAAAAAAGTAGATTAATCTAGCCATAAGATCAATGCACCAATATGGGAAAACTTTTATTCAGAATAGTTAGAATTATACAAAATGATCTGATAAATTGGAGAAGATATCTGAAGTCAACAAGATGAAATATATCAATATGTACAAGGTATTGCACTTAAGAGGAAAAGTCGAATGCAATTGAGAATAGCAGAATAGATGGAGCTATCACAGGAAAGGCAAATCTAATGCTGGGAGATACTCAAGAAAGCATTGTATGAAGATCCTTAATGTGCTTATTTCTCTAATGTTCCAGGTATTCTATTAGATGGCATCTGTCAGGTTTTGGCCATTACTGTGATGGAGTGACTTACACAAAATGGTGAGACTTTACAGGAAAGGAAAAGTAATAACAAGAGGTTTGGATCAAAAGGCTTGAAAAACTTGTTCCTTCAGTCTTCTCATCAGAGAGAAAAAGGAGAGGAATGGAGAAATAAAATATGGTTTATACATACAATTGTAATAGTATCCTCCACATTTATACGCCTGCCCAATGTGATAAGATATTAAATCCCAGGAAGCAAGATCAATATACAGAAAATTTTGTCAATTATAGAATTAGAAAACCATCTACATTCAAGTCAAGTCTATTAAAGTTGTATGTATTTTGCCTCAATTGTACTGTTAGTTTGCATCAGAAAGGCTTACTTCATCTTTGTTAACATTTCTATAACTACTTTTCCTCTGAAAAATTATCATTTAATCTGATTATTTAAAACATTGTTTCCATTATAGAATTGATTTAACCTGAAACTATATTTGTATATTACATGAGGCTGCTCAGGCCAAAGTTAAATGAATTTAGGTAGAAAGATGTGTGATTTCACAATACAGAACAAGTATCTTAAAAAGAATTGTATGTATTCATGCACTTCTTTAATTGAAGATGTCTGTTCTGTGCAAAGTGTAATTCAGGTTAATATAAGAAAGTTTTTAGTGTGAAGATTTTTTTTTCAGGAATTTAGACATGACAGTACATTAGACTTTTATTAACGAACTAGTGAAATATAGGAATTGATTCTTATTAATGGAATAGTATTTAATCAAACATCTTACATCTACATTACAATAAAAATACATGTTCTTATTCATTATCTGAAAATATTTTTAGATACTTTATTGTGGACAGAAAGGATGCAACTTTATTTTTACAATGTTGTTTGCAGTTATTTGAATAAATTTCTTCTGTATTCTGTGGGAAGGAAACTTGAATAAGAAGTGTAGCATGAAGTCTAAGAATAGAGAATTTTATTATCTGACTGGTTTTCACTATGAATTATTAACAGAGAATCAGACTTCTGCATGGCAGTGTTTATTCAGGAATGTTTGAATATCTGCTATTGGTGGAGCACTCATGAGTTTGTGTGTTGTGGTTTTTTTTTTTTTTTTTTTCCAAATGGTCATCAGTTGCTGGTTTAAGGATTTATTGCAGACATTGCCCGTAATAGTTGTTGAATACTATGTAGGTGTGATGCCACGATACCTTATGGTATCTATGGATAATGTGTTGTGACAGGACCCTGAGTTTTCCAGAGTGATCAAGTGCATCTGATTAAATATTCTATAATGGCTCTCTGGAGAAGCAAAGTTCGTTTTTTGTTTTTCCCGTGCCGCCCCCCCAAGCCAGGATTTATAGGAATAAAAGTAGAATTATTACTTTCTTAGATATGGAAAGCTCAAAGTGATTACGTCAGGGAGAGCAGAAATAAAAAAGGGGGATTGTAAGCATCTCCCCTGGCTTGTGAGGTCTTACTTAAGTTAGTTCAGTGTCTTCTGGACCTACAGGAAATGCTGTGGACTCCTTTCTGGTATGTAGGATGTGTTTTTTCTGAGACTTGGTTGTCTGCCTCACATACTGCTTAGCAGTAATCTTACTCTTTTCTTAAACTGCATCTTGAAGCTCTTCAGTGCCATTCTTTGTTTCCTGCTTTGCCTGCTACCCCCTTCAAATATCTCTACCGTTAGCATACTGAGCTGCTCCTTGGGAAAAGAGCAGTCTTTCCCTGCCATCCATTCCCATTTTTTTCCCCAAGGGTTCTTACCTAAGCTGTGTAGTCTGTTAAAAGGCACATAGAATAAATAAACCAATAAACCACTGTTATGTATAAGCATGTTATTTTAATTTCCGTATTTTTAAAGACCGTTACATGAATTATATCAGTAAACAGGTAACAGCCTTCTGTTTTAGTTCCTTGGGGACTTTACTGTATCATAATAAAACGAGTGACATGAAAACTCTTTAAACTATAATGAAGCCCAAATAACTATTTACACTTTTATGAACTAAGCTTCTCTCAAACAGAAATAATGTGTATGGGTATTCTAGCAACATCTGGTTATGTAATAAAAACATCATACCAGGCATAGTTCTCCCTGGTATTAGAAGAGCAATATGAGTGGGGAATTTTGGTTTATAAAACCTGTCTTTCCTAAGTTTCCTTTCGAGTCTGTTCTGGTATTTCTCCTCCCACTTGCTGCTTTATTTATTATTCTTGTCACTCATTCCTGTGAGTTCTTCTTTCACAGGAGAGGACATTACAGAAGAGATTGCCTGAAGGTGTTTCGGAGGAGGAGGAGGTTTGCCTTATCTTCAGGCGTTTCTCATTCATTTAATTCGCTTTCTGGGCTAGTCTGGGTTGTGCAGCCAGTTTCTTTCTTTCCTGGTGGCTTTTTGTCACATACCTGCCTGCTTAGTCTGCAGTCAATTCTGTCCACATGAGGCAGTTAAAGCAGCTGTTCCTTAGCCAAACTGTGAAATAAGGATTAGACCTTAATCCCTGCATGACAGTCAGGGCTAAAGCCAGTCCGGTTTTATGATGAGAGAGAGACAGAGATTTGCAATTTAAAGATTTAATTAAACTAGGCGTTTCAAAGGTACCCTGCACTGAACAGGTTAATATTTAATGCATGATTATTATTTTTTCCTTTTCTATGGACCTCATTAAATTTCCTTAGCATAAGTGTTGATACTAACTTTCTAGGTATAGGGAATGATCCCCAAAAGACAGTGCTTATCATGGCCTTTTTCTCATGGTAATACAAAAAAGAATAAGCAATCCTCTTTTACACCCTGGTGCTCTTCCATGGGTCTTCTCTATAATCTAACTTATGCAAATGTGAAATTCCCCTGTACAGCTGCTTTGTTTTGCTATGTACCCAGTCTGGGCAGAAGACTGGTGGTGGAGGACAGTAGTGCCAATCTGGATTGCCATACATGAGTAGTGTACCTGGAGAAAACATCAGTTGCTACTCCCTGGTAGATCTGTGTTGCTGAGGAGATAAGGTGCTGTGCTAAACATCTAGGTATGTTCACCTAACAATATTGCATAAGGGCAAACTATGTCATCTCTGAAGACCTGAGAATAGTTTCTCTTTTATTACATGTTAACTTTATTACGAGCTAAGTCTATATCCGTGCAATCTCACCTAAAACCTAGATATGGCCTCTGGGAATGTCACAGGAGTTGAATCCAGAGTAAAAGAGACTGATAGCGCACCATGTGCCGAATATAAAAGTAAATGTTGTACATCTGAAGAAATAAAATACTCCTGTTTTAGGTAAAGTGATCTGCAATACCTAAAAACTTAAGTGTCACTGGATGTGTGGTCTGATAGTTTCGTGTTACTGTGGCTTAGTTCAACACTAACACAAATAAAAAAAATCACAGATCCCTTATGCAAATATAATCCCTTGTGTTATTATATGGAGCATCCTGCAGTGCTGCCCTATAATTAATTTTGCTTTCAGAGTATAAGATAGGGTACTTTGCCATAGACTCATGCATCTGAATAATTATTGCATAGTTTTGTCTTTTTTTTACACTTTAGGTGGCAGGTTGAATGAAAATTAGTTGAATAACATTAGTTAGATGAATAACATTCATCTAGTTTATTAATAGACTTTGAAAATATTTCTGGCTTCTGGAACTATTCAGCTATTTTCTTTGGCAAAGAATGTCTTAATGAAAAGTAAAATTATGAAGTGTATGCTTCTGTTCTTACTCAGTTCCTTTAGTGCTTGCTTAAAGCTGTGTTTGTGGTTCCAGGAACTGTTTTGCTGTTCATTATATTACTGGGCTTCCTTGTAAGTGATATTTCCATTAAAAACTGAATTAGCTCTGTGTGCACCTGTCTGGTTGAGATATGTACATGTAAGTATATAATAAAGATATATATAAAACCAATTACATGCATTTGAATAAAATAATCATAGAACCCCAGAGTCATAGAATAGGTTCTGTTGGAAGGGACCTTAAAAATCGTCTAGTTCCAACCCCCCTGCCATGGGCAGGGACACCTTCCATTAGACCAGGTTGTTCAAAGCCCTGTCCAGCCTGGACTTGAACACTTCCAGGAACGGGTCATCTACAGCTTCTCTGGGCAGCCTGTGCCAGTGTCTTACCACCTTCACAGTAAAGGATTTCTTCCTCATATCTAATTAAAATCTACCCTTTTTCAGTTTAAAGCCATTCCCCAGTGTCCTGTCATTGCATGCCCTTGTAAAAAGTGCCTCTCCAGCTTTCTTTTAAGTCCTTTTTAGGTACTAGCTGCTATAAGGTCTCCTTGGAAACTTCTCCAGGCTGAGCAACCCCAACTCTCTCAGCCTGTCTTCCTAGGAGAGGTGCTCCAGCCCTCTGACCAGTTTTGAGGCCCTCCTCTGGATTTGCCTCAACAGACTGTGGTGATTTGACTGGCTGAATGCCAGGTGCCCACCAAAACTGCTCTATCACTCCCCTCCTCAGCTGGACAGGGGACCGAAAATATAATGAAAGGCTCATGGGTCGAGATGACAGGAAGATCACTCAGCAGTTACTGTCACTGTCAAAACAGGCTTGACTTGGGGAAATTAGTTTAATTTATTACCATTCAAATTGGAAAAACACTTTCCCCCCTACCTCTCCCTTCTTCCAAGGCTTAATTTAATTCCTGATTTCTCTACATTGTCGCTGCTGCCCCTTCCCCATCAGGGGGAGGGCTCCTCACACTCTTCCCTGCTCCAGCATGGGGTCCCTCCCACAGGAGACAGTTATCATGAACTTCTCTAGTGTGAGTCCTTCCCCCAGGCTGCAGTTCTTCACATGCTGCTCCAGCCTGGGTCCCTTCCGTGGGGTGCAGTACTTCAGGAACAGACTGGAGGAGTCCCATGGGGTCACAAGTACTGCTAGTGTACCTGCTTCAGCATGGGCTTTGATGGGTCACAGCCTCCTTTGGGCACATACACCTGCTTTGGTGTGGGGTCCTCCACAGGCTGGATGGGTATCTGCTGTGACATTAATTTCCATGGCCTCAGAGGGACAGCCTGCCTTCACCACTGGCTGCAGGGGAATCTTTGCTCTGGTGCCTGGAGCACCTCCCCCCTCTCTTTCTTCTTTGACCTTGGTGTCTGCAGGGTTGTTGCTTTCATATAGTCTCAGTCCTGTCTTCTGCTGGTACAGATATTTTTTTCTTTCCCTTTTTAATATGTTATAGGTGCTACTACCGTCACTGATGGGCTTGGCTTTGGTCAGTGGCAGGTCTGTCTTGGAGCTGGCTGGCATTTGCTCTATTAGACATGGGGGAACTTTCAGGCATCTTCTCACAGAAGCTACCCCTGTAGCATCCCTCGCTACCAAAACCTTGCCATGCAAACCCACTACACAGGTTTCCATGTCCTTTTTATGTTGGGGGGCCCCAGAGCTGGATGCTGTACTTCAGGTGAGGTCTCATGAGAGCTGAGGTGAGGGGAAGAATCACCTCTCAACTTTCTTGTCATGTTTCATTTGATGCAGCCCAGGATACAGGTGTCTTTCAGGGCTGCAAGTGTGTATTGCCAGGTCATATTTGGCTTCTTGTCAATCAGTGATTTATTGATGATCTATAATGATCTACTTTTCAAGATTTTATTTTGAAAAGTTGTTTTGCTTGCTATATCTAATCTTTTCAATTCTGCTTCCCATTTTTAATGTGTTACCTCTATTGCTCTCCTTTTCCAGTTACTGTGTGTTAGCTTCCAGGTAATTGCAGTAAAACAATTGATTGTTCTGAGCCCCAGAGGTTGATGTCCTTGATACTGATGCCTGCTGATATACGTACCTTAGTATAATAGTATGGATGAAGACATAGCCAATATAGCTTTTCACTATTATCCTTGATCCAACAGCATGGTAACTGGCTAGGTTAGATTTTGTTTTGTATTTAGCAAAGCTAATAAATAAACATCTCGGTACTAGTGAATCAGGGGTTTTGTTAAGTGGTCATCAGTTTCTGGAGAAATCTAGAAAGTGGAATGACTACCCCATTGCAAACTGAAGACCTGAAGATGCATCAAGGTCTGTACGTAAATGGTGTCATAATGCCAAGTAGCGTTCAGACTGATATCATAATTTAAGGCCTGTGTCCCATATGATGAATATCTTATACACGTTAAGATCACTGAATATTGCAAAACCGAGTATGCCTTAAGATCCCAGAAGCTGTCATAAATTTTCCAGAATGTTCCTGGTAACTTGTGGATTGGCAAATGGCAGTCATTACAGATATAGTCTTAAAACATAGCAAGACTGATACTGTGGATTAATGGCAATGTTTTCCTTTGGCTTCCAGAATGTGGGGACATAATTGCGATTGGAATGTGAGCTGATTTCTTTTCCTGGTACTGATAAACAGCAAGGGAAGAGGATCAGTAGATAAACATTTAAGTTAAAGCTTGTAATTTAAATTAGATATTAACAGTAAAATGCTCTCTTCAGATATTCACCAAAACAAGCTTTACTAGACTAATAGTCTAATAAACTGTCCAAATAATAGGTGAATTAAAATAATTAATATAAACACAACTAGTGTTGCAAAGCGGATAAAAACTGTTCACAATAACTTTTGCTGCACCAAGTAAAATATACTCATTCAGTGATAACTTCAGTATCCTTGGAGCTAACATAATAGCACACACTGAATTAGTAGGGATAATTGTTTGCTGCAATAACTGAATTAAAGTGTGACTACTTAGGGTTCAGGTTGGTTGTGGGAACCATAACATTTTTTTTAGTATTAGAGCTTTCTTTGACTCATATATATAATACAAAAGTCTTATACTTAAGCTTGCCAAATGCATGAAGTGAAAAAGAAATGAGCAAGCTGCAAAACGCTACAATTCACATTACAGACATAATTTGTCTTGAAACATTTCTTTATAGTCTCTTTAGGTCAGAATTTGCAGGAGCCTATAGAAAGAATAAGTCAGGTAAAAAACGTCATTAGAAATATGATGTGGATTAATGTGCCTCCTACACTGTGGCTCACTGACATCTACCTTGACAATGAGGACTGATTTTCAGTCTGAAGTTTGATGTCACTAGTTAAATTTCTAGGTCTTGATTTGTTTGATTCTTTGCCTTTTGTAATGTTGTAGGTCAAGTAGACGGTCTTTTCAGGTTTGAAAAATATGGGAAAACTTGCAGTTGCTGAAGGATGGTGTTCAACATATGAGAATTCTGGTTGCATAGTGGTTATGATTTTTAGAAATAGTGATGCTGAAACCTAATCATATACATTTTGTAGAAAATTACCTATTTTTGCAAACTTGTCTTATGGTATGGCTTACAGAAATTTTAGGGGTAGAACAGTGAGAGAAATGTCCAAATGTTTGAATCTCTGTAGATCTTCTGTAATAGCACTAAGGGTTTCTGTTTGTCGCAACATTAACACAAAAAAAGTTGTAACTAATATTTCTCCTTACTGGATGTGGTCCAATCATCTCCATCACTGGAGTGTGATTTTAATGTCCAATTGTAATTTTTTGGCTGCAGCTTGTCAGTGCAAATTATCATACATCAATGTAACCATTCAGTATTATGGACATAATACTTATGAGAGGCAATAGAATGACAAACACATCTATTCAGGTGACATATAACTCTTACCATAATCTGCAAGGAGAAAATTCCTCAGATAGTTCTACTTAGTACAGAGATATAAGGAGATGCAGATTGTGAGCCTGTAATTTTAGTGTTATTTTTGCCCTATCTAGCCTAGCTACTCACCAAGTCACAAATGAGCATAGCTCGAGGTGTAACAACTCCAATTAACACCACAGCGGGTGTTTAAGTCCAGATAATTTACTTCATGCTTACAGAAGGTATGGAAGATGAGAAGTGAGGATTTGGACAGGAAGTAGTTCTGAAGTGATTAGGTGCAGTAGTTTGTCTTGAAAACAGAGATGCAAATAAAGTAACAAAAATGATAGAGGTTTGGTCTTGCACTGTTTTGTATTATAATGCCAACATGTTCTAAAGTCTAAGAGCTCATCAAGTGGCTAAGATTCATATTAAAATTATGACTAGCAAACATCTCCTGATCCTCAGACATTTTTCTAATTCTTCTGCCTCTCTAACTCAAGCCTCCCCCACTCCCCTGCTCAGCCTTTTATTTTTAGGACTGTTTCAGGGGATATATAAATAGCTTGCTGTTTTGCTCCTTTTTGTGATGGAGGATTTGGTTTAATAGTTGAAATAAAAGTTCTTTGGGGTATGGCCTATGTCTCTGATTTTCTGTTTTCACAGTGCATGGCACTACAGGTCTGTGTTACTTCACTGAATTTCTAGGCAGTACCACAGTATTACTAGAAAAATGTTGTGATTCATTTCCACTTTCCATGTAATTAATAGTCCTGGTTGAATAGGAATCTAACAATATTTCAAATCCTGTATAAGGAATTTCAGGGAAAAAGATCAAATAAATAGTATGGTATCTCTATCAATATTTATTATAGAAAGTTGTACATATGTTCAAGTACATATGTTACATATACTGAAAGTGGGATCATCAAGTTCTGCTAATGAGGAGACAAGATGCTGCTCACATGACAGTTTCATGAAAGTGAAAATTCTGAGTCTCTTTTTTTCACAGGTTATGCCATCTGGCTTCACTTTTATTTAGTACATGATTAGCATTAACTTTTAATTCTTTTCATGTACAAAATGCCTAGATTAACTCCTTTATTTCCTGTGTCTTTTAAATTGTTAGCCTAATTAAGAGCTCAGTTAGCAGAACACTGCATATTAATCACATGGTCTCTTTAATAACATGCTAATTTATCAGGATAAAATAACACTGTAACACTTCAAGAACTGGAACTTCTGTAGTGTTTTTGTTCATCACATCTGAATTTTCAGAATTATCAGCAGATATCATCACCCAACATTCTTACTGAGTTAAATATGTGGCATCAGTGCTCAGTAATGGAAATTGAATTTTCTGCATGGTAATATTACTTTCAATCTTTCTTCTTTGAGGCAGTGTCAGCTGCATGATATTAAGTTGGACCTCCTTCAGCAAGAGGACTTTCTGTTACTCTGTGGTTTCATGTCATTTTACTTGTGGAAATATAAGATAGTGTCTATGTGCTTTTGAAATCGAATTCCAAACCCCAAAAGACACTCAGGTTCCAAAGAACAATCGCCTATAGTATTATTTCTAATGTCTCTATTGTTTATTTAGAGTTTACTATTGCAGATTATACTGGCAGTGATTAAAAAAAAATTATCAATTACATTTATTGCATTAATTTAATAGAATGGTCACAGAAAGTCTGGTTTTCTCCCCATTGTGTCTCCAACTCAGATATGTGGTTGTGTGAATTGAATGGTTCCACCAGAAACAATTGGCCTGACCATACACTTGAACATACAGGTATGTTTTAAATACTTTTGTGCATATTGAGCTTAAAGTGTCAGGAAAGATGAGCAATTGCACTGAGTGAACTGGTCATGAAACGTAATGCAACTTCTGAATGCTGGAGTAGATCCTAAGAGTTTTGTAAATTTTACTTGGCAGCAGGGTTGGTGTCACAGATTTTATTACTTTATGTAGTCAGATACCTCTGAAAACCATTTTACCTTCAAACTTTTTCATATACTAGCAAACCCATATTTTTTAGTTGATGTTTGAGTAGTTTCAGCAAAGGATGGGCTTTTTTCAGGCCCTTTAATAAACTTCAGCTTTTATGGATTCATTCTATGCTTATAGTCTTATTCTCCATGCTTGGAAGAGGCAATACTTAAGAGGCCCTCCTAACTGTCAAAACATGCATCCTATTCATTTGTCTTTTATAATTTCAGTCTTATCCTGAACAGATAAAAGACCAGCCTGCAAAAGTCTTTTAGTTTTAAGAACCAGCTTTGTTAGGTTTCCTAAAAACACAACTTGTAAAACAGAAGTAGTAGCTCTTGACAATTGGCATAACAGTTCCAATATTGGAAAAGGATGGGGTGAAAGAAATAAGTATTTCTGTTCTTATCAGTATGATGCTGATCCTAGGCAAGAGATTAAATGTTTCTTATGAGACTTGGTTAATCAGAAACTGAAATAATATAATGCAATATAATTAATGCAGTCATGCATTAATGGAAAGTAGATCTTGCTTGACAAAATTTATGTAATTTTTGTAATGCATTTAAATGCAGACAGGGGATGCTGGAAATCGATGTCCTTAAAAACAGATGTGATACAAGTTTTAAATGGTACACTTCAGAATAGAAGTTGGCTGATGGCTCCCAAATTAGTTTTAAAGGGGGAATAGGCACCTATGTGCTCTGTTTTAAGTGGGACCCTGAAATGATTGATCACAAACTTTTTAATTATTTTTTTTCTCAGAGATCTGGAGCAAAATATAAAATCCGTGGTTGTAATGAAACACTTGGAGAATGCAGTGCATCATTTAGCTAAAAAGAAGTTCTGAGATGGTCACATTCTGAAGTATGATACGGTAAACAAAAATTTGACATTAGAAAGCTATTTCCTCTAGTCAATAAAACGTAGTAGATTCAAGTGCTGAAAGTTGAAAATGTTTTTCAGACCAGTATTTGACTAGGTAGAATTTAAATAGTGCAGATAGTTCTGTGTTGGAAAAACTTCTTAGTGGCTATTTTGTGGGTTCTCTGACCTTGCAGTGATGCAACCCACATGGATGGGTATGTATAAATGGAATCACACAACAGGAAAATCTGATATTTTTCAAATCTTAAAAAAGTTGACGTGTGTCAACATTTTATTAGCTTGCTGTGCATATATGCTGTAGAGCTGACATGAGTTGAAAATCTGGTTCACATGACTAGTATATTGGAATCCTATCTTTCAGGATTTTTGTTAGAGCTATGACTTTCTGTTACCATGTCTATTCTGGCTTGAAATACTTGCAAAGAAAATAACTACTTTTTTTACACTCGCTGCCCACCTTCCCCCCCTCATAAGGGTCTTTTATTTTCTAAATGTAACACTCCCTGACACCTATATCCTAAACCTGAAAATTTTGAGGAATGAAAAGGAAAGTTCTAGAAGTCTTTGGCATTTGGAGTATTATTCCCATTTTACTTGCTTTTCAAGCTATACATTGTAGCTAATGACTTTCCAGGACCAAGGAATTAAAGTGCCTATGAATGTAGATTTTCAAGTAACTCATAGCAGCAATTATAATGCTTGCTGAATTCTGAATTCATTGTGCCCAAATAGTTTAACAACTTTGATATACCAAGGACTATATGTGGCTAATCTAGTCTATTTTATAGGCTATCTAGGTTAACTTCCTGGCACAATTTATGTTGATAGTTTGGTTAGTCCTCTTGTCGTCTTTTTATTTTTGTTCTTTTCTTATTGTTCTTTTTTTTCGTTCTTTTTTATTCTTTTTTTTTTAATAATCTCCCCCCCTTTTTTCCCCCCCTTTTTTCTTTCCTTCTGTACTGCATTTATCAGGAATTCCAGTTTATTGTAACTGCTGAGGGAAAAATGCATATGTTTTTTAAGAAATACCATTATGAGTGTTTCTCCAGTGGTGTGTGTGTGGGTTTTTTTGTTTTTGTTTTTGGTTTTTTTTTTAAGATTTTGGTCATATGAAAATCATTCTTTTCAGAGAAAGAACTGAATATTTACCACAATAAGGATTAACGTTTCCAGACTATGGAACAAATTTTCAGCTTACTGTGCTGATTTCCCATACAACATAATTTTTATTCTTCAGAACTAATGGATGTCTAATGCCCAATTGGCATTATTGACTTAAGGCCCTTTACTGCTTACGGGGAAGAGCAAAAAGACAGAAAGTTTATTGTTATTCTACAGCACATATGCTTTATATATTCAGCTATATGATATGAACGACAGAAACACCTTATTGCAAGGGATTGAAGGCTCTTTTATGGTAAAATATTATGATAATCAGATGGATTATAGGAATCAGGTTGAACAAGGCTGTTCTAGACTCACTTTAAAGCATGCAGATTGGTTCTGATTTAAGACACTAATTTCACTGCTAGATGCTCCCCTTGTCTTCACTTAATGCTAATTTGCAGCAACATTTTTCAGTCTGAATCCCTAACAGATCTCATGTCTGTTAAATCAGAAGTAACTGAAGAGTTTAAATAGATAGAAGTAGGGAAAAGAGATACTAAGTCTTCTGCTTTTCTAACCACATTTCCAATGGGTGCATGAATGCACTTACCTAAATAATTTTGTCTTTTTGAGCACCATGTAATGCAAAAGCTACATTGCCATTTTGTAAAACACTGTTAAATAGATTACTGCTATATCATGCACCAAGTCGTATTGTCCATGGTTGATGGAACTCAGACCTGGGAAAATCAAAATCCTGCAAAATGGGGTTATTACTCTGTCATTATTGTTGTATCACTGTAGAAGCAGCTATCAGCATTGAATTAGTGATAACAAGGGTATTATGCATCCTGCTATTCAAGGAAGTGATTTTTATTCTTTTCTGTCTTTGGATAGGAACAATCTGTTATCTACACTTGTTTTAAATCTGTTTCAGTCTCTACTAGAAAGACTAGAAATTAGTAGCAGAAAAAAATTCACAGGAAAGGTATGTGGCAGATAAACCTGCATCTGAGACAAATGCATAACACAGAAACTGCAAAGAATAAGTGGGATGTCTTAAGGCTGAATGCCCAAACTATTAAAGGCTGGTGGTTGTTGTTTTGTTTTGTTATGTTTTCCCTTCAGTTTGCCTGATATTTAGTTACCTGCAAAGCGAATACTGAGTGAGATAAAAGAATACATACTGTGTTGGGCATTAAACAGCTTATTTTGAAGACATTTGAATCTAAGATCTGATCTTTGAGAGTTTTGGGGGTGTTACCATGGCTAGGAAGATATCTAGACTAGGACTGCAAGCTGTAGTTATGTAGGTGAGTTGCATGAGATGAAGGAGAGTGCTCTGCGCATATGGCTGAATATCAGAAATCTCTAGAGATAGAACCTGTGGGGCTCTAAGTTGTAAGCTGTCCAGTGTGTGAACTTCTGCAGTGCCATTGTCTCTGGGCAATCACAGCCATCTGTGTTTTGTCTTTTTTAATAGTTTTGTCTGCAGTAACAGCATAGTGTTAGCAAGAACAGTACTGTCTTTGGATGCATTGTTCTGCAAATGTTCAGTAGCCATTGAAAAGAGACTCCAAGGGAATCAAAAAAATGTTTAAAAGATTTTCCTCAAATGTGAATTGTGCCTTGTTTCATCTGTTACCCATTATCTCTTTCCCCATTGTACAATAATTACACCACCATAGAATACCAGCAAAAGAAAGTTTGGAGGTCCCTGGAAAAGTAGCTCTTGTACTGATGCCTGTCTTGTTACTCTGGAAGGACAATTTTTGTCACCAATTTCCCCAGCTGTAGTGAGGAAGGGTCTTGAGATCTGTCTTGTTCTGAGACCCAAGATGTTTTTCTGTTCATCATAAAGGCTCTGCAGCATACTATGAGAGTTACCTACATGTTTTTTAAAACCTTACCTCTTACCATCTGGATTGGTGGCCATGTTCTTCTCCAAGAGCTAATACAGTAAAATTATATCAGATAAAAAATGAGTTGTAAATTTCTGTTGGAGGAACTAACCTTGAGGTCTGACATGTATGCTAAACTGGGGAAGGGTATTGATAAGCAAAATTAACATCTGTGCAATTTTACAACTGACAAGGCAGTGAAGAAATCAGATTTAGAAACAGATAAACACACATGTAATTAATCCTGTGAAATTAAATTGGCGATTATACCAACTACAGTTACATTAAATATCCAAGCCAATGAAACATTGGTGGAATGTTTCAATGAAACCTTTCACTTAGTGGAAGGTTGCCTTCCTTTTCTTCATGACCCACACATTCCAATGTCGCAACAATCTGAAGTTATACATTGAAGTTAATATTCAGAATTTTCTTAAGGTAATACAGTGCAAGGTCCTTTGGGGATTTTTTCTTGTATGTTTTTTTAGCATATTGTCTTGGACTACTACATGCCCAAGTAAATGGTTGATTCATCTGTAGTTTGGTTTAGGAGGCTGGAATGAGGCCTAGTAATCCTGAGAGTTATTCTGACTTTGAAACAAGAGTTATGTGGCCATTATACATAATACTGGTGAAGAATAGGATAGCTGTCAGTCTGGATTAGAATCCAGGGACGTTTCTACAGAGCTCTTCATGTTAGCGTGTGACCTCTGTCTACTTCCGTTTCTCATTTCTGCTTGATGTCAGTGGGAAGGAGTGAAAGGATGTTTATTCATTTCTCACAGCAATGCTCCCAAACACAGCTCTTCAGGGTCAAATTTCTTTTTAAAGTAACAATTGACAAAGCTTCAGCAGTTATCTCTCTGTGTACTTTCAAGTGGTTACATGGCATTTAGTGACATTTTCCCTTTCATGGTGGAAGTATAACAGAAATTTTGACTATCACACTGTAAGATATTGTTGAAACGGAATAACAGGTCAATGGCAGGACTGTGGGAGAGTGTCATCCACCCTGGCAGTTCTTTCAGAAGATGACCAAATAGGGGAAAAAGTGCTGATAGAACCAAAACTTCATTTGTAATTATTTCTGGTCACAGGTTAAGCCTGTGCATTTTCATGTATGATCTGCTGTTCCTTTTAATGTCAACTTTAAGAAAAGCAGTTGTGGGAGGACTTCAAGTTTCCATCCTGTCTTAGCCAAATGTCTTCATTTTGACCACTGTGATTCACAGAACTGCGGGATTTGCTGTTGCAGATGGAAACAGGTAGAACAGGTAAAAGGTAGAAAAAAAAAGATGTAGTATTAAGCTATCAGTGGTGGAATTGCTCCCAAATATGGTAAATCATTATAATTTAAGAACTGAAATAATTCTTATACAACATATTTGAAAAATTTTTTAGTGGATATTTAATAAGAAAACTAAACAGAAATACTTGTCTTGAAAATATTTCTTCTACAGTTGTGCGTGTTTGGGTTTTTTTTCTCCCAGCTGCCCCATTCCCTTCACCACTTCTTGCAGGTGAACATGTGTGTGAATTCAGGCATTACTTGAAGGTTGGAGATAGAGAGATCTTTGGATTGCTTTATGCACTTTTGGTTTTTTGACAGGATACTGTCAGAACATCATTTCCTTAAAGTGTGTACACCAAACTGTTTTATACATTTAAAGATAGAATATATTGGCACAAGAGCTTAAATGTGGTTGCTTTTGAAATAGAAATTTAGATCTCTTGGGTGTTGGAGGTTAAAGTGATGGAATCTTTTCTTCTCTTTACTTTCTAGTCCAACATCTTTCACCGGCATTCTTGGTTGCAGTAAGCAATGTAGTCCTTGCTGGGTTCCCTGTGAAAAGTTTGAGGTTTTGGTACTTTCCATTTTTTTTTCTCACCCTCTTTTTTTTTCTTTTATTTCTTTCCACTTTTTTTCTCTGTAGTCACATCTAAGGTCTGTCTAGGAGTATGGTCCTTTCTTCTTCTCAGGGTCTCCCATTTTACACTGTTAAATGTTCCCTGCCTGCCTTCTTTCTGTAAGCTTTTGCCAAATGAAGATGAGGAGTTGGTCTCCAAAACAATCCTTTTGCCTTTCAAAAGTCTGCATTTGTCCCCATTAGCAACAGTAAATGGAAGGCAAATAGACAGAGCTTCCTCAGCGGCTCAGTCATACTCACAAAATAAAGCTTACAGATAGTAAGTGGTGAACAACTATACAAAGCAGGTGCTGTCCATCACAGTTCACAATGGTGTCTTAAACAGGACAAAAGCTTCAGGAATAGGATGTCATTTGGCTCAGTAGGAGATTATTGGGAATGAACAGGGGCTTAGAACCTGGGTGTAGAACTCTGGATGTTGAGCATGTAGAAAGAGGCCTGCTTTGCTGGATATCAATACTCAAGAATCAAGCCAGGCTGGACAGCTAGCTGAGAAGTTTGCCTCTAAGATTATACTACTGTGTATATATTTCACAAAATACTGCATTTTCAGAGTCACCAGATTATAGCGTGTTTTGGCAATTGTTCAGTAAAGATGGCTGCAGGCACTGTGCTAGTTAGTCAAGGAAATTGGGACTGTGTTTGGGGGAAAAAAAAAGAAAAAAGGGAAGCAGATATTGGAATGTCCCTACAAATGTGAAGCAGAAAAAATGCCCTGTAGATACTCATACTCACACATACACTTTAAATGAGCAAGAATAAAGGAGACTTGTAGTTTCTTTAGGCTTGGTTTATAGCTAGTCTGGTTGCATATGTGTAAAAAATAAAACACAAACATAAAATAAACGAATGTGGTAAAAAGTAGAATTAGTAGAATTAAAGAAAGAAATATAAATAGAGCTTTGCAAATTTTATCAAAACATTTAAATAGTCATAAAAGTCTTGCATGTATTTGTATGTTGGATTAGCTCCAGAAGTAATTGTCATACAACAAATTCTAGCTACCATGCTATAAGATGCTCAATTTTCCCCATTGAGGATCAAATTTCTCAGCAACCCTACATCTTCAGGTTGTGTTTATGGAATGGTATGTGGATTTGAACATGTCATCCTTTTATTATGTACTATTTTAGATTAGTAATCAGTTTCAAACATTCTCTTCTTTCCATTTCCCTTCCTTCAACTCTGTCTGAAGCTCTTAAGTTATAGTTGAGTTAGGAGGCTATTTCCGTGTCTCTTTTACTGTAGCATTGCTTATCCTCCCCTGCTCAGAGTCTATTTGGAAAAATGAGGTATGACTTTTGTCAAATTAGACAGAGAAAAGTTTTCAGCTAAAAAGTATTCAGCTAACGACTCTGATGCTTTGATAAGGCTTTGATAAGGCCTGAGAAGTTTGCCCTTTTTCAGAGAAAAATTTCCTTCCCCTCCCTCACCCAACACAGTGTTCAGATCTCTGAATGAAATAGTTTTGTACATTGTGTTCAATTTCAGTGCAGACCTATAATTTGTTAATGATAAATAGCACAATATGCAAATGTAACACCCTACAATGGGTAGCTTAGTATGTTACTTCTGGTTTTAAATCTTGGGTAGTCTTTTTGTTTCTTAATTATTTAAGTATAAGAATATATTTTTGTATGGTACACAGACATAAGATTTAAATTGATTAAGGATATATCAACAAGGATATTATGGAAGAAGCTCAGTGGTGGTAGGGTCCTAGTACTTTGCATGTCAACAGTTTCTTTCCTTTGTGAGTTTATACCCAAGTATTATAAGAGTGTGCAGTTCTTCAAGGTCTCTGTGTAAGGTTGTTCTCTTGTGATTTCAGGTTCTAAGATGATTTCACATACATCTTTGGGGGGGTAAAGTTTAATATGTTTGTGCTTTTGAAAGGAAGAGTGTTCTGAAGTTGTGTAGCAGAGGTCAAAATTACAGGTCACTCAAGACATGTTGTGTGCTCCAGAACTTTGTTGTTACTGGCCTGTACCATGCTATTGAGTAGACTTGATAATAGAATAGAAAAGATGGAAGTGAGATTTATATTTATTGTTTTGACTTTCCTATGTTTTTACAAATTCTAAGGATATATTCAGAAAATTAAAGACACACAAGCTGTTCCATGAGAACAAAGGATGTTTAGGGAGGTATCTTGCTAAGGTTATTGTCTTTTGAGAAGGGTGCCTCAAATTACTGTTTATGTGCCTCGATTAATTGGAAAAAATCCCCAACCTAAATCTATTATTTTAAGTTATTCTTGTACAAATATCAGAGTGAAGCTTTAAGTGAGAGAACATGATGAAGAGGTAAACCCTTGAACATTACACTTCAGTGTTAATACAACGAAGTACATTACTTTTGTGCCCGACTCTAGTAGACAAAGACAGTTTGGGTTCTGTTCTACTGCACATTAGGCTGCTGTCATTGCTGGTCCTGTTTAGTGGTTCATTCTCCTTTTCCAATCTGAAGAAAAATCTTACTATTTCTGTGCAACTGAAGTATTTTTTGTGCTACTAATATACATGACATAATACAAAATGACAGCAAGGAGTACGTTGGACTATGACTACATTTGCTGAGTGCTTCACTCACATGTTCTCACTCTCATCTCTGAAGTAGAGTATTCTGTGTATTATAGGACTGCAAAGTGAGTGGTAGTACAGTGAATTTCAATTCCATCTTTAGCATTTAAGCTAGTGGGGTGATAGCTCACTTAAGTCATATTTCATGAAATTATTATTTTATTAAATGTATGAATCCTAAATATACATAACATTCCCATGGAAAGTATAATCAAAACATGATCAGAGATTCTCTTTGACTTAATAACAGGTAGCTCATTGGATTTCAGTCAAGGGTGTGATGTTTTATACAGACTGGCAAGGAATTTTGAAGGAAGTCCACCCATGTCAGGCAGGTGAATTTGAGTGAACCACTTCCTTATATGCAATTGTTAAAACTAACACACTTTTAAAACAATTTCCTATAATCTATTTTGTGCAGTGTCAGAAGGATGTGTACACCCTCAAAAGGGTGAAAATTCTACCACTGAATGGACAGAATGTACCAACTGCTAGCCATCCAAAATTATACACCTCTAATTACTTCATTTAAATAAAGCTTGAATAACTCTTCAGTCCTGGTGTTTTTCCAGCTCTGACCTCAACATTTTTTCTTATTGATGAAAGAATTTCTGTGGTCCAGAGATGTATTTCATCCTTCCCATATCCCCAAAAAAGTGTAAATAGACTTAGGTGGTAAGTGTTCATCATTATACTTAACACAATCAATGAAATACATGTATCATATATTGCAAGGATACCATTTAAGGTTTAGAAACTTCCTCTGTTTTACAGTGGAGAGTTTCTTTTTAAGTTATGTGTGTGTTGGTCAGTTTATCTGTATTTGTTTAATCATTGACATTTGCCTTTGCAGAGGCACTATTACTACCTCACAAAGTTTGTAGTGTAGGTAGTGACAAATGGTAGGGTTAGACAATCTAGCTAATGATGGCCACAGATATCTCAGAATGCAGAATTTTAAATATAATAACATAATGATTTATTATAAGGATGCAGAAATAAGATGATTTGTTTCTGAAAGTTGCCATGTATCAAATAATCATTGATCATCTAAGTGGAGCATGATAGCAACTTTGACTGGGTGTGCATCAAGTTTAGCAGCAGTTTCCCAACATTTTTTAAAATGCCTGCATTTTATGATCATCTGTCCGTATTTTAGAGTAGTTGAATTAGTGTTTGTTTTTTTTTTAATAGGAAAAAATCCAAGAAGGGGAAAAAGATTTAAAGTGGTCACCTCACACAGCGGAGATAGAAATAAATTTCAGAAATACTAGCTGGTATGCTAGAAAGTGGAAGAACAAGATATGAAAAAGCTATGAAGTGAGATGAGATAGTTTGTGGATGTCATTGATAAGATGAAAAGAGGTACTCATGATGGTGAAGTTGGACTGGGTCCTCAAATTGTGGTACTAGCAAGACATAGCAAAAAGCTTGGGTCCAAAAATTATGATATTCAGCTAATGAACTTGATATATAGCTGAAATTCTAGGATTTTGTTAGGCTGGAAGAAACCAGAGAGAGTAGCCAGATGGAAATAGCATTAGGAAGAAGGTGTTTTGTTTGTTTGTTTGTGGTGTTGATTTTTTTAAAAACAGTTTGAAGACAGACATTATGTGTTTCGATAGCTAAAGCTAAAATGATATTTTTTGTTCAAAAGGGGCATCTCCATAAAGGAACAGTATAGATACAGTTATAATAATATAGGAAGGCTGATACACTTCTCTCATTAGGAAAGACTAATTCTGTTTCTCTATGCTTCCAAATTAAATGTGTACTTAAATAAATGTATAAAATATTGGTGCTGCTGTGAAAAGATGGTGGCTACTTATGTATAATGAACAAAGGGGAAGGAAACTTACGTAACTATAAAACCAGTGTAGAGCAGTCTTTTAATAGTAAAACTGTATGGACTTGGTTTTTAAATGAACTTCATAAAACCATCTAAAATGGTTGTGTGAGAATTGTCTAGCATTTCTGTAGTTTTATAACTAATCCAGGGGTTACTTCTGAGAGATAATGTCTTCAGCGTTACTCACAATAACTATTGTTTCTTTCATTTAAGTACCATGCAGTGCGGTTTTCGTCCTCATGTATCAAAAGAAACCATGTCTTTGTATTCTCTTATCAGTTTGTTTATGGGAAGACTCCAGAAGAAGAGCTTTTTCTGTTTAAAAACCCAAAAATAAAATAATAAAAATGCAGTTAGTGTACTGTCTGTTAGAGAAAACAAGTTCTTCTGGAGTATACTGGCCCTTAACGATGTGTTTCTGTTGTCATGGAAATGGGGATTTTTTTTCAAGTAGGTTTATTTGTTCTATTTTTGCTTCTATAGTCCTCCCTTCATAAGTTTGGTTTAGTACTGGCAGCATTGTGCTTCGTGAAAAAACAGCCATGCCTGCTTTATCATAATATCGCTTCTCTTTTACATCCATTGGAATTTGATGGCTAAAAAGCTGAGGAAGAAATAAATATTGGCAAACAGGAAGATACCAGGCATGTACTTCACCATGTAGAAACAGTTAACCTCGGTCTGGCAGGAAAAATAAGGCATTGCTGTAATGAAGCATGTATTAGTAAAGTTTAAAACTGCATTGGACCAAATAATAGATACTGTTAGCACTTCTCTTTTTGTACACATGTAAATCGCAGAGTTAAGTTACTGATGAAGGCCATGAAAATAGTCAAATTCTTACTGTCTGTTCTTGTCATTGAACAGATTTGCTACTACAAACGGTTTTGTGCTTAAAGACAGTTTAAGGTTGTTTACATATATCTTCCATACTTGTTTTTTTATGAACCTTGGTAAGAAAAATGACTCAAACATACATGTGGTTAAATGCTATTTACTGAATAATTAGAAAATGAGATTAATGAGTTAATCCTATGTCACTTGATGACAAGAACCCCGGAGGTGTGTCAGCATCAGACAGACCTCTTCAAGGTATCCATGACATGCTGCACAGGATTTCCATCTGTGGTGAGGTTCAACATACCTCACCACCTGCCATGCTTTCATAGTCTTCTTCCTCACCATTACATTTACCAGTTAAGGCTGGTCTTTTTCCTCACAATAAAAATATTCATTTGTGATCTAAAGAGTGTGAAATGTCCATGAAGGACAGGTCATATGTGTTAGAACATCAGGCAGGACCATCTGTACATCCCACTGTAACACCTGCAAGCTAGCATGACAGGACGTAGCATGATGGGTCATTCAGCAGCTGCTTAGGCTAACATACAGGAACTAGCTAGGGAGGCTTAGTTGGGCCAACATACACCTCAGGATCATTAATTCCTCCTTATGTTTTCAGATATGGTTTCCACTGTAACAGTTTTTCTGTACGCATATGTTAAAATGAGCTGAAGCATTGTAAGCATGTGATATCTGTAAAAATAAGCAAATATTTTTGTGCTGATTCAGAGAGAGCGAAAGCATGATTCAGACTGTGCATAATTTGAGCCTCTGCTCTGAAGGTATGTGTTTACTTGCTTCTGAGAAAAGAAGGGAAAGGTTAAAAGAGATCATACTTTAGAAAGTCTATTCTTTCATGGGAGACTCTTCCTATTGCGTCTGCCATTGGTTTTGCTCTGATAGATGATATTTAATCTTTCCTTCCAAAGCTCATATTTAAATGAAACATGTATGTAGTGAATGACAACAACAGCTGAGTTCCTAAGAGGTAGATCTTGTAAATAGAAATCATAAGTTAGTATGACCTGTTTAGAGGATGAAAAACATGGGGGGAAAAAATCTACTGGTCATAGCAAATCCCATGGTTATCCATGCCAGCTTCCATCCTTTTTCAAATCTTTATATTAGGTGCAACAAGCTGTGCTTCCAGTATAGTGAATTTTTGGAGTCTTTATGCCTTCTATAAGGATTTAATTTTTTTATCTGTCCTGCTCATTTCTTTTAAAAAGTTTAATCATTTTTATACAGTTTGCCATTTAAACATTGGTAAAATGATGGTTGATGTTGTTTGTTATTTTTCACTGTTTTGTCATAGCTTTTTCTGTGTGTTGCTGTATATTTTGCAGTCTAGCATTACAGTGTCTCACTGATTATTTTCCTTCCATACTGATGTGCTTAGTTTATCAATGTTTTCACTCAGAGCAAAACTATATTTACTTTTGGATATGTATAAATCGCTCTTTCTGTTTAAAAATAAACAAAACACTCAAAGGTATGATACTATTATTACAGGTATCATAAATAATTGTTTAAGAAATGAATAAAATATCTTGTTAGTGCAGAGTAATTAAAAAACACACACTAGTAAGTCAGTGTTTTTTTTAAACTTGTCCCTTAAAAAATTACGCAGGTGATTATTTCATACCTGAACATCTTAGATTACTTCTTTTAGGTACTGTATAAGTATACAAAATATATTTTAAATGCTTAGAAATTTTTTTTTTAAGAAAATATTTTTGAAATACTTAGGAAAAAAATTTAGGTAGATATACATTCTTATGATCTATAATGTTAACATGTAGATTCAGAAAGACATAAAGGATATTCATGTTTATAATGCATTGCACAATTAAGGAAAGAGGGTTGAAGTTACTTTGCCCCACACCTGAATTCTTAAAGTTGAAAAAATAAATCTTTTTTTTTTTTTTTTTGTGCTAGTAGGATAAGTGTCATGATTGTAATAACATTAAAAAAATCCTGATTTTGTTCAGCCAGAACATTCTGTTGTACTTATGCTTTGGACCATAGTTTGAGAGACAGACCAGTAAACTTTAGAATGTCATCAGAATAAAAATTGTCTTTACAATCGTTATATTTTTCCAAGGATTAGTGGGAAAAATATTTTGTGATAACTTTATTTGGTGAAATTTCTACAGTGTAGAGTGGTGAAATTTCTACAGTGTAGAGTGGAGTTCCTTCCTTGTTAAAACACTAGATGTTAATAGGTGCAAAGAAGGCTTAGAGGTATCTGACATCTAAAACACAAATCAGTTTACCTACGTTAGAGTAAATGTGATAATTCAGGAAATGTGGTTTGGTTTGCTGTGTTTTAGTCAACAGCTCTTTGTGGGAACCTTTTTGGGTTTGTGAGGGTTTTTTTGGTCATCTGAAAACTGATCTGAAATCCATTTATGTGATTTAGTTTTCCAGATTAGGAAGATCCTCTAATCATGTTGTATTAAGAGATTGCAATTAGAATTTATAAAGGAATCTTAACTTGAATACCATCCAAAATACATCGCTTCAAAAAAAGAAAAAAGTTTCGTTAATCTGTTAATCTTTATTTCCCCCCCGCCTGTCCTGTTACAATGTTGCTCTGTAATAAGTATATTGTGTACTACTTTGATCCTTTCAAAGGCATTAAGTATATAACAGAGATTAAAAAAGAGATTACAGGATCCAGGGAGTTTGCTGAACCAGCGTCATTAAACCAGTGCTCATGGATGGTATTTATAAACTGTCCTTTTGTAGCCTGTAACTGAACAGTCAATTTCAGTTATGGCTTTAAAATCTTTTTCTCTGATTTTCTAGGAATGATAAGGGGGTGGGGTGAGGGATGAAGCGCAGCACTTAATGGTATGTTCTGTTAGGACATAATTTACATGCCTTTTGTTGCTGGGCATGCATATTACAGAAAGTTCTCATTTGCTGAATATTTTGCAGCTGAATAGAACAGCACAGGAGCATATATATGTACATATGAGTGTGTTTTATATGTATACATTTATATATGTATATACATACACATAAATATATACTTATATAAAGCACACATGCATCTATATATGTATCTATGTGCAATTCATCTCTAGAACTTCTCTCTCCTAACAGAGTTAGAAGTATGTAATCTATTTCCCCCCTTTTTTCCCCCCAAAATTAATTTTGTTTTTGTTTTTTGTCAGGACATTTACTCTAAGAGAATGACAACGATGCCAGTTTTAGATTCCTTACATTTGTCACATGTAGGCCATCAGAGAAAGCGATGCATTGCTCATAGGAGATATACTAAAGGACTAAAAAGCTTGCTGAGAAATTGTTATAAGCACAATTTAACTTTCATTATTTTACAAATTGAGTATTTGTGATCTCTCCAGTATTAACAAACACAGACAACTAAAATTGACCTTAAAATAGGCATTAAACATCTGTGATTTCTGTCAGCTTCACAATCCTCCATAAGCCTTGGGCTTTCTGTGCTAGTGGGAGGACCCACCCAGCAGCCTTTTCTTTATTTCTCTTTTTTACTCCGCTGCTAATCTCCCTTTTTTGGCTTGTTTTTACTTCCTTATTCCCTTCAGAGCTTGGATGAAATGGATGCAGTTGGAGAAAAATCCAGTGGTAGTAAAAATGTAGCTGGCATGTACACAAAGAATCTACTGTAGCTGCTCCCTAACCAGACCTTGAAGAAAAGAGTCCTCAGTGGGGTGTCTGAACTCATTAACAACCAAATTCTTACTGCCATTGCAAGGACATCTTGTTCTATTCTTCTTTAATTTCTCTAACTTCTTATATTACATAAACCGGAGCTGCACCTTCCATAATGTTCTACCTTAGCTGACATGAAAAATCTGTGAAGCAAAATGACCTCCCTGGCATCCTGCCTGTTCCTCCCATGCACTTTATGATGTGTGGGTAGTTTTAGATGCATAATTTTCATTAATGTTTCCATGCAGTTAATGAGAAGCCATAATGTGCTGCTCTTATGAGGAAAACATTACTATAAATTAGACAGTCTCAAAATTGATTGTATTCTTTATTTTGAAA
Organism: Falco peregrinus; assembly: GCF_023634155.1. Lineage (NCBI taxonomy): Eukaryota > Metazoa > Chordata > Aves > Falconiformes > Falconidae > Falco > Falco peregrinus. The sequence goes on from NC_073722.1 coordinate 34,958,914, forward strand.
TGCATATAGTAATATATTGTTTTCATAGTTCTAAAAATCAACAGTTTAAAAAGTGAGAACACTTTTTATGTCTTGTTTTTTGAGTTTCTATTGAGAGTAAATAACACCTTCAGTCCTATGTAAAATCATTAGAATTTTCCCCATGGACTCTTGTTTTAAAGTGTGGCATGTATCATCCATACAGTTATATTCTGCACTCATTTTATTTCATGTGACTTTTTACTCCATAGTGTGGAAAGCCAAGCTTTAGTAACTCACGATTATTATTATTGTCTTGTGATGTCCAAACATCTAAACTGCAAAGACTCTCCTGTGTCAAATAATGTGTGAACAAAGACGATGTCTAAACTAGAACTGGTAGAATAATGGAGAGAGAACTTTAACTAACTTGATATTGCAAGTATTCTACTCTGTAGCTTACTCTTCTGTGCTTTCTGTACTGTATTTGTGCAGTAACTTGGTTATTTCTTCTGTGTTCTTATTCATGTGGAAAAAACGTAGAACGTGAAGTGGAAAGCAGAAGAAATGAATGAGTTTACAGAGATGCCCCATCACCAAGTGTAAATCAACTCCATCTGAATCTTGTAGGCAGGCTATGGGTAAAAAATAATGAACATTGAGGTAAGGTTTAAAGGATAATTATGTTTTAATGCTGCCTTGAATTTTGTCGCTTACACTCACACACACTGAACTGTGGTGAAAGTGAGGGAGCATGAGCTCGACTGCAAAGATGTGATGCATTCTTTGCCTGTGAAGCAGCATCTCCTATGGGAAGCTGCTGTTTCCCAGTGGGAATGGTCAAACTCTTCTTTCTTTCCGGTAAGTAGAAGCAAGATATGACATAGTGAGAACCATTTTGAAAAAAGGTACATTCTTGTCTATGCATTTTTATCTTTTTTTCTCCTCATTCTTCCTTTCCATACTGTTATGGTTATTTGCTCTTGTTACTTTAATTGTATGCTGTGTGTGTGTTCCATATTCTTCTGTGCCCAGCTGCCTTCTCAGCTCCTAACTTAGAGGTAAATGTAGTCCCTGTCAAGATAAAGGGACCACGTACAGTCTTTCTGAAATCATCAAAAGTTGCTTTCAGAAATTTCTCAACCTTTGAACACAAGAGAGACACTGTACAGACCCAAGGAGAAACTTGAATGCTTTAATATACTGATACCACTAATGGAACAGAGGCACACACGTACTGTTACACGTGAGGCTAATAGCATCTTTAATCACAGTGTGTCACCTACTTACTCCAAAAGACTGGCGGGAAGGGATGAAAAAGCAAAGGTGTTGGCTGCGACTAATTCCTACATATATCAGACCTTTAAATTTTGAAGGTATTTGAATGAACACTGGTGTACAAAGACCACAGAAGTCAAGGGAATCTCGGAGCACATTAAGATATGGAATCTATCAGCAAACATCATTACAACTGTAATTAAGTGATTAAAAAACCAGAAGGGACTAGTGTGGTCATCTAGTCCAAACTCCTGCATAATGTGGCAATTAATAAGAGAATTCCTGTGACCTCATTAAACTCAATATAACTAGGGAAATATAGGACTTAATTTAAATCATTTTGTGTTCAAGAATCCAACCTTGCCAAATTTCTCTGGTATATTGAAGAAAAATTTGAATATAATTTCTGTTCCAAATTTGTTGAGGTTCAAATTCCAGCAATATTGACTTAACCTGAGCAGCTTTCAATTAGATTTGTTTTGCTGTAGATACTTCGATGTAATGTAGATGCTCCTTAATTTTTTTGTTAAATTTACCAGTCTTTGCACTCACTTTGAGTTTTTAAATTGAAAGGATATTTTCCTTAACCATGTCTGTGGCCATTTTTTGAAGTACCTCCAGTTTTCATCAGCATCTTTGCCTTGATGGCACCAAAAACCAAAAAATAGTTACACGAGTATGCTGGTTTCAGTTGTGATAGAGTTAATTTTCTTCTTAGTAGCTGGTGCAATGAAGTGTTTTGAATATGGTGTGAGAATAATGTTGATAACCCACATTTCAATAATAGTTGCATGAGTAGGAAATTTTATAATATGATCACAGTGTGGCTGGGGTTGGAGAAGATCACTGGATATAGTAGTCCAAGTCCCCTGATAAAAGTCAGGTCAACTAGAACTCTCTGTGTGTGTATATATGCTATCCTGTGAAATGCTCTTTTTTATCAGTACATCCAATACACATCAATATGGGTATTTATCCATACATCAGTACACTACCCACAACACGGCGGGGAAGAGCTGTGTTGGATGATCACAATGCTGGGCTTGAATCCATGCATGGCCTCCAGTTTTTGAAGGGGATGTGAACAGCCAGCTGCTACTGAGATTTAAATATACTTGTAGGCTTAGAGTTGTGACTTCGAGTGTCTGTGTGGAGAATCTGGCCATGCAATTTAGAATTCCTTATATATAAATGGGGTATTGGAGATCTCACTGAATTTTACTGTCTGGCATTCATGTTCAGCTGACTAACCTCCATTATTCCCTCTGCCGTCAGCATCTTTTCAAGGTTAAATCTTACTGGATGAGTAACAGTATCCTTTGGGAATGTGGACAACTACAATTCTTCCCAAAGGTATGTATTCACACTTGGCCTGTTCAAAAAGGCATAATTTTCTTATTTTTAGTTATCAAAATTATTCAAGTTCTTCAGAATTTTAGGGGGATAAGTATTGGCAGTGTTAACTTCTTAATCTGGAAAATTTTACTTATTTTAAAAAGTAAAAGTTTACTGATAATAATCATGAAGCATATCAAGTCAGACTGGAGGTTTTAAGTTATAGGTAATACTTAGAATAGCTACAGATAATAGTCTGGAATTATATTAAGATTGGTGTTCTGAATCAGAGGTCCTATTGATCAGGTTTTTATTATTTTTTCATTGACACAGCATATATGAAATACATAATTGAGTACAGAGAGGAACAAATTCTTATCTGTTATGTTTTAAGGCTGGCTTTCATACAGTGAACGATTTTCTCAGTGAAGAAATTTTTTTTAACTGGATGAGAATTTCACAAAGGGGTTAAATTTCTGAACATAATAATGATGTTAGTTGTTATTAGTATAGACCATAATGAGACTATATGCAAGGAGGTCGCCTTCACACTCGCTTAATGAAGTCCCTGTTGCTAGAAGTGTTAGATTATAGAAAGATGTAAAAATAAATGAGAATAAATTGAGGTTGTTAAAGAAAAGATGTGCATTACTTCAAACATAACATTCTGACGTGAGCACAAACAGGACTGTAATAACCTCTCATACATTTTTTTAAATATCCTGTGTTTGTATATCACTACTACTTTTTCCTCTGTTTATCAAACAATGATTGATATTATTAGTCAGAATGCAAATATTTCTTTTAAGTAGTAATAGGATCATTTGTATCAGGCAAAGGCATGTTCTGAAATATCTTTAGGTTATATGACCATCCTGCTATTTCTTTGATAGCTGCCTATTTTAAACTGGTACTTCCTGTAGAAGAATGTAATTTCCTCAGAATAATAGTCTTAGGGAATTATTAGAACTATACACAATCCCATCATTGGGATGAACAAGAATATCCTACCAATGTTACATTTTACCCTCTGCTTCCTTCCTTCCTTCCTCTCTTACCCTTCCACTTCCCCACTAATTCTGATTATTTTTCATGTCATTAAGCATTTCTTCTTTCCCTGGGTACTTGTATGAATGTCTGGCATGAGTTAAACTCTGGGATGGACCATGTGCTGTTTGTTTGTTTTGATAAGTGTCTTGTGAAGCTGTAAACAAGATATACATATCCCAGAACAGACAATTAGAAATGTTTTGGAAGTCTTAAAGCCTCTCAATGCTTTCTTTGACCTTACTCTGTTGGGAAATTCCAAAGATTAAATATCTTGTGCCATCATTTTATAGTTATGTTTCTAGTTTTAATATAAATATAAGTATCAATTGTGGAGCACTCTAAATAGCAAATTTGACAATCCAATTTTAATTTTTCTGTAAGCCTTTCAGAATTTTCCATAATCTGCTGCCTAATGTTAATAAAATAATGACTGTATGTTCATGTACATTAGTGTTTTGGTGAGGTCAGGACTGAGCTTTTAAAGTCAGTATTCCAGTTTTCCCCACCTGCTGTATTTTGGTTTGCATCACAGAATATTCTCTAAGAGCATAAATTGTCTTTCATATAATGAAACCAGAACATGCCTTCCAGGAGTGCACCTTATGCCACCCCAGCCCCTAAAGAGCAGTCAGTCTGTGGGACCTGACTGCCATTAATCCAAAGTGAATTCCCCTGAAACACAAAGAACAGGGATTGCTTCATTCCCCAGATCCATCACCACTTGTTTATGCTGTGATAAGTGAAGTGTTGCAATATAGCTGAGGTAATTTTGAGCTGGATTTTGATTTTTCTTCCTCAGTTATTGAGGTAGTAGTATCAGAACATAAATAATATTGTGCTTTAAAATTATGTTTTCATGTGTTGCTCAAGACATCATTGCACCATAACTGTGTAGTTGAAAATCAATAGGATGGAAAGATGGAGCAGTAAACTGATTTGAAGGCCATACAAAACTAAGAGTAAGTCAGGTGTCTTGTCAAGCTGTTTAAAGCTGTAAGTGCTCAACTACGTTTCATAATATCATAATGGATACCAGGGGATCTGTTAATGTCATCAGCTTCCAATTATTCTCTTGATTAACTGTTTATTTAGTCTCATTATACCGTTGGATGTTCTGTCTTGCCTTGCCATTTACAATTGGCATGGTTGTCCAATGATCACTTGCACCAATAATCTCATCTCACGTGAAGAGGGAATTTTAGACAGTCATATGTAATTCCTACTAAAATAGTTTCCTTCTGTGCCAGAAGCATGCTGAGAAGGGGAGGTTAGCAGCTTGGGTAGTTTCTGGGTATGGCTTTAAAGTAGCTTGTGTATCACTGGTGGTAAACGTGTTTCACAGTATGCTGAAGAAAGCAAACCTCTATGGTTGCTGCTTGGAAAAGGTCATATGAGGTTGCCATTTTCTGGTTTTGTTTGTTACTCTTCTTAACACTTGCAGAACTTTTCTGTTGTTTGATTTTAGGATTAACACCTATTCATAATTTCTTCATAATTTCGAAAGGTCCTTGGAACAGTTTTTAAAGAAACACCTAGGAGGCATATTTCTGTTTCAACATTAATATGGTAATAAAATGCAGTTAAATATGAAGGAAGATAACCAAATCTCTTTCACATTCTCTCACACACAAGCTGTGGATGGATGGCCAGTAATAGCACCTGAAACCAATCAGAGTCCTCTTAAAAGGGAGCTTCAATACTTGTGTAGTTTGGAGGAGTTGATTTTAACAGGAGGAGCTGTGAGTACTTTTACGACAATAATATCTACACAGAAAAATAGATTATTGCAAGGGCTGTGTGGGGGAAGCTCAAAGCCATTGCCATTGTTTGGTGGTGGTACACTTCGCTTCACCAGTTACTGTGGTTTCACCTTAACCTCTGACATATGAGTGTAGCTTTTTTAGGAAGTTAAAAATCCTGTCATTAAAATTAAAGTGTGTGTGAACCTGATGTGAATGTGACTGTGGTGGGGACTAGGGCAAGGATTCACTCAGCCCAACATCTCATATGTTTGTGTCTAAAAGTAGACTGTCTTGGAAGTAATTTAAGAAAACCATAAAACTTTTCCACAAAATACTCCTCTGCTCTCCAATAGTTTGTAGCTCAGGAATCTCCTGATCTGGCAGTGCATCTTCATAATCATGGATCTTTTGTGATTCGGATTTTCCATTTGGTTTTCTTTTGGGTTTGTCTTTTTTTCCCCCCCTCTACAAGACCCTACTGCAACAAGTTACACAGCGTAACTACACATTGTGTACTATGGTTTTGTTTTCTTCTGAGCCTACTTTCTTTGCAGCCCTCTCCCTTTATTGAACAAGTTGTTTCTTACTCCCCTTTTCTATGTCACTTATGATTGTACAATCTTTATTGTTATTCTTATTCTTACTGAGTTATCTCTTTTGAGACTTTTATTTTGATACTTTTAATATTTGAAACAAAGTTTGTATGATTGTTTCAAGAACCGAAGTCATTTGGTTTCATAAGCAACCTATAGATTCCTTTGCTGCAAACATCGCTGTTCAAGAGGTTGGTTATGTCAAACATTTGATGCTATCAAGAAAAAAAGCTTAGAAGAAATTGTTACCATAAATAAAATATTTCCCAGTCATTCTTTCAGATATGAAGATTTATTAATGCTTGTGTAAGAAAATAGTTTGAAAATAAAGTATAGCAGGGTGGCTAACACAGGAGACTTTCTGTGTTAAAGGAAATAATGCTCTTTTTTTTTTCTTTTTTCTTTTTTTTTTTTAAATTGGACTGAAAGAATAATTCCAAGAAAGATGAAGGCACTTAGATGCTATGATGTCACAGCACTTCCACGTGTACAGGCAGCCTCAATATGTTGATTTTGAAATTGTTAGATCTGAAAACTAAACCAACTGATCATTGTTCAATTATTCCAGAAAACAGAGCCCTAGAAAGGTGAATTGAAATGGAAAAGGATAGGAAAGGCATTGGTTAACTAAATAAATGTGCATTCAGTTGTTTAATGACATATGTAAATTTAACTTCATATATAAAAATGATTCTGGTATGAACCAGATTTGAACAGATTTCTATATCAACTGTGTAAAAAAAGCCACAAACAAACAAAACCAAATTGGTGTGGGTTTTTTTTCGTGACTTAAATTGACCTAGTGCTGCCTTCTGTTTAGATAGCATAAAGTAAATAGATAAGCTATTTATCATTCGTATGTAAATATGAATTTTCAGCCATAGTAGTTTTTATTTTTGGGTAAATTTTAGTCACACTTTCCCCAGAAGGCTGAGAAGTGCAAACTGTAAAGGAAAAATTGGACTTGTGCTCTAATTGCACTTTTGGTGAAATGAAAATCTTAAAATGATGTAACATTACTCCGTAGACTAAGGTACAAAAATGGTAATGTATTGCTAGACTGCAGCATGCAATTTGCATTCCAAATCAGACTGCAGAGCTCCCCAAATGAGTAGGTGCCCGCACAGTGTATTTAACCTTTGCTTTTCCTGGGCAAATTCCTAACAGTATGTGTGTTTGTATGTGCTTCCTCACATACATACCCACATGTGGTTCTTCACCATTTTAAGCAGGTCCATTTTTTAACAGGGATTTGAAGTGTACAGCTAATTTTGGATATTAGAAATCAAGGGGGAAATTATGCAGTTACTGTTTTAAATCTCTGAACTGCCCCTAAATTCCTGTTTACTGTGACACTGACAGGTAACGTGTACAGCGCATATATCCTACAGTGATTAACATTGTGTATTAAATTGTGCTTGTATGTATGTATAAACACAGTGGAATACAAAATGGTACCATTATAAAGATGTTTTCAACACTATTGTAAGGGTAATAGCGTATATTTGTTGTTAGTTCCAGATGATATATGAGAAGGAGGGAAATGAAGAGTCATATTATTCTTAAATGTGCTGATACAGGAGCAGGAGAGGCGAGGGGGGGGGGCAGGCGGGGGGCGGGGGGGGGGAGAAAGAGGGAGGGAAGAGAGAAAGACAAGTAATACAGCATAAAGAACCCACAGGCATCTGGGCTTTCCCACTTCAGTAGCGAATAGGGGGAATTATGGGTTGGTGGTCTGCTTCCCGTTAGGAGGACACCCCTCCATCTGTTTTCAGTACAGCCTGTTTCCAATTTAAAACACAGATTTCAATACAAACCTCAATTTCTTTTCTCCATTTTATATGCAAAGTGAGGCTTATGAATTGGTGTTATTGCCATAAGGGCTCAGACCAATTTTCCCCCCAAAATTCACAGGCTGTTCATTTGAATACCTGCTTACAGTGGTGCACAATGGGCAGCTTTGAGAAGAAAAATTGATAATCTTCACGGAAGAGTAATTTGAATGAAATTACACTTGACAGCCTGTCTCCAAGCAAACAAGGAGAGTGAGGGAGCCTTAGCTAAGCTCTGAGGACTTGCCTAAGCCTCTGCTGTTGGAGCTTCCCAGGGAAAAAGAAATCCACGCTTTTTCCTACATCTGACTGAAGCTTTTGATTAATTCTCTGTAGCTGTTTCTAGTGAAGAAAGGTAGCCATGGAAGAGAATATGGAAGAGGGACAAACACAGAAAGGTATTGTGATAAAATTGCTTTCTCTTTAGAAGGAGATAATTATTTTGCAGTTCCTTATTTTCTTTAGCACATGCTGCAAGGTTAGTGAATATTCTTACGTGGCAGATAGGGAAAGATTTTTTTTTTTAATACAATTTACTTCATTTGTCTCTCTTCAATAGCACCTAGCATTAAGATAGTGACTGTCATCTGATCTCTAGCATTAAAAGAATCTAAATACCAAATTGTACATCTATACTAATAATATTGCAAGCATTTAATGCAGCCTGCTTCCCAGTCCAGTCTTTGTTAACCTTCATTTATTTTATGTTTTCATGCTTGTCTAGCTGGGTCAAGGGAGTCTAGTGTGAACTATGAGAGAGCTACTCCCAATATTTGGAGCTGGTTGCAGTGCATCTAACAATGTAACCAGTATTTACACCTTGAATGAGAGTCCAGACTGGACAAAGACATGGGGTATATTTTGTATATATTTAGGCAGTACTGAAATTTGTCTGCCTTTTTTTCACGCTTGCTTTGTGATGTGTTGAAGCAGCCTTGTTATAGTTCTAATGTTTGCATTGTACAGATCTGCATTTTGCTGAAATGAATTTTGCATGTTGCAGCTGAAATTGCTTTAGCAAGACATACACAGCATGCTTAGAGCATTTCTGTTCCACTGTTTCTGATGAAGTTGAAAATAACTGAATGTTATGGGATGTGTTAGTACTTAAAGGTGCAATTTAAAATTATTGCTGACTATTTAATAATTTGTGAATCTCGGAGAAATATAGCATTTTTGGTCTTTTGGCTTAAGTGTTTTTGGGTACAAGTGACGTTACAGTAGTGAGAGGAACCAAGATTTTTTTCATTTTACTCTACTGCCAGCATAAAGGGTAATCCTATGAATATTTACTGCGTTAAATCATGTATACTTTTCATTTTGCATTTATTTTGAATTCACTTCCATTTTTGAGGAACTTGAAAAATCATTTAATATAAGTTGCCTTTAAAGGCATATTTTTCTGTGCTGATGCCATGTTCTGTTTTTCCACTTCCTGCTCAGTCTGCTTTCTACATGTAAATGTCATGCTTTCTCATTATAAATGACCCATTTAGGCAGAATGCAGCTTTGAATTGTTTATGGTCTTGACTTGATCTGGATACACAGTAGACAGTTGTGAGAAGTCTAAAGGAGGATAAATGTGCTCCCTCTGTGTGTATATGTACTTATGTTTATAGATACATAGATTAGTAGCTGGTTGGTGATTTCAGGAGTTTTTTCAGTTTAATGTTATTATTTGCAAATGGCAGAAATAATGTGAAAGCACAAGAAAATTCAGTGTTGGTTTGTTTTTTTCAGAAGATAAAATCACTTCTTTTATGGTTTGAATTATTTGGTGTGCTTTACACTTAGAAATGAGAGACATGCGTTTTTAAAAGTCTGAAATGAATGTTTTTCCTTCTTAAAACAAGTGAATTGAACTGTTTGACCACTGAATCAGTACACTGCATTGTTACTGAATGAAATTGCCTGAAGAAAGTGTGCAATTCAAAATCCCTGAATTCTTATTAGATGGGGGGGGGGGAATCAGAGAAAAAAGTGAATAATTTTGGATATTAACATAACATGTTGTTACTGAAAAACTGTGTCCTTGTTGTTCATATGATAAACCGTTGAATGACCAATAGCCACTCAAAATGGTGTGATTAATAGTGTGATTACAACAGCTAACACTACTTACGCTCCACCCCCCATTTACAATGTTGTCTGTTCAGCCTTTTTTCCCTTTAGTGGTACACAGCTGTCATCTCAGACAGTGACATGAGAATGTTACGAGCTCACAAATTATATGTATTTTTCCTTATTGGTGTGGAAGGGGATGCTGTTTAGTTGCTGTGACCATACCTGCAAATCTGACATGTCAGCCTGTCATGTTTGCACTTTGGATTATGACAACTTTTAAAACGTATTTGGAGATTGAAGAAACTTTGCTGTTGAGGAGGAAAATGAAAAAATAGATTTTAATTTTTTTATTTTTTGGGGTTGCTTGAATGCAGATGTTGGAAATACAGTGAATTATAGGGATGATTATGAAATCATGGTTCTCTTTAATGTTTGCACTTTGCACTTGAAAAATATTGATATTATTAGTATGACCTGATACTTCTCTTCCATAATTTCTGGGTTTTTTTGCTTTTATTTAGCCTGATCTATCTATGTGTTTACCTGATATCCATAGAAAATGTCCGGACTAGTTTCTTTAACTGTACTGTCCCATCATCTTCAGTTGTAATCCATATATTCTAATTTTTGTTCTGCCATCTTGAGAGGAACAGTTTCTTTCTTTCTCCTCTGCTTTCTACAAAATCAAAGCGAGTATAAATTGTCACTGCTTATCAACTCCTGTGCTCTTCACAGCAGATGCTTTGAACCTCCCACTGAAAAGCATTACGTCTTGCTAGAAGCCATGATGGAAATGAATAGTTTCATATTGATGCATTTCATAAATATGATAAAGATAGCTCTAATAAAAGGCTTGCAGATTTGGAAGTCTCGTTATTTTAGATAATTTTATGCAATAAGATATTGATAAGTGCAAACATAATTCTTACCATAGTGGTTCCAAATAATGATGATCTGCTTTGCACAATCTCTGTACATTTTAGTGTTTAACACGATTTGTTTATGGCTGTATCTTGGACAGTTGTCAGTAAGGATATTTATTACATCTGTTTTCTGAAAGTAATGAATTACTAGGACCTGTACAGGTCAAAGTAATAAGTGCAAACCAGAAATGGACATATATATTTCCCCCCCCCTTTCCTTCTTTTGGCCTTGGAAGGTGTGGTTTCCTCTTGCTATCAGCACCCTTAACATGGTAAAATGAGATAATGCTGTTTTCCAGCAATTTTCATATATAAGGCTGTAAACATTTAAACAAATAGTTTTTATTAATTCATTTTCTGTTTTAAAGTATTAAAAGATTTCCACCTCACACCCCCCTTTTCCCCTCGATACCATGTTTTCTTCACTTGCAAGCCAGTACAGGTTGGTGAGGACACTTCAAAGGTATTTGCTACACAGCTGTCTGTAGCTGTCCAAGAACTCAAAGTGTGTAGAAAGTCTGGCTGAAATGTAAGCTGTGTGTGAACACTAAAATATATTCTATCAAAGTAAAAAGTCGTAATATCTCAGAAATATCAACTTGTTCACACTTTCCATAATACTGACATTATGCTACATGCCTAAAACTGTAACACACTAAAGGCTTTGATTGCAAATTTGCTGTCTTGAAAACCCAGGGTAACTAAAACCTGTAATTTATTTGACTGGTTTATTTTTCAAAAAATCATCAACTCCACTTAGAAGTTTCACTGATGTCTGTAGGGTTGCATGCTAATTTTGAAAACCTCATGCATAAATTTGCATGTGTCAGTGGTAGGTCTCAACTGCCAGTGTTTGAAAGACAATGACGCCAAACTGTTAGCTTTGCTGCAAGGAAAAAGATAATGGTCCAGTTCCTGCAGAACAGGTCTTCCCTTCATGAAAGCACTATGATTGAAATGATGTCCCCAACCACAGTCATTCATCCCAATAGAAAACTTTTCAGAGGGCAGGCACTGTAATTTTTTGCAATGTGTGGGGCTTGGTACAGTGAAGGTTAAAATTATTCTCACCACATACCTATTTCAGAAAAAAAATTAAAAAAATTCTGTATCACAGCAAGACATGTTTATACCACTTGAACAAAACTGAAGATAAATGTGCCTTTTTATTGTTAATCCAAAACTTAATTTTGTAGTTTGAATTCCTTTATAAAATAAACTTCTGGGAATGGATGAAGCATCTGTGTTTGTACAGCAGCAAACATGAGGAAGAGCTAATTTTGCTTAAGCCCTCTTGGCTGTAGTATACCTAACAAATATAGGCAATGTTCCACTGGTAGGATAGGGAAAAGAAAGTATTATTGTGACAAGAAATAGCTGAATAGTAGAAAATAAATAATGAGTTACTATTTGGTCTGCATTAGTGATTTAAGTGGATCTGCAATCTATTGTCAAAGGTTTTTTGTTTGTTCCAGAGCATGCCGTGAAAGGAGAGTTTTAAGCAGAGTTTTAGAAGAAAGTCGTAAGGAGACTAGGATGCTATTAGTAATATGTACACACAGCCTCTGCTGTATCAGCCATGAGAGGCTGAATTGCTTCCTCTTACTTCAGTACTTTTTGGAAAATGGCAGACTCTGAGTTCGTAGGATACTATAGATGAAAGTGGTGATTTTTATTTCATAATAAGAAACAAACCAACAACCAAATAGTCAAAACCCTGCTGACATCCTGTGCAAGTTAGTCTCCTAAATCTTTTTATTTATCTCTTAAAGAGAAGAGTTGTCCAGTTTCTTATTTGACTACTGTTAGAAAATTGATTAAAATAAGAATGAGTAAATATCAATATTTCGCACTTGGATTTTGTTGGGTGACTATACTTGCAAATAAAACAGAGGAGTTATTTTCTGTTCTTTACTGTAAATGCCAAGCTAAGTGTGAGCCGTGCTTGTATCTTCAGTTAGATCCTTTTTGTGTTGTTAGTACTCTGTCTACTCTTGCAGGATCCCTGAAGTCCAATCAGTTTTGTGAGTAATTTGGAAACAGTTTTTAAATTTCACCTTATATGTAGGAAGTAGCAGACATTTGCTCACTGCTATTCTTCATACAAAATCTGTATTTGTGATGCTTGATTCTTAAAGAAAATATGGTGGGCAGTCAACCTCTCTTTCCTTTGGGAATATATTTTCAATTCCACTCTTAGTTCCTAAGCTTGTGTTCAGATTGGATTTTTACAGGTTCCTTCAGAGTAGAATGGTTTTAACTTTCATCATGTTTACTGTTGCCTTTTCTTAAAGGAGGGTGTGCACGTATGGTTTGTCAGGTAAAATACTCACTTGACAATCATAAATTCACTAACAGAGTAAATTCTTTCTTCTTATTCGAGGTTAAATATGGAAATAGATCTTAGTATCTGGCAAAGAAACTTACTGTAATTCCTCCTTAATACTGCTTAGTAGATAATCAATATGATCTGTTATATTGAATGTTATTGCATTTTTCTTTGAAGTTAATTGTTCAGATACTGGAAAACTTATTCCTCTAGTAACTACAGACTACCTTACTTGAATATTCTTACATTAGAAGCAGGGAGTTCCAGAGCTGCAATTTGAATATGTTATTATTCAATACATAAGGCTTTTATTCACAGATAATAATGTAAATAAATTTACTCTTGCTTGCTTATATAATTTTTAACATTGAAATGTCTCTGTTAATAGTAGAAAACTTTGTATTTCTTACAGACTTAACATCATATTAGTCATAGACATGAAAATCCAGCATTAATAGGACCTAATTATACTTTCATATATATTCTTACAGGGCAGAAAGTATTCCAACTGCCCTAAGGCAGATGGAATCCTCAATTCAGTGTGTAAGAATTTAAGTCCTCATGGTAATTTTGACACTTGTATGCCAATTTCATAAATAAGTTATTTTAGAAATAAGATATTTCACAAACAAGAGATGTAAATGCTTAGGAAAAAAGTGTTGAATATATTTAAAATTATTAATTTATACCAATTCTTGGAAAAATACTGTATCAAAACAGTAATATACATTTATGAAAAGCTTTTTCTACAGTTTGTGAAAGTAAAGGCTTACTTTGGGGGAAAAGGGATATTTTGGGTTTCTAATTACTCTGAAAAAAATTAACACTAATGACAAAATACTGCAGATCAGGCAAAAATAAGTTTGATTCAGCTTAATTTTAAGGCTTCTTATGGAGAAGGACTGAGGGATTAATATATCCAGTATGTAAAAATTATTCATTTTATATTGTGACTATGCATTCATTTCTGATAAGCACCTTAAACAATTTTGGCAATGCAATTTTTAACCTGTTCTAATTACCTGCTACTGCACTAAAGTTCAAGATGGAAGAATGGATGGAATACTGTTAGCCTTAAATACTGACAGTGTTTGCTTTCTTAGTACAGTAGTTTCAAACTGTTAATTCTCCCTATATAAACAGGTGAGAATATGCTCTTTCCTCTTGTTAGTTTTATATAGAGGATTAAGTAGAAAATGAGAAAAAAACCCCAACCAACCAACAAGAACAAACCCACATTTTTGGGCTGTTCTGCTTCAGATTATAGACTATGTGTATGATTTTATAGAAACCATAAAGCACATAAGCACCTGGTGGCCATTGAAAATCAGAATGTAAAAAGACAAAGGTCAATATTGATCTTATATAAAATATTTTATCAGTTAATATTGTTTGACAATTCCATTTCAGAAGAATTTTCAGTTAATTCATGCAACAAACCCACAAAATTCTTGCTGATACCTTATCATGTGACTGATTTCTGAGACAGGCCAGCAAGTCCCACACTGATGTTTTGTCACAAATCTTTTGCTTGGGGGTGCAGGGAATTACAGCCACTTCAGTTCCAGCATGCAATGAATAAGAAATAAGTCTTGTCACTTTCTCAACTCTAGAGAGATAAAACTCTGAACATGAAAATCGTGAGGGTCAAAGATAAACACCAAATAGGGATTAACTATCAGAATTGTGAATTTTTCTGCACATATGCTCTAGGGCTTTATGAAGGAAGGCCACTCACAGAAACAGTAGTGTAAGTATTCTGTCAGGTTGTCCATGCCAGCTCTCATGCTACATTACACTAGTCCCAAAACTGTTAAATTCCCCCCCTCCCCCCCCAGTATTTTAATTTCCTTCTTACTAATCATAATGTAGGAGTTCAGTAGTCCTCCCAAAATTTATACTGCAGCCATCTGGGATGACATTGTTCCAAATAACAGTTGCTAAAATATCAGAAACTAAGTGCAAGGATTACTCTTCTCTTCAGATTTATAATACCACTGATATTTGCACTTGGACAGTTTCTGAAGCATTTTTATTTGGTTCACATAGTGAAAGTTTTTTCCCCCCAGAAGTGAAAACAATATAATTGTACAGCAAATGAATGTCACAATAAATTTAGTATAAATTATAATGAAAATATGTCTTCTTAATAGTTGTATGAGAGGAGCAGTGCATTTGCTGCCTTTCTGATATAAAACTAGACTTCAGCAAAAGGTGCATTTGCTGCATTTTTGGTGTGTGAGCTTTGCAAGAAGGTTCTACTGCCAGAATGTAAATAAAACTCAAGTAAAATATAGTATTTGCAGTTCCCATAAGCATTTCTCACTTGTCAGTATCTTCCCATTTGTACCTGGAGTGTGTTTTGTTTTCCCTCCTCTTAAAAAAAAACAAAAAACCCAAAAAAACAGTCTCTCTGGCTTTTCAATTTTCTGTGGAAGCACTTTCTTTTTAGCTTCTGGAAGGCACGGAAATGAAACTCTACAACATTTTTTTATTTCTTCTGTGAACATGTATTATAAAATGACAGGTTCTGTATGTTTATTAATTAAGTCATAGCTGGTCACATCCTACTTCTCTAGTCTGCAGGAGGATGTTTTTATGTAGGTAAAATTGGACATTAAGGGGGAATTCAAAGGAAAAGAGTATAGTAGCATAGTGAAGTGATTAAGTAGGTATGGCTTTGCATTAGGCATAATGGGAAAAAAGTAGAGATGATTGTGGTGGTAGAGGCTGAAGAAAGGTAGTATGATGAAAAGAAGAAAGGAATAAGCAGTGCAAATTGAAAGACCTTCAGAAGTTTGAAATTGTGGAAATAGACAACAATATTAGAGTTAAAAGAATTAAAGATACTAATGTTTGTCTTTCAGACAGGACCTATAGAGGGCCTTGATGGAAATTTTAAGAGTTTATTTAGAAATAAAAATGTGTGTTTCAAGGTAGAGTTTTTTTAAACAGCTTCCAAAACTTTAAATTTTAGCCTCTCAAGAAAAAAATAATATATTGCGGTGTTGGTATAGTGATATAAAGTTCGATAATTTCAAACTTAAGGAATAAACCTCCAAACAAAACACAAGTAATCTGAACAGAGTAGTACTAGATTGATATTTGCAGATTGATGTTGGTAAATAAATATGAGAAGTTTTACATAAAAAAAAATTGGAAGCATAAATTCAGATTATCTTTTTGAAATAGTGAACATGTAACTTTAACACATTCCACCCCCCCCCCCCCATCATCCCTTCCCAAGTAAAGCAGCAGCCATGCTATGTTCATGGCTACTATAGTAATATTTTAATATTACTATAGTAATATTGTACATGGGTGAGGGAAGGAAGAAGAGCAAATTTGGTTTTATCTTAAAGCAATGAGAGACAGGAAAGATTCTTTTTATTTGGGAAAATATATCGCTTCACATTCATGGAAAAGTAGTTTCTCTGGTGAAGGAAGCTGGTACTTTGTACCCTTGCCTAGCAAGGTCATGTAGCCAAGTGTGAGAGGCTCCACAGTGTAGTGGCACCCTGTACTACTGGTCAATCAGCTTGGCTTGGTTTATGTAATTCATGAAAGCCTGCCACACCCTGATTCCCCACCAAATCTTCTTACTCTATTAAGCTGTATGCAATAGTAAGCAGCTGGCATAATTTTGAATCAGTTTAAAAACCTTTAGAAAACAACCATGGGAAAAGCTTGGGATGTCTCTTTGCAGCTCTTAAGTGAGGATATGTTTGGCCATAGCTAAGAAATTAGACTTGCAGATTTTTATACAGGAGTGGATCTTGATCTTTGGGTGTCATGAATTTGATTGGTATCTCAGTGGGGAGATGAGGAAACCTAAGCCAGGTACTCATCCCTATGCTTGGATGGTACCGAGCTCTGAACATTACCTCTCCGAAAGAAAGCCAATACATACATCTTGTCATGTTCTACTTCCACCTGCCAAATTGTTTGCTCCCCATCTCCTGTACTTTTCTATTGCACATCTCACTTCAAACAACCCTTGACCTTCAAAAGATCTGCTCCAATATAGTGCAAATTACTAACAGTACCTTGAATGCTTTGGGACTTCTTAGTACTTAGAGGCTAGAATTTGCATGCAGAAGTTGACGCTGTGGTAAGTTTCTCTAGTATGGCAAGGAGAAACTGGACTGTGGTGGGCAAGACATTGTGTAGGCTGCTGAGGGTGAATCCTCCAAGTGTGCACTAGAGGTGGAAGGCCATGGAAAAGTTAGCTCTGTTGCTAGTTCTATTGTTCCTGTTCTATCAGTAAATAAATTCTAGGTCTTAAGACTGTTCTTCAACATTTCACATTAGTAAAACATTTCACATTAGAGTAGTTTTCTTTCTGATATCTTTTGAAAAAAAGTTCCCAGCCTCTAACTATTATGGTGGTCTATAAAGCCCTGAAGAGACTCTTTGTTAGCTTATAGAAGTACCCTGCAGATGTTAGTAAGCCTCCCATATTTCAGGTTTTACCTAGTCATCTCCTTGGTTTTTTTTGTGAAAATTGAAGTCATACATTTTGACCCATAAAACCCAAATGGCCTGAGAATATGATGTGGGAATTCATGGAACATCCTGAATTTCATGGTATCCTGGGCATGCTGCCAAAGGCATCTCTACATAGCCTACTGATAGAGCCCTCTCTGAAAAATTTTTAACTGTTGTTGTGGTTTGTAATAAGCCTTTGGTAATACTAGCAGGAACTGCAAATTCTGAGGTGTTCCTATTAGATAAGGAGAATTAAAGATGCAGTTTATGTAAAACTGAGCATCTACCCTTCCTTACAAAGTACGGGGCAATTACCACTTACTTATTAGAGACGTAGAAGGGCGTTTGCTCCAGAGGGAGGCATACTCTTGATCTTGAGGGAGCATTTGTGGGTTACCTAACTAACTGTGAAGTCATTCAATAGAGAATTGCCTTCCCTGTTAGCGAATGGCAATAGACCAGCTAAAGTTACCTTAACCTTTCCAGTAAATTAATCCTTGCCTTTTACCAGTTAAATACCATATTGCATCCTCATGTCATACGTACAAAGCGATTTACATTCGGCAACTTCTTGCTCTTTACTGGCCTGCTTGTTTTGTGACCTCTGTGGTGAAGATCATATTTCCAACTACATTTTTCTGCATAAATTATTTACTGTGTTCATGGTGCAGCTTGGAGGCTGGATCTGGTCTCTGGGATACTTATTGATATGCTTCCTTTTCAACAGAGGAGCTGGCAAACAACTGAGCAGAAGGTGCTGCTGTCACTTGGTGCAGACAAATGTGGCTGTGCCCTACCCAAGTACAATGTTAAACAGGGAAGGTAGCTGCAGTAGAAGAAAGGAGGTGCAGTAGCTGCTACTGGGCATGGTGAGCCCAAATATAACCTCTCTGGCTGTCGGATTAGTCCATTGTGAGAAAACTTAGTTGAGCAGATGTCCATGACCAGATTTTTATTTTTACTGATAATGATAAAATCAATAACATTTTGAATTCTGCATATGGCACAACAGAACTAATAACTTTTAAAGGACAGTGTTTTTTGTAAAGGTTATATACCAATAAAAAACATGTACTTGAACTTCTGGGGCTGCTAGGTTGCTAAGTAATTGTAAATGGTGACTCAGTATGCATAAATGTAAATGCAAGTAAATGTCTGAAATTGCCTTTAGAAAGGGACCATTGACTACTGGCCACTATGTTGCTCATGAAGGTATTCAATTATAATATTGAATTTTGTATTATTGATTTTAAACTGAGTAGCTTTAGCATGAAATGCTTACCACTTAACATGGCTTGCCTTTTAGTGACTTGCTATTAAACCACTCCTAAATGGAAAAGGAACTTACATTTCTAGGTGAATGAGACAAAAACAGTGATTTGCTTTCCCACAAAATAGTCTGAGTATGTTTGATATATAAAATGCTTATTTATTGTGATGCTTTAATATAGCGGTACAACTGTCTTCAGAGACTTTCCCAGCCTTTTAATTTCTTACAGAGAGGTTGACCACTACTTCTGATTAACACACACTTTTAACATTATAAATAAGCATAACCATGCTTTCCCTCCTGCCTTTCCTCATAGTAGTAGTAGGTTGCAGTTCCTTACAAACACCTGCAGATTCTCTTTGTGGTTCTCATGGTATTCAGAAGCATCTTCTTACCATGTTACTTAACTAGATTGAAAAAAACAGTATCTTGTTTTCCAGGTGTTCATAATTAGCTTGAGATCTACTCCTCTGAGCTGTTAAACTTTTCTTCTGTTTAGTCTTGACTGTATTTTCTACATAATACTTCCCTTCTGCTGGAAAATTCATATTCCTAGTAGAGTACTATGGACCACTTTCATTCACCCTACACACCATTGTTGTAGAAATGAGTAGGATTCACATGTAAATGCATATATTGCCCTTGATTTTAGGGTAATATAATGCTTCTAAAATTATAGACTTAAGTAACTTCAAAATCTGGAAAATCAATGACCAAGGCTCTGATTCTGCAGACTATTTACATATTTGATGTCACGCACTGTAAGGAATCCCATCAGATTTATGCCAGTTATTCATGTAAGCAGAAAGGAAGCACATGCACAGTCTTTAAGATTAAGACCTAACAATGCCATGGAGTAATTTGCATGTAACTGTCAGGTTTTTGGCAGGAAATCTGTGAGAGAAGATGATGATGCAGTTTAATGGGGTCTGAGAGGAGACTGGAGGGAAGGTTGAATCAAGTTTGTTTATGAGCTGGGGTTTTTTTGTTTGTTTTGCATGGTATTAGAGCAGATTAATATGCTTTGAGGTCTCCTGTGGCTGTCTGCATGTTCCAAGAAATTATTATTATTTTCTTCTTTGCTGTTCTAATTTTTAAGGGGTTTGTTTGTGTTTTTCCTTTGAATTTCTAGAATCTGGGTTCACTTTTGGGCAGGTTATGCTGGACCTTCTAGTGGTATTGAAATATTTTGCTAGTGTGTCTTGTTCACATGCTTAAGCCAAGCTGATCATCAAATTTGCTGTGCAGATGGAATTCTCCCCAAGGCAGGCTACTAGTGACCTCCTTTTTACCTTTTCTCTGCAACATGGTCATGGTCTGCTTTCTAAGATTATCTGGGATTTTAATTTCCTTAAATTCCTGCTGCTAGTGTGAAGACTAACATTGGTGTTATACTTCTTGCTGTCTTCTTGTAATGAACTATAGGTGAGACTTTTGGTCTTATAACACAGATCTGAAGCAGCGTGTTAGTTGCCTCTGTTTTGTGGCATAAGAGGATAAATCCTT
The DNA here is from genome assembly GCF_023634155.1 of Falco peregrinus. Taxonomy (NCBI): domain Eukaryota; kingdom Metazoa; phylum Chordata; class Aves; order Falconiformes; family Falconidae; genus Falco; species Falco peregrinus. The sequence continues at coordinate 34,979,282 of NC_073722.1, forward strand.
CTGAACTGAGGGTCTACTACAAGGCTTTCTGTTATTACAAGGTTCTGGGCTCTGACAATATCTAGTGAATATCTAGAAATACTGAAAATGTGTGTTTCTGAGATTTTTGCCATTTAAACTGTGCTGTTTAAAACCTTAAAGGGAAAAAAAGATGCTATGTTCAGCTATATGTAGAGTTTGCAGGAGTATCTTCTAGTTTTATAAGACCATTCTGTCATACAGGTAAAATTCATCAAAAAAGGTGCTTATTACTGTGATTATCCTGAGTTTCGTAAAACATCTATACTACAACCACACCCGTGGCATGTGGCACGAAGCCCAGAAAACAAAAAGTAAATTATTTCAGCTGTTCAACAGTGTATGGAGGATACCATTTCTTAGATTTCATCTTTCAAAATTATTCTAGATTTTTGAAAATGTTTCACTGGTGAAAATACTGGAGTAATTATAACCTAGTGGTGAGAAGGTCTTTTAGGTCAGCTGTGTTTATGCTAATGGTTCAGGCAAGATATTTTTCTCCCCCCTCCCCATCTGGTACAGTCATCAAATATTTAAGACACAGGGGAACCCGTTATGGACATTTGGGGTCTTTTATTGGCTTTGTTGATATGTTTACATATGGGGGACTTTTGCTGTTAATATTTTCTTCATTTTGATGTTACACATGCCCAATCATCCGTATTGTCTGTACTTTCAGCAGTTATCCTTCCATTATTACCTGTCATGTCCCCTTCTAGAAGATGAAAGCATGTAGTTTATTACATATTTAATGATAGCCTTAACTTCTAAAATCCAGTTCAGATGCCTCTGCCTTTCTTGAATTTGATAGGAATATACAGATTTCAAGACTCTGAAGTACCTGTAGCTAGCTCTGGGTGTGTTTTGTGAATATTATACACAACCGAAGAGCTGAAATATACTTTTTTTTCCTGATAGAAGAGTACAGTTATGTCCATACCTGGGAAATTACCTTCTAACTCAGTTACTCCTACTTGTCTTTCTTGATTTATTTCTCATATTGTTTTATTTTTATTATTATTTTTTAATGTAGAATCACCTAGATTTGATGTAGCTGCTGAAGTTGCTAAATCTTTTGATATCCTCTGGAATCTTATTTTTCTTTCTTGGTTGTTCTTGCCCTCGTAATTTCTGATCTTTTTTTTGAGTGCATACTAACTCTGTACCTCAAGCTGGCAAGATGGAATGTCTACTACGAGAGGACTGAAAGCACTGTCAGTCAGGAATCGCTGATCTGTAATCATTCCTTTAATCTAATATCCTGACAAGACGACAGACTTCAATGTTGATACAGAATGTGGTGGTTTTATTTCTAAATGGATAATTTTACTAGGCTTTTTGTAGTCCTTCAGGGACAATGAATTACACAATGGCCCAGATGTAACAAGCAATGTAAGAGTAGCAGTCATTAAACTAAATTATTGCAGTCATCCTTACTGTCCTTAATCTGTTACAGGGTTTTTTTCCCCCTAACAACCTCAGTGTGATAAACTGTATAATATAAAAGCTTCCCTACAGACTTGTGATGAGGAATAATTTGACTAGGGGTAGTAGTGGGTAATAATTGCTGCAGAGTTTTTTCAGGTAGACATGGTCATAAATTCTGTGACAAATTAAGCTAGTAAGCAATAAATATAGAATACTTGCATAGAATGGATGTAACTAAACAAATTTGCTTTTTGTAAGTAGAATAGGTTGTTAGAAACTTCCACAGCAATTTGTTTGCTATTGTCAGAATGTGAAAAAGTGTTCTATATTTTTCATTTTAATGATGTTATGTAAAAAGGCAATTATTTGCATTTTCTTTATGTAATTGCTTTGACTGCTTGTTTTTATTCTTTGTCCATTATGACTCATTTTAAGAAATTGTTTGTTTTCGCTTTGTTAAGAAAAATTAAGGAAACACTAGCCTCTTTTCTAAGTGTCTTTATGGTTGTTGGGATAGAATAGCAGTTGCTCTGTCAGTGTCACAGTGTTTATTTTAATCTCTGAATTAATTTTCTTGGTTGCTAGGCAATTCTACTTCATAGTTTTAATGGAAATGACTAATTCAGGGCACTTTCAGAATATGCAATCGTTTGCTTTAAAAATGAAACTAGATTTCTCTGTGACATAATGCTCGACAATTACTCATGTCGGTGTACAATTTTATGACTATAGATAATATCCTTGTTTCTGTTACCCAGTCCTATATTTCTTGTACATTCCAACAAAGCCATTGTAAATCTAAGTTATTCAATAGACACAGTTAGGCTTTCATGTGTATGTAGAGGAGAAATATCTGCTCTAATATCTGAAATTTTAGAAATTTTTGAAGGCAGCTTATGGAGCTGCTTATGTAGTATGTATTTGCAGCTGTTATCAGTTAAGTCTTTCTGCATTCTCAGTGGCAATGGTGTAATAAGTGCTACGTAGCTCAGTCAGCTTGCAGATACGTTCAGGAGGTTTTATTAGCAGTGCAGGAAAGTTCAACACTGCGCATGAATATTCAAAGTAGTAATAACCATATTATTAAAGAAAACCTCTTAACAATCTGTAGTTCTGGAGTTGTTTTTCATACTGGAAAAATATAATGCCTCAGAACAGTTTCTTTGAACTTTAAAATATTGTTTTCTGCTATTTCAATCCTACTCTTATTTAAGGATAAATATAAAGGAAAAAGAACTTTAAACAAAACTTTGTAGGTTCCTCAGTATCAGGCTAGTGCAGGAGTGTAGGCCTTGTTTATTTTGTTGCTATCAGCTACGCTTTCATATCTTCTGAGCTATCAGTTAGTGAGATGCTGTCTTCTAGTTAGTTATCTCCATTCCAGTCATATGTTTCCATGCTGGTGAACTGCACAGATTGGAAATGAATGAAACCCCCCCTGTTTCTCTGTAGAAAGAGAAAAGCTTCCTGTGGGCCAGAATGTCAATGACATACCCTAGTAAGCTCTGTGCTCCTGACGCTGGTTCAAGGCTTATCAGCTCAGTTTCTTTAGCCCAGAGCATCATTCTGCATGCTTAATTGCTCTTTATTTTCCTTCTCCCTAGTTTATAGTAAACTTGCCTTCCTGGTAGTGGCCACCTTTTTTGGTACAGTTAGTGCACTGAGAACCACGGCTGATTTGGTTTATCTGAATGATTCGTTGCTATTAAAAAGCGAAATGATGAGTCTAATTTTGTCCAATTCAAAGACATAATATGCTATCAAGATAGAGAAGACTGGGAATGTGATATATTTCAACATAATTTTTTTTTTGTTAAGCACACAATCTTAGCAGTACCTATTAATGTAACTAGCCTCTGGCAAAATCTTCCAGTTGCTGTCTTACAACTTTAATTACAGCTGATGTTGGTGTTAGGTAGGCAACAATACTGTTCTATTTTGGAGCTTTCTAATTTAAGAGAAAACAAGCTTAAAAAAATCACACCATTATAAGTATTTTCAAGACTTTTTGAAAGGGTATAGGAAAAAAGAAGATAGATCACCCAGCTGTACTCCTCAGAACAATGTGTGTTTATTCAGTTGTTTGTAATATATGACCTAATAAGATGGGTAGATAGCCAAAATGTTTGCAACTGTAAGGATAATATACAATGAAAGATGTTGGATCATTTGTACTCAATATACACTTGGGAGACCTTATCACTTTTTGTAAATGAGAGGTGGAATATGCAGCCAAAATTGATAAGATTGTATTAATGTCAGTGAGGTCTCCTAGCTCATCTTAATCTGTTTTAACACTTAAATAAAGCAGTACTGAGAAAATAGTTTTCAGTTTGTGAAAATGGGTTATGGAACTCCTGCAACAGAAGCATAAAAATGTTAATGTGGTGAAAGCAAACCTGTAGGGAATATGAAATAAATTTCTTAATGAACATATACCACTGGATCTGTGAGGCAGAACACTTCCTTGGATAAACTGGTTGTAAAAACAGCTTCTTTACTGTACTAACTTTACTGATTACCAACATCTGCCTTTTAACAAATAGGGTAAACCCAACAAAATCCTATCAAAATCCTTCCCTAGGTAGTTACAGTGTGCAGCTGCAGTAGGTACAAAATTTGGACCTTCAACCGATATATGAATTTTCAGTAAGAATAGGTAGTTAAAAGAAGGAAATGTCACAGCAATAATTTACATCATGCTTGGTAAGGCTGAAGAATTAAATTGTTATGACATAGTGAAGGTATCAAAAGTTATATTACTGGATTTAAAACTAAGCTGCTCTTTCAGCCAGTAATTTATAATTTACTATTTTAGAGACAATGATTTGTGAAAATTATTGGGATATCACTTAAGATTCTGGACGGAGATATGAAAGATCTGAAACTGATTATCTCTATCATTTGTAATTCTCAATTTGACAAAGTACTACAAAATTGGTTGTCCTTGAAAAATCTTACTGTAACACATTGTGTCTTGATTTCCTATCTGTGAAAAGCTGTAGTAGGTCACACTCAACATTTCTACAATGGGAATCTCATTTTAGCTGAGGCCTCCAGATACTAATGAAAGATGAAGTATGCCAGGGAATACTTACTGATTTGTAAATAAGTAAATGAATGAATGAATTGAAGCCATTAAATGTTCTATGCTTTTAAAGGTGGAATATAAGGTTATTGAAGTATCTTGTCTATCCCACTTCAGTTTCTAACCAAATATTTTATTTAAATGAGTAAAACTAAAGGAGTTGCAATCATTATGCATATGTCATATGTGTTGTTAAAATGAAGTGACAGACCTTTGATTTTTAGCAGTGACATAATCTAAGGCAGAATGCTGTGATACACATATGGTGGATGTCTGTGCCGTATGCCAAAAGAAGGAGCAGTTCAGGAAGTTGTTAACTTCAGCCTCTTCAAAAGAACTGGATTTCTTGGTGATTATAGATGTGTGATTTCAAAAGTTCAGGACAGATATGATTCTACTAAGGTTCAGTGTCTCTTTTTACTTGTGTTACAGAAGTGATACCAACAGTGACAAATTGGCCTGCATGTACTTGCTTGTTTGTTGTTGGTTTTTGGTTTGGTGGTTTTTTTTTGGTGTGTTGGGTTTTGTGTTTGGGTTTTTTGTTTGTTTGTTTTTTGTTTGGTTTTTTTTTTTTTTTTCTTTTGGTGTGGTGGTGTTTTTTTGTTTTTTTTTTTTTTTAAATGCATTTGCTTCAGATGAGTGGCTATTTTTCGTTAGGAAGGTGTCTGCAACATTTTCAGGCAATGAAATGATGAAAAGGTTTGTTCTGTCTTTGTCAGCAGAGAACATGGGCTTTGTATTAACAGCACATGATGGAATATAACCCCAAATGCAAAGAAAATTTCAGACAGACTGAAGTATAGAAGGAGAGTAGCAGACATAACTTAATAGAAATATACTGAAAAGACTGTTTCTTAAATCTGTCTGCTTTCTTTTAATACATTTGGTGTACTGCTCATGCGAAGAGAGACTGAATATGTTCTCCATGGATGTGGTACATCATGTCACACTGCATCTAGTCTCTACTCAGAACTATAAGCACCACCACCATCTGATTTATCTTACTGGAAAGAGTATGCTGTGGTGAGCTCTGCATTGTTACAGCAAGATTTACTTTTGCTACTTAAGCTATCTTGCTTAAATGTTGTTTATAGATCTTTAACATTGCTCTCTGCTAACAAGATGTATGCTTAGATTAGTTGTTGAAATCAGAAGCCTTCTGCATGCCCCTCACTTTGTTGCAGGTTTGAAGTCCTCCTAAGCAGCAGCTCCTGAAGTCATGTGATATGAACAAAATCTCAGCAGTTACATTATAAAAGCAAATTTCTGGCCTTCATGACTTCAGTGAAAGTTATTCTTAAAATCACATCTATAATGTATTCTATCAATAGTATATGGTTATATGGAGGCTCTGACAGTGCTGCTGACACTTTGAGCATGCGTTTGCCCTATCCTCATTTTCATTTGCATGCTTCTAAATAACTTGAAATACCTTTTTCTATGATAAATAAAAGTAGCCCTCAAGCTTTGTTATTTTAGTTTTAGGGTCAAAGCCTAATGGACCTGATGTTTGCCACTAATGTGCTGAGTAACAATGAAGAGCAATTCTGCCCTCCTTGGGGTCTGACTGCAGACAGCAAATGTCAAGATTAGAATGATTGAAAGCAACGTCAAACTATTCTAAACTTCCCTAGACATAAAAATAAGAAGGAAGGATTTAATACAAATGAAACAGATGAAGTGCAAGACATAAAGGTCTCTGAAATTAGGCTGTCTAGTATGTGGGTTGAGGAAAAGTAGATCAAACTTTATCTTCAACATCCAGTCAAGAATTGTAATAGCAGGGTAAGCTCACTAGAGGAGATTAATGATAATGCTAAGAAGTCAGTCCACTGAAGCACTGACCCATGTATTGCATCCCTGAGGAAGCATGGTTTTCACATTGTATACGTGAGTCCTGTCACAACTCCTATTATTTCCTTATACTTTGCAGAACAAAAAATATGCTTTTAAAAGGTGTATCGCTGTGTGTGTGTGTGTGAAGCTGTATGGTTTTGTGAGGCTGTCATTTGTCTTAATGAGTGTCCATGGGAAGTGGCTTCCCCAGCCCTGCAGCAAAGGAATTGGAACTTCTTTCCCACTGCTCCTTATGAGGGCTACAGATTTTCTTTGTTTATTAGTTGGGGTTTTTTTTTTATTTAGACCATAGGCATTTGTTTCCTTGCATGACAGGCAGAAAAAAATAACAAACCTCAGCCCCAAACCTCTGAATGGGTCGGTTTTTATTATAGTCTAATACCTGAATGTAGAGTAGTCATAATAAATCAGTGCATTTGTCACTTCTTGTACTGATTATCTGAAATATGATCCAATCACTTTCAGATGTGCTCTTTGAATTAGTACCTTGGTGACTGTAGAAGGATCAAGCCTGTTTAAAATCCTGTATATAGCCAGAAAGTGCTAAGAAGTTACTGTGACTCCAAGGTAGAATTACCAAAAACGTAATCGTGAAGTCTGTGGATGACAGCTTCCTGATACAGCTGGTCAGGGAGCCAGCCAGCTGAGATGCCCCACTGGACCTGCTGTTTACAAACAAGGAAGGACTGGTGGGTGATGTGGTGGTTGGAGGACATCTTCGGTATAGCAATGGCAAGATGATAGAGTTTCCAGTTCTCAGAGAAGTAAGGAAGGGGGGAACCACTACCTTGGACTTCTGGAAAGCCAACTTTGGCCTGTTTAAGAACCTGGTTGATAGAGTCTCTTGGGAGATAGTTCTAAAAGGCCAAGGGGTTCAGGAAGGTTGGACACTCATCAAGAAGGTAGCTTTAAAGGTACAGGAGCAGGCTGTCCCATTAAGCTAGTGGGGAAGACTGGCCTGGATGAACAGAGAGCTTTGGCTAGAACTCAGGGAAAAAGAAAAGTTTACCACCTTTTGAAGAAGGGACAGGCAACTCTGGAAGATTATAAAGATGTCACGAGGTTATGCAGGGTGAAGATTAGACAGGTGAAAGCCCAGCTAGAACCCAGGCTGGCCACAGCCATAAAAGATAAAAATGTTTCTACAAATACATTAAGAACAAAAGCAGGGCCAAGGATCATCTGCATCCTTTACTGCACATGGCGGGGGGGGTGGGGTGGGGGGAAACATTGCCATAAAGGATGAGGAAAAGGCTGAGGTGCTTAATGCTTTCTTTGCCTCAGGCTTTAATAGCAAGACCAGTTACCCTCAGGGTACTCAGCCCCCTGAGCTGGAAGACAGGGATGCGGAACAGAATGAAGTCACCACAGTCCAGGATGAGACAGTTTGTGACCTGCTGGTCCGCTTAGATGTGCACAAGTTTGTGGGACTGGATGGGATCCACCTGAGGGTAATGAGGGACCTGAGAGAGGAGTTCACCAAGCCACTCTCCATTGTTTATCAGCAGTCCTGGCTAACTGGGGAGGTCCCAGAAGACTGGAGGTTAGCCAGTGTGATGCCCATCTACAAGAAAGGCAGGAAGGAGGATCCAGGGAACTACAGGCCTGTCAGCCTAACCTCAGTGCTGGGGAAGGTTATGGAGCAGACCATCCTGAGCACCATCACATGGCACATGCAGGACAACCAGGGGATCAGGCCCAGCCAGCAGGGGTTTATCAAAGTCAGATCCTGCTTGACTAACCTGATCTCCTTCTATGACAAGATGACCTGCCTAGTGGGTGAGGGAAAGGCTGTGGATGTTGTCTGCATAGACTTTAGAAAAGCCTTTGACACCATCTCCCACAGTATTCTCCTGGAGGAACTGGCTGCTCACGGCTGGGGCAGGTGTACTCTATGCTGGGTTAAAAGCTGACTTGACAGCCAAGCCCACAGAGTGGTAGTGAATGGAGTTACATCCAGCTGGAGACCAGTCACAAGTGATGTTTCCCAGGGCTCAGTATGGGGTCTCATCCCAAGTCAGATGAGAGTGTTGATCTGCTTGAGGGAAGGAAGACTCTGTAGAGGGATCAGGACAGGCTGGATTGATGAGCCGAGGCCAATTGTATGAGGTTCAACAAGAAGTCCTTTTTGTGTCCTGCACTTGCCTCACACAACACTACCTACGGTCTGGGGGCAGAGCAGCTGGAAAGCTGCCTGGTGGGAAAGGACCTGGGGGTGTTGGTTGACACCTGGCTGAACATGAGCCAGTTCTGTGCCCAGGTGGCCACAAAGGCCAACAGGACCCTGGCCTGTATCAGAAATAGTGTGGCCAGCGCAACTAGGGCAGTGATTTTCCCCTGTACTTGGCACTGGCAAGGCCACACCTCTAATATTGTGTTCAGTTTTAGGGTCCTTGCTGCAAGAGGGACTTGGAGGTGCTGGAGCATGTCCAGAGAGGAGAAATGAAGCTGGTGAAGGGTCTGGAGCACAAGTCTTATGAGGAGTGGCTGAGGAAACCGGGGTTATTTAGCCTGTAGAGGAGGAGGCTCAGGGGAGACCTTACTGCTCCCTGCATCTACCTGAAAGGAGGTTGTAGGCAGGTGGGGGTCCATCTCTTCTCCCAGATAAGAAGCGATAGGACAACAGGAAGCAGCCTTGAGTTGCACTAGGGGAGGTTTAGATTGGATATTAGGAAATTTTTTTTCACTGAAAGGGTGGTCAAGCATTGGAACAGGCTGCCCAGGGAGGCGCTGGAATCACCATCCCTGGAAGTGTTTAAAAACCATGTAGATGCGATGCTTAGGGACAAGCTTTAAGTAAGGTACTTGACACTACTGGGTTGACTGTTGGACTTGATGCTCTTAAAGGTCTTTTCCAACCTATATGATTCTATGAAAAGCAAGCGAAAAGGTGCTGTTGCTGTGGACTTGGAACGGTTTGTTGCTCACAAACAGTAGAACCACATGTAAGTTATCAGAACACGCCAGTTGACTTTTAGTAATGAAATGATATTCATCAACCTGTTATATATGACACACTACACAAAGAGGAATATTGTACTGATATTTTTGGGGATTTTTCTTTTTTGGGACTGTGATCCTGCAAAACAAGCTTTAGCTCTACAAAGTCAGTTTTCTTTTTTTAAGAACAATATATTCATTTGGCCATATATTCAACATCACAGAGTATAGCGTTAACGTAAACATTTCCTTAAAGTGGCCAAACCAGTTTTCATACCCATAGATTACAATGGCTTTTAAATGTCAGTATCCTGAAATGTTATAGAGCTCAATACTTGATTGTGTTAGAAATGTTGGAGTGAGTGTGTGTGAGGGGAGTGGGAAAGGAAGAAGGAAAACTGAAAGTGCTCATTTTCAATTGTTTCCAATTTTTTGTCAAGCAAGTAGTATTCAAAGGAAAGCTCTGCATTAATTTTATAGAAATTTGAAATTGCATTATTAATTCAAGAATTCTGGAAAAAATATTATTGATTTCAAAGATCTGTTAAATCTTATGGCAGTTTCTTGAGAAGGTTTGAAGTTTTACTCTTTTTTGCTTGATTTTTTCCATACATAATTATAGTTCTTCCTTTATATTGTGACATGCATAGAAAAGTATTTGTCCATAAATAAACACTGTTATTCCTGGGAGACAAATATATTGCTGGAAGAGGCAGTAAATATATGGCAGATTGGTTTAGTAATGAAAAATGGTTTTCCAAGTCGAGTAGAGGCAGGTGAAGTAGTAGTAAAAGATGCTCAAAACATTATTGTAACGTGAGCTTGCAAGCTTGGGCTATATAGGACATTGGTAGGTTGTACCAGCTGTGCAACAGCTATTGTACTTTCTGAATATAACTGTACTATAGTTGCCAGAAAAGCAGTGTGTATAATGTTTTGTGGAACAGTTTGGTTTTCTCAGTTCTGTGGAACAAACTAAGTCCTATAAATGATGATGAAGAGAGCTTCAAGAAAATATTTTGAGGAAAAAATGCATTTTGTAGCTTATCTGCCTTTGTTGTGAAGCAAGCATTAGGCCATTGTGTTTCAGTCACAATGTAAAACAGACCAATAAGGCGTCCTGTGCTAGCAGCATGGGCAGAGCACAGTTGTATGTTGATATTCCTTGCCAAGTGAAATTAGGAGACAGAAAAATGGAAAGTGAGTGCAGCTTTCTCATGCTCCAGTGTTCAGCAAAGCCAAGTAGATCTGGGAGTGAACCAGTCTGGAAGAAATAAATGATTACCATTACTCATTACCACAGGAGAACAAAAGAACAACAAAAGAGTGAAGAAGACATTCACCATGAGGGATTTTTGAGCAGCTATGCAGTACGTAAAGTGGCTGCTGCCTGGAGTTTTCGGCTGATATTTTCAAAATTTCCAAGAAGTAATAGGGATTAAATGAAAATATCAGTCTTAATGTCATAAATTAATGAAACATTTGAAAACGTGAAGTGGATGCATTCAGAATTCTCAGGAACCAGAAAAAGTGAAAAAATAGAAGAATCTTAAAAAAACCCCATCAAACCAAAAAAACAAGCGAAACAAAAAACCTCAAACCAACAAATGAAACCAAAAACCCATAAGTTTCTGGGCTTTTTAAGTGGCATGTGAGGGCCTGATTTTCATGTCTTCACAGCTTATGGCCATTAATGTAGTCTTATTCCGTTAATTTTTTTATGATAGCAAGGCTTGTGACCCCACTGTAGCTGCTGCTTCAGGGAGAGCTGTTCTTCAGCAGTTCCTTCCACTTGAATCGTGGATTTTTTGGCTCCTGAAGCAGGTAATAGGGATATTCAGAATATGTAGTTAGAGGCTCTGTGTCTAGGGGTGTTGTAAAATGCAGTGAGTGGATAGAGACTGAGCGTATGATGTTAGATCTTTATATCAGTTTAACGAAGACCTGCACTTGCAGCAGCTGGATAGTGAAGATGGGTCAGTGACTTCCAGGGCTGTATGGTGTTACATGGATTGGGGGAGGATGAATACAAGCTGGAATTGCCAGTGGCTGGCATATGAGGTGACTAGATGGATTGGGAGTGTTTTATGTAGAAAGGGAGTTTTTAGGAAAGGAGGGTCTTCATCTTTTATTCTGTCTAGGAGATGTGATATGCTATCTACGTGATATTTTACTCCTGCAATTTGCTATCAAAGCAAGAAGCAGAGAGAAGAAAACCAGAATCACTTTTCAGCTAGAAGGCGTTTCTGTAGCAGTTATGCTGGATCTGTGCAAAGCTGCATTGCGGGTGGCATTGGCACTGAAGCTTTAGCCAGCGAGGAAGCCTTAAGGACTTTTAGCATTTTCCCCAGGCAACAACAGAAGAGAGACAGAAAATGCTGTGTGTGCTTCTAGCTGAAGAGTTCCCGTGAACTCTTAGCCCTGTATCACTAGTTACTTTTCAGTGCTGCATAGGATGTGCACATTAATTTTTATAAAAACATTCCTTTGCTTTGAGCAATAACTTAAGTATAGTCCAGTGCTAAAGCTGTTCTTCGATGACACTTGCCAACAGCTGCGTGCAGCATATGCAATCAATCAGAAAATGTTCTACTAGTATAAAGAGGTGAATTACCACATTTTTACTGCCCTCAGTCTTTGGCTTTGGGAAATGCAGCACAGTGTTAGGAAGTAATTGTTACTGTTGGAAGTGTTTTGTTGCTGTTTCTTATGGAGACAGGAGGCATTGGATTGGGATCTGCTGGGAGTTTTTTCCTAAGCTGCTAACTAGGAAGAGAGGCCAGACTTGTGGAGGGGAGAGCTACCTAACAGTGAAAGCGTACCATAGAGTCTGATTTTTTCCCTTCCAGATGTGGTCTGAGAAGTGGAGTACTGAAGTAGTACTTTCCTCTCTTCTAAAGTGTTCCTGTGGATATTGATGCCAAATGGCATTTGGAAAGCTCCACTTCCATGGAGGCAAAAATTGTGAAATTATGCTCTCACAATTATTCTCATTAAGGATGTGCTAAGGAGAAACCTAGGCACCTTTTAGTCACTGGCAGATGCAAAACAGATGATCTTGGAGTGGGGGATGGAACTGAAAGCTTTGTATGTCCTGTAGTCAAGAACAGCAGACTGGGCTGTGGAGGTTATTACAGAATTACCAACTGGAAATCTTGGTGAGCATTTGGTAAACCAGCAGATACTCCCTTTTCACCAGGGCACCACAGACTTTGCACATGATGCAGTCAGTTTAGGGTAATTCTTCTGATTGTCCAGTTTCACAGAGATGTAGGAGAAGCTGTGCTGTGCCCCATCTGACATGGACTGGGCTCCTGACAGCATTTGTTCCACAGACACAGCAAATCTCCACTGTGTATTTGTGTGTGTACCACAAGTTTCATGGACCGTGTCTCAGGGAATTTTTAAGAATACTTCAACGCACACATCTTCAGGACTATGCCTATCCAATTGTCATTTTCAAGTCCCTCCTGTAAAGCCTAAAAGAGATCCTGAAGTTGTTCAAAGAAAAGCTTGCTACATTTCCCACCCTTGAGGGCAAATTAATGTACTTTCCTTTAACTTCACTCTTTGGAATAGTGGGAGGCTCTTTGGCTGTAACTTTAAAGATTGCAGCCTAGAGGGATGCCATGCATAGCCAATTTCATTCTTAATAATTGATTTTGAAATATTAGTAAATACACCCAGTGTTTTACCTTGGAAAATAATGGCATAATGATGGAAGTCCCTACATCTGAGAGAAGCTGAGTGTAAGGAAGATGGGGAAAAAAGTGGAAAAAGCAAATCTACACAGGCGTGTATCTGTCTTGCTGATGTGTAATATCTGTGAAGAATGAGAAATTATGAGTTTGATAAAATAGGTATTGCGTGAAGTATTGATAAGAAATGTGGTTTTGTAATAGTCTGATATTTTGAACAGCAAATATAGAGACAAATTTGCTATGTAGGGAACAAAGCAAGATTATGAACAAAGATAATCCTCCTGGGAGATAGAAAGGTGAGCCCCTATGTTACTTTTGCATGACAATAGTAGTCTGGGCGTAGGGAGCACTGTGAAGCTATGACAGATCTGGGATTTAATTTGGGGGGGGGGGGGGGGAGGGGTGAACAAAACTAGAAGAGTCCAGAGGAAAGACCCAAGTGCTCAGCAGTGTGGAATATAAAGAATGTGCATGGGAAAGGTGGCTGGAAGTGAAAGGATTGTGTGTAGTTCACCATCTGTATAAGATAATTAACTATTAGACAATACTTCAGGGATATTATGTATAATCTAGAATTGCAATTTTTACCACAAGTGATGCTGAGTTTTCTAGAATAAAGTTTTCACCGTTAATGTTTGTGTGGTATCAGTGATCTTGGGCAACCACAAGGAACATTTGCACTCCCCCACCCCCCTGACAATAAGTTGTTTGTTTGTTTGTTTGTTTGTTTGTTTAAAATGTATGCTGTATGGATAGTATAGCAGTCTGTAAACCACATCAGGTTTGGAAACATCATTGTCAAAATGTGAAATGTTACCCACTCTTAGGTGTTAATCTGAAAGGTATTTCTGCTGGAAGCAGGTGGTGGACAAACAGCCCCAGAATTTTGGTAACATCAAGTTGCTGCAGTATGGACTGTTATAGCCAGGCAGCTAATACGCATATATAAAATATTAGGAGTAAACATATAAATAAACCCTCAGTGGTTAAAAAAATAGCCTGTTCTACAGATACTGCAGAAGGCTGCAGCTATTTTTTGCTCTCTGCATGGTTCCTTAGATAATTCCATTTGGTAACTGGTGACACATGCCTTTTTTAAAAAAATTACTGACTTTCATTTAAAGTGACAGGGTAATATTGCTGAGAAACTAAAGAATGTAGGTAAATATATATAAAATACATATTCTTGCATTTGGTAATATGCCATTATTTATAAATAGTTCTCTTGATAGTTGCCAGTCTCTTCAAGCAAATTACTTATATTGGAATAATCTCTTTCCAGAGAATGAAAGGAACAGAAGGAAACTGGGAAACAAAGCGGGGGAAGCTTTTTGAGCATGCCTGTGATAACGTATTTGTGAAGGGGCAGAACAGCATGGGAAACCTGTAACTAAAGTGCACATAGTTCATTTTTAAATATAAATCCATGATCTAATCGTCTTGCAGATATCATGGGGGTTTTTTTAATGATTTGCTCCTACGATGACCATCTGTACAAATATATTCTAAATTAACCACTACATTCTTACAGCTTGGAAAAACATTTTTATGTTTTAATTCTGCCCAGTTCTAGCCAAGAATGCAATATACAAAAAAGATTTAATTCCTGGTACTCTTATAGCACTATTGACTTAGGTTTGTGAACGTAGTTAAAAAAATAAATGCACAAATAATGAATGCACATTATTATGGTAGGAATTTATCCTTTAAAGCAACAGATACATTGGAGGATTAAAACATATTACAGCTAACTCTGTTTATAGTGTTCTGGCCTTTCAAACTAAGATTTTGTTCCAGACATCTTTGTAGTTCAGTCTTTGGGATTTAATCTCTGTAATGTGTTACGCTTGCTATTGTCCCAGTGAATTTGTTGACAGACAGTAATTGGGTCACTGCATTGAAATGCCCGATGCAAGCCCCGAGTTCTCCCTGCTCGTTGGCAAGGCAACCACAGTGGTCCAGGAAACATGCGCAGAGCCAGCTCCTGGCTTGCTGCTCTCCCATGGTGTCACTGGAGGGCAGGGGGGGGGGAAATTGCTTGGATGCTGAAAGAGACAGCAGATTCTTCCCTGTTTTTTTTAAATGTGTTTATTGTCTTTCACAGGGTGGAGGCGGGGGAGAGGGATACATATGAAACTTACAAATCAAATGAAGCAATGCACGGCAATTGGCACTATGTATTAGGGCTTTGTTCTTAAGTCTTTGGATATTATTTTAGTTTGGGAGGATTGAATATATTATACATCAGTTGGATCTAGTTGTTTCAATGTATGACAGAAGAAAGATAAATATTTCATAACTGCTTTAGTCCTTGCTCTGCTTTGCCATTCTCTGTGCTTCCCCCCTCCCCTCCCTAAAGAGAAACAACTGATAAAGTGCTGTATTCCATGAATCCATAATGATTCCATAAAACAGCAGAGCTCCACATGTATTGGGATTCTTATGTCTGGTACTAGTTGATACTCTTCATTGACTGGTTTTTCTTTTGTTGGAGTACAAAAATGGGGATAAAATCCATAGGCTGTCAGTTTCATTGTCCCTCATATATTCTTAATTTTTCTGTTTTCTTGGGTCACTTAGAATGAGCAGTTTGAAGATAGGCTTGTCTAGAAGCATATCAAATGCTGATAAGGGAAGAAAAGAGAACTTCGGGTTTTTTCTGAGCTAAACAAATAACAAATTCTACTCTTTGTTCAGTTTTATCTAGACTGTGACAAATCACACGATGGAAAAAAATAACTATAACCTCTCAAGACTATATTAATTTAAGATAATTTCTCAAGATTCTTTAATTTCCAGAGGTCTCATTTTAATGGAGTTTTTTTTTTTCATAGATTAAATCACCTCCTTATTGGCTTAAAAATCTTTAGCAAACCTAGAGTTTCGAAGCAATGAGAAAATAAGTAACTGAAATTAAATTAGTCGATATTTTAAACTTTTAGTGAGGGTGAAGATGTTAGAATAGCATAGGATACTACTCTGTACTATAGTATGGTGATAGTTATTAGTGCTAGCAATAATATAGTAATGGTAATGTAAGCAATATCACTAAGAGTACTAAGTAGTAATTATAGCATGATATAGTAATACTACGGTGTGTTCTCTAGAAGGCATGATGGAGGTGCATCCTCTGTAGATATCTTGAAAATTTCATTTACTTCAATATATGCAAACGTTGGAATGGTTTTTCAAAATGAAGCTGAAGTGAGTCATACAGCTGGGATTAAAGTCTCATCTTTGGTGTTTATAGTGGCATATTGTTGTTGTCTTTACAGACAACAGCTAAAACTCTAGTTAACTAAAAAACACCTGTGCAAATCCAGCTTTATTTACAGTCCCCAGAAACTGAACTCTGTGTATCTGCGTAATTAATAACAATGAAATTTAAAGCAAGAGGAACTATGTATGATTTTTACTCAAGTGAAATAAACTTGAAGTTTGTGGATACACAAAAGTTTCAAACAAGGAAAGAGAAAATACTTTTTATCTTATTGAAAAGACTTCTCTCTTCCGTCAACATATTTAAGCGTGGGGAAAAAAGTCAAGTGAAATTAGTTGAAGGCTTCAAACATAATTAATAAAATGCTTCTGTTTCCATTATTTAAAACTATGCATTTGTCAGTATCATCAGAATCTTTTAAACCAATTTTGTTCTTATTTAAATGGGTAGAATATTTAAGGGAAATACTTTTGTACTGTATAGTGCAGATGCTTATGGAGTGATAAGTTAGGAAACTTCACTTGCAGGTAAAAAAGATGGGAGATAACAGGGTTGTTCATGGCTGTCTCAGTATTTTTTCTCAAATGGGTGAAGTTTCCAAACTTCCACAAAGGTAATATAATTGCAAGCACTTTCTATTTATTCATTTGTGTTCAACTGTTATTAGCATTTATATTGTTACTGTAAGTTAAATATTTTGATCTAGCTAGAAAAATCTGGAGGAGAAAGAACTGCCATTTTATCTTGATCTTTACTATAGGTTACTTTAAACCAGGCATCTGACATTTGAAATATATAATTGATAAATAAACTCATACCAGTTTCTGAAAAGTAGTCCATACATAGAGGAAACTTGAATTTGAAAATGCACAAGTTCATAGTAATAACTGTTGATATAATTAATTGATTTCCACAGTTGATGCTGAAGCCTGAATATTACCACTGAAATGCTTTACAAGAGAAGGGCTCTGAAGGAAAAATGAAGGAATTTTATAACTGCATAGAGATCAATTTTTTTCCCTTGACCAAGTCAAGGCATAATGAAAGTATTGCATGTGGAGGAGACTAAGCTTTGTTAGTGACACTGCTCCATGGACTATGTGTGTTTGCTTCAGTCGAGTAGCTGATGACTGGAAGAGAAATGATTAAATTGTTATCTTGATGGGCATTGGTAAAAACATCTACAAGCACTGTACAGAGCTGAGTGACGTATCAGGTTCTGTAGCTATGAAGCTTTTTAAAAATAAATATATTCAGGTAGGAATTCCCACAATTAGTTTTCTCATGGCAGCAGCAGCTCTATTTTGCCATTCATGCTGACATAGGGAGCCAGGCTTCCCTGTTTCTTTCACACAGGTCTCAGCTATTCCAAAAACCTGGGAAAGCCAACATCGTAATGCTGCACATTTGGACCTGATACAGCACATAACTCTTGTCACCTTCCCCATTCATATGCTTCCCATCCTCATCAGGTGATCGATAGCAATTACTTCTGCTGAAGAATAAACTTACATTGCATAGTAATTCAAATCACTTCATATTTTGGGCCTGCAGATGTTCAGAAATAGCAGAAAAAATACAGTTTGGAAACCCTGTTAAAAATTCAAACTACCTGGGGATCTCAGAAGTGTTTTAAAAATATTCCAAAGTGTATGCACTTATAAACAAGGGCACACTAGATAAATAAGTAGGTAAGCTCTAATTCAAATAGCTGAATGGAAGGTTGGCAAGTTAACTATAAAAATGATTAAATTTTAAAAGTGAGGCTAGATGAACACTGAATCAGGACCTAGTGCAATGCCACATTATGCTGTGTACCTATTTTAGGCAAAAGGGGAAAAAATGTGGAGCTAACAGGTCTTGGTCCTCTTAATATTCTTTGAAGGTCATCTTTCTCTTCTCTTGTTTTCTCATGAACCATCCTTGTCTGACTTGTTTCTTGCCCTGCATAGTTTAACTAAACCAAACTTTGAATGGAATTAAAAAAATAGTTTATTATTATACTAACAGTAATAAAAAAAAGACTTAGGGAAAAGGACAGTAGGTTTTGATCTGGGTTTTTTTTTGTTTGTTTGGGGTTTTTTTTTGTTTTATTTTATTTTACAGTTTCTGAAATAGTTAAATTGGCTGCTTTAAACTTTCACCTTTATTGCATAATTATTACCTAGGCAATTAAAGGTATGTTTTTACAAAGACAGGAAGGTAAAACCAACCATACACAAGCATTTTTAAAGGCCAGCATACATATACTAGCTATTCTATTTGTTGTTCTTTGTCAAAAGAGCAGAGAAAATTTTTCTTTGCATTCTGTTTGGGTTTGGAGAAACTCCCATGGTTTTTGAAAGCATTACTTGTTCCTTGAATAAATGGGAAGTAAACTTGTGCAAAAACTTTTTCACCTTTTCACTACTATTTTTATAAAATGATTGTCTTTTTCATTCTATAAGGAAGTTTTCAGATTCTTGCAGCTTTTATCTTTAATACTTTCTCACTCTTTGTTTCTGTTCTGGGCAAAATAGCTAGACATACTGCTGTTCAGTTTGACCCAAGTAGTCCTGTGATTCTGATTCTTGTCCTTGTGGCTGAGGGCTCAGTGCTGCTTTTATGGATATTAATGATAAAACTGCACAGCCTTCAGTGCTGTATAGTCAGATCTTAAATTATCTGCCTCTGCAGTGCTTTAAATTTCTTCAGGTCTGGGAATAAATACATCATATTTCATTGGAACATGTTAAAGAATGTGAGGGACAGACCTGCAAAAAAGCCAGGGACAGTAAATAAAATCTGCCATAACTCCAGTCATTTGCAGGAGGGACTCAGATTTCTAGAGGCTGTGCTTAAGGAGTTTGTTTTCAAGTGGATGCACAAGACAGTGGACATATGGCACAGCCTTAAATCTCACAGCTTCCCCTGCTTTGATTTCCTGTTTGTAGCACTTTAATTTTCAGTATGTGTTGCATATTTTCCAAAATGAACTTTTGATTGTCAGAGGACTTGGGAATTTGATTTTGTTCACTTGCAGTGCTGTCCTTTCCTCCTTTAGACAGTATATTTGGAGACATTTAGTACCTGTAGCAAGGCGTATCTTAAATACTCACTGTGTATCTGTTTCAACAGATGGGCTGCAGTGAGCATACGTGAAGCTGGTGCCAACTCCCAGTCAGCTAAGTGTGTCAGGGATAAGGATGTCTTTAAGAGGTTAAGGAAAAATAACTTTCTCCTGCTCAGGTCCCCCAAACAGGTAGCCTAAAAATCCTACTATGTTTTTTGACAGGTGTTCTAGTACAAAATTATATAAAATGACATATTAGTTTTTCAGAAAGAGCACAAATGCATTTTCATATTTAAATTATTTTGATTAAATATGTTACCTGTAAGTCAAGATAAGAGTACACCTTTTTCTTGGCCTGGCTGTCACGTCTTTTGAATAGCCTAATAGAAGTGAAAGGTAAACCATAGATATTTAAAACACTGTAAAGAGATGTGGGGAAGATCTTTCTTTGGCCTGAGATCTGGCAAGGCAGAACTTCTTACAGTCTTTTCCAATTATATTTTGTTTTATTGGTGATTTTGTAAGTGCCAGGTGTGACTTCTGCTGCATTCTTGGAGAAATAGTATGTAGCCTAATGGATTTAAACAGCACAAAGACTATTTACATTTTTCTTTGATTTTTAAATTTTTTAATATTATTTTTTCATTTCTATTTATTAATTTTTTATTTACATTTTTATTTATTTGTTTTACAGAGCTAATGGAATGCCGCTAAAGCATCTCTCTCCACATTTCCTATTTACATAGTAGATAGAGTGTTATTGTGACACCCCACTTTTGTCTTTTATTTTAAAGTTTTGTTGGAAACTCAAAGATCTCTTTCTCTAGCCCCCCCCACCCCCCATTATCTTCTGTAGCAGGACAGAGTAAAAGCTGAAGCCAAAAAATATGAAGGGAATGGGAGGAAATGCAATTGCTCTTATTATAAAATTGTTTATTATTATAAAAATAATGCAATATTTTTCTGCAGTATAAAAGTTGGGACCTGACCGTAATATTTTCAGTGATCATATGCAGAAGAAAATATGAATTCATTTATGCTATTTCAACATGTATCCAACCTTAAGCCACAGATACGTTAGTTGTACATTTTGACACTTTCTGCCACAAGATATGCAATAATCCTCAGGGATTTGCATTAAGGTTTACGTCATGAACTTCCAGAGAAGCTTATTTTAAAGCATGTCTATGTTTTAAAATAAATAAAAGCTAGCTCTACTCCTTGCAAAAGCAATTGAGGGAACACAAACTTCTAATGCCAACAAGAAGATCAAAAGCTTTTCATCATACTGTTTGGTTTTGTGTTGTTTTTTGTTTGGGTTCCCCTCACCTACCCCAAAGATTCCTAGGTACTTGTCCCCAGAGAGCTTCCTGAAGTCTGTGGCAATAGTTCAATGTAGGCTGCAATGGACAGTAGCACTTTATTTTCAGGTTCCCAGCCAGAATTTCTTGCAGCTGTCCATATAAAAGGAGTGGAAGACTTAGGACCCATCCAAAAGGGAGTCAGAGTTTAGGTATGTGCATTTTAATATGATCCTCAGTAAACCTCATAAGGTTTTGCTTAATCCTGGTGGCTTCTAAAATATGCGTGTACCAAAATATCTAAGTTACATTAGAGACATCCTGGAAGCAGAGCTGACAGTAACTAACTGGCTTAGTGGGTTTCACAACTTTGTGCAGTTCATCTACGTGCAGAGTGTTACTTCGTCTGGGTTCACTTACATGTTTTATCTTGAAAAGTGTGATCTGAAAATGCATCAGAGATGCAGAGTGCTAAGCTAATGGTTACAGCATATGCTTGGGATCAATTCCCTTCTCACCTATGTTTCTTGTGTCCCTGAGTGTATTCTAACAATCAAGCTGTGGGTCAGGTTGCAATGAGAGCCATTCTATCTTGTTTGAAACTGTTGGATTTTACTGAAAATAACTACAAATTCAGTAGAATAGAGGGAGTAAGGTGGAAAAAAAACACAGTGAAGAAAATGTGATGATGAAGACTAGTGTTTGTATGAGTATTTTAAATAAGCTGTCACTAAATAAATTATTGAAATAAGAATTTGAAAGTTTGCTTACTGTGCTGGACTACCTCAGATCCTTACTTTATCACATGCAATTCTTGCCCTTGCCCTGGATGGCAAAACTGCATCTTAGAAAGCTGTACGCTGCAAAAGAGATATGATACCAAGGTTGTTTTGGATTTGTATCTTAAACTGTGTAAGTGTAGATACCCAAACAAAAGAACCCTTTAGTTTTAATGTAGGAATAGTAACCACTATAAAGGTGTCCTAACTTTTAAATTTTTTAAAATCATAGACTCATTTAGGTCAGAAAAGACCTTTGAGATCATCACGTCCAACCATTGACCTAAGACAGCCAAGTCCACCACTAAACCATGTCCCTAAGCCAGTGCATTGTTTTTAACACCTCCAGGGATGGTGATTCCAGCACCTCCCTGGGCAGCCTGTTCCAATGCTTGACCACCCTTTCAGTGAAGACATTTTTCTTAATATGCAATCTAAACCTTCCCTGGCACAACTTGAGGCTGTGTCCTATCGCTTCTTACCTGGGAGAAGAGACCGACCCAGCACATCTTGGGTCTCCCTTTCCATCTAGGGTCTCCCTTGAGCCGCCTCCTCTGCAGACTAAATAACTCCAGTTCCCTCAGCCTTCCTACCCTCCAGCAGATCAACGCTCCCTCCCAACTTGGTGTCACCTGCAAACTTACTGAGGGTACATTTGATCTCCTCATCCAGATCATCAATAAAGACATCGAACAGGACTGGCCCCAGTACTGAGCCCTGGAGAACACCACGTGTGACTGGCTGCCAGCTGGATGTAACTGCATTCACTACCACTTTCTCGGCTTGGCTGTCCAGCCAGCTTTTTACCCAGCATAGACTACACACAAAATGCAAAAGCCTCTAAAAGTATAGCTGATACTCTCAGATGCTCAGCTTCTGTGGTTGTTGGTAATTTAAAATCTTCAGAGAGTTTTAATTTAGCGCATACACTTGTTTTCAGTCTTTTCTATATCATTAGGATACATGGGACACTGAATTCAAGATCTTAATGGGTACATTTTGCATATGTTATTAAAGCACTTACAATCTATTGGGTTCTAGCTAAACATATGGAAAAAAAAAAAAAGAAGCTTCTTTCCTCAGCAGTTTAAATCTTAAATGTTGTTGGAAATGAAATATGAAAGGTGAAGATAAAGTATGTAGCTGACACTTTCCTATACAAATATTAGGCATTTTAAAATTTTATGTTTGGTTTTTTTCCTTTGAGATGCTTGAGAGAAAAATAAAAGTTGTAGTTCATAGTAGTTAATGGAAGACCTTTAAGGAGTAATGTGCTGGGGGGAAAACAAAGCTTATGTAATGAGTGAGGCATAGCAAATGAAACAGTGAAAAGCTTTGTTTTGATATCTTCCATGTTTGAAGTTGTTTTATTTATGTCTCATTAGTAAATGGCATATTCATAAAAAAGGCTTCAATAATTCTATGAAATGTGATAAAGTAACAGAGTTCTGTAAAGTTTAATTTGTTCTTGACTGTTCTGTCATTGCCTTAGCTAGCTTTTTATGTAAGTGCTTTCCAAATCACTTTGTGATATTTTTCAAATGACTGGTATTAATTGGGATGGGGAGACTAGAAGAAAAAGGTTTAGTTAGCACCCATAATAACTCATAATGAAATCACAAAAGAAGGAAGCCAACACTGAAAAGGGGGAATATCTTAAATGCCTTTTTTGGTGTTAATACAACTATACTTATTAATTTTCTGATGGAATAGATGTTTACCTATTTCATTCTAGTATAGTTCTCACAACCTGGGTTCATTCCACTGTTTATGACTTTTTCTGTGGTCAGAATTCATCTTCTGCCTGACTGGAGTACTTCAACTACACTAATCTGAATAATTTTTTATTTGACCTGGGAATTTTTAAACTATAACCTCATTTTACTGATGGTGTCCAGAAAATAAAAAGAAGTACTTTAAACTGAAGATGCTTAGCTTACCAGTAAAAAATGTGTGAATAAGATAGAACAAACCAATTTTTCCAAGTGTAGAATGACTTATTTATTGTGTTGAATTTTAGCCTAACCCCACAGGAACAATATTAAATCATACTAATGATAATCTCTTATTCTGCCTAACAATTAATTGTCTAACATGAATCATAAGTACATAGTGTATGTTTGAATGGGTTTGTGTGCCTTGTGTGGCTGCTGGGATGTATGGCCAGAAACTGTGAATTTCGAAACAAGCTGTGCAAAGGCAGTGTCTCATCTGAAGCTGCATAATTAACAATAGTTGCAAATGACACATATTTCTGGATTTGTTATTAACTTTTGTTGTTATCAGTAATTGCATCTCTCTCATGGAATTCTTCATTGGTCTATTGTCTGAATTTACTGATGTGAGCATGCTACAAGAAGCAGTTGGCTGCAGTGGACTTTGGTAGTTGCGAATAAAGGCTGGGTGTCGTTTGTTATTTCTTATTTGTATCTTTGTAATCTTCAAACTTTTTCAGTTTTGCATTATTAAATCATCTTTATAGTGTTTATAGTATAACTTTAATATAGACAATTATGTTATTGAATTTCTGTGGTAATAAAAAGACTTTAAATTGTCTTTTGCCCTTCAAAAAAACCCAGTATGAATATCTATATCTGTAGTATATCTCCTTGGTTTGCTTGGTTGTATGTACGATGCTCGTATTAGGTTCTCTATGCAAATAGATTAGGGCTTAATAAAGTCTGCTGAAACGTTGGCCTCTTAAGCAAAGAAAAAAATACTAGCAACCATCAAAACTAGCTGAAGCGATGCTGTTATATATATTATATTTATATCTTATTACACCAAAATTTTCAATAATATGAGAGAGATACTGATTAGATCACTCAAAATACTGTTTTACTAGTTAGGCATACTTAGGTTTCAATTACTTGAGCAGAAGTTATGCTAATATATGGCTACTTTTCAGAACCTGCTAGAGCAACTTGTAATTTTAACACCTTTACTGGTAGATTTTTATTTTAGCCTTAGTATTGTAGCAGTATTTTGATTACTGCCCTGTTGTCTTCATTGAGCAGAACTGCAAAAGCAGCAGAGTTTCTCAGGAACTTAGTCAATTCTTATGACAGTGGCTAGGGTTTTTTTGTTCATTTGAAATGAGTTTCTGAGTGTTGCTTTCTTGCCCTTGGTTATTGAAGCATATTACTGCTTTGGCACCTCGGTTCAGAATGCTTGCTTACCTGTGTTAACTGATAGCAGAAGCTCATGCGGGAAAATATATCGCCCTTCATGTTCTGTAGAGTCCATCCTTGAACTCTCTTAATTGAACTAATCTCTGCTGCATCAGAGTCTCTAATCTGTTCCTTAACCCAGTCCATTAGTCTGGTGAGAAGCATGCCATGAAGGAGCCTTGATTTCTGTCTTTATTGACTTAAAAAAGCCACCAGGCAAATGACCTTAATCTTTGCCACATTATGAAGCTTGGACATAGACTTAAGTCACTCTGAAGCAGGCTAATAGAGATACTAGTAACTGATTTGTTGGAAGACTTTAGATAAAAATCTGTGGCTTAATGTAAGCTTTTGCTTTTTATTTTTTCAAAAGTGCCCAAGTAAAATGTGGTAAAAAAGCATTTCGCCCCTATTTGTTTCTGGCTATGCAACAGCTATGCAAGGACAAAGCCAAGTCCACTAACTTCTAATTTGCCTGGCAGAGTTGGAAATTGTAAAAACTGGTTGTGTACTTAAAAATACTTTAGCTCAAACTGGTCATCCCTTTGAAGCCTGGATCTGGAGTTCTTTCTCAGGCTGATTTATTCTTTATCTGTACTGATATTATTTTTTACGTTCTTAGTATTTGGCATTTCATTTATGAGCTGTAGATTTTTTTTATTTCTTTTTGACCTATATCGATATTATTTGTTGAATTCAAGTTAAATTTGCAAATATTTTTAGCTCTGAAGAAAACAGTTTTCGATGCATCAGTAAGATGTAAAAAATGTTTGTGTAGCATTTCTTTAGATACATATCCGCTGTAGTGGCCTGATGTGGTTAGTGATTCTCTTTGTTCTCTCACGACGGCTAGGAAGAACCTCTTGAAGTATCTGGTGAACTCAGGCAGTGAGTGCAGTCATCTGAGACTTCTGCACACCCTTGCAGGCATCCCTGCTATCTGCACAGCTACATTCTCCCATAGTTTTAAATGTGAAAGCTAAAGTAATCAGGATAGGCAAATAAGATTTGAAAAATCTCTTAGCCTTATTTTTGTTTAGTAATTTGCATATATTGACGAAGAATATAGATTGCTGAACCTTGAGATGTCGGTAGACTGTCTAACCAGACACAGAGTGGTATGTTAGACCATAGAAGCCTTGGCTGTACCGTGCTCTGCTGTGGGTAGCTGGTCATGTGTCTCCTGATAAGCAGAGGAGCGCTAGCTGCTGTTATCAGGAGTATTGCATGTTAAGATCACAGAAGACATATGTTTGTCCTGCAGATCAGTTGGAGGAAATAATTTAATGATGAAGGCAAAGAATACATGTATGCTGGATGTGAAAAAATGAATGTTACAGGTCCCTAACACTTTTCTTTCACAATTAACTTCTTTTCATCCACTGTGTTCCCTGGAGAAATTTTCTAGAAAGCATAGTATTGCAGAACATTTAGTGATGAGCCTATCAGCATGCCCTTTTAATCACAATTAAAGAGACATTCAATGTATGCATACTATTGTTAAACATGTATTTCAGCTTCCAATTGGGAGACAGCCAGTTGTTCAATCTATTGATCAAGTACTGGTGTTTTGTGTACATTGGTTGGTCTCTTAATCAAATCTTTTTTTTTACATGAGTTGTGGTCTAGTATAGATGTAGGAGTTATTTACAGTAGATGGAGATGTACTATTCACTTTCAAAATGCTTCATATTGAATTTATAGGTACACAGCTTTGCCCTTTTTGAAAACTTCAGAAGTAACACAAAGCTGCTTAGTGTGCGTATGCTAAACTTGTTAACATTTGAATTGCCTGGCATGATAAATTATTGAATATATTTATCTGAATTGACTTTTCAGGGCTTACTAGTAAAATGGAATACTTTTTACATGAAAGTGGCTTCACACTAGGAAGGTTTTGAAGGCATTCTGTATGCACAAAGTACTTGTGATATAATCCACTTAAATCCTATGTATTTAATTTGAACTGTAAAGTCAAGTACTAGTCTAGTCTGCATTAGCATGGCTGGTATTCTATCTGCATTAGCATTTGGTAAAGCTACTATTTTGCATATATTTCAGCTTCATATGGGCAGCAGCTCATTGAAGACAAAGCCAGTTTGCATTTATGGTTTATTATTCAAGAACTACCTCTTTATGTCTAATCCTTACAGTGTTATTTCTGAGACACTTAAAGATTGTTTGTCTCTGCAAATACTACCATTTGGTGCTGCACAGCTCCAGTCTTGCTTATCTAAGTTTGTCGTGTGCTTGGACAGCTTTTAGACACATAATGAAGTAAAAAGTTTTAAGTAACTTTTAAATAACATGAAGTAACATCAACTGGGAGATACCTCTTAAAAATAGAGTACTCACTGGCAGTTTTTTGCTAGAATCAGCCTTTATATGATTCTATGATTTTATAAATAATAGCAAAACACAGTTGTATTCTCATTGGGTGGTGTGGCAATGGTAACTGAGTGATCAGAATACAAGCGTGTGGTAAATTCCCGGCTCCTGACTTAATTATCAGTATGTGGAAAACATAGGTCTAAATACATTCTGAGGGGGATAAAAGTCTACATTTAACTTCCAGATGAGAGCTGTATGTTTCAGTAACTAACTCTGCTGTGATTTCGATATCAATCTAGGACTCTAGAAGTTACAGCATATATATAGCTCTTATCGAAATGTGAAAATGCCAAATTGCAACCGATTAGTAGTACTACTCTTTTAGTAGTATTAATCTGATGTCCATTTCAGAGATTTCCAGGGTGAAAAGCAATAGGAAGAATAGTTAATTTATTCATACTTCACCCTTGAAAGAAAGTCTGTGTGTGATATAATAGGGCAGATAATTTATTCAAGGAAGGACAGTTGTTTGGGTTTCATGTTGGTTTGATTGTTGTTCTTGTTTTAATAAAAGAAGCCTGTCCTTGCAATGTTTCCTGCATCAGTATCTGAATAAGATACACAAACTAAACTAACGCATCACAGAAATATTTTTCATATCTGACTTTTTTTGGAACCAATCCATATTTTAGTTTTCTGACCTGTGCTAATTAGTCAAAATAATCCTATATATTTTTTCAGCCCCGTCTGGATTCATGTCCTTTGCTCTGAGCTGAGTCACTGTTTGTATGTCAAGTGTCATGATAGATATCTAGTTTGTATGAGTTACATGAAAAAGACGTGACATGATTTTCTTACTCTTTTGCATATTAACTTGCAGAGTATGGTGTTGCCAATTTAAAACTAAAATAATTTTATTGCATTCTGTTACTTAAATATTTGGCCAGAGAAAGTAAAAAAACCTTTAGAGGATAAAAGGAGTATGTTTATACTTTAGAGAAACACATGAATGCACCAAGGTACACACAAGGATATCCAGATTTATGTTTCTGTTCAACACTGGCATATAACCTTAAGATTTTTTGAATCTCTATACTCTTTTAAAACAGACTTCAATACACTTCTTGTTTTCAAGGTCAACTTTATATAGTTTGTTTGAATTTTGAAAGTGAATCTATTCAATGCTTTATTGAAGCTTAAGTATCCCCTCTTGAATGAGAAACCTCATTCATTTTTATGTCTTGTAAGTATGTAAATTGTTCCTCAAATACACAATAGTAGGTGATACAGAATTTTACTGCTTAGTGGGGTACCAGGAGGCAATGCTGTCTGTGCCTGTCTCTGCATTATGTTTAGGGAGTACAAATTGCATGACTTGGTCATATTTTACCCATCTTCAGAGAGGCCAGGGACAAACATCTTCATGATATCATAGAATCATAAAATAATTTAGGTTGGAAAAGACCTTTAAGATCATCCAGTTCAATAGTTAACCCAAGACTGCCAAGTCCCTCACTAAGCCATGTCCCTAAGCACGGCATCTATGTGTTTTTTTTTAACACTTCCAGGGATGGTGACTCCACCATCTCCCTTGGCAGCCTGTTCCAATGCTTCCAATCCAACACCAGCTGGATGTAACTCCATTCACTACCACTCTTTGGGCTTGGCTGTCAAGTCAGCTTTTAACCCAGCATAGAGTACACCTGCCCCAGCCGTGAGCTGCCAGTTCCTCCAGGAGAATACTGTGGGAGATGGTGTCAAAGGCTTTTCTAAAGTCTATGCAGACAACATCCACAGCCTTTCCCTCACCCACTAGGCAGGTCATCTTGTCATAGAAGGAGATCAGGTTAGTCAAGCAGGATCTGACTTTGATAAACCCCTGCTGGCTGGGCCTGATCCCCTGGTTGTCCTGCATGTGCCATGTGATGGTGCTCAGGATGGTCTGCTCCATAACCTTCCCCAGCACTGAGGTTAGGCTGACAGGCCTGTAGTTCCCTGGATCCTCCTTCAAGAAGTCAAAATTTGGTTTGACTGAAAACTAGAATTTCTTCTGGAAGTCCTTCTGCTTAATGGAATTTGATATGAAATTATTTTGGAATGATTATCTAACCTAGACATACAAATCTAAGCTATGTGTATCTAAGCATTCCTGATACAAAGACTTGTGTGACTACTTCATTTAGGCAGCCCCAGTTCATTACCATAAATGCAAATTTCTCACTATTTTTTAAGTTTGAATTTTTCTTTTTAATTTGTTTGAAGATTATTTTAAATGGAGTATTTTTTTTGGTTTTCCCACAAGTAATTACTGGGCAATGTGTATAACTTTCTAAAAGCTTTCTAAACTTTTAAACCATATTAAAATGTCTCTAAAAGTGTCAAGCAAGTGTTCTTCATAAACTGACTTCCTGGTACAACATTCCTGTAACAACAGTTATTATGACAATGCTATTAACAGAGACCACATGATATACATTTTCTCTGATAACGACATTACAATGTAGAGAAATCTCCATCTCTTCCCTCACTGCCTTACCTTTTCAGTCTAAGACTTGTAATTTTCTCTACTTATTTTCTTTCCTTGCAACTTGGGTAACAGTTCATCTTGGGGGTTTTTTTTGTGGTTTTTTTTTTTTTTTTTTTTTTTTTTTTTTACAGCTGCAGTTTCTTGTATTAGATGGATGTCTATATACTGAAAAACAGTCATCTTCTAAGTTAGGGGGAAAAAATCATTGCTAGATAATATGTCGGGAACCTCAGGCTATGAGAATTGCCTAATGAAGGTTTCATTTTGCACTCATGTGGAACAGTTTCTTTCTGAATTAAAATGTGATCATTACTGAAAAAGGAACTTTTGGCAGCACTTAACAGATAAACAGTATCCATGATGTGGTAGTTTTCTACCTTATTTTGAAGGTGGGTTTTGGACTAATTTCTTTTTTCTTCTGAATACCAAATCTTCCCTGTAGTGATGTCACATTCTATATAATAAATTGAAATCTTCTAAAAACATTTATGTCAACACAAAATTCCAGTACAATCAGGAATAAAAGTACTAGTGCATATGTTTATAAGTCTTACTGTCCCGTGCTTGTGCAATTTACAAAAATTTTGAACTATCAAAAAAGTCACAAATTGGGTACAAAATGTTTTTTACTTAACGTCTGTTGAAAATTGTTTCCCAGATATCAAATTAGGTGTGAATGTTGTTAGATATCAATTTGATAGAATTTAATTGTACAAAAGAAGCATCTATAAATTGCTATGCAGTATTTTAGTATGTGTGGTTTTATTTATATTTATTGTTCTTAGATTTATTTTTTGCTTTTAAATTGTAATCTATAGTCAGTAACCTGGAACTCTAAAACTTCCCAGAGGCACATAATTTTTCTACTTGTATTACTATTTCTTGTAAAATAATGCACTGCATTATACTTTCTTCGGGATATAGTTGATATTGGCTGGCTGGCTGACTGCAGCAAAAAAGCCATGTTTGATCTTCATTTGAAGAATACCATTTAATGACTATGCTTATTTAAACATATTTGCTGTTACCTAGCTTATTTTGGTGTTTGTTGAAAATATTTCATGGCAGTGATGTTAGCTGCAACTCTCTCCTTCCTAGTCCCCAGATACTATAGCAGAAGGGTCTGTACCCTTCCAGAGATAAATGACCTTAACAAGGCATTTGCTTGTAAATAAAAGCAATAGATAATAAAACAAAGGACAAATAAACGTATGACCAACACATCTGTAAATGTCCATTTCAATAACTGTTGCCCCTTTCTCCTATATCTTACAGCATCCTAAATTATACAGGCAGGATTACCCAGTCAAATAAATTTAATGCTTTTTCATAAATGCCATTAATTTTCTACTCATTCTTCAAATGTTTTGTAGTTCATTACAGACAAATTCTTCTGAGCTGTTTTTGCAAAGGCACTTCAGCTGGGGAGAGTACAAGAAGACGATATAGGAAGGAAAGGGTAAGGTGGCTCTAGTGAGATTTTTTCATTAGCCTTGCATAAAGCATGCAAGATGAAGGAAAGTTTCCTCAGCTTGTTTCTAAGATGTTTGTACATTTCGAGGTGGTAACAGTAAGTTGTATAGTCCATGCCATAGGGTCTCTGGCCTGAATTAAACAAGGACATTCATTAAAAATATCTTGAATAAATAGAATGTTTCCTTGTTTTGATTTTTGTGAAAATAATCCAGAATTTTGTGTTAAAAATATGTGGATGTACTATTTGGCCTTCTGGGTTAGAGGATTTATTTCAGTTTCTGTTTTTGTAATTTTAAAATTAACTCTAATTGGGAATATAATTAATGTTTATTAAAAAAACATAGAAAAGCTTGAAATGTTTTAGAAATTAACTTCATAGCAACAAAATTTTACTGCTAAATGATTTAACAAAAGGCTTTTGCCCTTTGAAAAATAATCTTAGTATTTGTGATTTAAGGAAATTGCATTTATTTCCTTTGAATCTTTTTAAATGTACAGGATTCCTACTCAGAAAATATTGAGCTGTAGTTAAATAGAGTATGCCTTATTATTTGTGTAGGTAAAAGAGTTAAGAGTCAATGAAAAATAAATGCCTATTCTGATATATTTAAAAAAGGTGTCATATACCTAATTATCAAATTATCTCAGTTTTATGTAAATGTTGGCTTTTATTTATTTATTTTTTATGTATTTGCTGATAATTCTTTTCCCTCGTAAATATTAAAATGAGGTTATAGAAAGAGATAATGTATTGAACTATGTTTTTCAAGTTATTTCATGTCCGTCATAGTAGGCACTTATCCCATACTGGGCAACAGGACACTAGGATGTTGAGATTTGTAGTAAAACCTTTAGTGCAGCACAGTTTATTGTATGTTTCTGTACTGTCTTGTAGCCATTAGAGAAGTATTTCCCAAACTGTCTTTTGGGACATGTTTTTGTCTCAGTCACCAACTTATGGCTTATGAGAGATCTCCCTGAGCTGTCCTGGCCATCTTGGGAACAAAAGTAACAGCTGGGCCTGTTTTAGATGACGTAATTTTTAGAGCTGCCTGGAAGTTTTTTTAATGTGTAGCTTTTAGATCTCTTCTGGAGTAAATGGCTCTTATCTTCAATTGGATCTTCCTCATAACTTTACATTTCTAGTACAGCTGCCAGTTATGGGCACTTTCTGTTTTCAAAAACTGGTTTGTTACATGTTTACTCATCCAGACATGCTGACCAGGCTTATTTTGTGTTGAGTTTTAATAACAAACCAGAGATGCTAAAGCTACTAAACCTCAAGCACTTTCATCAAGGTGCTATGTATTGTATCTCAACATAAAATTCATTTCTGAAAAAAAATTGCTTACCCTCAATTTGTGGAATATTTTGTTAAATAATTCCATTTAGTATTGCAACTATTAAATATTTTCTTTGTAATCTGTGAAAAATAATCTATCAGCTAAAACTTGAATAATTAGTTTGCAGTATGTACAGTAAGGATCCTCTCCATGAGACTTCTTGACTTACATTAACTTCACATAAACTTAGGGGCAGTTTTTCTGATGGGTACCTATTTTTCCATTTTTGGTGCTCTTCACATTCATAGTAGATACAGTATATGCACAAATCATATCTGTTCAATCAACAATAATTTTTACTATTTGTAATGGACAGTTTTTGAATACCTTGTTTTAAACAAACAATTGATTAAATCTGCTTTTGCTGCCTGCTTTTCATTCCATAAAATAGTAATACACAAAGAAAACATTGAGGCTGTTTGCCTTAACGTCTTTCTGTATTTTTCTGGAAATTAGTTCATGGGACCTTTGTTGCTGTGAAAGAACCCTCCAACTGTTGTATGTTTTGGTTCTGTGTTGTGTGTATAATTCATCTTGCTAAGAAAGAATGGTATGGTATAAGTTTCACTTAATAGCCTGAGGGAGGTCTCTGTGTTTAGTCTCCCTGTGGGATATAAACCATTTCCTCAAGGCCATTTGTTTGGTGGGGTTGTCTGTTTGACGTTAATGATTTTGGTGTTTCAAAAGCTATTTGCCAGTCTTGTGTGTAGCTTTGCGAAACAGGGAAGGACGGATGACTGTACTGAGATAGTTTACAGAACAGTAGTGAGAATTAGGTGGCCATCTGGGGACTAATAATATCTCCTTGTGAGCACTGAGATCCCTATTTGCAGTAGGGATTGTACTTCTCCTGCATCCTGTAAAAGCATTCATTGGCTTCTAAGGAAAATCACATTTATTAATATTCTCCGAAATACACTCATGTGCTATGCCGCTGCATCCTGGTAGAGAGGTTTGATCTATGAGGTAAAGAGGGAACTTTATGTATATCATCAATAAGTGGCACAACTGAATGAGTTTGAAACCTGTTTTTGTCCCAATGAGAGCTGTGTTTCTTTACAATAAAAAAGTTCCAGAGGAAGGAATGAATTCCTTTTCTTTCTGTGAATTTTTTACATATTTAGGCTACAGATCTGTAAATCTCTTTGAAGCATTACAGATACCTGAATCAATAAACCTTTCAAGTGGAGAAGTTGGTGTACTGCCACCGTTTAAACAGAATTAAATTTTTGTCCTAGTTAATGATTTAGTTTAGTCTGGTTATTTTACTTTTAGTTTAGAATTGTACCTTCACTTAGGCTGAAACTATCAACTGGATTGTTGCATGTGATGCTGCCATGCTTGCAGTTTTTTTTTTTTTTTTTTTTTCTCCCCAATGAAGCATGCTGTTGGAAATTTATTTTTTTAAAGGAGAGTTACATAAATATGGGTTTAAAAGGACCTTATTTTTTCCTGATGATGTATACACTTAAGAGCATGTTTAATTCATCCACTGAAGAACATGACAGTTCACTTTCAGGATTTCTTTCAGCTTTTGCACTGAAGAAGAAGGGTTTGAAATTTTGATAAGTATCTTTGCACAATACATGCATATTCTTTTCAGCCTTATGACAGTTGGTGAATGTGCATTAAGAGATCATCTTCCTGTCCCCCACAGGAGATCACCTCCACACAACATATGCAGCATTTATCTGCCAAAATTCAGAAGTATTTTGAATCAAGCTTTTCAAAAAATTCTTCCATCTGGAGCTCTTAGTGTTTTCCAGAGATTCCAGAAATTCTACTAAAAGAAATTTCAGAATGTTTCAGTTAAGCTTAAATATTTTTTAAAGGAAAAGTTCCTTTGAGCATTGTGAAATAAATGGCACATCATTTTAAAGACCTGTGTGTGTATTTCTGTGGTTTAATATTACTTTGCATGCATGTAAAAGGTATATATTTCATACAGAAATAAACTGTAGTGCCTTTTTTTGCCTACCCCCCCCCCCCCCCCCCGCCATCTAAAGACGTCAGTATGCAGGACTAATGTCACAAGAATGGTATATTCTCCCGGGTGATGGGTGACTTTGTGTGATGTTCTCAACCCATCATTAATTTGATAGCAATACTGATTGCAAGTTCATAGTATTGGCAAGTGAAAACTTCATGCTGATTTTAGATGTGAGAGCTTTAAAAAGAGAAGCAAGGATGGAGTGACAAATGTAAATGGAAATTGCAAACCCTTTATTCTTCTCACACTATTCTCTTTGGTTTATATACACAGGATCTAATTCGCTAGTTGCCTGGATAGGGCAAGGAAGAAGAAGTGATATTATGAATACTAAATAATCTCTTCAGTTCAGCTTTCTGGCTGGGAAAATTTTAACCTTTTTTTCTGCTAGCTCTGCAAAACTATGCTTTCAGTTGTGGTGGTCAGCACAATGAAAATGAGTATTGAAGAACGTGGAAGGAGAAAGAGATAGTGGAAATTCTGTGGTCTTATAAGTTCCCTAGACTTTGGACTATTTATTTTCAGTGCTAATAATTTGGAGAATGACAATTGTGGATTGTGATAATGGTCAACATTGACAGACCAAATGGGTACAACTTGCTTTAATTCAAACTATGAGGTAATTTTAGAGTTACGTCATATCAGCTCATTTCATTTAGCCAAAGGCTCATCTTATAGACTACTTGTTTCCTAACAGGTTTTGACAATCTGATTTTATGAAATGGTTGTCTTGGTAACCCATTCATTTTGCTTACCTCTATGAAAAAGCAGGCGAGAAAACAGTAATCTGGCTAGAATTGTTTCTTAAATCTTCCACCATTTACTTCTTTTTTTATTTTCATGTCAGATAACATACAAACTGGAACCCAAAGTAATATAAATATGTAATATATAACACTGAATAATGTTGTCTGTGTAGCTCACAGACAGATAGATGTACTATCCTTGCTTAGTATATAATTCACAGGGGTTTTAATTATAAGCTCTTCAAGGCGCTGACCTAATTTTCAAAGACATCTGTAAAGTGCCAAGCATTATAATGGCACTGTCTGAATAATAACAAAAAAACTCTGCAAAAAGTAGTTTGTGAAACAGAAACTGAATTCCTTGTTTGTAAAAAAATTAGATATGTATATATGTTATGCTTTCCTTTATTTGCATACTTCCCCAATGGCTATTTTTTATCAAAAAGCATTTGCATTGAAAGATTAGTATATATCATGTTTTCAACATCTGTAGTATGATTGTAATATGGCTGAGCATTTGTTTTTCCTAATATATAATAATTTGGTTGTGATTAAATGCCACAGGAAAATTTGAATTAAAAAACCTGTAACCAACAAGAAGGTTATTTTAAATTATCAGAAATTCAACTGTTATGAGTTACCTCAAACTGTATGAAATTAGGACATCTAATACATGTTAGCAGCCTTCTTGGAATTAACCTAGAAGCAAAAGCTCTAATAGCATATAGCCACACAGGAATTTTAGAATCTGGGAAAACAAATTTGAAAGGCATCGAGAAATCTAGTTAGTAAAGTGAAAAATGAGAAAGAAAATTCTGCCAAAATGGAGCACAGTTGAGCAGTTTAAAAAGTACACTGTTTAAGGCATGACTGATCACATCTCCAAGTGAACAGAATGAAAGAAACAAGAAAAAAGCTACATGCATTCATGATACAGTTAAAGACGTAAGGCGGGGGGCGGGGGGCAGGGGGGAAGCTCCCAAAAGAGACGGGAAGCAACCAAATAACAACAAAAAGAATGTCAATATTAGTTAAACTGGAAAGGAAAAAATAAGGAGATCATGAAGGGAAGATCAATCATTTTTTTTAAAATATAAGGGGACATATAAGAAGCTTTTGGAAAAGCATGAAGGGATAAAGAAAAAGTAGAAGCAATATTAAGAAAGGTAGGTAAAATTTAGTGATTTTTCAGATTTTACTAAAAAAGGCTGAATGTGAAATAATAAGGTTTTAATCACTTGGTTTTTTTATTCTCTTTTTCTTTTTGAAAATGGAAAGAAAATTGAATCTTGATTTTTCATTTTCCCCTTTCTCTCTTTTCTCAATTAACTCCCACAAGGATGATGGCTCATAAAAGTTTAAAAAAAGAAGCACACATACCCCCCAACACACACACAGCTTTTACATGCTTTCTTGCTTTTATTGTGGGAGAGACGGGGTTTCATTTTCCACAGCTTCTTTCCTGAGATGTTGTTTGGGCAAGTGGCTCTGAAAGTTTGTTGCCATGCATGAGTTCAGGATCAGCTTTTCTTGACAGCTATGTGTGATACCTTGCTTCGACTTTATATGGTGGGATTTTTTTTTTTAAAGGGATGAATGTGAGAAATTGCCATGATTTCTCCATTTTATGCTAGCATTCACCTTCCAGTTCCAAACCACAGGAAACCAGTAGAAACAGAAAAGGGGAAGGTGTTACAGAAACACAACTTGCACAAAGGTAGTCTATTTGTTGGTGTTGGTTTTATGACTAATTTCTAATATGCTTTCTCTTACTCTGAATCTGTCATGTAGTCTTCCAGAAGACAAAGTATATGTTCTTTAATTCATTGCTGAATAACCTGTTGTAGCCACCTTGTGTGATTCAACTCACTGCAGTGGTTTGTGGACTCCTTGCTGTTGCATTACCAGCAATCTGTCCCTCTGGCACTTGGAGTGAAGGAGGTATCCCAATATTTTACTCAATGCCAGAGTGTCTCCAGCCTTAGTCAAGGTCCTTTTGCTTCTCCTGACCCCTGCTGTATCAGCTTTTACCCAGCCTGTGCAGCTCCAGTGAAGACCCACTTTGTTACCTGCTTGATATAAGGGAGAATGTGCTGGGGATATTGTTAAGGTTTCCCAAGGCCTTAAAAATTTTAAATTCTCCATGGTCTTTTGTGAGGAGTTCCTTGATATTATCTATTCCCTGAAACCGTATTTAAGGTGAACTACATTAGTGAAAAATGCAAGTATAAGCATTTATTTTTAGCACTTAAATCAGGCAGCTTTGTTACAAATTATTACAAGATGCTTAGTTTACCTAACTAATCATAACAAAAACTGCTCTTAGTATATAAACGTAGCTGCAGTACAATAAGGCTCTTGCTCTTTGTTGATCTTACTGTGTTTCCTTTTTGACCAAATGGTAGGAATCATTTCAACTTTTTTTCATGCCTTTTTATTTTGTGTTTAGGTTTTACTGTCAGTCTGCTCTTGCAAGTCTTCTCAGGTATCGTGACAGATTTCCCTCGTTACCGTCAGAAGGAGAGAATTGTCATTTGGCATGACAAGAACTCTGAATGGCTTTCTTCAACTTCTTCCTTTGGTGAAAACCACCCATCTTTAGTGAAAACCTCACTGCTAGTAGCGCTGTTGTAGTAAGGAATTTTTGAAGTCCCTCATGCACATCTCTTTGTGCTGTATACGTGTTTTGGTATGCTCCTACAAAGCAACAGCAGTCTATAGATTGCTGCGGGCATACAAGTCCTGTGTGAATGCTGTGTGTTGCTGGCTGGGTGCCCAAAGTAATTTGTCTGTTTACTTGCTGAATAGGAGAAATTCCTGTTGCCTGGGCACATAGCTGTATATTGCATTATGTGGTAGGTAAGATCTTGACTTTACATAGAGATGGATAGTATGAACACATACATTTTATATTTTATTATTAATAAAATACTAATTTTTAAATGTGGGACAAAAGACAAGATGACATGAAGTGGGTTAAACATGTTAAATAAAATTCATTTGGAAAGATTGTTAGTACTTGATAAGACATCCCACTGATAGTCTTCACACTGCTACCTCGCATATATATTGTTTCCTCCACTTAATGGTCCATATATTCAAATGGCACAGAACAACCTTATCTTCCTGGTTGACCAGTAATATAAAAATAGACCAGTAGTTTTGGTAACTTCCTCTCTGGTATGTATTTTAGGTTCTAGAAGTATTTTGGGCATGGGTCTTTGTTCTAGTTTTGGCATACACATTTGTAGGTCATGCTGCTCAGTTTAGAAAAAAATATAATAATAATCACCTGGCTTTCACAAGACTAATTTTTGCCTCCCCCCCCCCCCCCCCCCAAAAAAAAAAAAAAATAAAAATAAAGAAGTATTGAGGTAGTAGAAAGAAAAATGTCACAGACTTCTGCTGTTACTTTCTGGGTTGTTTAGTGTTCAGAAAAACTTGATCTAAAAAAATGTTTATAATTGATGCCCAGCAATGGATTTATTTTTTATTTGTTTTACAAGTATTAAAAGACATCTCAAGAATGGGTCTTTACCTTACTTTCTTGCTTACCTTGTAACTCTACAAAGATCGTGAGATACTGTATGAAGATTTTTCCTTTTTTTCCCCCTCTGTTGTAAATTCACTTGGCAGTTTATAGAAAACAATTTATCTCTGAGAAATATTAATCACTGAATGGGGGAGTCAAAGATGTCTCTATACCCATGACACTCCACTAATGTTTTGCATGTTACATACTTCAGGCCTTAAAGACAAGCTGAATTTCCATCTGATTCCAATGACATGCCATGAAGTAATTTGATAGGAACAAACCCGGGTTTAAGTTAGCTGTATACATGTCATATGTATACCTAATAGTTTTAAATTCTAATATGCTGAAATGCTACTGCAGACTGCTGATGGTTTCAGGTGGTCTTCTAGAAAAAAAATATTTTACATTTATATAAGCTTTATGTAAGGCAGAATGAATTTCTGGTTTATTCATCACTGTTGACTCTCTTAATTACATGGCTGTCATCTGTCAACAGCACGGACTTGCAGCACAGTGTAATTTCTTCTGGATGCATCAACAGTCTCCCTTAGCTGGCATTCACCTTGCATGCAGGCGGGCCATCAGGGAAGCCTCAAGGACAAAATAGTTTCCTTTCTGTAATATATGTCCTTGAAAATACATGCAGAATAGGCTCTGTGATAACCTGATTGAAATTTCTCTCTAGAAAATTATGAGTTTACTGGTTTAGGTGCATTCTCCACCATGAGGATACATCTGGGAAATCTATGCCACCAGCCTTATAGGGTTGACGTTGGCCAAAGAGTGCCCTGGATCCTTCCCAAAAACTTTGGAATATAACCCAGCAGATTTGTAAGCAGTCTGAGCTTACTCAGAATGAGTTGGAAACCAAGTGCCAGCCCCAGAGGTACACACAGAACGCAACTGGTTTCTTGAAAAGGTCTGGCAGATACCATTTCCTGTATCACCTCAGTGCTTGGATTGAACCTCAGTGTGAGTCCCAGAAATGAAACCTTTGCCTCTGAAAATGTATCTCTTTCCTGAGGGGAATTCATTCAAAATGAGCAAAGGAACTAGTTTGTGCATTTTGATAGATTCACAGCATGGAAGTTTACCAAAGGGTTTGGTTTTTATGTATGCAGGCAAACCTAAGCAAAGTTAATGTCGGTCCACAACGTAAGGTCAGAGTTTATAAACTGAATTTTTATCAAACGCCTATCTGTATGTTTAGATGATATTCACAGTCTTTCATAATCTCAGAAAAGGTGTTTGCCCCGTCTAAATCTAAATTTAAAAGATAACTAATCTCTAAAAGCTATAAGAAAGTTCTTTTAATTGCAGTGTGTGTGTCACTCAAATTGTATTACAAATCCAGTATATGGCAGATTTCACAAATTGTGATATGTATTGAAAGTAAAAGCTTTTTATAGGACTGAAATGAGATTCTTGTGACTGCAAGTTTATGTAGTATTATCCCTTATGCGACTTTTGAACTTTATCTAAATCTCAAGTTTTTGCTCTTTAAGTTCTGTATTTGAGCAAAATCTGATGTTCTCTATGGTTTTGGATGTGATATTTGTTATGTTTTTAAACGGATGTGAGGGTCAGTCATGCAAGCATTTACAGGTGGGCAGATAGTCTTTTGCACATGCATCTGAGCAAAAGCCACCATGTCAGACACCTGAAATCTGTGGTCACACCTCTCTATTAAATTTGCTAACGTTTAAACTGAGTGAGGGCATGGTGAATAAAAGGTGAAATGAGCAGACTGATATCTACCAGGTCTCTTAGCTGGCATACGTTTTGTCCCCAGGCTCATCCAGTAAAAATATTCCCAAAATGAAATAATTTAGTATGAGTTTCTCTGCTACTTCTGTTAAGAGAGTTCTTGGAGTGTCTACAGGGACGCAATACCAAGAGAAAGTGCCCCCCTGAGATGCTGGTGTCACTGTCTGAAGACTGTGCAGAAGCAGAAGTCATTTAGGCAAAGATTTTTTGAATGCCCATAATCAAGAGGCTTGGAAGAGATGACTGTTGATTGTTGTAGCAGAAAGTGGACGGAATCACTGGAAATAAAAATATCTCTCCTAACCGTGATCTGAGGAAGCCTGTGCCAGTTTTTTTCCGGAAGGCTCTCAATATATTCTGGCAGTACATTGCAGATTCCTATGCTCTTGTAAGCTTCTGCAGCTGTGAAAATCTGCAAATCAGGAGTACAATTGTTGTACTTGAGCAGAATCCTGATAAAACTCAGATTTGAATTTTTCCCCAAAGTTATGTTGTACCTGTATTGTTTCATGTTGAAATGTATACATAAAGGAAAAACTGGTAAGGAGAAAATGATTGCTGCAATATGGGATTAAAATACAGTTCAG
This sequence comes from Falco peregrinus, assembly GCF_023634155.1. Taxonomy (NCBI): domain Eukaryota; kingdom Metazoa; phylum Chordata; class Aves; order Falconiformes; family Falconidae; genus Falco; species Falco peregrinus. The sequence continues at coordinate 35,020,138 of NC_073722.1, forward strand.
TATTTACTTTAGTAGAATTCTCTGGTTTGTAAGGCAGAAGAACCTTAGGGCTTTTTATCTATAGTTTAAAGATTTTGATTATATCCAATTGTAAGTCACATCAGAGTACCTGCTTTGTGTGGCTAAGGTTACATTCAAAAACCCATTCATTTTACTTGAAAGTGATAGATGGATATACTGCTGATATCATAAATATAAGATATATATATATATATTTGATGCCTAAGTTCTTACGTGTTCTCACAAGTGAGACACTGTAAACAAGCCATAGTTGATTTTTGTGCCAGGATTTATTTAGGAACCAACTAGACTAACATTTTTTTCTCAATTATCTCACACTTCACTCACATTGTCTCATTCATCTCTGTCTCCCTAACACAACATTCAGCAGATCACAATTTCCCTGCACAGAGATTGCTGCTGGTCCAGGATGGTTGGGCAAAAAGTTGTTGGTTCCTGTGCTTCTTGTACTTGCTCATCTTAGGCATTGTTAGCCTAGGACCCAGGGTGACTATAACATTAATCTCCATCTAGCTGGCTGATCTAGATCTTCTCCCATTTTCAGGATCTTTCCTCCAGCCAGGATCTTTACCACCTTCCTCCAGGCTTGCTTCTTTTTGTCTTCCTTTTCTTTCCACAACCCCAAGGCCTCTGACTTCTCACTCTAAGCAGCCAGTGTGCAGAAGCACAATGTGTGTTCAGCATACTAATTTATGGTTCTGTCTGATGTCTCTAAAAACTAAAAGATTTTGGATATGCCACTTTTATACTAGGTGTTATAAAAATTTACAGACTGTACTTGTTGCAGCTGAGAAATAGTAAACTTCTTGACAATTCAAAAATCCAATTTCTGACATTCAGCCCTCCTACACACGTACATCCAATTATCTGTCACCTGTTAGTGTTCTTAGTTTAAGATCAAGGGTTTTTTTTTGCCTATGGCAGGTGCTTATGCTCCTAAAATATCTGCAGTTTTACCTCCTGCAGACTGACCCAGTCCCATGCTGTTTGCTGCACCTCTGCCCTTCTCTAGATCCTGATGGTGTGTGGGTCAGTAGAGGGTAAGAGACCTCCTGGAGTTCCTTTGAGCCTCAGCCTAAAGGTGTAATGTTTTTTTAAAAGTAGGTGATGATATAAGACTTTCAATAACTACATATGAAAGATTAAGAACATTTTCGCCCTCATTAATGGATTATGCAGAAATTATTTCCCATCAATAATCTCACTGATAACATAATGTATAACTGTTATCTTGAAGCTACAAAGTGCTTTAGTGAAGAAATATAAACATTCACACACCTCTGGCCTGGAAATTACAGCCAAGATAGTTTACAGTATTATCAAACTATAATTTCAAAATTTCTTTCTTCTTTGACCATGTTGTTATGGTTGATGAACAAAGGAAAATTTTACGTGTTTTGTAAGAATAATCAAGACGACAAAATATTTTTTTAAAGTTTCTTATAAAAGTGTGCTTGTAAGTAGAATGTTGGGGTTTCTTTTTTCATATTATGTGAGAAATATAAATGTTTAATAAAAGACTGATTGTATGTTAATGTTTTCCATTGACTTAGGGTAAGCAATCTTCAGTTATCTCAGATGCAGTCTTTATATGGTACAGACATCCTTTGTGACTTTGTGACTGCATGTTTGTGTGTTTGACAGTGTGCATTTATAGATGCTTTGGTGCATTGCAAAGATAGCTGATGTCCAAAGAATTATACAGAAGAACCCCCTGACATCAAGTGAGTGTATAAGATCTTTGCCAGAATTGTATTTCATTAGGAATCTGGTATTTATTCATAAGCTTTTTAATTTTATTTTACTTAATTTGATTTTTTTAAAAGCCACTGTACTATCACATGCTCCTGAATTCTAAATTTCAAGAAAAGATGCTCTTACAAAAAAAGCTCATACAAATAGGTTGTGTTAAAAAGAGTTAGTATTCTGGTCATATCCCCAGTGACAGTTGAAGTGAACCCAGGCAAATGATTTCAGGCATAAAGCTGTGCTAGTTGCAGCTATGAATTTAATAAATAAATTGTAGTAAAGGGTAGTAACTACTGATTCTAAATTTTTATATATCAAGCATTGGAGGATGATGTATTTGAATAAATGAGCATGAAAAATGGGTAAATATTTATTTATTTTAACAATGATCCAGAATTTGTCCAAATTATGCTTAGGTTGGTGTTTCCTGACTGAAAGATTGATGCTAAACTTGTGTTGTCTTCCACCTTTATTGATATGAGTAAAAGAACTTAAATATTTTTGCATGGAATTTCTGTTTCATAAATTAATCACTGTAGTACATAAATGTTTCTGATGTTTCTTTCTCTTCATTAATGCTAGATATAAAATGGATTTTATACCTTCAGAGTTTCCATCATAGCTTGCCATTTGCAAAGGCAGTTGAAGTTAAACAAATATGATCATTGTAATTTCTATAAGCATCATGACTATCCACATCTGTGGGACAATAAAACAACTACCATTACTAGGTAAATTCCTGAATACAAAATAAAGCCTAAAATAATCTCCATTTGCTGATTACAATTTTGTTCTTCCTTATTTGTCACTATTTGTGGTGGTCCTAGTGAACACAAATATTTATAAATGCTTTGGAAGGTTTATTTTGGTGCGAGGGATTTTGTTTTGTTTTGCTTTCCTACAGATTTCATTACATGATATGCCACACGTCAGACAGGCACAAGCAGGGAACAGGCATATTCACAGAAACTTGTAGTGTTGTCATTGTCTGGGTTTATTACCTGATATTCTCTGAAGCTTCTTTAAAGCTTTATTTCAATTAAAAAAAAAAAAATCACTTGTTGCACAAATATAGTGATGCCCAATATATGAGGAGTTGATGCTTTAATCAAGCTGAAGCAACTGGCATAAAATAACAAAAAAATTCTGGTTTCATTGTACTTTGTTCTCTGTTTCTCAGTATTTACAAATCCCATTGTTGCCCTGAGATTTCTTTTCAACCTGAACAGTTTCTAGAAGAAAGTGGCCTTCAGTCATAAGTATGCAATATGGAGTTCTTTTCCATAGCTACAATTTTCAATTAATGGAAGAGGCATTTCAGCATTCACCAGGCATTCTACTGGTATAAAAAGACTCAAGAAAAATTGGCTGTTGTAACTCTAATCCATATCATGTGAGTTTAGGTAGAAATGAATGGGGCAGTAAATGAAGTAGTTTGACACTAACTGGATGGCTTTTGGAGCAAAAAATATTTCAAAATCCTGAGACTAAAATAGTCCAAAACATTACAGTATTCCTACAGATGAGGAAATACATAGAGGTTTTCCTGACTCTTCAGGAGCTGTTTTCTTAAATACTTCTGCATATTTTCTATAGAGAAGGTAGTATTGGGTTTTATTATATTTTGCATATTGAAGCCTGTTGTGGTTTTGACAGAGTTCTAAACCTCCTAGAAAGATCAGTAGATTCCCAAGTTGTGTGTACTACCAACTTGGAAAAACCCAGCTTGTACTCTTCCTTGCTCTTGAAGGATTCGGTTTCTTCCTCTTCCATTAAAACAATAGATGTTTAGGTTTTCTTCTCATTCAGCATTTTACAACACATTTCTGCATTATTCTGCCAGCAGATTTCCCACTAAAAATGAAAGTACAGCTGGAAAAGAATTGTCTTTTGTATTGAAGCCTTTTCCTAGGCTGCAGCTGTAGAGAGAGCTTAACAAAGCAGCTCTTCCATTGGACCATTTCCTTGGACTGTGCAAGTGAAATTTTCTGCACTCTGACCTTCTGAAAATTCCCCTGGAAATGATTGTGGGTTCCACATCTTGGCTTGCATTTAATATATAATTTTTGCAAAGAAAGCTATTGCTTAAGTTTCAGTTGTTGCATCCTCAGTCTTTCAGGAGACATTACAGATTGTACCATCTTTGATATCCTCTATTAGAATATGCCTACCTTGGGACAATAGAGTAATGATGATTTTTTGAAGTACTTTTAAAATTATTTACACCAGTTCTACATGCTTAAAAGGCCATTGTGAGGACCTCTTTCAGTTCTGATACACAAGATATTGATAAGATTTGGCGATTAGAATAAAATAAATTTACCAATGAATCTGAAAACAACCTGGCTTTTATTTTTTATATCACTGAATACAGTAGATTAATACTGGTATTAATGACTGTAGGAATTAGCTGCATACTGTTTGGAAGTGAAAGTAGATGCTTTCTTGTCTCTTTCATTTTATTCCTCTAATCTTGTCTTATGAGGCAGCTGATGCAGCAAGAGTTTTGACACATCAAGAATCAGGTGGCAAGAAACTGTTTATTTATGACACTTCAGCTATGGAAAACACTGGAGCTTGGCCCTCTTCAAAGCATATTCAAGGCTTTCAGATATTTTCCACCAAGGAAAGAATAACAGGAGAGCAATGACCTTTCAAGCATTATCTTAATTCTTGCTTAACTGAGAAAAACCCGTATTCCTACAGAACATTCTTTAGCACTTAAAAATCAGGGAAGGTGTATTGCTGTTATGTTCAGCTGTGCTGTAGTCATTTATTTAAATCAGTTATTTAACTGCTCTGGCTGTGTGTCCATAAAAGATTGTAGTTTATTGTTAATTTGTAAGATCTTGGACACCCTGTTTCTCACATCAGTAGTGTCATTAATTTGTGGATGTACAAATACTGGTAACTGAAAATATTTGCATGACCAAAGAAATGTTTTAAATCTGAAAACTTTAGTGATTCATCTACTCTTAGTAAATGGCTAGCGATGAGTTGATGTTGTATGAAGCAGGAGAACAACCTATATGTTGCTTCCCTAGGTTTGCTTTTATCTTCCTGATGTCTTTATCATGCTAAAAAAGTTTCATATTTCAATTTGTTACAACCTAGTATGTTGAATATATCTTAAACTTCATATAATTCATGAAATTATATGACTTCTGAGTTATTTTCAACAGTAAGAGATAGGATAGAGATTGTACGCACAGCTTTTAAAGTAATTTTCATATTTATTTAACAAGAAATAAGGAATTATAATAAATAATGTAACACATTATTTGTAGTATGGTGATAGACCTGTATCCAAATCCAGACTCTCAACCACGTATGTACTTCATTGTACCTGAGGATAAGTGTAATTCTTGCATCTTCATTTCTCTTGACTTTTTTTTTCCCCCCACAAGTATTACTGGTCTATTCCTAGAAACTTTTCCTGTCCTCTCTTATCTTCTTGAATTGGAAGTAAGAAGAGAGGGTATTTGTTGGCTGTTGGATGAGTAGATGAAAATGATGCCTATTAGTTGACAATGTAATGAAAAGCTAATCCAAATCAATTCCTTTTAAAGGGAAGTAACAGAATATCCATTGGCAAGGGGTTTCATGATCAGCCTACCAGGAAGTTGATATAAGTGCATTAGGTATGGCCTAGATGGCTGTTGGATGCCTTTTCTTTCTCATTTTTTATAATATTATGGAAATTAAAATCTCAATGTCTCAAATAGGCTATACTCAATACAGATGTTCCAGACAACTCTGCTGTTCAGTTGTGGGTTAAAACAAAGAAAAGAATAAAGGTGGAGAAGGGGGGAAATTCAGCACGCATTAGTCCTTCTATACTTGCCTCATGACATCCAGTAGAAGGTTACAACTTAGTCTCATCAGTAACCTAGCACTGGAAAGAACATATACCGTGCTAGCTTGGTAGGTCAATATGTTTCTGCATGAAAAGAAGGAAAAATTTAGCACAAAATCTGCTCTTCATGGTTTGTGAAGCGCCAAGAGTCTCTTTTCTCTGCAGCTGTATCGGCCATGTTATGACCAATAGATCTGTTTTGAGCAGTAAGCTGAAAATTGGAGGAAAAGAAATCTTCAAATTTACAGTTTGATAAAATGGTGCTGTAAAGCCTAAAATGAAAAAAGCTTTATGAGCCATGAGCAAGGTTACTACAACTAGAAATTCATAGAAGTTGAAATTTGAGCTAATTGCTCAATCGTAAACCCTGAAATATCTTTAGGCAGTTATCTTTACAATCGACATCTACCCTACCGATATCTCACGGTTACTGAGAAATTTAATGTCCTCCTTGTGTAGCAGAGAACGTGTGTAATTAATTGCCCAAAAGCAAATAATATGTTAACCAGACTAGGGGAAGCCTTTACTTAGGATCAATAAACTCTCTGGCATTTCTTTTCCAAAGTTATCGAGAATATCATTAAATCTCTGTCAACCCCTATGCTGTTATTTAAGAGAACCATGTCTTTTGAGGTCAAAACAGGATATTCTGCACAGCATCCCAGTTGCCCCTAAGAACTTTCTCCTTGGCTGGGGAGTCAGTCACACAGCCCCACTTTTAGCTTCACCTCAGGGCTTTGACATTTAACATGTGAATAAGATAAATAAAATAAGTCAATAATCAATAAGGCAGATTAATCTTATGAAGAATAACATTTCTTTATAAATATAACCCCTTGTATTTGTAGGAGATAAAACCCCACTACCCTAAAATTATGGAGATAGACTCTTGTTCAGAATCCTTTTTTATTAACCTGTACAAGAGTTTGTGTGTTTTTTAAAATCGCGTACAGGCTGTTCCAGATCTGCATACCAATGATGCATTTTACACTCCACTGAACATTGCAAAGCTCTGACACTGCAGTCATCGAGCACAAAAATATTTTGTCGAAGAAATCAATAGAAATCTTATAAGGAGCTGTCTCAGACTCAAACCAATATACAGAGATAATACTAAGAGAAAAGAGAAAATGTGGTGGAATTTTGCTAAAGCTTTAGTATCACACTATTGGCTGAAGACAAAAGAGTGCTTACCTAAGCAAGTTTATAATTCAATCTTGAATATGCCAAACGTCATCAAGGAAAAAAACTCAACTCTTAACAGTCTTCCATGTTCAGCTAAGGAAGAGCAAAAATTATTACTATTTTTAGAAGAAAGCTACTGTTTTATTTAGTACTGTCCTTTATACACAGAAAAGAATAATACCTATCCTTTTGATGTCTTCAAAACAAAATTTAAGACTATCACATTTATGGATGACAAATAGGTCCCAGAAGACTACATTCTTTGCAGACTTCCAAGACAGCTGCATGTCTGAAAGATGTTGACAGAGAAGACTGTCTTTAAACAAGCCAGAAGAGATTTTGTAAATGATATGAGGACATAATTTCCCCAGAAGCAGAGAATCCTGTTATTATGTCCCTGTTACACTTGCCTTACAAATTTGCCTTTTCACTCCTTAGAAGCTGCTCAGTAAATTGCTCCTTAGAGATACCTGTTTTTGCTATAGCCATTTTTAGATTTAGGTATGTTGTCTTTTTTATTGTGTGTTGTAAGATAGAGAAAAAATATTTTACTCATTGGTTTTGCTGATTTTGAAATAAAGGGAATGGTGTTCTTACATATAGTTTTTAGTTTCTTTGACTAATAAAATCTGTTTGAATGAAGTATCCAGACCTTTAAAAATAAGGCCTCCCAACACACACTGCACATGGCTTTGAAGTCAGTGTATGCTCATAAACACAGCTTTTGAGAACTATGAATTAGTTACCTTATTGACTCAAAATGTATTTCCCCATTAAATGCTTAACTTGTTGCCAACAGCCAAAACCATTCTCATGAAAGTTGTTAGGCCACATGTTTTCTTTGCAGAAAGTTTCTGACTTTTACAACGTATAATTCTTAAGACTTCTGAAGATGTTTATCAGTGCTTTATCAGGAAATGATCATGCATAAGAACTCACTTTTTCTGAATGCTTTATTTAAACCCGATAATGTAGGATTAGACAGTTCATTGTGTGTTGACATTCAGATTAAACCAAAACATGTTTAACTTCCCTTATATTATTTGTAATTTACAGCTCCTTAAGAGGATGAAGTTCAGCTACATGAATTTATTTACAATGATTTTGTGATAGGCTATATATGTGTTATATTTTGTTATAAGTAAATTACTCCCAAGCAAGTTATTTTTTCTTCTTTAAACACGTGGAGAACAGACATATAATTGTAGTTTACTGCTTCTGGACTACATCTCTATTTCTTGCTGATACTGAATGTAACTTTTTTTTTTTTTTTAATTCTTCCCCTATAGGCTTTTCTATCCTTTTGGGTCAGATCATGGACTCTATTAAAAGGGAGAAAATTGAACTTATGTAGGGATGTAAGTAAATGAGAGTATATAAGAAAATGACTAGTAAATTCTCCTAAGTTTTCTGGACATTTTTATTCAGTTTTCAAAATACTAGTTATTTATGCGTTATTTAGAATTTTTGAAGGGTTAACGCACATCAAAACAGGTATCATCACTTTTCTGCTGTTGATTCGCCTAATATTTTCATGCCTAAAGACTGATTTTCGAATTTTTGAGAATTTCACAACTTGAAATACATGATTATTTAGTGAATTTACATTAATTCAGATGTTCAAAGCTTCCTTACAACTTATCTCATACTAATCTCCGGTAAGGTTCTACTCACATGATGTAAATCTATCAGAATAGACATCGAAGCTTGTATGTCTCATTACCAGAACACAACAAATAATTATATAGTCAAAAGTTTTTTGCATACATATTTTTAACTTCACTACAAAATACATGTTTTTAAGGGACGCTTCATACGAGATTATTTCCATCAAAATCAGTTTGTTACAAAGTACATTGACCAATTTTTCCTCCCCAAGGAGAATAATGAACTCATGACTCAGTTCTGACTGAATCATTACTCTATGTATCATGAAAATGAGCTATTTCTAGCTGTTTAGTAGTATGAAAGAAGGACCCTAAAGTCTTTTTCTTTGCAAAATTTTTTCAAATGTTAGGTTTATGAATGCTGAGGGGGTTTCCATTTTGGCTGAGTTCTACTTGACTCTTTTGTCTTCTAAAACCAAATTATTGACAGCAGTTTTAACCTGTGCTTCACTGGGAACAAATGCCTTGGCAGCTGGCCAGTGTAACAGATTCTTTGGGTGACATGCATATTCTATACTGATCTTGCCAAAGCCTGGCATTTCAGCTAGCTTCCTTTCCAAGAGCAGGTGTTCATTTATTCCACATCATTCTGCAACCTTGGCAGATAACATGAAAATCAGAACTAGTGGCAAAAAAAGAGCTCGTTGATCCAGCTCCATAGAAAAAAATCCTAATGCTTGCAGCATGAAGTAGAAAATCAAGAAAAGTGTGAAGTCACAGTGTAGCTTGGTAGGAATAGAGAAGGATAGTAAGTTATACCTGAACATACTACCTCGTTAACTTTTCAAAGAATATAATACTTTGCCTACACATTTATTTATTAAGTAATTTATGTACTGATTGGGTCTGTCTGGACAGGAATCTTAAAGTATTAACAAAAGTCACTTTGCAACCATTCTTTCCTCCTTACCAACACTGAATAAATAATTGGCATTTGATTGCAATAGTTTTATTCTTTGTTAAAATAAATCTCATTGTTTCTCTTCTTTTACTTTGATTATCTTCACTTAGTCAACGTTGGTTTAATTACACATAATGTAAACCATCAAAATTTTTCAATAGCACAAAACATAACATACATGCATGAGACCTGATAGCAAAGCTGTGCTTAAGAGCTGAATGTGTACTAAAAATCCTCATACCAGTAGGGAAAATATTCTCAGCCTGTGCAGTTCCATGAATATTGTACACTTGAGGGAGGTAAATATTTGATGAGTTTCATACTGTAGTAAACTCTATTTTCCACTTACTTTGACTGCCACCATCTCTGTTGCCTTGCTTACAAAGTAATAGATGTATTTTATCTTTAAAGTACTCCTTCACCTTTTCATAGGCCATCTCAAATTGCACCAAACATTTTTCTCTTATGCATTTCTTTCTTTATCCCTTGGCATGTGTAAATGTTTAAAAACTCTTTATCAGGGTTACATCAGGAAAAAAAATGACTGTAGCTTATTAAGCCTTCTGAGAGGGAAAATAAGCTTACTATAAAAGCTACAGTGGACCTGTATAAAATCGAATTAAATTCGAGCCACCTAGCTGACCCACCTTCTCTGCGGACTAAAGACTTTCTGTAATGATTCAGGATCTTGTTACAATGACACAGGAACTAGCTAGATGAGTCTAGACCAGGGGTCCTCAAACTACGGCCCGCGGGCTGGATATGGCCCCCCAGGGTCCTCAATCCGGCCCCCGGTATTTACAGACCCACCCCCCCACCCCCCCAGCTGGGGGTTGGGGGGGGGGGAAACCAAGCAACTGCAGACTGCCTGCCACTGCATCGGCACGCCGGCCCCTGCTTAAAAAGTTTAAGGACCCCTGGTCTAGGGAAGCTGTTGTAAATTGATGGTACTTTAAAGGGAAGAAGGAGTAAGAAGTTAAAATATGACTGCAGCTCTTGGAGACACCCTGATCTTGCTTCACACGTAAAAACATCCCTAGTTATTCTCATCAGTGTAGACTGGAAATAATGTAGGCCAACAACCGAATGGGTTCTTCCAGTGGATTATGGAGCTTTGTGTCGCTATGTGACAACACAACGGCTTTGCTGACCATACCTGAACTTACTGCACTGTATAGCTGTATAATTTAGGATACCAGGAGGTGTTGTGATATAGTAATTTCCAGCTGTGAACTCAAGCTACAAATGCTTTATGAGTCCTATTATTTGGGAGATATTGAATGGTCACTTTTTTAGAAGATCTGAGCAGGGAACAGGCTTTCTACTCTGAAGGATCTGGGACTCCAGAAATTCTTTTATCAAAGTAAAAGTCAAGTTCAGAAAAACATGAAAAATTGGGTATAGTTTGCGAGAAGTAAATATCTACCTTCTGAAATAGATTCACATCTCTACTTTAAATGTAACTGCAAGGCAGTTCTCTACATTTCTTCCATACTTTTGAGTGGGCATTCCTGTCTAGAAATGACAGAAGAAAAATTTGTAAAGAAAATTTAATCAAAACAGGTATGTTCCTGCAAAATATTTTATTCCTAATCACCAACCCTCTTTGGAATGATTTTTTAATGCAAAAAATAATACCAATCAGCCCAACTGTAAAAAGCAGTTAATTTTACATTATCAGCAAGCCTGTAAGATTTTATTTAAAGGTTCAAGACAAAAATGTGTAGTTATAAGTATCAGCATCACGCTAACAATGACAAGGCAGTGACGTGCTTTTTCTCCTACATTCTAGAATATTTTGTTCTTGATCTATAAAGCAGTACATAAAGATGCTAAATTATTCCATATTTTGGCCTGACTTAATTAGTCTTAGCATGCTGTAGGGTAATGTTGCATAATTGAAAAAAATATTGCTAAAGCACTTTGATATCACAGTATAAAGGTGTGCACATGAATGATGTAGGGGATGGAATACTGTGGAAAAAAACATATTAAGTACTCAAAATGTGAAAATTATATTTTGAATTAATAGAGGACTAGAGGATTTCCATTGGGTCTTTAGCCCAATGGAATTTATTTAGTGGCCTTGGCATAAACATTTTTCAGGGAAGAACATGGAATTGTGTTTGAAATATTCTAACAAAGTTTTGTACAATGCACATTAAAAGTATATGCATTCCTTAGTATTGGCAATACCTTTTCTGAGTCGTCTTTTTCATGATTTTTCCTGTATTCTGTCTTCCAGTTAGGACTTTTTTTCATTCCTGAGTCTAAACAAGATATACAACCTCGTGAGGTCTTAAGAACAGGGTTTAATTAAAAAACCCCACATGTGGCCTAATGAGTTTCATAATATTTAACTTACATTGTCTTCGTTTGGTCAACTACATACCCCTCTCATGTAAATGCAGTTTTTCCTTGCATCCCTGGCTGCCTCTTACTTTCTTCACAGTCCTTTTACTTTCTTTCCATAGTCAATTGGTTCAGGATATACATAACCCATAGAAAACACTTGTATAGCTAGGGAAGACAACCAGGAGACTTGGAGAAGCTGGGCATGGGAGATCTAGTTATGAGGGTTCTAGAGAGGAAAGAAGGGAACCTAGCTGAAAAACTGCCGGGGTTAGGAGGAAGTAAAGAACAGAGTACCTGTGTTCTGACAGCTGCCTATGATCAATCAAAGAGCAGTATTGTTATCTTTATTCTGCTGTAGGTAGGAGAAAAATTGACAAGTAATCACAAATGGTTTTGGTGATTAATTATTTTTCATAGCATAAGTCATGAAGAAATGTGTGTATTTACATTTTAATAGAGAAAATCATGGTGACCTATACAGCCTGTGTTTCTGTTTTAGAATAATTTTTAAGGTAATATCTGCAAGTGTGTCCCTATAGTTGTATAAAGTACTAGAGAATAAAACTGAATATTACTGGACTTAAAAACTAATCTAGATTATGCAACTCCCAGAGACTTTAGTGCTGTACATCTCTTTGTTTCCTACTGTTGTCACACAAATGCCTATGGCTAAAACACAGTACAGTGAAAGACAAGAGTATAGGTTTGGAAATGCAAACTGCAGAATAGAAATAGGTTCTAATATTTTAACTGATTTTGACAAGCAGTAAATTCATATTTTGTGACTAATGTTTCTGTAAGTTTGTTTTTCATTTACCAAGACGATGTGCTTTTTGCTAGAGGATTCTTAAAACTTTTTTTTTCCTAGTTTCTTTGCTTAATATATGGAACCTCTCAAAGATAGGATTTATTTTGAAGCATTATTTTAAATATTAATAATGGCTCTGCAATTTCAACGTTGCTCTACTCCAAACTGTGACAAGTTAGCTTTATATTTGTTTTAGTTGGTGTCAGTGTTTTACTGATCTTATTCTTACATGACTTCTGCATTTGTATTTGTCTTCATAATGCTAGTGCACTGATGACTGCAGAAATAGTAGTCTCCTCATGAGGACCTGTAATGTGTTCTAATGACCTTTAAAATATCCATTCTCTGCTGCAGAGAGTCAGCTGAAGATTTTCTTTATCATTCATAAAATACATTCCTAGAGTCTCCAGAACACAAATCAGAAATAATATCTGTTAGCCTTTTTTTGTGTGACCAGGAGAATAAAATTTATGTATATATTTATAATGAGGAATTATAACCCTTCTCTTCTTTGCAAAAAATAAGTGAGTACAATTTTGTCTCAGAAAAAGTTAGCTGGAACATATTCAGTGGTTTTTTGAGGTCCATCTGGCATTGGACACCAGTGTAATGGCCGTGAGAAGCCCTTTAGCCTGGGAATCTGTGTGTGTAACAGCATACCTTACCACGGCACCGCAACTAAATATTGAACCAGACTCTCAGGCAGTGCCCTGGCTGTTTATTCTGACAAAAATTGTGTATGGAGCAAAGCATGAATAAACGTTTTGGTAGTACTTCACTATGCCAACTTTAGGTGTGTAGGAGTGGGCATCATCTAGAAAATGAACTGTCTTCCTTTTTTAGTGTAATTTTGAAGCCCATGGAGCCACCACAGTTCGTCAGAAGCCTGTTGGTAGGAGCCTTTGAAACTGTATTAAGGTTTAAAATAATAAAAAACCCCCAACAAAACAAAACAACAACAAAAACCCACAAAAAACCTTCCATCAACAGTGCTGTGAATTGGTCCGTGCTGAAATGCCATCTGTTCTCAAAAAGAATGGTTTTTTACTAGAATGCAGTATGTTTGGCTTAAGATGCACCCTGCTATGTGTGTTGCAGTTTTCTTTTCTACTTGCCCTACCTCATTAGGTATTTTCTGAAGTCTTTAACTTATTTATTAAGTGTTAGTTGAGTGGATCTGAAATGTATACTTGCTGTCTGAAGGTATATGTATTTTTAGAAGGATTCCTAGGTTCTTCATCATCATCATAATCTAATGTAATATATTGAACTTCTTGTGTTTCTCTGCAGTGATTTTCTTCAGAAGATACTATTTCAGAAAACGGAATAAAGTCTTTTAAGGTCATTCAGTTGAGCTCATATGAACATTATTGCCATTTGTGCTTTGTATAAGTGAGCAGTTTTCTGTCATTAGAGGATGTAAACTTGCACATTATTTTTTTTTTAACCTAGTTTACTGGAACTTCTTGGCAAAATGTATTGCCAGGCTCCTTGGTTTTATGCTTTCCTAACCTGCAGAAAAGTTTATTTGGTTTGAGAATCTGATGAAAATCATGCCGGTTTGACCCCGTTTTGCTGGTGCTTTCTTGTTGGCACTTTAGGCATATGAAATTTACTTTTTTTTTGCAAACATAAGGGGAGTAACCTGTCCATTAATTTAGAATGAAATGTTTAGAAAAAAGTGGAAGTATTTTATACTGACAGCAAGTACAATTTTCTGCATGTTATGTTTGGCAATTTTATGGAAAATGGAAATATTTTGCTTTGCTTATTTCTTCAAGAGGAACTTCCCTTTAAGGGGAAATTTGTTCTCTTAATGCTGTACAATTACTTATATAATGCAAATTGCTTTTTACTATAGATAAGTTATTCTTCCATGGCTCAGTGTCCAAACTTGTGCAAATTCCAAAGAATCTAGTTGTGTATCTACTGGTTCTAATAAGGTGTTTCTGGAGGCCACTTTGTGTGATTGTAGGTGATGTTTAGTTTATTCAGAAGGCCACTGGGCTACTTTCCTTCAGTATCTCATTAAACTGCAGGAATGTAATTCTCTGATTTCAGAAATGGAGTTCATGTTTTGAACACATCATCTTTCGTCTGAGTCTCTTTTTACAAACACTAATCAACAAAATTATTTTTATATTCTGAATTCAAAGCCTTTAAAGTTTTTATGAGGTTAGTCTATTGTGTTGCAGGAGAAACATTTGTGCTCTCAAAAATTACTAGCAGAAGAAAAAAGTAGTGTCCATTTCATCTGCATTGCCTTGGATCTTGTATTGCCTGGTTTCTTGGTTCACTTAGGGACTCTTCAGTTTCTGTTTTGGGTACTGAAATCCTGTTCAAATGTCTATGTAAATAGTGTGAGGTTTTCACTTCACTCAGACTCTTCAGTAGTCTATAAAGTTGAGTCCACTGGTGGTGGCCTGAATTTTCATATTTTCAAGTCTAATGAATACATTTTGGTAGTGTGTTCCATGCAGAAGAGCAAATAAAAAGAATTCTTACACACACCACTACCCCCCGATATATATCTTTGGCTTTGTAAACCTTCTCTTGGTGTATAAGGTTGAAATAAGGATAAGCAAAGGCATATGAGAAATTATGTAACTGTAAAAGAAGGATGTTGCCTTTAGCTTCTGTATGTGTCTTCATGCTCAGTATGGAAGCTTCTTAGTAATGTCTGTGTGAAGTCTTTGGGGTGATATATTTAAGATAATCTTGTAGCATTGCTGGTACTCTAAATATTTATCCTTTAATATACTCAGTAAGTGCTCAGCTGCCTCCCTGACCATAAGTCCTACAGCCACACTGATATTTGCCCACCAGGAATTCTCTAGCTATTCAAAAAGCAACTCTGCTTGCGGTGTTCAGTGAGTTTTCGGAGCTGTGCAAGGGAATCATTTACTGCAAATTGATTTTGTTTCCATCATCTCTTTGGATGAATTCTGCTGGGCCAGGAAGCAGATGGAATCCCTGGAGGCAGCTGAATTCTTGTTCCCTGTACTAGTGGCTGTAACCTAGCCTGCTCACAATTAATCCATGATTGAAAAGCAATTGGCAGAAACCTGAGATTGCATGTAATGTACTGATATGGTCTCTAAATTAAAATAGAATTGAATATTGGATTCTCTTCTTTGTAAGAATGCAGTGGAGTGACTAACAGTTATCTGAGCATAATTTTGGAAATTTCCTATGATATTTATGTTCAGTGTGTGGAATTAGAGTCAATTATAGTTGTTACAATAACAGCTGGAGTGTTTTTCATAGTGATCCCTGATAATGTTTTCGTGCAACGTACACAGCTCTGAAATCTTCACATAGGGAGGAGATCATTGGCTTTGCAGAGAACTTTCATGCATTCTTATGCACTCAGGTGCTGTTAGATTTGGCTGTGTGTAATAAAAAAAGACTAAAAGATTTGGCTTTAGTTAACTAGGGGAATAGCATTATAAATCCATACCAACAACGTTGCAATGTTATCAGCATGGTACTGATTCAAATATTTTTGTCATAACATTTCATGCATGAGTTGTTTGCAGTTTACTCATATTTTGTATGTCTTACCAAACAGAGAAATTTGTAACTTTCCAGGTTGGATCATATCCTGCTCATAGAACGGAAATTCTCAAATCAACAGTGTTTCAAAAAATTAAATAGAAAACATGTGTCCTGGTTTCTGTTGTCTTCTATGACATCTGGTTGCAAACTGTCATCAAAATGTGAATGCCATTAACTATCATTTTTGTCTTACACATAGTTAATCAGTTAATCTTCAGACTGTTGGTATGTCTTCAGTGTTGTTGACATCTAATCAGAATAGATACAGTTTACTTAAAAATCAATATTTTAGCCTGTTTCAGTTGACATACATTGAGGATTTGGTCTGCAAAACAGTGTTCTTCCAAACCCTTGAGTACCTCCCTGTAAGTTGTTTAGGGCACTCAGGTTTTTTTCCCGTGTTCCACATTCAGAGCTGAGATAGTCCACATACCCAATGGCAAGGGTATCAGAATAAGCTTGTCTGGGATCCAGCTAATATATGTAATTACAAATGAAAGTTTGGTACTCTTCAAGTATCTGCAGGCAGAACAGGTAGTGCAAGAGGCAAAGTAGGAAGGTTATCTTAATCTTGATACTTTGTTTAGAAGTCATCAGGGAAAACCAGCAATGGATAATTACATAATAAACCAAAGTCTGACCCTGTCTTGTTTTCTTGGTGTCTTAAAATACAAGGACTGTGAGTTGGGCGCTCTGTATACAACTTTTCTGTCCTGAAACAGTTGAAGATTTGAGATCTCAGTCTCTTTTATAAGTTGTTAATTCAGAGAAATCACTTGTTTTTATAAAAAAAATATCTGTATGTTTTTTATTTTATTATTTTATTTTGGCTGTATATAAATCTCCTTTAATATAAAAATAATTTAAAAAGAGAAATAGATTAAATTCAGACATCCTTTTGACAATGCTAAAACATTTTAAAACAAAAAATAATGATCTTTGAAAACTCTGGGAAAAATGAAATTTCACTTTCAACAGATTGGTTTTAATGAACAGCAACTTTTACAATGGTTGGGGTGAGATGGTGAAAACATTGCTCAAAATACCTCTTAAGGTAGTCAAAATTCTTTCTTGCCAGACTGTATAGCTCTGTGCAGCTTCTGCAATACCTCAAAAAGAAATCTAGTGGCAGTCCAAATGTGATATTAGGTCACAAGTGTGGCTGATCCTTCCATTTTCAAAATTTCGTCTATAATGCAATTTTGATTATCCTGGCTATGGCCTCTTATCACACTGTGGCAGCTGTTGAGTGCTCCTCAGCATTGTTCTCATATGTAAGCAAGGATTTTCCCATGTAAATGCGGGTGCAGGGGTGTGCCTTGGAATAATGATGTTGCAAAGGTGTACGTGAGATCCCAGAAGGAAGGACTCATCTCTGCATTCCCAAACCTAGACATAAATGAAATAGATATCAAAACTGATAGAGTAGAGAAGATGAACTCTCTAGTTACCTTTTTTTTAAAAAACAAGAATTTAACCTAAATTAAATTATATTAATATTTACGGATAAATACATATGGATATGTATGGATACATATAGATACATACAATGTATGGATACATATAGATACATATCTTTACATTAACAATTTTTTTCCCTTCAATTGTGCTTGTTTTGATTTTTTTTGTCTCAAACCTTTTTGTCTGTTGACCTTTTCACTTTTGTATTTTTTATTTTTTATTTCCCAGGAGTAAAATGTATCACTCATCACAGTGTTACAATGAAAAGACTGTACAGGAGCTCTATAAGACTTCCTGAGACTGCGACCTTTATTAAATACTAAAAGGCTTACTTCTGGAGATAACTGTGCTAACCTAATTAAATTAGTGTGCAAAGGCTGCAATGGATTAATTTTGACAGATTCAAGTTTAAAATAACAGTAGTGGTTTACAACTATTGTGACTTTAATTTTAGTGTAAAACTTTGCATGTTTTCCTCTAAAAAAAGAAAAGACTTTAAAAAAAGTAAAATTAGACACAATGCTAAACTGCTTTATCAAATAGGAGTTAGTTATTCTCCTATATATAGTTCACGTTTACTGAAGGAATTAGTAGACTTACAAATTGAAGATAATAAAATGAAAACAAATTTAGTATTCACCAAGTACTATTTGACCATAGTAACCACGAGACTTACAACAGTAATGTTAGGTAAAAACCACTGCTGTAAAAAACACAAATGCCCAGTTTTTGTATGGTAATACCAACTATGTGTTCCTAAAGCAGCTATTGTTCACTTTCTGTAGTGACCTTGCTTTAAATTACCAGTATATTTGATAAGATAATATATTACATTAGAAAGCTTTTAAGCTCAAGCCATTTCAGGGTATGAGAAAAATCATCTGTATCCCAAAGACAAACTAGCACACTACTTGGAAATTTTCGTTGTTTAACCATAATAAAATAACCACAAATCTTTTAAATAAAGAAAATACAATATAAATCTTACATATAATTTTACATAATAAAATTTAAAATACTTTGTTGTCACTGCCAAAGGCCTAATACTTTTGTGAAATTTTCTTTTGAACTTGTTTTATTATATCTATGAATTCTTTCTAAATATGATATATTGGCTTCTTGTTTTTTACTTTGTTTTGTTTGATTTCTTTTTCTGGAACTGCTTTAGTGAAATAATTTACAGGAAGGTAGATACTTGTGGCTGTGAAATGTGAGATTAGAGCAGATCCCATCACAGTGGCATAACTGAAAAACTACAGAGCTCCCCTGCTGAAGAGCAAACCAGCAGAATAAGAGATACGTGATAAATGAGTGCTAGTCATCATGGATTGTAGCTTCTGGGCAATGCTTTCTTATTTCAGGATTGACCTGTCTTTTTCTATTTAATGTATGTTTACTTTCCTTGGTATTTGGAATTTGGGAAAAAGAATAAAAATTTTAACAAAAAAGCATTCTAAAGCCAACATAAACTGTACTTAACTACTGCAGGCATTTCCCACTTTAAACAAGGGCGTTGGAAGATTCAGCTAGTGGAGGATGAAATTAAATCTCTTCAGGCTATCAGTATACTGCTGCATTTCACACAGTCATGTAATTTCATATTTTAAGCAAATCACCTGTAGATATGTTTCATTCTGCACCATTTGAAATCCATAAATCAATACTTGGTTTCTTTCTAAAAAGCTATTCAGCCGTAAGTTACAGTCCTAATGCAGTTTTAGGTGAGGGTTAGGTTGTATAGGAAGTATGTTGTCTTCTTGGCCTCATAATTCATGATTAAAATAATTTGTAGATGTCTGTCACTACTATGATAAAAATGTTAAATGGCAGGTTTACTTTTATTTTTTAAATATTTCCTGCTTTTTCTTACCTTTGCTCTTTCACAGATTTTTTTTTTTTAAATTTTTCATGTGCCTGTCTTAAAAATAGTTCCCTAGCCGTAGATTTCTGGCATGAAAACAAAAAGCCTGTCATGCTTTTAATTGTGTTTCACATTCTGTGATCTTCAAAAACTCTTTGCAGTGTTACCTATTACCTTCTCATCCTTCAGTTTACCTTGGCTAAGAAAATAAGCCTTGCTTCTATGTCAAAAGGCTCAAGAAAGCACAGAGTTAGTAGAACACTAATTTTGTGCAGCAGTCATCCTTCAAAAAAATTAAAAAAAAATCATTGAAGAAAGACAGAGTAGTAAAAAAACCTAGGGGAAGGAAAAAAAAATCTCAGAATATTTAAATAGAAAAGATTAAGATTTATTAATCTGTATTTTATTATACTATTAAATTAAGATTTGTCAGTGATGTTCAGCATCCTATCTAGCTTGAATTTTGACTAAAGTATAAATTTTAATGAAAATAGTTGAAGTTAAGTGTCTTGCAGGTGAGCCTTTGTGAAACTAGAAAGAAAAGTCATGGCGAAGCAGCAGTTGAGCAAGTGTAATATGAAACATGATTTCAGAGTCTGTGTTCTTGAAACGGAATTTTCTTGTCTGCCTCATATATATTAGTTGTAAATGTCTTTTAGTATTTCAATATACAAGAATAAATGCTTTTTCCACTCTATGTAGAGAGTGAAAATGGAATGCATGCTTAATGCAGATTGATCTTTCACTAGATTCTAATCTGTCTGGTTGAGAGTCATTTTTCCTGATACAGTTATTCATTCATTTACTCTAAAAATTGTCACTTCAGTGAATACTTGCTGAGATTTCTGTTCCTGCTGGGGTCAGTAATAAACACTGTTTAACTCTAGTGGGAGATAGCTTAGGTTTTAAATATACAGTCTTTTTGAAGCTGATAGAAGTTGGCTACTGCAGATGTTTCTGTTAAAAAAAACCACCATAACTTAACTGGAGATCTTGGTAGAATAGAAGTTGACAACTCAGTTCCAGTAAAAAAAAATTCAGTTTGATATCATTAAGATTATTAATTGTAGGCTTCAGAGAGTACGTAGCATACTGGTCCATAGAGACTTTGATTACGATCTGTATCTTTAAAGTTGTTATTAATGGAAAAAGTGAATGTGTAAATTTGCACTGAGTAAGTGATACCTTTAAATTATTTATTCTGAGTTCATTAACAAATGCTTCTGTTTCTATTTATGTCTGCAAAAGTGCATATTGATAGATTCATAGGTTTGTGACTATCTGCCCCATCATCATCTATTTCTTCTTGTATTTTTCTTTCTGAGGTGTTTATATATGACTGTCACTTCAAGTTATCTAATCTTTCCATTAAAAGATTATGGTTTTATTTTCAGATAGAAATATTTAGAATATTCAAAACTTCAGACTGAAGCTTTTTATGAGTCTTCTTTCTGATACTTTAGTTGAAGTTATTTTACCCTTTTTGGGTAATAAATACATATAACAACCTGTGCATGTCTGTTTCATTGAGTTCATCTCAGTACCTTGGAGAGGGGTGGTGGAATTTGATAGCTAGAACAAGGACGAGAAGAGGAAGGTGACACTGTGTTCCCGCTGCTCATCCCCCAAAACATTTGAAGAGAACGAGCAAGATTATCTGCTTTGATTGTTTCTCAGACAAATAGGTATTCAAGGCAATGAGTACCCAGGATGAAGACAGCCTGAGACTA
Organism: Falco peregrinus; assembly: GCF_023634155.1. Lineage (NCBI taxonomy): Eukaryota > Metazoa > Chordata > Aves > Falconiformes > Falconidae > Falco > Falco peregrinus. The sequence continues at coordinate 35,041,290 of NC_073722.1, forward strand.
AGAGGTGCAGATGAAGTCAAAGAGAGGCTTTTGAGATAAAAGTGATGTAAAACAGAAGGACATAGGATCAGAAGTTGCATATGATGTAGAATAAAGAGCAAGGGCTATGCAATGCCAAATAAAAGAGGGTTTTCATTACTACCATGTCCAAGAGCCCAGGATTTTTGGGTTCTAGAATTTCACTGCTGTTAGCTAACATCTGTACAATTTACACACCCTGCCCACTTCAGTAGTGGAAAGATTTGTAAAGCAAAAGAGATCATTTAAGGCAACTTAATATTTGATATTTTATTAATTTACTTCTTGCCACTATGTCCTGCGCAGCTGCTGGAAAATTTCCTAAGATCAAAGTATTCACAACTTACCTCTAATTGTATTTTTGTCATTTCTGAGTGTTAAGTACACACAACTGGAAATGATAATAGTAAAGTGTGTTTTGATTATATAAAGAGCTATATAAATGTAAATATTCTGAGAAATCATGTTAATGTTATTCTGACTACCAAACTGAAAACTCACTTGGCAAATAACCTGTTTGTTCCTCTGTTCCTGAAAAAAAGGGGATGCTACTGTCACTAAAATCAGGATGCTTAAAACCATAAATACCATTAAATGTGTAAGAGGTTTGTAGAATGTTCCAATTAAACAGATGATTGCACAGAAGATTCATGGAGGAATGTTTTCTGAGTTTGCAAGATCTGGGTAATCCACTAAAAAAAGAAAAAAGATGTGGCTTAAAGCCCAGTGTAACTCAGTCTATTTGTGAATGAGCAAAAATTACTTCAAAATTACCTTTCAGTACATGCTTCATAGTAGTTTTCAATTTGGGAGAAATAGCTCTGTTCAAGGCTGAGAAGAAGGATTGAGGGATTGATTCTTTGAACTCCAGGTAAGAGGGCTGAAAAGGGTAGCTATTTTCTAGTTTTATGATCCATGGCATTGTCATTTGCTTTATAGTGAGAGTACTAAATGTTGCATAGAATCAGTGTTCGTACAAACTATTATTGTTTCCAGCAGATCAAAAATATAATTATAAACATCTATAGTAGTTTCAATCATCATCTATGCATTATTCATGCATATAATGTATTTATGACCTATTTAATAACAAGTTGTTACTTTATTTAATGTACAAATCTTGGATATATGATATATAAAGTTCATGTAATGGGCAAACCATTTGAATTAATTGACCAAATTCTTCTTTATTTGTATCACATTTGTGCAGCTAGTTTGTTTCATTCCTGTCCCTTTAGCTTTAGAGTGATTTTGAAGCTGACAAATGTCCATGTGAAACCAGCCAGCAGGTTTTTTTTAGATTGCAAAGATTGACTGTGTTACGCCTGACTGATTTGTATTTTAGGCAGTGACTGCTCTGTCATTATTATGTATTAACTGCTAGATTAAGATTTGTCTCATTAAAAAGCAATAAACCTAATGTACTGAAGTCTCTAACAGCTAATCACAATGCAGTTTTCTCTATATTGTCATAGTCATCAATGTCCCTCAAATATGAGTATTTGTTTCTATTCGTAGTTTCTTTCAAAGGGGTGAATGTGTAAGTTTTTCCATGTATATACATAAAGTATTTTAATTAATAATTTGTCTGTAAAAGTTGCAGTAGTTTACATCTCAAGCTGTAACAGTATCTGTAAAAAGAAAGATCTTCTCAATCATGTACAGATCCCCCTTCCAATGTTTTCACTTAATAATCACTTCCTCTCTCACCAGAAGCATTACCCACTTGGACACAGATAAACAAAACCAGTGTGGGCATTTATAAATATCACATATGTAAAGTTTTTTATACAAATGTGAAACGATGAAGGTGTTGTGTACTGGTGTCTAAAACTTAGTAAGAAAAGTCCAAGCCAGATTGTATCCACTTTTATAATTGTTCTTGATATAGCACAGCCAGCTATCATTTGATTCTTACTAAATTTTGCAGCTACTTCTACAATACAACTGTTAAACAATATAAGCAGGCTTAAGGAACAACAGCAATGATGGTGGCTGGCAGGGACAAAAGGGCAAGGGGATGGAAAGTGTTTCATAAGGGGCTTGACACACAAAGTAATTAAAGAAAAAAAAGCACCAAACCTTGGCTTAAACCCATCCCTAAAGTGCTTACTCAAGAAAAAAATGAATTCAATTATAGGGTGAGGCTGTACTATTTGGAAATAATTGTGGTATGATGTCACCTAGTTCCGGCTATCTGCCCCATATTCTGTATTTTTTTTTTTTTTTGAAGTTACAGTGTTAATTTGATTTTAAGTTGATGAGACAAGCCACATGTTTGCAGTCAAGCACATGCTCAATACCTTCCTAAATGGAGCCTTGTGTAGGTACCTAAATAGTAACTGAGCCAATTTATTTGACAAGCTGTGAGATGTGCAGCCAGGGGTTTTTGCTTAAATTAGTTCTTTGTTAGAATTATAATTGGCAGGGCTGGGAAAGGTGGCACTGATACCTTAGAGGAACCATGCAGCAGGCAGGATGATCATTTACCTGTCCATCAAAGAAGAAGAAGAAGAAAGTAATGAAAAAGATAGTTTCCTGTCTGATTGGCAAGCGGTCGATCCAAGACAGCTTCCCTGTGTTGTTGAGAGTTATGGAGTAGGAAAGAGATGCAAAGTAGCTCTTTGGGATGTTGTGCAGCCACTGCCAAAGCTTGGAATGTACCTTCACTATGTGAAATGTAGACCTTTGATCGTGGCTCATGATGAGACTTTACTGCCAAGCCACTGATTCTCTGTTGTCACAGCAGCTTAGATCTGCGTCCTGCCAAAAGGTACTAATCAGGTGGATTGCTTCTCCGTGCTCTTGTATTAATGTATGATATCTAGCAGTTCTCATCATCTATTAGAAAGTTATCCAAGTACAACAAATGCTTTGGCAGAATACTCTGGTGCAACAGAGGAAGTCAACAAGCTGTTTGATTGTGGATAAAAGAGTACAGCCCAGTATGACAGAAGATGAATTTTTTGTACTCCTGTCACTGATTATTGCTGAAGTATGACCAATGAAATATGGGATGAAATTATCGTATGTGCTGGTTAATTCAGATTTACTTTTATAGTTATATTCAACAGATATGTTTTTTATTTAATTCTGATCCATATTGGGCATGATAATAGAAGTGTGTGTATATATATAAATATATGTATATTTATCTACATCCAGCTGTGTTTCAGTTACACAGGAAAAGAGGCTGTGAGTAGACCTTTTTGTTTTTCTCCAGATTTCAGTGCAATTAAGAAGGATGGAACAAAACAGAAGCATGTTTGGTATCTTGTGGGATAAGTAAGTACATACATGAGACTCCTAATCTAAGAGAAAGAGAGGACCTCCTCTTACTTGCTGTTAAGTTGCCATGGTATCTGCTTTGATGAGAATTAAAAGCATATTTATTTAAGTTAGATGTGTCTTTAAAATTAGTTGAAAAATTACTTTTAATATACTTTAGTTCAGATATAAAATACATCTTTGATTTGGCTTTGAAAGTTTATTATCCTAGGTGATGCTAACACAGAAATTATAGATCTCTCTGCAAGGCGGATTTGTTAAATATAGTTGTTTGAATAGCTCAGTTACTCTATTGCAGTCTTCTTGAAATAACATTTCTTCTCTATAGGTACTGTATTTCATAATACTACCACTGTGCATTAAAATGGAATTATCTGGAACCCATTTAAGCAATCAATTTGAGATTTAATTGCCTTGAATATAACTGAAGAAATGTGTTTAATGCATATGATGAAAATGCAAATCTAAATTATATTTCTGATACAGAAGGTACTATGATGGGTTGTTAGTGATCTGGCTGAATTAAGTTTTTTCTCTAGTGAATGCAGATTTTTAAATATTACAGTTTGAACTGGAATTTTGGGTACTTAATAAAAGCAAGGGACAGTTCTGCATGAAATTATAGCTAATTTTAAGCAGTGAACAAAATTCACGAGTTCTGTTGCCCTTGTTCATGTTCAATTGTTATTGTTATCTGTTAATCAGAACAAGAGAATGTCAACACGAGAGTAAGGATGGAAAGGATTTTGTGTCATGTACTCTATTTTATTAGTGCTGTGTAATCTACAGAACCCCATACTTTGAATGAAAATAATCATGAATAGAAAGAACATTACAATTTATATATTCACTAAGAATAAAAAAAGGTATTTGTAAATCAGTTTGTAAAGTGGGTCTTTGAAGGTCATAGTAGTTTTCCCATTGAAAAAAAATACTTTACTATGCAATTTTCTATTTTAACAAATATTGGTGCAGCTGCCAGGAGGTTTTGCCAACTTAAAAAAAAAAAAAAAAAAGAAAAAAAAAGAAAAAGAAAGAGTTGAATTCCATGAGACACGTGAAATCACATTGGACTAGTGACCTAAGCTGTTCTTATTTCTAAAAATGTTCTATTAATAAGAATAAAAATATTTCTAAAATTTCTCAAATAATTGAGTTAAATTAGTTTAGGAAAACAGCTTTTTACAACAATGTATTTGTAAGTCTGTACTTTCCTAGTACATGTGCAGAACGATCTTATATTCATACAAGTTAGAGTAAATAAGCAGTTGATTATTTCAATTTTATTTCTGTGAGCCTACTAAGAAAAAAGCGCTAGATAGAACTGAACTAAGCTAGGTTGCTTACCTTTTGAACACTGTATTTCTTTTGCTTTAATGACTGCAGACAAGATTAAAAATATTTTCTGGAATTAAAATTATACTGAAGGACCAAATATTTCACCTTTATTGCTTCAGTTTCACCTTTTACAGCATTTAGCCACATACGAAGTCATCAGTTCTTAAAGGTGGCAATAAAATTGCGTCTTTTCTTACTAAAGGATTCCTCACTTACACATTCAGTTTGTGCAGTCCCTTAAAGCTCCATTTTCAGACCACTTTATTGTACTTATGTTATTTTTATATTCTTTTTTTTATTATTTTGAAACATCTTTTAAAGATTTTACAACTTTTTATGTTGCTATAACTTCTGTATAACCTGAAGACAAAACAGTAATAAACATGACAGAAAATTGTGGATTTTTATGCTGCTATATTATTGTTATTATTGTTGGCTTGTGTGTGGGGCCTATGTATGTGGTGGCTTTCCACATCCATGGTGAGATAATCTCAACACCATCCAAATAACTGAAACCATGTTCTTTCAATAACTGAAACTTTCTATAAGTTAGAGAATGAGAGCATAGTCAGTCGGGATGGGTGTTGCAAAGGGAAATCTTTTGCTTCTTTATTGTTGGATGAGTTGTATTTCTACAGAGGGGGACTTCTGGTTGCAGGCTGCTGAAATGTTGATCCATCATATCTCACTTGGGTAACAAAGTTATCAAAACCAGTGCACAAAGATGATTTATGCGACATTTTTTTTTAATGCAAAATAATATAAAGGCAGACATCTGATGAAGGGATAGGTTTGTGAGAGCTACCTTCAAGATCCAGCATAACCAAACTGTATCCTCCCTGGTTAAAGTCGTTTTGGCCAGTGGGATTCTTGCTAGCAAACATAAATTATAGTAGTTGTGAGAACGCATAATCTTAGGTATTTCAATTTAGTTTGCGAAATTCTGCATGTAAATAAGCAAAAGTCTTTCTATAATTCCTCTTAGCCTTGGTCCCATGTTGAGTGCAGCAGCTGATGCAATTATTAATTGCAGAATGACTGTAAAGGCCTAAAGAATAACATTTTGATTTTAGTATTAGCTGACATCCAATCTCACTAAGAAGATAACAAGCCAAAGTAGATCCAGTAATGATACAGAATTTAAGGTGTTATGATAATACCTGCATATTTGTTTTGTATTTTCTTGCAATTAGTTGTCCTTTTCCCTGAATATCCTTTTGAGATTTTCTGTGGGCATTATTCTACTCTTCTACACATCATGTTGCTTATAACAGTTTAATAAAATACTGTTATCTCTTTCTTTTTCCACTGTAGTCTTAACAGCTAGTATTTCAGAATTCATTTTGTGGTAAATTTTGTTGCTTGCTAGGTAATTCTGTAATGGTAAACATTCTCAGGGAAAGCTAATTTAAATTAGAAGCTCACTCCTGAACAAGATTAAGAAAGGTAATTTAGTTGTTACTGGTTCATATAGCAAGGTGGTAAAGTTTTCCTCTAAATTCCAGAAGATCTTGTAAAATGGTGGAGGGTGGGAGTGTAGAGGGAATGATCCTAGCACACAGTTAGAGGGCAATCATGTGGGATGTGTATGTGGCACCTCTTGAACAGTTTTTTCAGATTACAGTACAAGGATGATCTTTGCTGGTTAATTTCCAAACGTTGCTTTACCCTTATTTGTTAAACTACATCTCAAATGTTTTATTTGTCTTCTGTACTTGGGACAATATCAAGGGAGCTGGATTTTGCCTGTTGCTCTGCTATGATGCCTTGGAGAACAGTTTCAGATCAGGAAGTCATGCCGCATGTTGAAAAATTTGGGACTTTGTTGGTACTAGATCTAAGTAAAATTACTGCTCTTTGTTCAGTACTATCTGTTTTGATGGATGTATTTATCAATTAAAATATTACATAACGGTAGCTTGACTTCATGAGGTTAAGGATAGCTTAATCAAATTCAGAACTAAATCTGCACGTTTCATGATGGTCTGTGAAACTGTATTTGAATCGATTGGCCGTGAAAGCTGTGTGACAAGTGGTACAAATTTAGAAATGAAAAAATGCATGCCTAGAGAGGCATAGAAGACACAGAAGATTTTCTTATTTTGTTTTCCATTTCAAGTTTAGTTCTCTTACATTTTGCTTAGGGTCTGCTGTCCTGCCTCCTAATATTAGATAGAAAAATCTTAAAGAAAAATAAGTTAAGCAAAAATATCATTAAAATGTTATATGATCTTCAGAGGTACTTGTTCCTATTGGAGATGTAATTATCTGTGATTAATCAGTAATGCATTGAAGATGTAGTTATGTGATTAATCATCCTAGATGTTCTAGCTTAAAATTCATTGCAAAGGAGGAAAAAAGCAAAACCAGAAAATCTTTCTGTATTCTCTCGGTTTATTATTTTTAATATATTTCTTTTTAATATTTATTTTCGCCATTTTAATTTTTCCATAGAAATCTGGGGTGGATGGGTTTTCTTAAAAGTTTGTGTAAAAGATATTACCATAATTGCATTCTGAAGCTGGTTATGATATCATTGTTTAAACTTCAACGGCTTAATGTGGCAAGAGATATAGGTTCTGAATCTCTCTTAAAAAAAATTCTAAAAAATTAAATAAATTAATGCACTGGCCAGAAATGGATTGTGTGTTTTATTTGTCATTTATATATGTCCTGATCTGCACTGAGATGTAAGAGTTTGCATATCACTAACACACCAACAAAGAAATGATTGTTGCAGTGCAATTTGTGTGCATAACCAGCATGTAAATGACAAGGACAATTCCTGCTTTTGCTCCTGATCTAAATCTTTTGCCTTCTTAGTGTAGAGAAGAGATCATATAAACAGACGAGGTCATCCTATGTTTTGCTGGTGCAATTGGAGATTTGTTAGAAAACTTGCACACAAAAAGCAGCATAGAAGAGGTATGCACAGATTTAGCTGTATAAAGAACACTTCATGAGCTTTTTAAAGCAGAAGTTTATATACCTATGTCAAGAGTATTTCTGATAGAGACAGTAATAATTGTACTAGGAAGGGCAGAGGTAGTTGTCTATGAGGTCTTTGCTGACTGGAAAGTGGATCTATGTAATGCAACATTAATGGTGCACTATTTTGATAGCTGAATATAGCCAGTATTTGGAGTTATATTGTACCTATGTAAAATAAAATTAATTGTCTCGTCATCTTCTATGTATTTCATTATCACATTTTCTCTGTGGAATGATTTATAATAAAATATAATAATAATAAAAAAAGAACTTACAGTTCTTCATGTTGAAAGCTACAAAGAATAGTGTTTTGTATTACCTCCTATGGTTTATTTAAAAATACATAGTCCCAGGAGATCTAGATTTTTATCTGAGAAAAAATATCAGTAAACATAAGCAAAATAAAACCAGAAAATGCTGAATTATATTACACCAAGGTTATTGTGAAGGCTTATTGTTCAGAGTGAACTGTTTGAAAGTTACTGAAACCTGTATTTGCAGATGAAAACAAACATCAAAGGAACATACAATCTTTTTTATCTTTCCTAGCAATTATTTCTGGGGCTGTATGTTTTAACTGCCTTATGAAGATGGTGTTCAGAGTTGTGAATGACTGCTTGTCTCACAGAGATGTATACACACATTGCACAGCTGAGTCACGTTCTGTACCGGTAGTTTAATATCATTGTGCAAGTTAAAATAGCATTTATATTGTTCTGTTATTAAACAGCTATTTTCACATACGGAAGAGCTGAAAGAAAAGAACTTGAGCAAGTGTTACCTACAGCACATTTACCTTCTGTGGAGTATGAACAATGTGTGATATCCATTTTAAAATCTTAGTCCCAGTTCACTGATTTTCTTTAGTTTTGAGTTGATTTGACAGCACTGAAAACTCTAGAGCTACTCATGAAGAAAGCAGTGAGAAAGGTACTAGGCCTATGGAAGAGTTGAATAAATGAACAAGGCCTTGAAAATACCTGATTATTTGTAAATTTCTTATGGTTGGAGGAATTTTTTCCAATAATTTTTGTATGAGTGAAAAGGTTTTGAATTGGTAAAATATACTGCTATTAAAAGCTTCCATCAATGGCTTATTAACATGAACAGTTCTAAGGTGAGAGAGGAATAGAACTTTTTCTTTACAAACTATAAATCTGTTTCAGTTACTTTTCAAATTTTAAAACTATTGGGGAAAAAAATGTTTCTGATGAAATTTTCCATTGGATTGCACCTTATTACATCTCTTATCACTTTATGGTATTATACTGTTTTTACCTTATCCTGTTTTACGTTATTACACTGTTTCACTATAATAAAGCTAAAGTAATATTGCTGACCCTGAATTTTGGTGTAGTGTGTGACATCTGATTGTGTGCTCAACTCTCACTGGACCTAGTGGGTGAGGTACAGCAGCTTTAGGAGGTAGTGCACAGCCAGCTCCTTCCAGATAAAAATGCTCACACTATTAAATACAACAGTAATATGCAAGTGTGTCCTTAATGAAATTCATTCTGCTTCAGACTATTAGCTATTTTTGTTCTGAATTGTCATTTCTTTAACTTTCTCTCTGCCACTTTACCTGTCTCAGAAGGTGATAAAGAAATCTTAACACAATCTCTCTTCTACCTCCAGGCCCCAAGCTACTGCAATATTAAGAAATACTCTCCCTACAGTTCATATGTCCCTGTAAATACTTAGGTCTACTTTATTTTTTCATCTTTGATTTTTCAGGCTCTGATACATCACTCCCATTATCACTCTACTGTTATCTTCCCCCCCCCCCCCCCCCCCTTTTAACTTTTTCATATAATGTTGACAGGTGTACAGCATTACTAGTTTCCTGAGGCTTTTTCTGCTGTTACCTTGTTCTGAAAATGACAAGTGGGCATTTTGTGATAAACTGATGTCATGCAACTATGTATGTCCCTGCAGTCCTTGTTCAATGGGAATATTTTCAATGTATATTTCTTATTTTTATGCCTTTTAGACAGCAAATTTTCCAGTGAAGAAACCTTTTCTAGTATTTGTGTAGGCTTTTAAACATTGAGGAATTAACTACAGTTATTGTTAGGGGTAGTCTTGGAAAACAGGACTGAAGGAATTATGAGAGATTTCCTGTATTTATCTGCATGCAGAATTAGTTACTCCAAATTACTCCAAGATGTTACACATTTATATATTTTCCTAGTCTGTTCCAAAGACCTCCCCCTGATGGAAAGCCCACAGACTTCCTGGGTGTAAACCCCTGGATTCTAACAAATGACTGAAGAAAGACACAAAGTGATCACTGGACATTTAAAGCCCAGTGCTGCTGAATAGGAAAACTACCTACTGTCAGTATAATCGGATGATGCGAACTGCAAGGAGGATATATCCTTCAACCAGTGTCACATATCCTTCAACCAGTGTCACATAGGCTTAGAGAGGGAAAAACCATAAAATGCTCTTACCAAAGTATTAGAAGAGGGAAAGGTGTTGCATCCATGTAGGTGTGTGATGGCTGCTGGAGTTGGGTGGCTTGTAAACAGGTTATTTAGTAAGACTTTGGCAGCAAAGTATATGGATTTGTACATTTTGCATTTGGTATTTTACAGTTGGCTGTGATACAGTAATTTGTCCTTAAAAGTAGTCTCAAGCTGTATCTTTCTTTCTGTTTTATACAGCTAGCATACTTAGTTGGGACCCTGATTTTTGAAGTCTGTCTTGTACAGGTTTAGTATATTCAATTATGTTTTTCTCACAGAAATTATCAAGCAGTTTAAATACTCTTTTGTAGTACTTGTATTTACAAAATATCAATAGAGGTTTCTATTTAACTAGAATGTGTATATATTTGAAAATGGCTTAAACTGTTATCTTCAGAGAGTCTTGTGTATAAATAGCTGCTCAATGTATATATATATATATATATATATATATGTATGACAGATCGATATTTGTTCATTAAAAGCAGAAAATGGATGTTTGAACAGCCAGAGAGGAAATTAGTACTTTGGCTATTGAGGTTAAAGAAAATGAGAACTTACTAACTTAAAGGACAAAATACAAAATTGTGTAGAGGCTACATGGACTTCAAGAAAAAAAGATGTACTTTCTTTAGAGAATGGTATTTTTGTGCCTTTTTGATTTGTTTGGGTTTTTGTGTTGTTGTTTGGTTTTTTTTGTTTGTTTTTTTAAATACATCTCTGGTATTGCTGTGATTTAGCTTAGCCTAAAGCTTTTGGAGCATGTTAAAATATATTGACTCACAGCTGATGAATATCTTATAAGTAATTTTTAATTCGGTATTGTCTGTATAAGCATTTAAAATTTATAGGCCACACTTTTTTTCTATCCAAATCCTTTTTGTCATAAACTGGTAATGCTTAGGAAAAATAAAACTTCTGGCTACTGAGTCGATGCATCTTTTCCTTCCCTCAGCCAGTAGTTTCTGCCTTCTCTGCCCTTCCAGAAGGGCATGGGAGTGCCTCACCATGGGAGTGGTGAGATTTGGGAGAGTCAGAGATGCTCCATTCATGAAACTGCTTGACAAACTATGCATGGTAGTCCCAGAAATTTGAGCACCCTTGCTGGGGAAAGGTTTTTTTTTGGGGAACAAGGCATTGGTTTAGACACTCTGAAGGCTGGACAAAAGATTGGCCTTGTATAACTCAAAAGCAATTGGCCTCACTTAAGAAACATTGGACAGGGTAAAATACATTGAGAGAAAATTCAACTTCTATAATTGTTTCTAATTCTGTGCTTTTTTAGTGGATATCTTAATTTATTATTGTGAGGTTTTCAAATGGTGCACAAAGAATTGGTGCTGTGGGCAGAAGCAATTCTGTTGTCAGCACTGTAAAGATGAAAAAATGAAATAAACCTGTGGTGATGGAAGAAATTGAACTGGATATCCTTTTTTGGTGGTTTTCCTGTTATTGAGGATCCTCCTCATTAATCTGATAGGCGAGCAACAGGAATTGTGACTATAGGTATAACCTAGGATTGATATTGTAACCTACTCTGAGTAAAAAAATGACGCTGTACAAGAAATTGTTTAATGTTTCATGTTAATTAGATGTCATGTCTACATTTAATAGGTCAAGTAGCAACTGAGGAAACTCAGAAGTTGAATTAATCTGTGTCCTTTTCCAGATTTTCTGACATTATGGGTTGTCATACTTGACCTAATCTCTCTTTGGACTGCAGTCTTCAATTTTCAAAAGTATTTCTCAAAAGAAAAAGCTTACATTTTACTTTGTTGATATATTAAAACACAACTTTATTTCATGTAGGGTGCTTCGAGTGTTGCATCAAATGCCTGGGTGGTATCCCCTATGCATCTTTGATTGCTACCATCCTGCTGTATGCTGGAGTCGCGCTGTTCTGTGGTTGTGGACATGAAGCACTTTCAGGAACTGTCAACATTCTGCAAACCTACTTCGAGATGACAAGAGCTGCAGGAGATGTTATTGATGTCTTTACCATGTAAGTTAGGGGTTTTTTAATTGTTTCCTTTTCAAACTGCTGAAAAATTCCACAGGGGATATAAATTTGACTCAAGAAAATGTGTTGTAATGGGAATCATAGGAAGAGTGACTTTGATAGGCTCAGCAGATGAAATTTTGACAGAGGTGATATTTCTACTATTTACAAGCAATTTGTAATACTATTTAATATCCCATAGTTATAATTTATTACTAAAGGTTACTTCATATAATAATGATAAATCTCTTTCATACATGGAAGGCTTTATCCTTTTTTTCCTGTGAGATTCTTTGCTGAAAATGCTCTAAATAGACATGGCACAAGTGTGTAACTAGTATCAGATTAGTTCTGGGAATAAATGCAATAAAGAAGTAACTGAAGAGTTTTGCAGAACCCTGAGACTCGAAATGTCAAAACCCTGTTGCCTCTGGTTTTCCTAGAATTCATCTGTTTTGAAGGTTTCATACTTTGCTGCTCCTGAAAACCTATTTCTGGAAGGCCTTTGTTTTGTTGAGCATTTCCTTCCCTTTGGTAAATTAATTACATTTAACAAAGTAATTTCCTGTAACCTGAAATTAAATAACATATTTTCTAATCTCTTTAAAATGATGTCTTTAAAACGTGATTTTCTTAGATATTTGTAATCCAAATTGTTATCTGGCTGCTAATGATTGTAACTAAAGCTGAAGAATCCTATCCTCAAATTTTTAAACCTTTTCTTTTATTAATGCTTTTTTGATAAGTGATTTGATCATCCACCAAAAGATTGACCTCTTATCATTGATAGTTCCATGATAATGGCAGCTCAGTGCTTAGCAGTGATCAAAAAAGCAAACCAAGTACCAGGAATTACTGGGAAAATCATAGTGAAACAGAGAACATACTTATGCCATTGTATAAATCCATTTTTCACCCATGTCGTTAATGCTGTGTACAATATTGATGCCTAAAGAAGGCAAAAAGAGATTATTAGAGTTACAGAACAGAGGCTGAATGGTTAAAAATTGAGTATAGTAGGACTCTTCAATCTAGAAAGAGAGTGCTTAATAGCTGTTGGGCTAGAGGTCTGTAAATTCAGTGTTATGAATAAGGGCTGCAAGGTTAGATTATCTTTCATTTCCAGTACAGGAAGTTTGAGATATCAGAGGAAACTAGTGGGCTCCAGGTTCAGAAGGAACAAGTGATGGTTCTTCAGTTGCTGTGTAGCAGACCTGTGAAGCTAGTTGCATATTGTGGATGTCAAAAGTTTATATGGGTTCAAGGGAAGACTGGATAATTTTGGAAAACAAAGCCAGTTGGTTTCTGATGGCATGCAAACTTATCTAGCTCAGGAAGTCCCAGAGGCTAGAATAGCATTGGGGAGTTTATCATGTTGAATTGCCTGCTCTTACTTTTTTTATATTTATAGTTTGCGATAGGAAAATGGACAAGATATATATTTGATCTGACTTGGTACCACTGTTTTCACAATACCAAGACACAGAACCTTAAATCTCTTAACTTGCGTAGTGCTATATTATCATCATTTGTTCAAAAGCTTCTCTGTTGGATGTTAGCTGTATTGTTTGTGGAATTAGTAGCCTGAAGGGAGAATGTACCAGTAGGTATGCCACAGCTATGTATATATTAAAATTTCTTCTTAGGACTGAGGAATTTAGATTTTCTTGTATAACAATATATTGGGTTGATGGGAAGTATGTGACTTCTGCTTTGCCTTTTTGGCTTGTCATTTAGAATAATGGGTCTGACTTGACTTGGCAGCTAAGGTTCATTGTTATCCTGAATGAAAGATCAGTCATTTTATTAGGTTGTAACTTATTTTATTAGTCCCTAGGAAGCCATTAGTGCAGAACAGCCACAAATCAATGCTTTCTCATCATAGCAAGTTTTCCAGCTTCCCTCTGTCAAATACTTAAGTGAAAATATCAGTCAGAAGATGTAGTTCAAATACATATAATTCAGTGGAAATTATTAAGGAACTGTAAAGGTGATTATTATTTTTTTTCTTGGCATTTAATTTTTTGGCTTAGCTAGTAGCTTTTTATTTGTTTGGTTTTTTTATTTACTTAAAGGTATACTAAACCCTATTCTTCCCTTGCTAGACCTGCTGGTATTGGAATTTTGGTTTATTCAGTTGTGAAAGATGTCTCTAAATTTATGTCTTAAAAGGTGGAGAGGCAAATATTTTGACTAAAAGTGGAGGACTCATTGTTTTTAACTGGATAAACTGTGTGATTCTCAAAGAAATTTGCACACATTAATTTTCTACCTGCTTAAATAGATATTACCCTACTTTTTAAAATAATTTGTCAGGAGAAGTAATGCATGATATTATGTCAGAACTATTGATTAACAGTTGGCAGCACAAAAGCCCTATAGCAATTATATTGCTTTGAAAGGCCAAAAAGCAGAAAGAAAAAAATACGTAAGTAGAAACAAACAGTGCAGTGCCTACATTCTTAAAACTATATATATTGAAATAAAACCTAGTTTATTGTTCTGATTAGAAATAATAAGAATTAAAAAAAGTCTAGCAGTGTGCCCTACTAAATTATACCTTTTTAAGGTTATTTAAGACATTTTAGCTCTTAATGCTTCTAGCGCTGTGAAGTGTCTCCGGCTAACCTGGAGTCTGAACTGTGATAAATGTGCTAAGCAGGTGCTGCAGTGGAGTGAAGTGTGTTAGATTCTGTTTAATCATGCTTATGGTTTCTGTCTATATTTTTATTAGCACAGTAGATTTCAAACGTCATTCAAAACAAAAATCAATCCCTATCTGAGAGCTGCTTATGTGGGTGGTAAAGAGATAAGGGTTTTTTAACTGTACCCACAACTGTGTGTGTTCTGAATTCAAATAACACAACTCACAAGCCACTCTATATCTTTTATCTTTGTCATTACAGTTACTCATTGCAATTTAAAAGAAGCAGAAGATGCCTGTGGGGAAAGTAGGGCATAAACAAGAGCTGAAACACTCTTTATGTACCTAAAATAAAAGCCAAAGTCCCTAAATCCAACAAAGCCATTCAGAAACGTCCATATCAATGTACCTGAGGGAATCAATGGCCCTAAATGTTCCTGCCTTGCCTCCTCTCAGCCTGCCCATGGTCTCTATGGCCCAGGACCCCATTTCAGCCAGCCTGGGGGACTCAGATCCTCACCCTGGACTCACCTGGCCATGAGGCTCAGACTGCCCTGGCTGCCTTTGGCTGCCCTGTTCCCTGTCTGGGGAGCTGGGATGGGACCCGGCTGTCCCATGGAGAGCCTTCATCCCACGTGGTGCCCCAGTGTTTGGGGAGAGATGAATTAATTAAGAATCTGCAATATGCCTTGAAGTCCCCTTGGAGGGCTAAAAGCCAAGAGCAGCAGCCCCATGGAATAGAAGAGGCAGTCTGAGTGCCTGCTCTGCAAAGTGGACATGGTCCATGATGCCAGCTCCCTTTATCTAAGTTCAAATAATATATAGCAGCTGCAGTTCATAACTGCTTTGGAAATAGTAATAATTAGTAAATATTTATAATTGTAAAAATAAAGAGCAAGTTTTGCATCTGGTTTCAAAATTCCTTAAATGCCAAGCAGTTAAATCAGTTTTCTCAAAGTTATGATTTTCTTTCCTAGTTAAAATATGGAATGATCATGGTCAATAATTCTGAGGTATTGGAGACATCCTGGAGACATGCGAGGTGCGGCAGAGATGGTACTTTTATAGCACAGGTTTACAGTACAGAATGCTGTTTTGCTTGCTTTTTTTGAGGGGGAAAATACAAAACCAAATTTGGCCTGTAATAGGCTGGTAAAAACAATAGTTTCTAAAAAATAACAATTATTTTTTTTTTTAAAAAATATTTTTTCTCAAAGTACTGGATTACAGCCTGACTTGAATTTCTTCAGGGTGATGTAGGTAAAACTAAACTCTTTAAAACTAAAATAAATCAAACATATTCAAATTATGAGAACACATACTGTACAGACAGGTATTCCTTATGAAGAGAACACATCTTCAAAAATCACAAAGCTGAATGAGGTAGACTCCTGTCTTTACACAGTTATTTCTAAATCCATAAACCTTTAATAAATTAGATGTTTATAAAAAACATTTGAAATTTGAAATCTTTCCATTGGGACTAACCACTAATTATATTGTTTTCTGAATCACTTTTGTGAAACTTCATTCTCCATAGTCCCAGACTTCTTTACTATTGACATTATCACTGCTGTAACAGTAGCTGCTTTTTTTTTTCCCTACCCCCTCCCCAAGTGAAGGAATGCCTTTTTTCAGGATTTAATGTACAGAAGTTATAAGCTGTTGTTTGGGATGTTGATTCCTTCAGTGGATGTAGAATGGTTTTTTGAGTTCCTTGTGATTCAAAGGGATCCTAAGACAATAAGTATGGTGGTTTAAATTATCCTGAAAACTGTCTTTATGATATTTTATCTGTAAGAGGTGAAAGGTTTATGTTGCCTGCTTTATCAGTTTAACAGCTCTGTAGGCTTCACTGAAACTGAGTAATCTGCTTGAGACAGATATGGTATTCAGCCATTCTTCAAATAACTTAGTAAACTGCAGTGAACACTGTATCTGCAAAGTACTGTGTAGGACTAGGTTTGCTTACTTAATCATTGATTTTGGCAAGATTTCATAGTCAGCAGAAATAGGTGTATGATTGTCAAACATGTAGTGTATGAGCTGGATTTTTGTATTTTTCTGGTGTTTGGAACAAATTCCAGAAGATGTTCTTTAGGAAATCAGCAGCACAAGGTGTTTCGTGTATTTCCCAACAGCTTCTTTTCGTGGTTCTTTCTCTTTAGTATGCAAGGCCAGTTAGTGCCATCTGTCACCTGTTTGTGATATATAGACCACAAAACAAGGGAATCACGGTCTTAGAGTGGAAAATGAAGAAATCTTTCTGACAGAAACATTAACAACATTATCCTACTACAGTCAGAGCTAATTCAAGTCATTGTAAATTCACTTCCTTTTAAAGGTGTGAAACCAAATAGTAAACTAAGTTACAATCTGTAAGTCTGTTGTCACTATCTTCTCTGTTGGAATTGTCACACTCTACGGGAGCCACCTTCTTACAGCTAAAAGTTTCCTTCTTCTCAAAATGTGAACGCCTGTGTTTCAAATGCTGTTGTGTCCAAGTTTGATGCTTGCTGATAACCTTCCTGTTAGTCAGTGTATAGATGTTGTTTATTAAAGGGATATCATGTAGTAATATATGTATATGTGTGTAACAGCTTCCTTTTGAGGAAAAACAAAAGAGAATGCATAGAAGCTTTTATATGCCACTCTTAGTGTTTGAAACCAGTCCTTTGAGAGGTAGATAAATAGATGTTATTCTGATGTCCTGTTCTTTGGTTTTGTTAGTTTTTCAGCTGTCACAAGTTAAATATTGGTACCACTAAAAATATTATTGTTATCATTAATATTATTACACTAATATTATGGAACACTGTGAAAGGTAATACAATGAGACCTGTAGTAAAAGCTAGGTGGTATGAAATGCTATATTTATAAATATTTGAATTAGACCATGTGATGGTTCTGTTTTAGTCGTCAGCTTAGTACACACTGGTACTAATCCAGTCTTCCCTCTGCATGTTTGTTCTGTTACAAAAGCCTGGCATTCTTTAAGTTTAAACTTAAATAGTGTTTAAAACATAATTTGTATCATAGGAAGCAAAACATGTAAGGCTCTATCAGGACAAGCGATTGGCTAACCTATGCAGGGCTATGTCATATGTCACAACAACCATCCCAAAGAGCCCTGGAGAATGATCCTACTGGTTCTATCAGGAGGAGATTCATCTGCGTACCAATTCCGCTGTCTAAGCCAGCAAAACAGGAAGAAACAGGAAAGAAGTGGAGATGTACACAGGTTGCATGTACCAAACCAGACTGCCTGTGGTTGAAGCCAGGCTTGTAGAATCATTTGTTTGAGATGTGTACTGCCTTTTTGGAGGTGTATACTGCTTTTTGTTAAGGATTGTTTCCACATGCCTGATTATGTAATAATATCCAAGTAGTTATTTAAACAATAGTTTACTTTTCCTTTATATAACAAATCTGTTGCCTGGGGAGTATGATCTAAAGTTTTTAGATTCGTATGTGTAAAATTAGCATTAAAAGGTTCTTATAAAATGATAGTTTTATATAAAAATTAATTATTTTATAAGTATGCCTGTTAGATGTTTGCTTTTAGTTAATAGGTTTTATTGTTGCATTAGATCAATTTGATACCTCTAAAATACCTGTGAAAAAGTGATGTATCTGAAAAATGTTATAAATATCAGCAAAAATGTTTAATTACAAATTATTTTGCAAATGCAATGCTTGGAAACTATCTTTAAAATACCTGAATATTACTAGATTGATACATGTGAATTATAGTTGCTTCTGTGACAGAATATTGTTTTCTATTAATCTCATTTTACCTAAGTATTTTAGAAATCCTAGCTTTTTATGTAGTACTGTGTGCCTACTGTATGCAGCACAGGCGCATAATCTTGCACTACGAAAAATGGACAATGATGGGCTGACAACTGCCTTATTCTAACCCTCTTTTGAAATCTACAGAGAACCTTCCCTCTTAGTTTTTTTGTGATGTAAGTTCTGAAGATGTAGTCCAGAATTAAGCAAAGGAGTCATATGGCTACATATACATTAGAAAGCATTGTTAGTTAGCACGATAGAAACAGTTTCATAGACCCAAATACTTGGTGCTAATAACATTCTGTTCATACAGTATTTATTTCAGGGACTTAGTCTGGACTCAGTCTTGCCTGATACAATGAACATCCATTAGTGGCTGTAGCACAGCAGGAGCACTCCTGGAGCATACTTAGGATTTAGCTGAATTGGAAAGCGAGTCCAGGTTGTGCACTCTGACAAACATGATGCAAACCATACCTCAATAAGTAGGGACAGCTGCAGGATTTGCTCAAAAAAACCCAGCAAACAAAACCAAACAATTACTGAGCCAAAACACTAATGGGGATGTACCCATAATCCCTACTGCTGTAAAGTTAAAGGTTTGTTCACTGAACTCAGTGGTAAAAAGAATTCTAAGTAGGCTAATGAGAGTTCTCACTGAGTTCTTGTGCCTGGATTCTGACTATGTGTAGAAGAATGAAGTTATCTTTGCAAAGAAGGCCTAACTTTGGCCCATCTGTCTTTGACAGGAACTATAGGAGAAAGCACAATGTCATCGAAAGATGCATTTTTCATTAAAAAAACCAACACAGTTTACTTAAGGAGAACAGTTTCTATTTCACTGGAATGGTTCAGTCACACGTAAAAAGCAACACTGGACAAATATAGCATAATAAAGATTAAGGGCAAAACATTTTAGATCTGGTATCATTCAGTAGATGCATCAGGTCTGACAAAACATGCCAGCAGTTGAGAATATGACTTTTGCAAGATTATACAGTGCTGAAAAGTTACATTTACTACCTACTCAGCTGCACTATGTAGCTTAGTGTTCTGTATCCTGTTAAAAGCAAAAACCAGTAAGAATCTATGTAAGTAAAATTTAGGATTTGGGAGGTACCTGCAAAAATGTGGTCCTCATTTTATGAAATAATTGAATAAGGAAATTCATAGCAGCGCGTGTGAATAAAAGCAGAATGATATTACATAAAGAATTTTTTGGTCTTTGTCTGTGAAAATAGAGTCCACTACTTTTAGGCAAACATCTGTATTATTTAATACTGTGTTAAGCAGCTATCTCTCTTGGTTGTTTGGAATTTTGGATTGGCTACTATCACTGTGTGCCTGTGACAAAGCATTTGCAATAGACCTTTTCAGCCAGTGGTTCATCTTCATAGAAAATACTTTTTTCCTCTTTTAAATGCCTTTATTTCCTTCTAGTCTTATTTTAATTTATGAACATATAAAATGGAAAGCATATATTCCTATGTAATACACTTATTGCTAAATCTTGCTTCATGTGCCATGCAAAACTAAGATAACTGGCCTTTCCACAGGAGATGTGAAAAGGATAAAAATAACTATTACCAATGCTTATCTGGAGTTTTAGTATTACGTTGTCAGTCTTACACTATCAGTATGTAGCGTACAAGACTCCAAGTTTACATTTGTAATAACAAAATACTCACAAATCCTGTTATATGTTTTTGCCACATCTTTTCACGCTTTATTGCTATGGAAAGTTGCCTGGGAATTCAGTATGCTTAGTGCACAACACCATCATGTGATTCTGCCAAAAGTCTGCATGTTACTGTGCACTAATTCCAGTCTTTTTTTGGTCTTCTTCAGGGAAAGAGGGCTCCAGATTTCTTCCACATTTAGCATCTTAGAAACATTTTTAAAGAAAGTAGGTTTGCTAGAGGTGAGCAGACAGAACAAGCCTGGATTATCAGAAACAATTTTGAGAAGCAGCCTCGTCCATATGTCATAGTCAGAATTTTGTGGTTTGGACTCAAACATAACATGATTATTTAAATTCTTATGATGGATCCTTTCCTATTCCAAAAAAAGTTATGAAATTCATAGGGCAGAGATGTGGTTTGTGCTGCTATTGCCACTCTTCCATCAGCTTGTGGGTTCTCTACTGCTTTTAGAGGTGCTCCATGAGCCATGCTCGGCTCAACTGTCCTGTTCCTAGGAAGGAAGCAACCATCAAACTTTTAAAGGATGATGATTAGGATTATATTCTGCATACCTGTAAAAGGGTTGAATGCCACAAATAAATCTGTTAAAATGAGTGGGATCTTATGTCACATTAGCTTCTGTTCAGAGTAAAACAACAAAATCTGATCCTTGCAGAACGTGAGTGTAACTTGCATTTTATAGTGTAATAATCACGATGATCTCTTTATATAATCCTAACAGTCTGGTTTTAGTTTAGAGCAAAAGATTTGTTTGGTTACATAAAAAGTTTCTCCCAGAAATATTGAATCAGAAGTTCCTATTTTCTTTTTATTATGTTCTATTTTTACTTCAGTAAAAAACACTTTTAGGCCTTTGTTGCTCCTATCCTTTGTTAACTGTCAATCCTTTCTCCGTTCACCATTTCCTAGCAAACTTTGAGTATTCTGTACTCTGATTTTGTTTTCTTTCCACCTGAAATTTAGAAGTTTAGACTCTGTATTAATCTAATCTTGGAAAAATCCCTCATGGACCTATGCTGACATTTTCATACTGGTTTCATTTTCCCCTTCTCTACAGTGAGGATATTTCAGGGTTTTTGACCTGATTTATTTTGTTACCTGGAGTTTTTTGGTCTTCCTTTGCAGGTAGTACATGATTATTAATAAATCTTTCTTTCTCCCTCCTGGCTGTGTCTTCTTTCTGAAGTCTGCCTTTGCTTGTCTTCTCTCTTTGCTAACAATTCCTCTGTGTTTCATGGTACCAAATATCTTCATTGCTCAAAATGTTTAAGTGGGTAATGTCATGAACTTATACTAAGAAATTGTTCCCAGCTGGTTTGCAGGAGAGCCTGAGCACCTCTTTTAAAATCTTCCATGGGGCATGGCTTCTGCATACTCTAAACAAACCTTCTTGCTTGCAATCATCCCCTTATATCTTTTCTGTCTCCAAAAAACACATTTGCAAAACTCTTTCTACAAGCTTGAGATAGCTTGAGGGGGCAGGCTGCTATCTCATCTCTTAACAACTCTTAGGATCAGTCCCTCAGGGGGCAAGAGGATCAGCATGAAGGTTAACATTTCTGTTTTCCAGAGTAACAGAGATCATTGTGCACTCTAGATGTGAACATCAACTATTTAAAGTTCCTTGTGATTGAAAACAATAAATAAACTGAAAACAACCCCAGACCCTCAAAACCAGCAAAACTGACCTACCCGAATGGTAATTTTTACATGCATTTCTCATCTTTCTAAATTCTCTATGCCAGCTATAAAAAAAAGGGAATTTTTAATTAGTACTTTGATAGCTTTGGTATTTTATTTTCCTTATTGTCTTTCTTTTAGCTTAGAAATAGGTATAATTGCCTGAATCTACTTGCATTCAGAGAGTATATGTACAGTTTGATGGCAATTATGTGCAATTCAGCACCTGTAGTATCTGAATGTCATCATCTATATTGGAAAAGTTATGTTATAAATTCAGGAAGAGAAATGTGAGGCAGAATTATAAATACTGGAAAACTAGTTCCACAGTAATATCTAGTACTATGGTGGGCTAGGCCAACCAAAACCTCTGTAATATTAAGCTTTTTATCACTTGAAGTGTACACATACATTATTTTAACAAAAAGGTTTTCTGGACAGCATGGGAATCATGTTTCACAGGGCAAAATAATGTGGGGTTTTTTGTTGCTGTTAATTGCAAATAAATGTTAGCAATGCATTTCTATACTAACCGAATTTCAAAAAAATATATCCCTAGCTAGTATGTACATTGTTCCAAAGCAATATTAAGTAATTATGATAAAATATATATATATATATTAGTGTCCATTAACTGAGTACCAGCCTTCAGCATTGAGGGTAGAAAGTGTACTATGATTAGACTGAATAGTGTAAATGCTTCAGGTTTCCTATAATTTGCATTCCTTTTACGACACAGTAAAATATAAAGCGTCAATGTTAATAGTTCTTCTTGGATTATCTGTAGTGGTAGGAAATCTGTTTAATATGGTGGGGCAGCTTTCAAAACAGGATGTATCAATTATGAACTCAGTTGATGGAAGGAGTCTCAACAAAAAAATAACTATTTTGTTGCAACACACTTTTTGCAAAAACCTGCTACACATAGAGATGATAATTTAATAATTAATCTTATTGCTTGCTGATTTATTTTATTTTTTAACCATTGATTTTGCCAAAACATGAAAAAACACAGTAGGAAATGTGCAACATTGATCTGATTCACTGAGAATGTTTTCACTCACCTTTGGCTTGCCTCTGCTGGGATAGTCTACTCAGTACTCAGTTACAACCTGTTCATTGAGATGCTAGCATTGATTGCTTCCATCAAGGACTTCTGTCAGAAGAAGAAAGTGTTTTCTCTAGATCTATTTTAATATTAATCTTGTTGGATAGAATCTAGATTCAGATTAATGAATCAGGAAGTCCACTTCATATAGCATAATTAATGACCCAGCAGCAGAAAAAGAACTTGATTTAAATCACAAAGTGAAAACAGTGATGTTTGAATTTTTCACATTTCTGAACATAGTGTTGTGAAGAAAAGCAAATCTGGAACCCATGGAGCATCCAAAAGATTAAAACAGTATGCAAAGCATGTTTTAGATTATTCTATATATATAAAAAAAGGCTTTTTCTAAATTAAAGATGTTTTTCACAATTAGTTCATGTTTAGATATTCATTCATCTTATTCTACCCAGCAACCTAGGTTAATATGTAAAGATTACATGATCAATGCAAATTTGTTAAAATCAGGTTTATCTTTGCAATCTTCATTAACTGCTTTTTAATAGAAATGTTTCATTACTTTAATTATATCATTATATAATATTAATAGGACCTCTGTATTTAGTGAATAGCTATTCAAGATCTTTTTGTTCTTCTCATTTAGTGTAGCTGTAGTCTTCACATAATTTGTGTCTTTCCGATCCCGTCAGAAGTATAGAATTTATCTTTACAATTTTAACTCTCCTTCCTTTGCTCCTTACCTACCTCTTCCCTCCCATTCCAGCCTACACA
The DNA here is from genome assembly GCF_023634155.1 of Falco peregrinus. NCBI lineage: Eukaryota > Metazoa > Chordata > Aves > Falconiformes > Falconidae > Falco > Falco peregrinus. The sequence continues at coordinate 35,065,054 of NC_073722.1, forward strand.
AATGTAAACCCTGCTTCTTCTTTTTCTTTGTCATTACCTATCTTGCCCGTTGGCTCAAGTTCATCACCCTTTCTGCCATTCCCCTCTACCTCCTTGGTTGCTCTCATGCTCTGTCTGCAACTTTTGAGGCTTTGCTGAAACACAGATGACAATTAATATCCCTGAGTTCATCCACAAAGAATCAAATTTTATTTTAAAGAAAAGCAATCTCTATTTTACAAGGGCTATATTTTATTAGTTATTATAATTCATTGGAAATCAAAGTTTATGTGAAATTAATTAGATGCTGCAGAAATAATTTAATACCAACACTATCTTCAAAACTATATATATATATATAAACCTGTTGTAATATGTTTTCTTTAAATACAGCACATGCTAGATGTAGTTATATTCCAATGCTATTTTATCTGACTTGTAAAGAGGTAGTCAAATAATTGCTTCACAATTTTCGTTTATATCTTTACTCTTTGAATTATACAAGGTCCTTTCTCCTTGGAGTTAGTCTGGCTATTTCGTCTCAAGGAGTCTCTTCAATAGAGGTTTTACTATTTCTCTCTGTAGAAAGTGTACAAGGAAGAAATTTACTTCTGTATTTGGCCAGTGTATAGCTATATATATTTTTTCCTTGTGAAAGGAATTTTTAAGTGAAGTTATTCTTTTAGCTGCAGATAAGACTGAGGGAAAAGCAAAGATCTTTTAGCAGGCTTTTTGATACAAGTAGCTCAGTGGGAGGCTCAGCACAGATGATTTAAAGGGTTGTTGCAAGGGCTAAAATAGTCTCTAGACTTCCTGAAACTCTTAATCTAGTTAAGGCAGTGGTGGGAGGTCACAATGTCATAAGGTCTATAAAATAGGAATTGGAAGAGATCTTATGGAATAGCCACAAAGTTGCTGTCTGTTTCTTCTAAGTTTAGTTTCATGAGTAATGACAAAATTGGCTCAAAACATCATTTTCCTGTTAAAACAGTGTTATGCTGGTTGAATTACTATAAAATTAGGGAAATAGCATATTTACAATATAATCAGCAATTATATGTATTAAAATAAATCTCATGTTTGCAACTTCTAATACTGTCTGTAGTGTTAAATTTATTTTGCCATTTTGAATAGTTTATGTATCTATTCCATATAAATGTCAACTTACACTAGTTTTCACTTGAGTATGAAAGAAAAAGTGATGTAGAAAAAAGCTGACAGGGCATTGTTACTGGAATATTAGGGAAAAAATATCCTGTTTCATTCCTAGAATCCTTCAGTTATCACCTTACAAAAAAATGCTACAAAGGTGCCAAAAGCATTCATTTATAATACTTTGTCCACCCCCAATCACATCAGAAGTTTAATTGCATTTTTATGAGACTAATGCAAACTTAAGATACCTTCACTGACGTTGTAGACATAGTCATACATCTAAAACAGGGGTCCTCAAACTACGGCCCGCAGGCCGGATACGGTCCCCCAGGGTCCTCAGTCTGGCCCCCGGTATTTACAGCCCCCCCCCCCCCCCCCCCCCCCCGCTGGGGGTTGGGGGGGAAACCAAGCAGCCACAGATGACTGCCTCCACTGCATCTGCGCTCCGGCCCCCTGTTTAAAAAGTTTGAGGACCCCTGATCTAAAACATCAACTGTAAACTTGAAGCTGACTTTTAATCTCTTGAAAACTATCCAGACTCAAAAATATTTTAATGGGGTTTTGACTTTGTTATATATAAAACACATATTGAGAGTTGTCTTTTGTGTAATGATAAGAAGTGTGATTCTAAAGATATGTTATCATACAATACTTATTTTCATAACAATAAAAATATTAACTTTTATGTCTTGAGAAATTTCCAGTTTAAGTAATTGTTTGGTGCATGTCAAAATTCATTTGCAGATCCTAATGGGTCTCTGGCTTATTTTTTGTCCTACTCTGTTATGAATTGTTGATATCTTGACCTGGACAATATGATTGGAACTTACTAACATCTTAAACCTTCATATTACCATTTTCTACAGTTGCAAAACTCCTGCCTTATCATGTTGATAAACTGGAAGCCTACCATGCCTAGCTTTTTAGACAAGTCCAAATAGGAAACATTGAAATCTGCTGATCCACGGCAATGGTTACTAGGAATTTTTCCAAGTTTAGACAGAACACTTAAGAGCAGAGAGGTGCTTTCAAACATCTTTTCACAAACCCTGGTTGTGAGAGAACATTTAGAAGGCAGAGCCTCCTTAAGCCACTGGTGAGCTTCTAGACAGTGCTGGGCAGGAGGACAACCACATAATCCAGGTAATCTTTTTAACAAATTGAGCCTTTCAGTGCTCTGCATGTTAGACTGTAAGCCATCCATCCATTTTTTGAGTCTTGAATCTGTGAAATGATGTTTTTAAAGCCCCATTATAGAAAATTCCAGATGATCTGACCTTATTACTTTGTAATAACACGTTTCTGGTTTGAAGTTAGAGATCTGTCTTGATGACTTTATTATTCTGTGTCAATCACTTTGTCCATTGCAAAATAAGTGGAAAAATAGTAGAGGAAAAGAGCATAGATTGGAATTGCAGCTTGAGAACTCCTTGTATATGTAGAAAGGTTTATTCAAGATTGTGACAAAATATCTTTTCTATAACCTAAAATGTGTTACTCGGGAGATGTGTCAGATTCTTGTTTCCCTTTTCTTTTTTCTTTGCCACTTTATTTAGAGGAAAAATAAAATGAAAATTAACTGACTTTTAAGTTATTCTGACAAATTGTACTGTCTGACCTACACAGATCCATTTTTACATTTTATTAAATTAAATTAAATGACCCAGTCTTTCTTACATAATGCTATTATTTTCCAAAGTTCACTCCTGTCCTCAGCTTCAGCTGTCATAGTGTATCAACACTGAAGCTGACTCCAGTGTAGAAACGTTGAGGGTTAGTGTGTCTGATTACCTTACCCTGAAATTTCAGAGCCAGCTTTAAATACTTATGCAGATAAATAATTTTTGCTGTTCCTATACAGGATTGACATCTTCAAGTATGTGATATATGGTGTAGCAGCTGCATTCTTTGTATATGGCATTTTGCTGATGGTGGAGGGATTCTTTACAACTGGTGCCATCAAGGATCTCTATGGGGATTTCAAAATCACCACTTGCGGCAGATGTGTCAGTGCCTGGGTAAGTGGTCAAGAAAGCTTTTGTACTTAAAACAATTTAAACTATTTTTAGTGCCTTGTGCTGTTTATTTTTGGGGGTTTGTTTCTTTCATGTTTTCTGACACCTCAAGTTATTGATTAAAAATCATAGCAAGGGAGAATAAAGTGTTTGAAATGTTCTCTATGTTGATTAATCACTAAGTAATTCTTGCTACTTAGGAGCAATTAATTCCACCAGTTGAATCAGAAAGCTTATTCACTCAGCAACATAACCTGTTTGGGACAGGACTAAAAGTATGCAATGCCTTCAGCTCTACTGGGCAAGAAATATTTTTCTTACTAGTATTTTCAGCGTTATTTTAGAAATCTTGCCTGTTTCTCTTTGGGACAAGCTGAGACCTGTCATCAGGTTTTGTTTTGTTTTGTTTCTAAATGGCAAACAGCCCATTATTTACTCCTACGTTATCTCAGGATTGGAGATACCATTCACTTATGACCCTGGAAAACCTAGATTCAGAAAAATCTGATTTGTACTGGGACTTAAATAGGGGTTTGTCATACTAAAACTGTTGACCGAACTGGGATTATTTTCAGACCTCTGTTCAATGTCAGGTAATTAACTAACTTTCTTGGTATTTGACTCCCCTGCATCTAAGGTAAGATACCTGGACACTTGGTAGCTGTTGAAGTTGGATATTTCTGCAAACACAGAATCAGTTGTCAGTATCAACAAATCATATTTCCTGATGAAAAATAAATTACTAAATACAACCAAGTAGATCTGGGTGTTAAGGTACACTTAAAGTTATACTATATTAACAACAACCGAGATATGAAGTAGTAGCTACTTACTGTACCCTGCTACAAATGTCAACATTTATTAAAGGGAAATATAGACTAAAGCCAAATATAGGCTAAAGAGAATATTTTCTTGTCACACTAAAGATTATCAGAGCTAGTATTTTGGACTCTGACATTAAACTGAATGCAGATAATCTATACCTTGGAAGTTGGGGAATGCAGCATGTATGCCACCCCTACATAGATGTAACATGCTCCACAGTAATGCTGCTTTTTCATCTTTTATTCTTTTATTTCTGTCAAATGTTATTGTATGATTTTGGCACTTTGACTAAGCATTGTTTTAAAGCCTTTAAATAAATATATAAATGAAAACTGGGAATGTATTAAATGAAGAGCAATCATTGCTTATACCAACACTGCTTTCATCTCCTGGAAAGAATTCTCTAATCTATATTCACTGAGAACCTACTAAGCTAGTTGAAATTCTGTACAGAGTAGCAAATTTTTCAGAACATGATTTTTTTCTTCACAGCTCTCATAAATGCCTGTCCTCAGTACTGCAGCAGAGCAATGCTGCATCCTCTCACAGCTTTGATGCCCTTGCAGTATAAACTGTAATTCTGTTGTACGTGTCTAGAAGAAATGAACATTTAAACATCTGTTCTATTGTTAATATCACTGTTATTGTTAATGATTCATTAAATTAATTCCTTCAGCATTTTACTTTCATCAGTAATTTGTACTATTTGTGTTTTACTTTAAGAAACCTTGGGTTGATATACGTTGTGCTGCTAAGGTTAAGGCTGTATACTGTTTTATGATCACAATTAAAATAAACCATCAATTGAGTTCAAGGATAATAACAATAATGTATTTAACTTAGTGAAATTTTTTTTCTTTTCCAGGGAAGAGAAAAAACCCCCGCTGTTTAATTGCTTGTCTTATTCTGATGATATATCAGTAAGATTGCTATACAAATGTCTGGAACTATTTTGGGTTATTATCCTGGCTTTTGCTTCTGTGCTCTAGAGGTTTGAGACTAAGGCAGTACATACAGCATTTTTGTCAATTAAAATTTGATACTGTTTTTTACTAAGTTTACTTTGATTATCTCATATTTAAAATTCTTAAGGGGCAAATAACAGTTTACATATAAAAAAACATTGAGAATTAGAAAATATTTCAGTCCAACAGTTGTATGTTTATAATTTATTCAGTTCCTTAAGTCATGTAATGATATGAAGAAAGAAGTTTTGAGAACAACAGAAAGATGGCTGGAGAGGTAAACTGAACCTTGTAGCCTTGTTTGCCAATCTCAGATTGTTCTATTGCTATACACATTTTCTGTAGTAAATTTTTTTATGTACAGTTGCTAAAATAAGATAATGCTATTGAAGAGGGTTGACATGACAACTACATGTTGCCAGAAAGCTTCCTAGTATACATTTTGGAGATAGTAATTTTGCAAATATTAAAATCTAAGCTGTCAAAGACTAAACAGTTGATTTCTTTTAGCAATACCTTAATACTAACAGAAATGTACATACAGGATATTTTTTGTTTTGAAGAATTAAAATTCTAAAAGTGGCTCCACATCAAAACCACCTTATTAAAAGTTCAATTGTGACATGATTTCACATCAAATTTGCTGATGTCTTTCTAAATAGTAGTTTAGCATGTTAAGGTCTGAAGATGAAGTCCTCCTGCTTTACCATTGTCAGCAATTACTTCTCATTAATATTTTGCACGAGTGTATTTATTACATCTGTGACTAAACCTATTAGGATAATGGAGAAAAAAACAACCAACAAAAAATTTCAAGGAGGAAAATCTTGTTTTAACTTTATATGGGCAAGCTATATTTCTCTTGGAAATCTGAAAAGTAACATCTTTTTTTCTTTCTTCTCAAAATATTTTTTGAAAAGTAGGCTTTTAAGAACAGCAAGTGCCAGCATCTACAGAAACTTTTCACGTGCCCTTCCTGACCTTCCTCTTTCACTATGAATAGCTCACTTCCTACCTCTACAGGGGCAAAAGGAATTTTTTTTTCTGAAGTAATGGAAAAAGAAATAGTCAACCTAACCTTTCCAGTGATTGTATAGTTAATTAATTAGCCTATATGAGCATTCAGTGGATTAGCACCCAAGTCATGCCAGTGCTGCTGTGAACTGTACCCTCTCAGATCTGAGAAAGGGCCTGTGAAAGTGGCAGTGAGGAGTCTCATTGGCAGTGTTTTCAGAATTAATTTACTGTGAGAAGTAAGACAAAAGCAGAATAACAATGCCGGTCACATTCAAGGAGGGATGGCTGTGTTTTTAGTCTTCATTTTTCAATGCCTGAACATTTTTTTAGATAATTAAATAAACAGTTATATATAATTGTGCTGTAGCATGATTAGTGAAGAATAGCAGACAGGCCTGAAGCTGACTCTGACACTGTGTTTTTGCCTTTTAATACCCTTCCTATTTATATTCATCAGGCTTGATCATGGAAAACCTCATTTACACCTTGTTTTTGAATGTCTGCTTACAGATTAAAAAAAAAAAAAAAAGAAGAAAGAAACACAAATGAGGCTTTTTTCCTCATTTCATGCTATGAAATGGAAAAGCAGTTCTTTTTCTTTCATCAGAAAATATTCAATAAAGAGTTCATCCTGGCCATTGTATTTCTATTTCTTTCTATCTTACCTTTTAAATGAAACTTGTTAAGGCTCTAAATAAAGTTGTTTTATATTATAAGTTGCACTGACTAATATATCTTCTGTAACTTTAGTATTTAGGAACATTTTATTTTTATGAGTGAAAGAGATTTTTCTGCCTTTGAAAATTATTTTGGCTACCCGAATGCCTATGTACTATTTGACCCTTGATTCTTGAGTGCATAAACTAAAACTTGAACTTTCCAAAATATTTCAAGATTTTATTTTGCAAGACAAACCATGGAAGTTCTGCAAATCTGCAAGGGATGTGAACTTGCCACTTCATTTTGCCCTTACCAGACCAGTTATTGTAGAGGCAGTGAAACTGCACCATATTGACTTTTGATTCTTTGTGTAACAGGAGGAATAGTGTTCAGTGCGGGCTCAGCTGGCTTTCCCACCCAGAACAGATGCATCGTTTCTGCATGCTAGAAATGAAGCCCTCATTTCTGAAAATCAGATACCATATCTGGATATTCTGGTGCAAAATGCTGAGTTGTCAGATAGAGAGGCCCTCCTTCTGGTTGAATACTGCTGTATCTGAGAAATGCAGAATACTTCATACCACTGCTTCTTCATTTATGAGAAGTAAAGGACCTTCTTTCCAAGACAGCAGATGTGCTTATGGGTCTAGACTCCTTTAATGCAATCTTAAATAAGGAAAGCATCTAATAAAACTCTTGTCCCCATACATGTTAAGTAACGAATGCCTTCTGTAGTTTCAGACACTGAATGGGGAATGGGGAAAATGAGATTCATATGGTGGTCTGACCTTTCAGACTGCGCAGTTAAAAACCAGAATCATGCATTATTGTCACAAATGATCCAGAAGCTGATGGAGATGTTAACTTCGGAGGGAATATATTGTTACACACATGTATCCCACCTAACTAGGAACATCACTAAGGTTTCCAAGAGAAAGCTTATGGTCTTTCAGTAATTAAAGGAGAGGGAGGGTTAGAGAGTTTCTCAAGCAAGCTGATTTTTTCTGCAAATGAATGTCCTATATTTTGCAAAGAGAATAACCCTTAAGTCATTTATATCAAGCACTTCAGTCAACTATCTTAATTTAGTAGGACGTGTCCTGCTTGGTCCCTTTAATAGGAGTTTAGGTGAATAGCATTTGCTATCTAAACACTGCTGGAGCTAGTAAATAAAGTAAAAAATATGAACGATTTTATAGGTTTCTGGAAGTAATCTTATTTCTGGATACTAGACCAATGCTGGAATTTTTTGAGAACACTGGGTTCCTTGTAATCTTATGTGCTTGTTCTTGAAATAAGAAGGACAAGACCTAGAAACACTTAGAAAGTCAGCCATGTGGTTAAGATAATCTCTCAGCTTTATGCCAATACTCTCCAAACTACTTCGTTACTATACATATGTTTTCTTAAAAAGAAAGAAGAATCCAAGTTTGGTTTTTTCCCCCTCTATTTGTTATACTTTTAGAAATCTTTTGCAGTGAGCTCAGAAATTATTTTGTTATATATTTCTGGATGCTTTCGGTGCTTTTGGTCTGTCTTATTTCTGTAACCTAGCCAGGTGGTTTTGTTTCTCTTCATTTTATACTTCCACATTTTCTCACTCAGGGATATCACGCTTATAAAATCATTCTTTTGTTTGATCATTCCTCTTCTCACATAACTACCATGTGTTTTATACACAGCCCTTTTGTTGACTCCAGTGTTCATTGCTTCCTTTAACAGAGTGTGCCAGACATTGTAATATGCCTTGCCAGAAGCTTCTCGGCTTCTGTCTTGCTGCTCACTGACAGAATTTTTATTGTTGGTGATAAACTGGACAAAAAGGTTTTACTTCAGATTGTGCTGTAAGTACAAGCTTACAGTGTGTCTTTCACATGGAGAACAGGATTTTTCTTTGGCATGTAAGCTTAGTCAATAAGCAGCTTTTTAAATGAAACTGTTTTCTGAAAATGTGCTGTTATACATTTCCAAAGTGGGCTTCGCTGTGGGAGCCGTGACACGTCCTCCATGGGATTTATCTTTCTATTATGAACCATCATTAACTGCTTGAGCTGATAGCTTTATTTTCCTCAGGTTCAGATAATCTTTCTCAGTTTTAACTTGAATACTTCATCAGATGACCAGTTTTCCCTGAACATTTTTCTCACCTGGCTGCCTTATTCTTTTTCACTGCATATAGACATTTTACTCTTTCAATAGTTATTTAAACCTGTGAATGTCAGTGGCATTGTCATAAATTCACAATTTTATGGTCAAAGATTTCCTTTATGCCCTCCCAATGGTTTCTAGCCTGCTTGTTTTTCATTCTCCCACTTAAAATTACTTTCCCCAAAATCCACAGAAACCATATACAGCTTTTTCTTCTTTGTTTCAACTGCATTTTCCTTTTGACATCTTATTAATTCAAACTTACCATTGCAATGTTTTTTTGGTATTGCTTGCCCAGGAAAAAGTACGGAAAGTTGTAGATTTACCTCCTCACTGCTTGTATCCTTTTATTTGCATATGATGTATGCATTCAAGTTAAGGTGGTTAGACTTGGCCAACCAGAGTATTTTTATCAATTCTTTTTTCAGATGAAAAATTCCAACATTTAAGGTCACATTTTCAGAATCCCCTGGCTGATTAAAAGCCATGTTATCGACTTTCACTGCTTGGCAAGACAGCAAATGAGAAAGGAAAGTCCCTACCCTTGATTCTCTCATAGGCTTCTCAAGCTCCATTAAGAACAAATCAGGAAAGCACACATGTTGTTTTTGACAGCCAGGCATTCACTTTGAGTGACACATCTGTTTAGAGAAGTTATAATAGTATTATTTCTGTCTTCTAGTTTAAGCTTCACTGTCTTGTTCCCAACTATAATCATGCAAACTTCCTGAAGAAAAATCACAGTTTTGGCAGTGCAAAAAATGTAAGCAATCTGTACAGTGCAGTGTTATCATTTTCAGTGTACAGAAAACCTGTCATCATTGAAAACCATTAGAGTATGGCTCAGGACTTTATAAATAGGTTATCAGCAATTTTGAAGCAAAGTACCTGGAAAATTTACCGCTAGAACCTACCTGTGTTGTCAGGGAGTGGGTCTTGATGGAACTAATTGTTTTTCATATTTTATGTGTTTAAACCGAATAGTTATGTGGCGCGAACACCATTTGAAGAACCCGTGAAGAAGCAGTATTTAATGAAGATATCTATTCAATTTTTAAAATAAGCAGTTTTAAAACCAGATTATTTATCTGTAAACACATTTAAATACAAACCCAATACTTTAGCTATATTCCCAGAGAGTTCCTCAAAGTATTAGAAACATGACCAAAAAGAAAAATGGAAGGCAGAGAAAAACCTCAAGAATGTTAAAATATAAGCATATACATTTTGCAAAAAAGGAGATAATTCCTATCTGGAATATTATGAAATTAAACAGGAAATTCTGCTGCTGTTTAATAGCAGTAAGATCCAATGCTCTCCGTAGGACTTCAGAAGCCTGTTGGACTAAAAAAAATGATGGTCTCGCCTGAAGGACATACAAAACAACTAATGTTAACAATTTTAAGCAGCACAATGCTACAAAACCATCAATATTCTAGAAAAAGATTCGTGGGTTTAAAAAAAAGTATTTTTTTTATATGAAATTACAGGAAAGATGGAAAGATAAATTATAAAATCTTCAGGGAAAACCTACTCTTGCATCAATGCAAAGCCATCTTCTTCAAACTGACTATGTTTACAAAACAAAGTTAAAAAAAGAATCATTTTTTTAGAGAATCTTCTTCTGTGTTTCTGATGCAGTTGTGGAAATCTCTTCCCTCGCTAATACCAGTATATCAATTCAGAGTAAATCAGAAAGTAAACCAGCTTTTTATAACCATCTAAATAGTCACAAAGCAATAGACATCATGTGTAGCATATTTCAACCTTGAAATACACATTCAAAATAAATATTAGAAAAATGTATATGCAGATGAAGAGCAGAAAGTAAGTGTGAATTGCTTTTAATTTTGTGAAAATCAGTTTTTCATTGATCTAAAATGTCTGTAGAAGAAAAATGTTTAAAAAAACCCCATATAAAGTTTCATAAAATGGATGCTTCAAAATTTAGTTTCAGGGATTTAATAATTTTCTCATAATAACTTTTATCAATCTAAGGAATGTCACATTAGGTAGCATTTAGTATATGGATGAATTGCAATTAGGCAAATCTGAGAAGTCTGTCCCACTATGAATAGAAATTTGGACAAATATTGGCTTTTTTTTTTTTCCTCTTGAAGCAGTTGACTTGAATCCAAGCCAAGAAGAATCAACCACATGACAGTAATAGCATAGCATGAAATGTATCCATGTTTCAACCAGACTCTTGGAGCTGTGCCTGAGAATATAATATGTCAGAGAGAGAGAGAGAGAGGTTGAACACGTTTTGTAGAGACAATAATAAATGTCCAACAAGTGATTGTTAGCAATGAAAGTGATGTTTTAGACCAAGCAGAAAAGAATTTCTAAGTGTGTATTTTCTGTGATTTATAGTGCATTTAGTGATAATATCAGAACATCAATCTCTCTCTTCCAGCAGCATTATATGTAAAATGAGGTAAGTTGAAATACTTTTGCTTCATCTTTTATTTCTGTTTTGGAATGAGGTGTGAATGTAGGAGATGCTAGTTAGCAATGAAACAAGAATGTTAGAGGAGGCCATTTGGTTGTGAGGTACTTAGCAGTCCTTAAACTTATTTAGATTTCATACTGTGCATAAGAATAGGATGTAGAGAGGTTGGCTAGGGTGGCAAAGGATGATCTGTAACATACTAGGCATTATTATACCAACAAGTTTAAAGACATCTGTATAAGTTTTTCAATTTCTGGTGTATTTAGATCTAAATAAATAAGAATAGTATTGCTGGTTCTAGAGAACCTAACAGTTTTGATTAAGTAACAAAGGCTGTTTTAGATTCTGCAATGTTAAAATCCTTTCCCAAGAAACTCAGTGAGTTTTCCAATTGTTCTCTTTCATGCTCTCTATACACTTAAGATGCTGTTGCAAAAAAACATTTGAAAGAGGTTGAAGTATTTATGCAGAGATTCTTCTCTAAAAGAGCAAAAATTACAGATTTCTGTTGGATTAATTCTGAACATTCCAAAACTATAAATAACTAAACCCTGTAGTGTAAGAATACAGATTAGGAACAAAATATCTGATATTTACACTAATGTATGATAACAATTTCTTGATCAAAGGATGTTACTGAGCCTGGACTGTAGATGTAATGTAGCAGGCAGAACCCTGCATTATAGAAAACTGAATGCAACTAAACAATAAGTCTGAGGTAGTGGTACTTTTAAGTCTGACTTCTTGTAAACTGCAGAAGGAAATATGCACTCTATCGGTACAGCTTCAAGACAAAGTTCAGCATTTGAAAAAAATATGTGGCAACTGCAATGAATAATTTAAAAAAGAATATGTAAACGTATTTATGCAGAATATGCAGAAGGTAAGGAGACAGTAGCGTTAACTCAGAGGAATTTCTCCTAGGAAAAATGGACAAGACTGAGGCAGAAGGCCTGAAAGTTGAAGGTCATTTATGAATTGAAAGCTGCACAAAGTGCTAAAGCTAAATAAGTTTCTGTTAGTATTGAAATCACGTCTATAGACAATTGAAAGTGAACATGACATCAGAGAGACAGGGCAATTCTGGAGGAAATTGAAAAGACCTGCCTGTTCATGTTTCTGAGTTGCCATCAAATGACCCCCAGGGCCTCGTTCTGACATGCAACTGGAAAACTGCATGCAGAACCAGGGCTGCACAACGCGCTGCGGAGGTCAGGTGCCTCATGGTACTCCAGTTAGAGGCAGCTGGGCTAACCCTGGGCTCATCTTCAGGTGATAGGGTTTCACAACGAAGCATAATAGGCTTTTGGCAGGATGGAGGTACATGATCTCTATAAACGTAGTTCTGATCTCTGGCAAAAACTGTCAAAGAGAATTTCTGAGCCTCGGAGGTTTGGAAGGGACCTCTTAGATCATCAATCTGGAAGTAAACAATTAAGTTTTCTCTGCGTGTCACAGGATAATAGATCTAAAGGAGATATAAACACAGCAAGGTGTACATCTTCTTACAACTCTGGGTTGAGAGCTCATGTCAGGGAATTCATATAAAATAAGTGTATGATTAAATTGAGAAGTGTAAATGTAGGGTGCCAAGTGGTTTGGAACAAAGATAAAATTACACAGCAGCATGAGGTTTCTGGAGTTCAGTTTTATTCAGGCACTTTGATTTTGTTGCTATGTTTCCACATTATTTTTTTGTAGTAAGCAGCAGTGCCCTTATACAATAAATGACTGGATTTTACTTTATTTCCATGCCAATCAGTCTCTCATACCTTTTAGATACAATTTCACTGTCTCTGTCCTTAGGGTCACTGAAGCAATCATAAAATGTTTCTTCAGGGGTATGAAAATATCTATAACAAAACTAAAACAAGAAAAGTGTTTGAAATTCAATGAATGTGCTTTTCACAGGACAAATACCCGTGCATTTTAAAAAGAAAGTAGTAACTGAAATCTCGATTGTATGGAAATAAATAGGATTTGGGTAATGTTTTCCATGGAAACAGGATTTCAGAGAGCTATGCCCACCATGAAAGCTGTTGTGCTGTATACATACCATTTCAGAGCATGCTCTGAAATCTCCAGTTCCTGACATTGGTCTGTGCAACAGATTTTATAAAAAAATCTTTCCAGAAAGGTTGATGATTTGCTTGCTTTGATAAATTATGATTCAGGAAAGCCATTACTGGCAGTGAAAAGCTTATAAAATCTGGCAAGAAGGTATTGCCATCCATGGTGTTGGTACAAGAAATCTGCTCCAAAGGCTGAAGATTTGTTTTGTTCAAATAATTATTCATATTAGCTATTCTTTGTTGATGTGAACTGAGTATTGATTAATGAACTTTTATCTTCACGATTTGGTAGATGAATTTCACTATCAGTTCCAGCTTTTTTTTTGATTTATGTGTTTAGCGGCTTTCAGTGAAAATTGAACTGATCAGAGAAAGCAATTTTCACTACCAACGCAATAGATAGCATACAAAAGAACAAACTGTGATACCTCTTTAAGATGCTGTACTGCTATTTCATAAATCTTTGACTTGTCACATAACAGAATGCTACTTCAAAGGAGAAAGATCCCTTTGAATCTCAGCAGATTGTGTTCTGAGTTTAATTCCTGGAGTGAACAGGCTCCTTAAGCATTTCTTGTAAGGTCTCTAGAGTAAAAAGGGAAGATTGTAATAGCAGAGAAAATGATCAAAAAAAAAAATATTTCACTGTGGTTTTAAAAAAAAGTAAACATCACAATTTCACCCCATTATAACAAGAATTTATAAGCTAACACCTCGTGTTGCTAGAAACTAATAACTTGTTTTGCAAGGTTAATATTTTCCTTTGTACTGCTCCTACAGCAGAAAGTATATTATTGCCCAGATAACATATTTGTGGTTTGCTTCACAGATATCAGTGATGGCAGCTTCCAGGGATAACTCATAACAACCAAGTGATTTAACATGAATTTTTGAAGTTTTGCATTTTAGTTATTCTTACAAGAAACAAAGGAAATGTCTCTTATCCCCCCTGCCCTCCCCCACCGCGTTGTCTTCTTGGTTTTATAACATGGATTTGGGCATATCGTTGGCCACTGGCTCTTCAGTTGAAAGTGACTGAAAGAGGAAAAATGAAGTTCTTCCTTTTAAAAAATATGTTTTTAAAATGAAATCAGCATTTGATTCATTTTTTCTGAGATACTTAACCAAACAGAATCATGTTTTCCAAAGAGAATCCCTTCCATAAACAAGCAGGCAATTCTCTTTAAGAAGGCAGCTCTTGTGACTCCCGGCAGCCATCATCTGACAGATTTCTCCTGCTCTTATTCTATTGCCCAAGGCAGATATTTTTTTTAGAGGCTATTAAGTTCTGTTTTTTACCCTCTTTGCTATACCAGTGCTTTGTATTTTCTCAGTACAGATTTTTAAGCAAGCAAAGCTACAGAGAGTTTTATCCCTACTACAGATCAGAAAACAAAAAGACATTAAATAGGAATTGTAATGCTCATAGTAAGGCTGATCTTTTTACTTTGTTTGGTGGTAATCACAGAATAGGAAGATGCATGAATCTATGGAGCCCAGTCTTAAAAACAGTTACTAGAGTTTAGTAATATAACTAATATCAAAGATTTAAAGATTCTCCATTAAATTATTATTATGCATGTACCACAATGAGAAATGTATTAAATTTATTAAATAATATTTAGGCCAGAAATTCTGGAAGAAGGCTCAAAAATAAGACTTACCTGTTTTTGGCAAACTCATAGGATATAAGCTAGAAGGCTGGTTTTACTTTTAAAATACTTCTAGAATATAACAAACTGAGATTTTAAAGGATGTTCTGAGAACACAGAGTGTTTTTCTCGTTTCTTGCTCTTTCTTTAGAAAAATTAAGTACAACTGTAGCTTGATAATAAAGATCAGACATGGCATTTTAGTTGGAAATTCATAGCCTTGAAGTGAATCTACATTTCCAAGTAATTTTCCAAGTAATTATTTGTAAATGAGTGCCTGGGGTTGAACCAGATGTTGTCTCAATAGCTTTAACACTGTGATATAGAGAAAGAAAAAAAAAGAGAAAACAATAAAGGAGCGATAAGGAAAAGATAAACAGGAGTGGGTATAGGAAAGTATTTGCTTGTATTGACTATTTTATCTGCAGTAGATGGAATAGAATTTCCATTATATAAAGCAACTGGCACATAGAAAAGTCTACTGTAACATTCAAGCATGTATATTTATTATAGACTTTGCTATCAGTTTCTCTGTTTTATCAGTTATCTTTCTAGTAAGTGTGTTTTGGGGAAAAGTTGGAAGGGAAGACAGCCATTATCTGCATGAATACATTTTCAAAAATCTTTAAACATAAATTAGAAACATCAGTTTCCCTTTTAAACTAGTTTGATGTTAAGGGAAAAGTTAAAATGGTTCATAACTTACAAACCGGCAGATAAAGCTGAAGTGTTAAGTGCTAAATAAAGGAAAGGATAGAAAGCAGATACCCAAAGTTTTGAACAGAATACTTCAATTCTTTATTCCATTTTATCTTTTACTTTCCTGTATCCTTATTATAATTATTTTTAGTGCTATTAATTCTTCAGCTTTTCAAACTACTGCTGCAAGACTCATCTACCTAGGGACAATCAGGAAAATTAATCTGAACTGATTTTTAAACTGGATTAACTAAACTACATTAAATCCCTATGTAAATACACTTCCGCTGAATTAAAATGGCTTTTATTTAGTACCCTTTGGAAGTGAGTTAAAGTAAATCAAGTTAAGGTCCCTTTAATACTGCTTGAGAATGTCCATCCCATAACTTTAAAGTAATTAAACTACCTCACCTAAACTTCAAACCTTTTGTCGTTCTGGATTGCTTTTCCTGATCAGGTTCACATGGACAAACCACCCCTCCAACAATTTTTACTACTATTTACAACTCTTCTGTGTCTGACCTTATTTGATTTCTGTAACAAAAAATCTGTATTTATATTAGGCTTTTTTCTTTATCGCCTGATATGAGAGATCTTACATTAAAAAAGAACTAGAAAATATCTTCCATTTTCCCCTTATTTACTCTTTAAGGTTTAATTTTAAACAGATTTTAGACCAGCTTATTCAGCTTTCAAAAATATCTCGTTTCTTATTCTCAGAGTCAATGTTTTTCTGTGGTTAAGCAACTAGAAAAATGTTAGTGTGGTGAAACATTTTTGTTTCAGAAATGTGTTTAGATTCATCAACATTTCTGAAGCCATCATATCTTGCGGCTATTTGGATTCGACGTTTAGAGGCTGACTTATCTTCCACATTTAACCATGTAACTTCTTCATAGTCTTTCCACAGCATAAAATAAAAAGGAAATTTGTTATTGATGAATGTGTCTGTTAGTCATCTCAGGTTAACAACAGAGTAGTAATGTAGCATACTTACATATATGCAAAACTGGGTATGCCAGCGTAACTACTGGTCCTGAAGGCAAGTAGAG
This sequence comes from Falco peregrinus, assembly GCF_023634155.1. Taxonomy (NCBI): domain Eukaryota; kingdom Metazoa; phylum Chordata; class Aves; order Falconiformes; family Falconidae; genus Falco; species Falco peregrinus. Next base: position 35,081,745 of record NC_073722.1, read on the forward strand.
TTAAATGCCTCCTAAAAGCAGATTACTATACTCTTTAAGCTCATGGCTAAAAAAACCCCAAACATACAGCCTTTGGAGAACACATGTTGCAAAGCATTGTAATTTAATGCTTTTCTTATTAACAGAGGTAAGTGTCCTTAGTTTGTTCTGAATGACAAATTCCCTTGTATGTCGACCCCAAATATGTCTACAGACAGTAACAAAATGGCAAATACATTGTCTCATTGGTTCAATGAAAAATTGATTTGCCAGTGAGATTCTGTGGCAGCCACGGATAATGACTTGTGTTTATTAAGGCCCAGATTTTAAAAGCAGAAGCAAGCAAAAGCTATAGTATTTCATTCTGGTTTTTTTGCGTTATGATTGATAGTGGAAAAAACAACCATGTGGCCTCTTGTCTTAACTCTGGAATAGTGGTGATGAGAGAGAGGGAGAGACATGCTTCACAAAACACACAGCTGTCTGTACTTCAGATGTGGTGCTTTGCATCAATCATAGGACTAAGAGTGACTGACAGGAATGTGAGTTAAGCTTGCACTTCTGGAAACATAACTGTTTGTTCTTCAGAAACATCATGTTAGTGCTCTGTCACTCACTTTGACCAGATCATGAATTGATTATCAGACCAAAAATGTAATTTAAATAAGGACAGAAACAGGCAAACCCAGAGATGCATTTGTTACTGCTCCGACGTTTCTTTTTTTGCAATGGAGTATCAGTTAAGTTCTGACTTACCACTGGTTTTGTTTTTCCCTCTTTTACTGCAGTTTATTATGCTGACATACATCTTTATGTTGGCCTGGCTTGGTGTTACGGCTTTCACTTCTCTGCCTGTTTACATGTACTTCAATCTGTGGACCATTTGCCGAAATGCAACTGTAGTGGACGGAGCTAATCTCTGCTTGGATCTTCGCCAGTATGGTACGTGAATGAAGAGCAATAAATGTAGAGCAAGGTTTCACGGAAGAAAGCATTCCATTGCATTTCTTCCATGCATCTGAAATGAACTGTTTCAGTGTTTCTGAAACAATTGTTAAGCATCTCTTTCTATCCTTTTACCCACTAATCAAGGCAGTATTTTAGAGATGCACTGCATTTCCAGGCCTGACAAAACTGAATCAACACTGTCCATCTTCCCAGAGCACTGGAAATTTGGCTTGGGGCTTCTGTTTAGTCTCTTCCTTTGGAATTGTTGCAACTTGTCTAAAATGCTTAATTCATCATTTATCTGGAGAATGACTCTTTAATCTTGTGGTAGGAAACTGATTTGGGGATGTGAGATCCTGTTATCATCTGCCTCTGCAGAGGTGAATAGGGACAGGACAAGATTCCGTGCCTGCAAAAATTTTGATGAGGAGTCACAATACAAATAGTAACACTCTACGAGGCTGGTGGGGAGAGAGAGAGAGAAGCTAAAGCCTGAACTGTGGAGATTAGAATAAAGTGGGATATGCACCTGTGTGTTTTGAGGGGATGGGAAATTTGTACAAAAGGGTGTTCAGAATCTTTAGAAGTCTGATAATTCTCATGTTGGTGGTGATTCACTTCCTTTCCACCGTGAGACTGATTTGAATCTAGATGTTCTGGACTCGACGGTTTCTCAGCCCACAGAGCTTTGGGTAATCATAGTCTCATCAGGCAGTTCCTCGAGTCTTTCTTTTGTTGACTTGGCCCAATATAAAATCACAGTATATTTTTAATTGTTATTTTGAGGTATAAAATAATGCTGTATCACTTGGGAATTAAACAGTTTGGTTCATATTAAACATTTAACTTATCCTGAAACAAAATAAAATATTTCATATTATTCCTTTCACGAGGGAAGGGGGAATTAAAATTTATTGATTGTTACCCCCCCCCCCCCCCGCCCCCCCACATGATAGGTGAGTTTGGAAAGCAATTATCTGTACAGCTGTCATCAAGAGTATTAATTCTTTCTATGACCTTTTATTTTGCTAATATTTGTGCCTATTTTTTATTATTAATTCTATTTATAATGTGCATAGAACACTAACATATATAAAGTGTGGTGTTTGAACATACCTGTTTTCCTTTAAATTCAGTGTAAAACCTGCTGATTACTAATAGTAAAGAACAGTGCCATTTTTCACGATAACAGTTATACCAGTTTTCTTCATGCTAGTCTTTGATCTAGTATCTGGACATTGGATAAAGGAAGCAACGTAGCAGTTCCTAGTTATTCTTGCTGATAAAGAAACTATTATTATGATAACGTATATGTTTGTGAAAGAACTTTGTTCTAGATAAACATGTCTGAAAACAAGATATGGCACATTTGTCTGCATGAAGGTTGAGAACGTTTGTGAACAACATAGTATGTACATATACTGGTCGCAAATAATTTTCTGGTGCTTTGATTATTGTGCTGATCAAAATCAAGAGTGAACACCTTGTGAAAAATGGTGGGAAATTTATTACCTGCATGTTTCCTACTCAGGGATTTTGCTAAATAGGTGATGTGTAAGTTTTGTGCTGAGTGAAATTGTCATAGAATCATAGAATGAGTTGGTTTGGAAGGGACCTTAAAGATCACCTGGTTCCAAAGCCCCTGCCACATGGGCAGGGACACCTTCCACTAGACCAGGCTGCTCAAAGAACATCCAGCCTGGCCTGCAACACCTTCAGGGATGGGGCATCCACAGCTTCTCTGGGCAACCTGTGCCAGTGTCTTGCACCCTCACAATAATTTTGCTAATGTCTTATCTATTAGATAGATTTGCTAATATCTAACATAAATCTACCATCTTTCCATTCAGAGCTGCTACCCCTCATCCTATCACTACGCTCCCTGATAAAAAGACCCTCCCCAGCTTTCTTGTAGGCCCCCTTTAAGTACTGGAAGGCAAATATAAGCCTCCCCCAAGCCTTCTCTTCTCCAGGCTGAACAACCCCAGCTCTCCCAGTCTGCCCTCATACAGGAGGTGCTCCAGCCCCCTGATCATCAAGAAATAATCGATTTTGTTGTTAAAGATTTCTGCAAAGCTGCCCAGAATTTTTATTTCTTAGCTTTTATGGCTCATATGAAGTAAACTGTTATGTACTAAGAATACTAAATACTGTGCATATTTATTCTGCTCCAGGTATTGTAACTATTGGAGAGGAAAAGAAGGTTTGCACCACATCAGAAAGTTTCATCAAGATGTGTGACTCTAATGAGGTGAATAAATGTGATAATATTTTTGGCATATCTGTAATATATATGTTACAGTAGGAAGTAACTGATGTGTGTTTTCTTCTTGCTATTAATGTTCTAATTCTATCTATGGTGATGAAATAAAATCCCAGTGGAAAATACAGTCAGCAAGTACTTTTCCAAGTCTTTTCCCAAGTACCAAATATAGTCAGTGCAATTTCTCCAGCCATTTGTTTTGTAAATACACTTGCACTTTATTATTTTTTTAAGAATTCCATTGTCATGTATATTTTTACTGAGATGCTTTTGAAATCTAATGCACCTGCTGCACAATGAATAGGACTATATAATGAATCACTGTTTGAAGATCTTGTGGTTACTGTTGTGACAGGAGAGTCAAGATTTCAAATGGATTTGACCAAATCTTTCAGTATGTTAGGATAATAACTCTGAGTACATTTATCTCTGTAGCTTTTCCCTTAAGAAAAGGCCACCTATTTCAGTGCAGCTGGTTTTGTTTTTAAGTGATCAAAGATGAAAACAGGACAAACAAAATGACATCTAAAAATAAAAAGAGAGGCTAAAATCTTGACCTCTCTCTAGTCAGAGGGTGCTTTGCTGAATGTTTCACTGGGTCTTACTGTTTAAATAAATCTTAGAGTAAAGGTACAATATCTGCCTTCATACCAAAACCATCTAAGAAAATCTAACCCTTGCTGTGCAGTCAGCACTCAGTGGCTGCTATGTAAACCAGATCACTGAAATGAAAATCAAATGTAATCATTTGATTTGGGATGGGGTGAGGAAGGTAGTGTACTTGGATTATTTAGGTAACCTGGTTTATGTTATATCACTATGATCAAATTTCATTGGCACATTTGGAAGGGAAGTAAATCAATATATGAGGATGGAAAGCTACAGCTAACTAGAGAAAATGAGGTTTTCTCAGGCTCTCTGCCACGAGAGACACCACCACAAACGTTTGTAGGTATGATAAGGTAGTATTGTAACTTGGGGGAACAAAACCAAAACCAAAACAAACAAACAAATGAAAAAAAAAAGGGAAAAAAGTTCTGGACTGTTTATTTTAAAATAATTACTTTTCTTAACCTGTTATGATTCAAACACAGTATTTTTAATTAGAATTATACTTTATCCCTGATAGAAGTGTTGTAACAAAACAAGCATAAGCACAATGTCATGTAGAGATGTCAATCTTTTGGAAAAATATTAGTAATCATTACTTTTGTGGAAGGGTGGCACCAGGAAGGTAATTATTTCTCAACGTTGTTCTGACTTTATTCAGCTTTTGTTTAGCATACCACCATGAAAGTCATGTTCTTTGTCCCCCTTTGCAGCTAAATATGACGTTCCACTTGTTCATTGTGGCACTTGCTGGAGCTGGAGCAGCAGTCATTGCTATGGTAAGCTACACAACACTGTACTTCTGTTGTCATCTGAATTGCTAATACATTCTGGTTCTTACTCAGTATCAATTTTTCAGTTTCCATACTATCACTCAATGCTATTACTAAACCAGAATTCTGTATTTCAATACTCTCTCTTATCTTTTTTTTAAATATATTGATGGATTCCCTTTGAAATAGAATGTCATGATTACTTTTTTTGAATAAAAAACACTCACCTTTAAGTACATGTTAAATATTTTTACTATTCTCTTGCTGTGTTCAGACAAGCGTCTGAACTCACCTGTCTGTCTCAGAACCATAGTAATAAACTTTTATGATATAAGGCTTTCTGGGTATTCACAGGCTTTCCAAACTGCTATTTTAGGAATGGACTCTTACCAATTCTGGACGTATATGTGAATGCATCGGTTTTTCTGTCAGGACTTATTTTTGATGCTTTTTTTTTTTTAATAATGAAGATTACTTGAAATTTGATAACGTTTTGCCAATGACCATGTTTCATTGAGAAAAAAGTGTGTGTGCTAGTGCCCTGCTCTTCTGTCTTTTGTCTGCTGTGTCTGCTTGAACATAAAGTTATTTTTAGGATGGGGATTCTGTACCAGTGTGGGTTTGTATAATACACACTGGAATGGGAGGTGAAAAATGACTGTTATTTGGTGTTGATGTATTCCATAACAAAAGTGTTAGTGATGGTGTTTACTATTACTACTGCTACTAGTCATTTTTCATTAAAACCTATTTTTTGTTCTCCTTAGAATTACATTTATAAAAGAGGACAATCAGAGAACATTCAATGATGCTACTAGGAATACTGTTCCTGTTGCATTAGTGATTTTTTTTGTTGTTCTTCTTCTTCTCTGCCATTTTTTAGTATTACATGACACCCTGCCAACAGAGCAGAGATACCTAAGTGAAAAATACATATTTTCAATGCAATTTTTGTTTCAAGACTACAAATAATAAGTACAATAGTAGAATATAATTATATTAATAATCTAATTGATTTCCCCAAACTGAGATTTTTCAACTGGAAGCTGAAAAAAATGGTGACCAAATAGTAATTATTATCATCTATACATATAGTTACATATATTAGTGTTAGGAAAGTATATCCAAGAGACCCTTAGTTCTCCAGTGCAGTAATGTTTTGAAGTATATTCAGTAGTAATTATCAAATGCTAATTTGTTCAGATAACAGTTCTGCATTTCAAAGAGGAGTTTTGAATCAGAATAGCTGCCAAAAGATTTTCAGTGAAAACAAATGCATTTTCAGTGGATAGTTTTTATTTTTTATTAAGTATGTATATTGACCCATGTAGTAAATACATGATACTTTCAATGAAGTTTGAAAAAACCCCTTCAGAGCTCACAGTAGCATATCAAAGATGCCGTAGATGCTTTACACCAAGCACTAATCCACTAGGAATTCACTGTAATGGCTCACAATTATTCACTTATTTTTGAAGTCACCCATTCCCATGTATGCTTTTTACTGGATTGTGTGACTGCACAGAGCAGGCATGATAACACTAACTGTTTCAACAGAAATCTGTTAAGGGTCTAAGTGCTAGTAAATTGTGTAGTGTCCAAGTGCTGGTAACCTTATGCTTTATGAAATGTTTGCAACTGTGTTGTATATATTTCAATTTTGTAATTAAATGTTTCTTTTTAACCTCTCATTGTGATCTGTTGCATACCTGAGGAAGACTAGCACCTTCCACTATTTGATGGTGGTAATTTCTAAAACCAGCATACTGGATGACATTTATAGGTTGAGCAGTGTGCTTCATACTTGACAGAGTAGCCCAAAGACCAGGGACAGGACATGAGGGAAGGTTCAGAATTTTGTGCTTGGACATGCAGATACTAACAGGTTCTCTTTCTTTAAGGCAAGTTTGCTTTCCCAAGAAAGAAGTAATCAAGAAAGAAGTAATTTAGGGGAGGGAGAATGAATTTTTAAGTCCTAAATGTCTCATATAGGAAGAAGACAATATTTTTTTTCCCCAGATCCTATGCTTAAATTAGTAGAAAGTAATAAGGTATCAGCAATGGGCTAGTGTGAGGAACAAAGTGTGCAGAAGCTATTTAAGTCGCTGGAGAACCAATGCCCTTCACTATACATGCTGTTGCAAGAATAATCACAAGTAGGATTTAATGAAGTCAGTCTTTTATATATCCACAGCAGCAGCAGATCTCCATGTTTATGAAATCTAACAAGACATCTTAACAAAAAAATGAGATTAAAATACCAGTCCTCTACAGAAGAGAAAGCTTATGAATTTGTTGCACTTTGAAAACATTTCTTGCAAACAGTTACTTTAAACTAAAACAGTCCATTTGACTGAAATAGTAAAGTATATTATATTTATTACCAGTAATAGTAGTGTGTCATTAATGAGACTGCTGAATAACTGAATTGGTAAAATCTTCTCTTTGAAATTACATTCATATTATCCACTATATCCTCACTTCTGGACATTTGAAAGTGCCAGATTATTAAATATGTGCAGATTTCTTTAACTCTTTTACTGTCAATATTTGTCATGAAATTCACCAAAGAAATCAGCTTGTTCATAAATATTAAGACCGTCTGTCACCAAAATACTTTTCATGAAACTGTATTTTTTAAATACACTTTTAAAAATTGTAGTAATTTGTGCAAAAACCACAAAAAAAAATCTTTTTTTTTTTTTGGTCACAAGTCACAACTTTTCCATTCCTACTATTTTAGTCTCTCTCTTTGTCTCAGATTTGTATATGAATGTTTGAGTTTTTTCACAATTCACTGGCTGCCTCTTTAGTCTGCAAAGGAGAATGCTGTTTGGGGGTTCAAAAAAAGAATTGACCTATGAGTTAGGACCAATGCATAGAAAAACTCGTAATTTTTAAAGTATACATCAGGGAAAGCTTTATTTTGCAAAGAAGGAAAATGTCAAATAGTTTGTTTTGACAATTTATCATTCTTGGACTTCAGCTCAAGATGAAAAAAACTTGATAGATTTATTTATGTTGTAGATGTTTTCTGTGAGTCTTGAGCACAGGAAAAAATACCCAGGATTTTGAATCATACTTAATTTGGACTATGCATGATTCTGAACATTACTATTCTTTCTTATGTCTGAACAGATAATAAATGGATACAGAAACAACCATCGAAGTAATACTTGTTACTTTTACTGTTGTCAGTGTTGTGGCAGATAGAAACAGAAGACATGAAGTAGTTTAAATGTAATCTCTACTGTCCCAAAGGGTTGGCTGTAAAGCTAGTAAGCATCCTGCCTGTGATGTCTTCCTAAAGCCACTGCAGCAAACTGAATTATGAAATACAGTTTCCATTCTCAGAAGCTGCTATTTGAGCAGCACTCTTCGGCTTGAACTTCCATAGAAGTTAAGTACTGCAAGATGGAGATGCAATCAGTTCTCCTGAAACAAGAAGGGAAATGTAGAAGTGCTCTGGTCCTTCTCTCCCAGTATGACTGTGCTATTCTGCAGGATATAAAATGCCTGTAGGGGAGGAAAATAGTTATATAGACTTCTGCCCTACTGAGATGATGAGATGTCCTAAAGGAAAGAGGAAAAAAACCCCAAAACACAAAACATCAAAACCTTTCCTAGCCTAGATACAATTCTACAGTTTTGAAGGTTAAAGCATACTTGCACCTTATGAAGAAATCTAAGCAGGAATGTTTCATAGGTGCGGAAAAGACCCTGCGCTGTAATTGAAACATCCTGAGGCAGAATGTGGAAGCTGCCCTGCTTCAATCTGAATAAGCCTTTACAGGGCCCCACTGGCTTCAGGCTATTCAGGTCATGGAATTGCAAAATGCAATTAGACAGCCACTTAGAGATGACCTCCTTAGTGTGACAATGTTATCTAGGAACTTGGTGTTAAACAGGAAAACAAAGGTAGTGGGACTGTTAAACTTCTATGTCATTACATAACATGGATATGTATTTGAGATTATATAAGCTAAAGTAGCTGTTTCCAGGAAAGTCATTCTACTTCTAGTGAATGTGAACTCCAAGAGTTTTCAGCAGTTATTTCACATGTTTGGTTTTGCAATTATTTTTAAGGAAGGGATGGGCAAAGAATGAGGGTTTAGTGAAGGTCAGACTGTGCTCAATGTAGCTTCTGAAGAGTTTGTCTACTTTTTAATAGAAGAAAAATGCCAAGTAAAACTGCAAGACATTAAGTTTAAATTTGTCTCTTACTGGGTCTTTAACAAATATTTTGTGAGGATAAGAAATGTGCTTACATGGTCCCATTTTCGCCATGTACTCTTCAATTGCAAAGCTTTCTAACAGATGTGTTTTAAAAGGTCAGGAAGATCTGGGAACACTGCTCAGATTCTCCCCACTTCCATGATTCTCATTTCTACAAGCTGTTCAAGGTTCAGGTTGAATTTTTTAATTGAAATCTTACCCTCTAAGGACAAGCACTGGTGTTTTCATTGGATGCAAATTGTAGTTGTCTGAGATGACAAAATTCTTAGGATTATCAGCCTTTTTTTCTTTCTTTCTTTCTTTCTTTTTTTTTCTTTTTCTTAAGGGTTTTACTGTGGAGGAAATTTCATTCAGCAGAATGGGGATTCAGCATTAGTGTCTCTTATTTGATCTAGAAATGCCTGATCCAGAGGCCACTCATGGTGAAAACTTTTGGAACAGCTGAGTTAGATACAAAGGATTTATTTTTCCTGTGTGCTAAATCGTGATCAGACAGTGTCCCAGAGTAACATGGTACATGCTGCCGTCTCCAGCACTTGCACTATCATCACAGGTTGTGCTGTAGTGTTGTGGTTTAACCCCAGCTGGCAACTGAGTACTGCACAGTGACTTGGTTACTACCCCCCTGCCTTGCCCCAGGTGGGATGGGGAGGGGAATAGGGAAAAGGAGAAAATCAGGGGTTAAGATAAGAACATCTAATAACTGAAATAAAGTACTTTAAAAACCCCAACAAACAAAAACAAATAACCAACAACAATTGAGATTAAAAAAAGGGGGGGGGGGGGGGGGGCAGGACTAAAACCCAGGAAAAAAAGAAAAAAGCCCAACAGACAAGTGATGCTCAATACAATTCCTCACCACTCACTGACTGATTCCCAGCCAGTCCCTGAGCAGCGATCAGTGGCCCTAGCCAACTACCCCCGGTTTGTAGGTTTATATCTCAACATGATGTTCTGTGGTATGGAATATCCATTTGGCTGGTTTGGGTCAGCTGTCCTGGCTCTGCTCCTTTCTGGCTTCTTGTGCCCCTGCTCACTGGCAGAGCATGGGAAACTGAAAAGTCCTTGACTTAGAGTAAGCGCTACTTAGCAAAAACTAATAATATCAGTGTGTTATCAACATTATTCTCATACTAAATCCAAAACACAGCACTGTGCCAGCTACTGAGAAGAAAATTAACTCTATCCCAGCTGAAACCAGGACAGTATCTACCCTTATTCCATACCGTTTACATGATGCCACACTTTCCAGTATACCATCACCTTTCCTGTCTTTTGCTGTACACATATATCATTCCCTTTGTCTATGAACCACCCCTATAAGAGCCCATTGAATTCATTTAGTCCATGGCATTGGGCTCCATGTGTTGTAACAGCCTTTCATTGCAGGAAAGACGGTGTTTGGTGTTGGATTGTTGCATGTTGAAGTCAGTTACAAATCCATCACTGCTGCCCTCGTCTGGTCTCTTCCTCAATGTTCATTCTTCATTAATGTGGCAAATGAAAGGGAGTCGGATTCAGGTCCCCAGATCTGGAGTGGCAGAGACAGGTGCTGTGAGGTGCCTGGTGCCATGGTGCACATATAGCTGCCATGGAAGTGATAATATATAGTGTTTTATAGCAGTATATACGATTTAATTCATTGGCCATTCTCACCCAAAATCAAACCCCTTTGAGGTACACATCAAACTTCCCCATCCTCCCACATTACCCACCAAGTATATCAAGGTCCTTGAGCACAAGCAATCCCATGGATGAGTTTACATTTGCCTGAAGCAGGAATAACCCAGACTGTTTTCCCCAGTGTATTTTTAAGGTGGACTACATGGACTTTATCCTCTTCCACAGTACGTAAGTTTTGATTGGGCAGGGCAAGCTCCACTGGCAGACCCTCTAGCACTGACTAACCAAGTGGCTTTTGCTAAATCTGTATCAAGTTTTGAAGGTCTCACCACCCATTGCTCTCAGCTTAGTCTTTACACTGTATTGTTTTGTTGTATTGTTTGATTTTCCCAGAGACTGGTGCATGATACATGTGATATACCCACTGAATGCCATGCTCTTTGGCCCTGGTGTCTATGAAGTTGTTTCAGAAATGAGTTCTGTTGTCTCAGTTCTTGCTAGGGTACCAGATTGCCATAAGACTTGCTTTTCAAGGCCTAGGATAGTGTTTTGGGCTGTGGCATGGGGGCACAGGGTATGTTTCCAATCATCCAGTGGTTCCTTCCACCATTGTCTGTGGGAGTGTGGGATAGTCAATCTGCCAAGCCTCCCCATATTTATATTCTAGCCATCATCCTCCAAACCAAAGAGGCTTTAACTGCTTGGCTTGCTTAATTGCAGCACATATTTCACGTTTATGGATAGCCTGTGCAATAGTGTCCATGGTCAAGTCCACCCCCAATCACGAGCCTGTCTATATGTTGCATCTCTTCCATGATGGCCTGAGTTGTTGTGAGCCAACTGGGCTATGAATAATTCACCCTTATGTTGCCAATACAGATCCACCTGGGCCAGTTCAATCTTAGCAGCCCGATCTATGTGCTGGTGGTTTTGATGTTCCCCAGTGGCCTGACTTTTAGGTACGTAAGCATCTGCATGACGTACCTTCACAACCAGGTTCTCCACCAGGGCAGTGATATCTTGCCACAATGTGGCAGCCCAAATGCATTTACCTCCAGGCTGCCAGTTACTCTGCTTCCATTGCTGTAACCAACCCCACAGGGCATTTGCCGCCATCCATGAGTCAGTATAAAGTATTGGCCATTTTTCTCATTCAGCAATGTCTAAAGCCAGCTGGATAGTCTTCATTTCTGCAATCTGACTTGATTCACCTTCTCCTTCAGCAGTTTCTGTGGCTTGTTGTAGGGGACTCCATACAGCCACCTTCCACCTCCAATGCTTTCCTACAATACAGCAGGATCCATCAGCAAACAGGACATATTGCTTCTCATGTTCTGGCAATTTATTTTACAGAGGGGCCTCTTCAGCAAGTGTCACCTCTTTCTCTTGTCTTCTGGCCAGTCCATGTTCACTTCCAAGACCCCTGGACATGGGATTTCCTATTTGAGCTCATTGTGTGATCAGTGCAACCCACTTACTTCGTGCATTATCAGTTGTGTGATGCATAGAGAAGACCCTCCCTCTGAACATGCAGCCCAGCACTGGCAACCAGGGCTCCAGGAGGAGCTGTGCTTCAGTACTGATCGCTTCTGAAGCAGCTTGAACCCCTTCATAAGCTGCCAGTATCTCTTTTTCAATTGGAGTGTAGCAAGCCTTATATCCTCTGTATCCCTGGCCACAAAAACCTAGGGGTTGACCTCAGGTCTCTCCTGGTGCTTTCTGCCAGAGACTCCAGGTAGGGCCATTCTCCCCAGCTGCGGTGTAGAGCACATTTCTTATATTTTGCCCTGCCTGGACTGGCCCAAGGGCTGCTGCATGAACTATCTCCCATTTAATTTGTTCAAAGGCTTGTCATTGCTCAGGAGCCCATTAGAATTCATTCTTCTTCTGGGTCACTTGACAAAGAGGGCTTATAATCAGACTGTAATTTGGAACGTGCATTCTCAAAAAAAACCCTCACAACGTTTAAGAAATCCTGTGTTTCTTTCTTACTAGTTGGTGGAGACATTGCTGTTATCTTGTTGATCACATGCATTGGAATCTGACGATGTTCATCTTGCCATCTTATTCCCCCAAAACTGTATCTCCTTTGCAGGTTCCTTGACCTTACTTTGTTTTATGCCAAACTGGCTTTCAGAAGGATTTGGACTATTTTCTTCCCTTTCTCAAAAAGTTCCTCTGCTGTATTGCCCCATATGATGCTATCATCAAAGTGCTGCAGGTGTGCCAGAGATTCACCCTGTTCCAGCACAGCCTGCATCAATCCATGGCAAATGGTAGGGCTGTGTTTCCACCTCTGGGGCAGTTGATTCCAGGTGTACTAGATGCCCCTCCAGGTGAAAGCAAACTATGGCTTGCACTCTGTGATGCACACTGTGCCTACTAAGAAGAAAATTGTCTCTCCCAGCCAAAACCAGGATATAAGTTATTAAGAAAACCCTAAAGATATGTAGAAATACTACTATCTATAATATTTTTCCTAATGGACAGATTCTCTGAACACTTCTTTCTCTTTTATGGCTCCTCAACTCAGTCCATATTCCTCAAATAGGATTAACTGCATGAAAGCTTGCCATAAACCACCAGGACAAAAACAGACACCAAAAACATTTGATCTTGTGAAGGGTTTCAGAATGCTTTCCTTGATCTTAATTACACAGATTAAGAAATGTACATTATCCTGCATTAATCAGCAACAGTTGCCACCAAGCATTTGTGAAAAAATCCAACATTGGCGTTTCCAAAAAAGAATATACTAAGTTGGTTCTATTCGTTTAGTATGAATCCAAGATATTCATAGATCTACAACAAGCTGATATGAACAGGAGAATTTCCATAATCTCAAGGTGGTTTTATGATTACTCTATCCATTTTCCACTAATTGCATCCTAGTTTAGTTTCTCAATTTCTTAGGAAGGGGTGGAAACGTTTTGATATCAGGAAATTATCTGTGGACTCTGAGGCAGTTGATTAAAATCAATTTAAGGGATGCTCTTATCAGAAAGTATCTGAAAGCCTGCTAGAGGAGGAATAAATATCCAGAGAGTAGTAGAATAAACCAGCTAAATTCCATTACTGAAAATTTTTATTTTCTGGCTGAATACAGAGCCTACAGAGCATGTCTTAAGGTGAGAGGGAGACAAGTTTTGAGAAGGTCAGAGGCTCCCTGCAAGGAGATTCAGCAGACTGAAGGTAGGACATTTGAGGTCCACCTTTGAAAGGAAAATTTTCAAAGTCTGCAGATGTCCTAAAAGGCCCAGACTTGGGAAGCTGAAGTGGACAGGAGAGCAGTTCTTTGCTCCAACAGAAACTAAGCTCCATCTCAAAGGCAAATAAGGTGTTTTAAATCCTCTATTTATGATGGAAAACATTTGCAGAACATGATATTTTTATTGGTAAGATACTTTTCACTGACTTTCAGATTAATTTTATTCAAAGCCCTGTGAAAAAAAACAGTTGTTCATGTAAGAATATTGCCAATATCATTTACATTGGTGTTTAATCCTCAGATGTATTCACAGCCTTTCTGTCATCCCCATCATAGCTCTTCCAGTGACTTGCGTTAGCTACAAGTGAGTCGGGTCCAGTCTCCTATACTGGCAAATAAGTTGTATAATAACCACAGGCTGTGAGGTTTTTTTCACCATCTTTTCAGATAATTTTTCATTTCATTTTTGGATGGAACGCTTAGAAAGCTCTTAATTTTGTTTTCTTTAAAAATAAGTATTTTTACATATTCAAAAATTTACATGAAACATGAACATCATTTCTGCTCCATTCATGATGTATACAGAAGTTGTCTTTTAAAATCGTATGAAGCACTTTAAAATTTTTCTTTACATTTTAAAAATTGACATAAATTGTATAATTAATATAACAGTGACGTAAGATTATTAAATGGTGACAGGTGTGTGCCCTTTTAAGACCTCAAGTTTATTTGTAACTATATTTTGTCACATTTTGCCTAGCTGACCATATTTTTCAATTTTTGACATTTTTTTGCCAGATTAGCTTGTTTTGAAAAAATAGCTGGGGTTGTAGATTAAAGAAGTTATGGCTAAATGGGAAGCTAATGCTAACTTTAAGAAAGAAGTAGCAAATCTTTCTGTAATTGTATTAGATATGTAACTGTAAGACTATGATGTGTTGACAGCATAGCTTTTTCTTAAGGAACTACTTTGCAAGTAGTGATTCAGTGTGGGAAAGTCTGCAAGAAATAACCAGAAGGCATTTCTTTATGTAGATTTGCAGAGTAGCTGAAATAGTAAAGCAAGGACTATTTGATGATTTTTCAGTTCCTTTAAGTTTTTTTATAACCATTGCTACCAACTCCTAGTCATGGTAAGAATAACAGCTGTGAGCTGAGTAATCTGATTAATGAAGCTCAGGCTTGAACTTCAATCACATTGCTGTACTACTTCTTGAACTTAACCGTGCTTAGCTCCTTCTGATGAAAACCCGGTCTCTGACCTATAGCTTTCAAGTCTGAATGTGCTCTGTTCTGACGAGCCTTCTGGGTTCCTGACTTTGTGTTTCCTCTCTTGCAGGTCCATTATCTCATGGTCTTGTCTGCCAACTGGGCCTATGTGAAAGATGCTTGCAGAATGCAAAAATATGAGGATATTAAATCAAAGGAGGAACAAGAGCTTCATGATATTCATTCTACTCGCTCTAAAGAGCGGCTCAATGCTTACACATAAAAGAAACCCTGTCTTACTTTCTAACATGTGAATGCTTTGTTGTTTAACTAAAGGCCATCCAACCATTTTAAAAACAATTGAAAGTGCTTCTCACAAAAGATAGTTTGGGTGACTTACATATCACCCATGTACAATTCTTGGTTGTCTAGCACTTGGTTTCTTAATTAGTTCTTACTTTGTGTGACCATTCTGTACCACAAAGCTCCTAAATAGCCTTTCCTGAATCCTTTTAAGCTAATTAGTTCTGCTAGATCAAGGATACTAAACTATTATCAAATACAAATATGTGTTTGATTTTTTTAATCACTTTGTATGTGTTATGCATAACACCTTTTGCATTGTTTCTTATATGTTTTTTGAAAAAAAAAAGTAGCTTTTTATACTTTTTAGTTTTGAGTTAAGTAACTACTTTAACTACAGGTATACTTCAAAGGGACCATTGTACATGATGTACAATATATAAAGAAAAAATTCTGATGACTTTCCTTTATATTTGGAAAACTCGCCAGATGGACCCTAATCAGCTTGAATGAAGGTCCTAAGAACGTTTTAAACAATCAAAGGTGCAATTTCTAAATTTGTAATAGTGGGTAAAAAAAAAAAAAAAAAAGAAAAAAGAGAAAAAAGAAAAAAAAAGGAAAAAAGTGCTTCTTATCTTTGTTAACATTGTATTATTATTGATGTTTTTAAAGAATATTCTCTTGTTCAAAGTTCCATGGGTGATAATTCCTGTTTGTATTGTGAGCATGCAAACCGTGGTGCTAACAATGCATGGCCACTTGCCTTTTGAAGGAATTCAATACCACGGCTACCTGTTAAAGAGTTATGGTATATAGACAATTGTTAATTAAGTGATATAGTTATCCATAGTTTTTTACAGAATGATCTCTCTTTAATTCAATGATGGTTATGCTAAATTGGAGCTGTTCATGTGATGATGTAAGAAATTACTGCTTAGCTACATTTATGAAAGTAATATATCCAAATACAGTGGCTGTAGGAGTCAGATGTCTTTTTACCTGCTTTAAAAATTTAAATGGATTGCACCTGTCTGAACTGTAAAAGATATATTAAAGGAAACTTCCATAAATGTTATAGCTTGGCTTCTAGCTTTCCTACACATTGGTTTACCTGTATTACGTTGAAGTAAGGTGAAAGACCACTACAGAGCTTATTATTTGAAAGTGTAGTAATATATTTGAACCTTTATTTTGATAGGAAAATGTTATCAGAAAGTTAGCTCATCTTAATTTGAAAGAATTACTTGTACCAAAAAAAAGCGCAAAAACCCCTATTTAAGAAAAGTCAGTATTATTGGACCAAATTTGGTGGATTTTTTTTTTTTTTTGCCTATTTCTAATGCTACAAGAATGCTGTAAAGTGTCTTTTAAAGTGATGTAGCCTGACAAGACATTTTTGTCAGTGTTAAAAATCTTAGGTAGTTTTGTGCACTTATTGGACCATTGTGAATTCTCTCAGTGTAAGTGCATTTCTAATAAAACTTCTTGAGTAAAACTCTTCTTTGTATGATTACTAGTCATGCATCATCAGTAATTTTTAACAATTCTTGTAGTAAGTAGAGGGTAATACTATAGTTACTTGTGGCATGATAATGCATTAAGTAGTATTAGTTGATTGAAATTTTTTTCCTTTTTCTTTTCTTTTGCTTGTTTTGGGTTTTTTTTTGATTGTGTTTTTGATTTGGGGGTTTGGGTTGTTTTTTTTGTTTGTTTGTTTGATTTTTTTTTGTTTGTTTGTTTTTGTTTGTTTACACTTAGGCTGTCCTATGGGGTCAACAGTTTTCTGATAATGTGCAGTACCGGTATTACAGTTCTGCAAAAAGTATTAGGAACCTCTTTTTGGATTCTATATTGTAGTGTTTCAGTTTTGTGTCTTAAAACGTTTGTGCTGATTTTTAAAACTATGTCTTTTAAACTCATGTAATGATGTTAATGCTTTTGGCTTTTCTCTGGTATTAGAGTTTGTATTTTCACAAAGAATGCTTTGTAGCAGGCATTACAATTAATCTGTTTTGTACATAAATGTGCCAACAGCTTGATGGTGGCGTTTTTGAAATGTAGAACAAAGTGCTTGCAAAAATGTAATAAACACACTTGTGTACTTTGTGTACTTATTAATTGTGTTGTGTAGTTTTTTCTTTGCCTATACTATACAAATCATTGTAACCAGAAATGAAAGAAGCTTGTTCCATCTATTGTCCTTGCTTTGGAGGACTGTTCCTAATATTATATATTTTTTGTACAGCTTAATTTTAGATGCTCAAAGAGATAGTTCCTTTGCAGAAATTAAAAGAACAAAGAGTAAAATTTTAAATATAATAATCTTGAGATGTTATGTTAATTAGAGAATGTCTTTGCCAAATCTGTGACAAAAAGTTCTTATTGCGATGAATAATTAAAAAAAAATCTGGACTCTAAAGAGTGATATTCTTATCCCCTTTCATGGCACAATTCCCACTGGTCTGTACCTTTACAAATCATACATAGGTAAAGTACAGTGTGCAGCCTTTCCATGGTTAGAAATTGTGCCTATTTTGGGTAGTTTGTTCCACTGAATTAAAATTCCTGGTCATTGCCCGTGCTCAGACTGCTTCAAATATGTCTCTTAATCAGCATTTAGTGTCAGAAATTATATAACTTAAGAGAGTAAAATAATTTCTAAGAGTAGAATTTCATGGTTTAGATAGAGCCAGATAGCATGAACTATACTTGTTACATTTTTAACATATAAATCGAGAGATTAACTGGGCAATATTCACATTGCTGCAGTGTCATTAGGAACAGCTCAACAGAAGCTGGTCTGACATCAGTTAGAATGTTGCTGAGGATACTGACACCTGGATGTTATAGTAGCTAATATGTTAAGACCTTGATAACAATACTTATGTGCATGTAAAGTCACTTCAATGGTTAAAAGAAACCTATAGCTGTGCAAATTAACATGATATCACTAAGGAAAAGTAATTGAAATACAGTTCTACAATGTGTTTGTTTCTCAGTTAAATGGGTGTTATATAGCTCTTTGGGTGCTCTTGATGTGAACACATGCCATAACGGCAAACAATTTTTCATCAGCAGTGCAAGCCATGGGAATAGAGGAGCTTCCCCCAGCACAGCGTATCAGTCATAACTGATATACTTTACAGTCTGTGCATATTTGGTTTATTCCAGACTCTTCTTTGTCTGTTGACAGACTAAGCTGATTTGTCCTGAGGTAAGTTACATGGATCTTGATTACTAGACTTTTCTGTACTTAGTTTAAATCTGTGACTATTGTGCTTTTCAGAAACAAGAAAAACAAATGTGGATCAATCCGTTTGGTGCAGGTTCTTGCTGCACAAAAGGGTGTAGTTAAATGGAAATTCCAAGAAGTTCCCAGCCCTAGATCCTCAGTTTTGCATTTTCTTCACAGTTTACTATGCTACATCAACAGTGCTAATAGTGCTAATAGCATATTACAAAACAGATCCAAAAATTGCTTGGGTTAGAAATCTTTCCCACCCATTTTCCCCTACCTACATCACCTTTTTTTTTTTATTTTTTTTTTTCCACAAGGTTATTTTACCCCTCAGCAGGATGGTATCCTTTGTTTTCAGCACAACCACCTAAATCATTTAGTCACCATAATTTAGGCAGTAGTGAAGTGCACTACAGACACAGGGATGAGTGTCTACATCACGGGTGGAGAGAAAGGGAATTTTAAAGCCAGCATCTTTCCTGAGGCTGTTGTTTCGTATACTTGGGTGGTATAGTTAAAGGCAGGAGGCAACTGAAATGATTCACTGGTTTCATGTTTCTAAACAGTTAATATTATCATTTTGTTGTTGTTGCAGGAGCTAAAATAAAACAAGAGGATTTCTACTATAATTGGAAATATATCTATAAATTCATTTGTTTTAATAATATATGCAATTATTAAATCATGACATAGTGGAGTTATTTAAACTAATATGTATGCATTTATTATAAGTGTTGTTGAACATGACTCTGTTTGCAATTCACCTTCACTTGGTATAGTAGATTTTAGGACAGAACATTACTGTACTGTACTTCCTATAATTCTCAATGGCAAAAGTTTATAGAGTTCTTTCCATAGTTAAGATCCAATGCATTTTTCAATTATTGAGTTCTGGGTTACCAAAAGTATTAATATAGTTGGTTTTCAAAAAACCACATCTCAATTCAGCCAAGCCACGAAAGAGCTGACTACAATGTATTTCATCCCAGGAGGGGAAAGGTGGTTTTTATAGGAACTCTCTCTTAAAATAAAGCAACTATTTATTTCTATTGGGTTGCAATGAAACCCTGTGAACAGATATTGTTAGGCAGCTAACCAGTTTATGTCTCTCAGGTAATACTGCATTCCAGCACTGCCTCCATTTTGGGTAGAGATCAGTTGAAGAGAACAAGCTCCAAGCATTTAATATATTTAACAGCTCTTTCTGTCCCACATAAATTCTTCTGACTTGTATATTCTATAAGGGAGGAACTCTAGCAGTTTCTGAATTTTCAGACTTTCAACTATAGTTTTTTGTTCTTTCAGATACCCATGGAGGATTCCAACACTTCAGAGGGTTCCTTCTGTATTTAACAGTTATTAGCAATGATGGTGACAGGTAAGTGATTCTGCTGGTACAGACAGAGAGCTGGTTACTAGTAGAGAAGTGGATCATCTTTGGCTTACAGCAGTCTAAGCATCAGCCACGTGACTTGCAGCTATTCTGCAGGGAGAAATTTGTCCCGAGAAAACGGTTCTGCTGACATTGTAGAAGCTGCTGTGGACTCCTTCCCCATGTCGGGTGGAGTCTGCGCAAGTAGGTGCGAGCCCCAGGGAAGTTTTATAGTTGCTCTTTGAATTGGTATTGCTGAACTTCCCATGACTGAAAGGGATGATTTGTGGTCAGGTATACCTCCTCTAGAAGTGGTGAGGTAATGTCAAACAGAAGCTGTTTTCACAGCAGCTGCCACAACTATAGCAATAATACAACAGCACCTGAAATTTTGCCACTATTCCAATCATACTAAAAAAAAGAGATTTTAAAAAAATAACAAGAGGCTTGCATGAATATCCTGTGGTTCCGCATGTTGAGTTACTCAAGTCAGAAATGCTGCGTAAACCAGAAAAGTGATGACGAGCTAGGTTTACCGAAGTATCTAAATATTTTTTCTTCCCAGCTGTCCAGGAAAAATGATACTTATGCATGAATCACCTTCCTACAGTTAACAGAGAATATTTTGGTCTCTGAGATGGTAAGTCCTGCGTTTTTTAAAAGAAGTTTACTAATGTGTATTTCTTCTTAAGGAAAATACTAATTTAAGAACAAATCTCATCAGCGAACAAACTTATTCTCAACAAGTTCATGTCCAGTTAAAACGTGCAATTCCATTCCTGGAGTTTTATCCAGTTTAAATCACATGGTTGGACACAGAGGCAAATTACCAGGTTCATCAGCTGGCTGGTTTGAGCTGATTAAGCAGACTGAAACCTTTCTCAAGAAGGTAGTGTTGAACTCCTAATATTGATGCCATCTTTTGAAACACGAAATAACGTTAGGCAAGAATACCTCATTAAGGTATTTAATTAATGTCTGTGTTCTCCTTTCATTATTTGCTTTTTCTCCTTGACATGCTGTTCCTTGTGCCATAATTTTAAGTGGAACCAAAACAAAACTTGCTGCTACTGGAGAAAGGGAGATCTCACCAATGCGACTGAGTGGTATACCACATGGCTGGAAACAGGGATGAGGACAGTGAAATAGACCAGGACAGGGACAAGGCAGTGTAAGATTTTCCCTTTCTGGTAAGCCCTAGTTACAAGCTAGTAATCTGGGCTCAGGACCTGTACCTCAGTTAAAGAGTTATATAGAGGTATGCCTCATAGGGCTCATGGGCTCAAGGGGTAGTGAGAGTTTCTGATGAAGTACAAAGGATGAATACTGCCTGGAACGTAGCGATTTGGTGCAGTCCGAAGCCACATTCCTCCTCAAAGGAGCAGATGGCTGAGAGAAACTTATAGCTGCAAGTCACCTTTAATTGTCACAGCAGGACCGAGTCACTGGTGGTCTCGCCATGTGTTCTTGGTTTCCCTTCCCAGCAGAAATAATATGGCAGAGCAGATGCACCCACATATGCAGCTGCATGGAACAATCAGGTAGAGTTTATGTCATTTAAAGCCGGTCAGGGGATGATGCAGAAGATGACCACTGCTGCAGACCTAATCCTGGCCCCACTGAAGCGAGGTTGTATTTTACTAACAGAAGGGGACAAAGTCAGGATGTGAGGTTGACCAGTCCGGAAAATATGGTGTTTGTATCATTTGTTTAAAAGCAAGTGAGACACGTTAGGATTTTTTACAATATAACAGTTAAGTGATTTTATTTTTCATATCTTTTAAATATATGTACACTTGCATACAATATGTAATCTGATAACTTAGATTCTTAATATACAGTTAATCGGTGCTCTTTTGTCTGAAATTGTACTATTCCAGTTATAGGAGAGTCAGCTGAGATCCTGTAGACTTTTATAGTATTCTGCTGTCCTGTGGGCCTGTAAGCCCATTATCTGTATTCAGCAGGGCTTTTTTAGAATCTACAGAAAAAAATACAATTAATGGGTACCTAGATAAATCAAATACACTTGAGAATACACAGCATTACTTTTATAAATGGAATTCTATTAGCAAACCTACTGGAGTCTTTTGAGGGTGTCAGCAGCCATGTGGTTATCAGCAGTGTCTTTAATTTCCAATTTATTTAGACCTAAGGCTTTTGACATAGTTTCTTGTGAAAGCATTTTAAGGCTAATCAGCCATGGGCAAGTCCTTGTATGGGTAAATAATTGGTTAGCAGATAATAAATAAGATAGCTCTTACATTGGAGGAAGGTAATTTTTGGTCTCTGGATTCTAGACTAGCTCATCTTGGAGGATGGTTGGGCCTCATTCTGTACGGACACCTCCACCGCTCCCAGGCAAAGTATCTGGTCATTTCTGTGTTTTACAAGGATGGGGCACACAGCTCTCTTTTCCTCATTCCTCATTTGAATTCATCTTACCTTAGTCATTCTTGACCCAGAGGAAAATGTTTGTGCTGTAGGTGGTGAGCAGCAACCAGTTTCCTTACGGAAGGGCTGCAACTCCTATTACCCCAATACTTCTCTTTAGCTAGTTGGCATCCTCTATACTGAACACAACCGTATGCATCCCCCAACAGCTGTATAGTCAGAGAATAAATCTCCACGCTGCACTATTAGTGCCATCCTTAAAGGAAGACAGGAAATTCAATGATTAGGTGAACTTTCTTACAAGACATGGTATTTATTTCACTCTATTCATCAGATACTTGTGCAAATGCTAAGATAATCTATGAATATAATAGCAGCTCTGCTCTTTATGAGCCTACTCAGCTTGTTTTGATTTCTGCTAATAACAGGCCTCTGGGCCTTCATGGTGTTATTTTTTTTCTCTTCAGATCTTCCAAACATCCTGACAAAAATGTTAAGCAAGATAGTACTCAGGATTTCTCTCAGAATTGAACACGCAAGTACATTGATTTTTCCCCCCTGTCTTTCTTTAACAAGCTAAATGCTGTCCTTTCCCTCCCTGCACAATCTCTGGAGTGTAACCTCAGGTGCTGTAACTTCATGCCTGCTTTTCCCTAAGCCCTTTCACTCCTGGTACCCCTCCTCACCATCACATCACTGCCCCTGGGCAAGCCACTGCTGTGCTGGCTCCCACCTTCAGCTCTGACGGTCGGGTCTGCTCCAGCCGCAAGCAGCTGAGGATGGCATTGGGATTAATTTCACCTGACTCTGAGCAAACACGAAGCTGTGCCCAGTGAAGTCCCTGCTGCAATTATTCATCACGCTTCTCCTGGCACGTTCTCAGCCTGATTATCCAAATTTGAGGAATAAGCGGTGATGTGGGTACCCTGTGAAGACTGTGGAAATATTAACTAAGGAGAAAAATCTGAGCTCCTTAAAGAAATTTCTATCATCCTTCAGTATTCTTAGTACAAAAATAAGGGAAAACCAGAAAGTGGGGAAATCTTTATACCTACAATAACTTGTTACCGTAAATTCTATGCAAATTTGAGCTGTGCTGTGATATTCAAGATTTATTGTTATTCTTCTTTAAAATCAAACAAAATCATAAATAATTTTAGACAAAATAGTATTTTCCTGCATCTGGGGAGGGGTGTTCTTCTGAGACAAAGCAGCTGATAATGAAAAATCCAAATACACTAAATTAATGAAAAAAACCACTGGAAGTAGTAATGTTAGTTCATACCATATTTTATATGATATACTTAAGTGAACTATAGGAGGTGTTAATCATTTTTCCTAAGGAAAAAAGTTTATTTTAAAAAAAAGAATAAAAGTCTCCTTATTTAAAATGCAAGACTGGCTAACAGTATTCAGGATTTACATACATTTTAATGTTTTGGTAATTTGTGTATGATGTAATATTTTTGCATTTTGACAATAAGGACGCAAATTCATATATCCATTTGTATTTAATTTCATTAAAATATAATAGAGCGCCATTTGCATTGAAGAAGCCACCAGACTGAAAGTCATCTTCTCTTCCCAAAGGTTTCTCTGTGTGCCATGGGGATCAATGAGTTTGTTATCTGCATTAATCTCTTTAACTAGTTTAAATTCTTGAGAACAAAATCCACTCAATTCCTGGACTAGTAATTGGGTCAGACCTGTGGAATAGGTATTTATGAATAGACATGCAGACAATTTGACTATATTCCAGAAGATTGCAGTTAAACTCTGTGTCACAGGTTTTCCCAGGAGGCTGAAGAAGACTATAATTTGTGACTGTTTTTAGGGTCATAGTCCTTCTAATAATTCTATAGCTTTGTTTTCTTTTATCTGACTGAAACCAAACCTGGGTTTGGTCTGGTATTGTTTTGGCTACTGCTTGTGAGTTTTTAGTTTGATGTTAAACAGGGACAACAAATACATTATCTAGTGTTATACTTTGATTTGATAAATGTTGCAGAGGTTATCCATTTTTTCTCCATTATGAAGCACAGATCATGGTCAACCAGTATAACAGACTGTATTGTCTTGAAGATCCGGTATCAAAATTCTCATTTGTCTGCAGAAAGGTACCTTAACTTATTCATTATTTTTATTTTGGCAGCTGCAATCCTGACAACATACTTACAGCTGACCCAATTTAATTTCTTCTGTGTTGTAAGTAGAGAGACTTTGCCAATAGCAGTCTGTTTGTTTAATGCTGAAGCTTTTGGTAATTTAAAAAATAATTTTTATAATTTTTGTAATACAATTTTTCTGCATTAATTTTTGAAAATGCAATATCATCTTTTTCTTTCTAAGAATTTGTTCAGACTGAGAACTCTGACTAAACTAACTATATGTACTTAACCTTTCTTTTTAAAACATAATTTTCAAAAGGTCTCAGAAGTTCAAAGTGAATCTTTCTTCAACCTAAATTATTTGATTCACAAAAACCTGGATGTAATCAAGTAAAAGAGCTGTGGTGGCACTGAAATTAGGTATTAGACATATTTTCCTGTCCTTAATTACATGTCAGCATGTGCTGCAAATAGACTGCGGACTGGTGTGCTAGTTTAATATTCTTCCCATGAAATTTAGGCATTTCTTGATGACCAGACCCATCAGACCTGATTGATGTAAGTTAAATAAACATCAGTGAAAATCCTAACATAAATGAAACTATTATGGAATTCATATTTTTTTTCTACTCGTATGACAGAGCTTAGTTTTCCAGTCATAACAGTATAAGACACTGTCATGGGTAAATTGAAAGCACGTTGATCTTCATGCTTATTCCTCCTTACATTAAAGTATCTTTACATATTAAAAGACCCTACAGCACAAGGAGATTATCCATGTAAGGTATCATTTTGTAGCTTTTAATGGCAATAAGGAAAATGGTTGAAGAGGAAGTCTGTGGTAAATCTCATACTAGAATTTTGTAGAATACTGGCATCTGGTGGTAAAACTACTTAAAACAGAAATATATATATGGCTTATTACTCAGTTGCTTTGAGAGTATAATTTTAAATAATCTCTTTCACTAGATTATTCCAATCTGATCTTTTTCCAGTTCTATATATTTAGAAATTATTCTGTAACATAGATTAAAAACATCGAAACACTCTGTCTTTATATAAATATGTAGGTAGATTCATCCCTTAAATCTTAGTCATAATTGGTACATTAATAAGAAGTGAATAATCAATGGAATTTAGAGGTGACCCTGACTTCCTGGCATTACTTATTATTCTAGAAGTATTTTCTAAATTTTAGCAGTTTTTGCCATCTACTTTAGAAATTGCATTTGTATATGATTATTGTTGCAAGATGTTGTGGTTTAACCCTGGCTGGTAATTAAGTGCCACTCAGCTGCTCACTCCCTCCCCACCTCACCCAGAGGGATGGGGAGGAGAATCAGAAAGGAATGTACAACTCAAGGGTTGAGATAAGAACAATTTAATAATTGAAATAAAATAACAATGAAAGAACAATAAAAATAACAATAACAGTTATATTGAAAAGGAGGGAGAGGGGGAAGGAATGAAATCCAAAGGGAAGGGAGGAAAGAAAACAAGAGACACACAGTACAGCTGCTCACCGCCTGCTTTCCCCCCAAAAATTACAAGCATAAAGTACTTCTTTGTTGGTTATAAATATGTATTTATCATTAATGGATGCCACTCCATTAAGACCTTCCTAATATCCAGACTAATTTTATTTGAATTTAGGATATTATACTTTTGTCTTTAATGAAGTAATCTATAAAACTCTTGAGCTAAGCCCCTGCTTCTCTATGATTTTTAGGGAAAATATTGTTTCCAAGAGCAATGTTTTTTGCTTTAGTAGTTTTTTTTGGTTGGTTCGTTTTTTTTTTTTTAAGATTCATAAAAAGAAGAGATGTATTGCATATGTTTTAACAACATCCTGAAAGGAAGGTCAGTAACTGTAATCACAATTTTTATTCAGTCTAGTGTACATGAGAAAACCATCAATCACCTCTTGCCAGTGATGCTCCAACTGGTATTTAAAATTACTTTCTTTTACTGTAAAGTCTTCATTTATTTAACATCAAAGAAAATGCAGAATTTGACATTTTGATGGCTTTTATATATTCCAGCAAGAATTAATATGGTATACAAATTCTTGCTGCACCAAATGTAAAGCTCTAACAAATTACTTATTTGATGCCACTGCAATATAAAAATATAGATTGTTAATGTCACCATATTATAGTGAATGACCTTACAATAACTGGTATACTAATGTAAAAAGTAATTTGAGTCTAAAATATTGATTTTAATTGAAGCATTACTTACCTGTCAACAAATGTTTCTTAAAGAATCTCTTAAAGACAGCATTACCTTAAAGATTATTACTATTATGAAGAGGTGATGTCTTCCTTTAAGACCATTCACATTAAAATGATTGTTTTGAGAATCATGGGGATCATTACTGTCTAGGGATCATATACATAACAGTAATTGTAAATATGCTGGAGAAATAATGAAGACATACTTGATATGTGTTTCAAACACAAAAATATTACTATTTAGAATATTAGTCAGTTGGACCACTTTGTAATAGTGTTTTATTTCAGAGAAGTAGCTTTGGAAAGTTCCCACTACAGACTCAGAAACAGTAGAATAATTTTTCAGTAGTAATGATTGAAAACAAGTTGCAATTCTCTTTTCTTTGTATATTATCAGGCTTAATGTATGATTTGACTGCTGTGTTCCTGAAAAAGATACAAGATCCTTCTCTGATCTATATGGGGTCACAGATGAGTGTTGCCATTGAGTGGGACAATAATAGAGGATTCAGTTCCACAATAAGAGAACTAGAAGCATCCACATGCATGAGATGTGTGTGTGATCTAGTCCACAATCTAAGCTCCTCTTAGAGCACGTCGGGTCTAGAAAGCAACTCAGACCAGCAAAAGATGATGCCCAGGAGCTTGCCAGCTGTATCACTGCAAGCTCCGCTGACTATCGATACTGCTTGATTCAATTGCCTAGCCATAGGCATTTACTGAGATGTTGCGGACTATCACACCTGATCTCCAGTTGCCAGTACAGAAAGGTGTAAGTGTTCTGTAATTCTTATGTCAGATCCATCGAGACAACTGCCAGGTCCATGCACATGTTGCAATTATGCTCGGGCATCATCTCAGAAGGCACTGCGTGGGATCAGGTGGCTGACTTGCACCTGAGATCTAAACTGGCTACAATGAGCTCTTATATGTTTTGCTTACCTACAAATACCTAAACTTGGGTGTTCCAGCACCCTGATACTTCAGAAATTTCTAGGAGTAAGAGTATTGTTTGAGAAATGAACACACAATCAAAATGTACAGAAGTCCAGGACTAATAAAGGTTCTGTACAGTTCGAGGAGAAAAAAATTACTAGAGAGAGGTAACCAGCGAATGTGGGATGAGAAGGGATCCTCACTGGGTTCCTTTCTGAAGTTACTGCAATAGGATCCTTCACAAACCTTCTTTCTTAAAAGTAATTCAAAACTAGCTGTGCAGAAAGTCAGGCTCTAAGTCCAGAGCAAGACACCAAAATAAGTGACTAGACAAATTCAAGGACAGAATATCTGTAGTCAAATATCTAGTTCAAGTGGAAGATGCTGGCAGAGTTTAAAAGCATGTTAGCTGCCAAAGCCTGGCCTCGCTGTCGTTCCCTTTCCCATCCTCCAAACGTGTGAAATATCTTCCTGTACTCCTCCCAACCTTACTCCTGCAGACTCTGCCATCAGGAAAGAGTCCTGAAACTTGGCTTCTGGCACTAAACATAGGTAAAGGGACTTTCGACATGTAGTTTTAAAATATACTTATCTGGTAATTTTATTTGGTGTACATTTTCCACGTACCAGTATGTATACCTGTTGATGACAGTGGCTCTCGTTACAGGGAGACAGGGTAACAACAGCCAAGGGCCTTAAGGGGATGGGAGCAAACCCGCACTTGTGATGTGGCACGGAGCCCTGCCCAGGGAGTGGAAACAGAGCAGGGGTGGGTCATGCCCAGAACAAGATACAGGGTGGGAAACCCACTGAAGTGGGGAGATAATCACCAGTTTGCTACAAGACTGGAGAACAGATTTGAATGAACAGGAAAGAACTGGAAAAAAGTATGCAAATAGATATTGAGATATGTAAAACTATTTAGTAGTTGTTACAGCACTCTCCAAACTAACTGGCTACAAGAAGGTCTTTTACCATCTCATACCAACATACTCTTCACACCAGTCCCTCCACTACCTTCTCCTCACCCAGGGCACAAATTCTCTCTGCTTCTTCCTCCTCTCTTCCTCAGCTGCTCCCTCTTCATTGGCTCTCAACCCCTCACCAGAACCAGCCACAGCTGCACCTTGTCTACACCGGCCAACCCGCCACCCCTGAAGCCAGCCCACAGTTGTATATTATCAATGTTAATTAACCCAGCTTCAATCCTCTACAAGTAGCATCATGTCTCTCTAGACTCATGTCCAGAGAAAGTAGCTGCAGGGAATTTACAAACTTAGTAGGACCTTGAAATAATGAAAAAAAAATCTGTCAAGAGACACTCATATTGTCTCTTGACAGTTAAGACATCTGGGAACAGCTGTAATAAGGTTGAAATACAAAGTGAGAAGAAAGATGAAAGATCTTCCTCTGTAAGTCTGTGAGTCACTGCAAAGTGATTCAGTCGCTGAAACTGAGGAAGATCACATAAGAACAGAGATCAGAACAAAATAAGAGTATTTCCTTTTGGATATATTTGTAACACCAGAACCAGAGCAAGCAGCAAAAGAATTTTAAACACCTGACAGGATTTCTCTGCCATGTTTTAGAGAAGTGTGGAGTATTAAGAGTTTATACAGCATATAATTACAGGAAATAAAACAAGCATTCCCAAAGGTAATTTCTTTCCATAAAAATGTAAATGTACTTTATACTGCCGTTTACCCTGTCTTCTGTAGTTTGCTTTCAGAAATGGAAAATGTCTGACTATATTGAGACCAGTCTCCACATTTCAAATATTAATGTACCCTGAACACCCTAAAGGTTTCTGCCTGTAACTTTTTTTTGTAATTATGAAAATAGCAACAGTAATGAAAAAGATAAAAGTCACCAAACCAAGAAAATTGAGTATAGTGCAAACGTTTGCTTTTAGGTTCTGAAGGTGTTACACTTTCATATTTGTGGCATGACATATCATTTAAGGAAAATGAATTTATCTGCACTGCTGCCCAGCCAGGAGGAAATTAATGGTCTCCCAGGGAGCACACAACTTTTTCAGCTCTTGGTCAGAACTAATGAAGATGCTCATGCTGAAGCCTCTCAGATCCATCTTGGGAGTCTCTCTGATATGACTTGAAGGACAAGGCAACACCAATACTTTTCCTCTAGTATCTGCTCGTTTTGCCGTGTAATCATCCCAGTTGTCATTATCAGCCTCTCTGTTTTGTCCTTTTCTTTTGGGTGATAAGAATTGTCTGCTGTGTTACTTCTCTGTGGAGCGTTTCATTCAAAACTAGGTGCGTGTGTGTTCTCTGGCTCCTGATAGATGATGATGCGCACACAGACTTTCATGTTTGATAGTGTTATCCCCTAGTTTCCTTTTGTCTGCCTGCACCTTTTCTGTACAGTTTTCCAGCTCTCAGGAATATGTTTTTTTTAATCCTATGTTTGTCTAGCAATAGGGACAAAAATGTGCTGGCCTGAGAATACTATGCTATGAGGATACAAACATTACATACGTAACATATTAAAGTTATGAAAGATTGCCTAGTGCTTTACAAGTGTTTCTGGTCTTTTCTGGTAAGGGTCTGTTCAGATTAAATGGAGGATGATCAAACAGGCAGAGAGAAGTTGCAGCAGAAATTAGTGAAATTCAGCAACGTTGCTGTTTCACTGTGTGTAAATGGAATTGTTTATATTTCAAAATTTAAAAAAAACCCCAAACAAAACCTGAGGCTAAAAGTACATAGACTTTTGCATTGTGTGGACATGTCCTTTTGTATTTTTATTACATTCTATTTCAGAATTTTGAAATTGAAATATATTTTATTTTGTCATTACATTATTTTGCTTTTCCTCACATGAAGGATAATTCAAGCCACCAGCAAGTCCTTGCAGGATCAGCATGGTGCAATGCAGACTTGGCCATCATTGCTGGCTGGCCCATAGTGCAGGTGTTCACATAACTTTCAGAGCATTAGGGGCTTAGCTGAGGAGACTATGAAAGCTTGTATTACCTCTTCTCCAAAGTGGGAACTTTCTCCTAAGGAAAAGGTTTAATGTCTTAGGATTTTTAAAATCAGTTTGAAATGAAAATCAGTTGAAATGAAACATCAGGCAGCTTTGGGTTAGGTAGAACTAAACCAAACCAAATTATTTCAGTTTCAACAAATGAAATTTGGGGAATACATTCCCAAATAATGGTTTGGATTGGAGGAAACTATTTTCATGAAACGAGTCACTCTAGCAGAAAGTAGCTGGTCACCAACTGCTTTGTAACCATTTTTATCTGAAGGCTAAAACCAGATCTCTTTCTGCCACATACAGTTGTCGCACACAGTGGCTGGAGTAGTTACCCACAGGACTTGGGGTAACAATTGTGCTGTTGTACTTTCTAAACAATTTTTAAACAAGGAGAAAGTATTTAGTATCCAATACTGTTTCTAAGCAAGTACAGGAGATTTTGTTTGTGAGATTGAAAGAGGATACCAAATTCTAACCTTCTGACTGATTTAATAGTGATATAATAATGGCAACGATAGGCTAATTGTACTGTCTTTTTGCTTGTGCAAATAGTCATATGAGAAAAATGTTTATGGGGTTAGATGCTATGCTGGAATGTCAGCTGGAGGTCTGTCAGTTGTTTAGATGTCTGCTTTACATATGTTTACATATCTGCCACTCCCCAGATCTCTTGCTTATATACCTGCATAAAAGCATGCACTGAATGTGTGCTGAAGATGGCGTACTTCCTCAGAAAAGAAGAGATGGAAGCAGGGATCTCACCCTCTTCATAGCAATATATCAAAAGGCTGCAAATCTCTCAGGGTGAAGAAGGAAATATTAGTAACTGAGGGATGAAAGCAAAAGGCTTCTGTTTAACTCTTTAAGAGAGCAGAGTGGCAACAGCATTTCCCTGTCTGCCAAGGGACAACCACTTGGTGACTGGAATGTAGATCCCTCCGCATCACTGGTCTTGGTGGCTATGTGTAGTTTGAGAAAGGCCTCTCAGAACTCCTTTCAGATTTTCTGCAGATTTAGTCAGATATGTTTTTAGAGGTTTATTGCACGAAAAGAGAAAAGAAAAACTAGGTGTTCACTGTTCTATAATTAAAAACCCCAAAGTAAAATGAAAGCTCACTGATATTCTGATACATCAGAGGATTATTACAAGCCTAAACCCCAACCTTCCGATGTCCTCTGCCACCAGCCCTGCATGCAACACTGATGGTTTTTTTTGAGCTCATAGCAGTGCATCAATGAAGTACTTAGTTTCTGTACCTGCAGGAAGCCATTTTATATGTTTTGCCCTTAAGATTACATACTGATTAAGGTTAATGGGTGAACTTAAGCATTGAATGTCTGGTTGTTTCTTTTGATTAATTGCTATTTTGGTTTGTCAACTGATACATTTTCAGGCAATGCCAAGGTACAGTACTTGGGATGGTAACCACTAGGCAAAATGGGTGAGGTTGTGCCCAGTTTGGCCTGTCACCTTACAATGTCCGTTACCAGTAACCCAGCAAGTTAGTTGCTGTTATTGTTCCATGCTTGCATATAAAGTCTGTAATACCCATCCTCAGTCTTGTTATGTAAGAGCATTCTGCTGGATTACAATATGCCCTTCATTTTATATCTTTAACTCTAAACTTTAATTAATGAAAGAAAATAACAATTATGTTGCAGAGCTGTAAAGATACCATATGCAAGCTGAAGGAGAGACACAATCAAGAACTATGCAGTGTGGATGTGGCCAGTCTGTACTACTTAGGCTCACATGGAGGTAATGGGCTCTTGCCTTGTTCTATTTGTTTATTTTTTTACATAATCTTCCTTTTGTTAGAATTTATGGTGTCAGTAATTTGTGTTCTCAATAATGGTTTTGAAAGGTTTTACATTCTTCCATTAAGATATAGCTTGGAGCAGGAGATTTAAATCTTCTGAAAGGCTTTGTGCAAGAAGTAAAACACTGTCTCTCAGTAAAGTCAGGAAAAAACCTCATTTTTTTTCTTATTCATCCGTAAGTTAAAATGAAAAATGGCATGTAAAGAACAGCAGAAAGAAATATACTAGTTAAAAAATATTAAGACTACTATTTCAGTCTAGTTTTCTGACTTTTTTTTTTTACCTGACTAGCCAAATTTTTCCTCTTTTGTAGCCTTGGAAATAAGCAATACTGTATTCACTACATATATTGGATTTGAAGCCATGTTAACCGAAGATTAGGAAAAAAACATTTAAAACATGGTATTTGATTAGCTGAAAAATAATATGAAATCACCTTCTCTCGTTCTACTGCCACTTGTTTCTCTTGTCCCACATAAACAAATAAGTTTTGCCAATAGAGTAAGGGAAAAAAGAAGAATTCAAGTGAAAAAATATTTCTGAACGTATCAAACCAACAGGGTGGACAGAGTTTCTGCAGAACTGTGATACTGTTGGCATGCTAACTGAAAATTAATCATAGAAACTTAAAATGGTTTGGATTGTAAGGGACTTTAAAGATCACCTAGTTCCAACACCCCTGCCATGGGCAGAGACATCTTCCACTAGAATAGGTTGCTCAAAACCCCATCCAACCTGACCTTGGACACTGCCAGGGATGGGGCGTTCACAGCTTCTCTGGGAAACCTGTTCCAGTGTCTCACCACCCTCTCAGTAAATAATTTCTTGCTAATAGCTAATCTAAACCTACCCTCTTTCAGTTCAAAAATGTTACCCCTTCTCCTGACACTACATGCCCTTGCAAAAAGTCCCTCTCCAGCTTTCTTTTAGGCCTCCTTTAGGTACTGGAAGGCTGCTATAAGGTCTCCCCAGAGCCTTCTCTTCTCCAGACTGAACAACCCCAACTCTCCCAGCCTGCCTTCATAGGAGACATGCTTCAGCCCTCTGATCATCTTCATGGCTCTCCTCTGGACTCAGTCCAACAGGTCCATGTTCTTATGTTAGATGTCCCAAAGCTGAATGCAGTATTCCAGGTGGGGTCTCACAAAAGCCAAGAAGAGGGGGAGAATCACCACCTTGGACCTGCTGGCCATGCTTCTTTTGACACAGCCCAGGATACGGTTGGCTTTTTGGGCTACAAGTGCACATTGCTGGGTCATGTTGAACTTCTCATCCATCAGCACCCCCAAGTCCTCCTCCTCAGTGCTGCTCTCAATCCATTCTCCACCCAGTCTGTATCGATGCTGGGGGTCAGCCCTGACCTGTGTGCAGGATCTTGCACTTGACCTTGTTGAACATCATAAAGTTTGCTTGGGCCTACCTCTCAAGCCTGTTAAGGTCCCTTTGGACAGCATCCCCTCCCTCCAGCGTGTTGACCACACCACAGAGCTTGGCGTTGTTGGCAAACTTGCTGAGGGTGCACTCAATCCCAGTTTTCATGTCACTGACAGATGTTGAACAACACTGGAACAAGCACACACCCCTGAGGAATGCCACTCATCACTGGTCTCCACTTGGACGTCAAGCCATTGACCACAACTCTTTGAGTGTGACCATCCAGCCAATTCCTTATCCACTGAGTGGTCCACCTGTCAAATCCATGTCTCTCCAGTTTAGAGACCGGGGTGTCATGTGGGACAGAGTCAAATGCTTTGCACAAGTCCAGGTAGATGACATCAGTTGCTCTTCCCTCATCCACCCACATGGTAACCCTGTCATAGAAGACCACCAAATCTGTCAGGCATGATTTGCCCTGGTGATAGCCAGCATGGCTTCACTAGATCACCTCCTTATTTTCCACGTGCCTTAGCATAGTTTCCAGGGGGATCTGCCCCATGATCTTGCCAGGCATAGAGGTGAGACTGGTTCGTAATTCCCCAGGTCTTTCTTTTTTCCCTTTTAAAAAATGGGGGTTAGGTTTTCCCTTTGCCAGTCTGTGGGAACTTCGCCAGATTGCCATGACTTCTCAAATATGATGGATAGTGGCTTAGCCACCTCATTCACCACTTCCTTCAGGACCCACAAATGCAACTCATCAGTTCCCATGGACTTTAGCACCTTCAGGTTCCTTAGATGGTTTCAAACCTGATCTTCTCCTACAGCAGGCAGTTCTTCATTCTCCCAGTCCCTGCCTTTGCCTTCTGTGACTTGGGAGCTGTGGCTGGAAAACTTGCTGGTGAAGACCGAGGTGAAAAAGTCATTGAGCACTTCAGCCTTCTCCACGTCCTAAGTAACCAACCAGGTCTCCCACTTCCTTCTGGAGAAGGCTTACATTTTCCCTAGTCTCCCTTTTATCACTGACATAACTACAGAAGCTTTTCTTGTTGCCCTTCATGTCCCTGGCCAGATTTAGTTCTACCAGGGCTTTAGCTTTCCTAACCTGACAATTTCTCTGAATTCCTTCCAGGATACCTGTCCTTGCCTCTACCCTCTGTAGGCTTCCTTTTTGTACTTGAGTTTGTCCGGGAACTTCTTGCTAATCCATGCAGGCCTCCTGGAGTTTTTTGCCTAACTTTTTTCTCGGGACACATTGCTGCTGAGCTTGGAGGAGTTGGTCCTTGAATATTAACCAGATTTCTTGGGCCCTTCTTACCTCCAGGGCTCTATCCCATGTTACTCTACCAAGCAGATCCCTGGTGAGGCCAAAGTCAGCTCTCCTGAAGTCCAGGGTAGCAAGCTTACTCTGTGCCCTCCTCACTGCCCTAAGAATCTTGAATGCACCATTTCATGGTCACTGCAGCCAAGGCTGCCCTTGAACTTCACGTTCCCCACCAGCCCCTCCTTGTCAGTGAGAACAAGGTCCATCATAGCACCTCTCATTGGCTCCTCTACCACTTGGAAAAAGAATATATTGTCAATGCATTCCAAGAACCTGCTGGATTGCTTATGCCCTGCCGTGTTGTCCCCCAAAAGATATTGAGGTAGTTGAAGTCCTCCATGAGGCCCAGGGATTGTGAACATGAGATGGCTCCTATCTGTTCATAGAGGGCCTCATCTGCTCAGTCTTCCTGCTTGGGCAGCCTATAGCAGACCTTCACTATAAGGTCACCTGTCCCTGTCCTCCCTTTAATCCTGACCCATAAACTCTCATAAGCTCTCATTTATCTCATAAATGTTTTAATATGATACAGAAGTACACTGTTTTTAGTTCAAAGAAGAGTACTCTAGCAAAAAATGTATGGAAATATTTCAAACATGACCAGGTAAGTGGAAAAGAGGGCATGAAGAGACGGACATATTTAGCCAAGCAAAACAAAGCTGCAGGGCTATGGTTCTTGTCTGTAACAGAAGGCTTGTATGACAGTGAACACTAGTGAAGGAGAAATAGTTATTCAATCAATTAGCTAATACTGGTAAAAGAATAAATAGGTAAAAATTAACCATTACAGTTTCTAGGCTGGAAATTAAAAAAAAAAAACAAAACAAAACCCAAACTTTTAATGTAAAGATTTTCTGTAAAACCTTCTGATGCAAAAATAGAAGGAAAAAATAGTATATTTTTAAACAGAACTCAATAGTGATTTTGAAATAATTCTGTGGTATTTTTTTATAATAGCAATGAACCAAATGCAATGATCCCAGGGATCATTCTGGGTCTGCATTTTTGCCTTCATTTCCAAACCATTAAATGCCAGAGGAAAATGTGTTTTCTATGCCAGAAGAGAATTGGAAGAAGAGGATGTCACAGGTGAACTGTCAGATAAAGAAGTTTTGCACTGAGGGACTCCTACCTTCAGATCAAGGTATGAAAACTTTTAAATCTCATTCCTCCACGTTCCTGGTTTCTTTTTGTATAGAGAAACTATTCAGTACTTCAGTGAATTGTTTTGAGGATAATTCGAATTAATGCTCAGATATATAGCAGTATCTTACAATATCCTATGATATCAGCTCAGCTCAGTTAGTCTCTTAGTATCTATGTTTCATATTCAAGTTTGGAATCAATAATCTTTGGAACAAAACCTGAATCTGAATTTTTACCTGCTGTGATAGTATTATCTCCTCTCCTTCCTTCCCCTCTCAGCCCCTTTCCTGGTTATTCTGATAAACAGATTCAGCTCAGGCTCATCTAAATGAAAATGTAATTTGAGGGCTACAATCTCCATGACAAGCTGATTTTGAGAGGATCTGTATGGCTACATTACATACTACAGCTACATTACTGGAATGGTTCAGATCATACCATCAAATTTATTTTTTAATTAATAGCATATGCAGAAAATTTCCACAAGGTGGGGATAAAGTGATGTTTCGTATCAAGAAGTTTGCTTTGTACAGGACTTGGCTTACAGATTGTACTCCTTTTAAAAGTTTATGGAAGTGAAATTTCATCTTACAAGTCAGGGATTCAAATAAAATATTCATGAAAAAAATAATAGTTTTTTACAGAGTGATGTACGATACAATATAGGCTCATTTTAATAACTTGAGCAGTATAATCCTAAGGGTTATTAAGCACTGGCCCTAAGACAGTTCAATATTTTTCACTTTGTTTGATTTAAAATTGATCTTATGCTTCATTTGCCTAATGTTTTATTATCGTGGATTTAAACTTCAAAGTTCTGGTTTTATAATTATGGGAAAATATGCTGGCTTAAAAAAGTAAAAGTTCATTTTACAATGCTGAATCTTAATAGAATGCTGGTTGCAGCATAATATAAGAGAAAATTAAATGCAAAAAATTATAATACATGTAAATCAGATCTAAGGAAATAATAAGTATAATAGGAATAAAAGGTTTTGCATCTTTGTGGTATTAATGAGCTCTTTTACTAGAATGTTTTGCCTTGTTTGGCTAGTACTTCTATCTCAGAGAAGACATGAATGCTTTCAGAGCTTGCCCACTTGCTTGTTTGAAAGAGATTTTAAAGGCTTTTGGTTATTAAGAAGGAAGTTAAGCATTGGGTTGATCAAGAGCTAGTGGAAACACAAAGCTCATGGTATTAGAACCAAAGTGCTAATCGACCATTGTATTAACTGTTTGTTGTATTACGTACCATCTAGATACGGAAGAAATAGTGCATTTAATGACTTAAATCAAGAAAAAGAAGAATGTGCAGCAATCAGATCAAGAAGATACTTGCATAGATTTGCCTGTTTGTAAATTGAGAGCACAAATTTCCAGTTTTAATTAGTTGTACATAACTATGACAGGTTATGTTAGGGTCCGATACTCTCTGAAAACAGTCTTTTAGCTATTCCACACAGGATTTCGATTTAGTAGCATGATACAGCAATGTGTTGAAATCCCAACATAAGCACTATATAGCAATTGCAACATACAGTTGGATCACAATGCAAATGTGATTCCTATTACTGGTGTCTATATGCTTACTGGCACAACATTGGAGTTGCTGGCAAAAATACATAAGCTGAAGCTTGCTGAGGTCCTTTGCTTACCAAGGATCTGTCATGGCAAAGAATCTCTCAACATCAAGGAGTAACCTGGAGAGTTGTCCCTGCTCAAGGGGGGATCCTGGCACACAGCCCACTGACATGCAGGAAAGCTTAGAGGGCCCTGGGCTGCCCACTATTCATGGAGTAAGATAGTTGACTTATAGTCACATTTGCATACTGACCTGTCGTGGTTTAACACCAGATGGCAACCAAGTACCATCCAGTCACTTGCTCATTCCCTGCCCTGCTCCCCCCTCCCCACCCACCCCCTGCTCCTTAGGATAGGGAGGAAGATCAGGAAAAAGGTATAACTCATGGGTTGAGGTAAGAACAATTCAATAATTGGCATAAAATAAATTATTATTATAATAATAACAACTATTATAATTAAAAGGAGAGAGAGGGAGAAATACAGTCAAAAAGTAAAAAAAACAAAACAAGTGATGCACAATACAATTCCTCACCACCTGGTGACTGATGCCCAGTCAGTCCTCAAGCAGCTGTCTGCCTGCCACAGCCAACCCCGCCCCCGCTCCAGTTTATATACTCAGCCCGACATTCTATCAGACCATTACTGAAAACGATAACCAGGAAAACTCTCCAAACCACATGACAGTTTAGAAAGCTGACATAAGTTTATTGCAGCGCTGGGTGCATGGGGGTTCTTTCCTCCTAACATGCACACCAAGCTACTTGAGGGTACAGGTTATATACAGTAGAGTCCTTGAATATTCATATTACCTTACATACTCATTTTTATTCACACACAGGATTGGTTACAGGTTTCTCACTGTTAGTGCAAATTAGTGATTGCAACATTATCAATTTGTCTCCTCCT
The DNA here is from genome assembly GCF_023634155.1 of Falco peregrinus. Taxonomy (NCBI): domain Eukaryota; kingdom Metazoa; phylum Chordata; class Aves; order Falconiformes; family Falconidae; genus Falco; species Falco peregrinus. The sequence goes on from NC_073722.1 coordinate 35,120,336, forward strand.
GCAGCCAGAACTTTTTCACTTGGAGACTTCTTTCTGCATAATTTACATAACAGTGTTCTTATCATTATCTGTTCTTGGTTTCCCAAGATTTGACTCCCTTGATTAGAAGTCCTTTCAGTCATCAGTTTTGATGACTTTGGATGGTGGGTCAGCCTGACCTACACTTTCTGCACATTCTTGTTTAACTAATTCAGAGTTTGATAATTGGGAAGTTTAGGCACCAAAGGGATATTCCATATTCTTTAGTTCGAGCCAGCTGTCCTGGCTGTGCCCCCTCCCAATTTCTTGTGCCCCTCCAGCCCTCTTGCTGGCGGGGCCTGAGAAACTGAGAAGTCCTTGACTGAGTATAACACTACTTAGCAACAACTAAAACCATTAGTGCGTTATCAACATCATTCTCATACTAAACTCAAAACACAGCACTGTACCAGCTAAAGAAAAGAAAATGAACTCCATCCCAGCAAAACGAGGACCAGGCTACAGAAGTTAGTTTATTTCAAACTTGGCTTAAGCCAGACCTTGACCAGCACTGTGGTTAGGTGGACACATTGTCCAAATTCCCCTCTGGCCTTTGTGTTATCTGTCTCTCCCATCCACTTTGAGTCAGATGCAGCCCTTAGGACCAGAGGCATCCATCACACCTGACTTGGTGGTTATCACTTGAGCATTGTTATGGAAATAAAGGGCAGAGCAGGGAGTACACTGCCACAAGATGGCAGAATACTTTTATTATCAGTGAGACATAAATTAATTCAAGCTATTTAATTGCATATATTATTTAATAAAACCTTTATCAGCTGTTAGCAATTCCATTAACACCATTGGGTCATTAATTTTGATACAACAGACAAGTGCAATCTTTTCATAATCAAGCAAGTAATAAAAGGATAGTTTGTACACCACAGGACAATTTACAATAGCAATAAAGTCTAATGAATACTGTTATTCAGCCTTCCCTTTTAACGTTTGAGTTTAGATTATGATATCAAACATCTGGGGAGTGAAGCAGATAAGAGAGGGGGCATTCTGCCCTAATCTGGCATTTACAGTTTGTACTCAGATTAGAATGAAGTTATAGAAAATAAGCACATTCCCATCGATAGCGTAGGTGTGATTATGTCATGACAATATTTTGAGTCTCAAAGAAAACCTATTATTCAGCATGATTGTGAGTGAGCAAGATTAAACTCAGCTAGATTTTACTTTGGCTGTTGTTACAGCATGAGATCCCACTGCTGGGCTTTTAGGTTTGTAGGAAGAGGAGTCCAAAAAGAAATTGTGGATTTCCAAGATGGGCAGACAGATTTGTTTTCGCTCTGTATGCATTGGCAGTAGGCTTGGCACAGGTTGCCTTGTCACAAGAAAGGTTGGTGAGGCTATGAAATCCCACGGTTCCCATCAGGTTTGCAGCCACTCATGTCACAAAGTGGTGGGACCTGACTAGGACCTGCATTACAGTGACTAGATATAGGACTGCTTTCCAAGGACTTGCTGATGTTAAAGTTGGAGAGAGACTTTGAATTCTAGAATGTAGGGAAGCCTCCTATGAAGGGTGAAATAATTTTGGAAATTTCTTAGAAATTTGTATATTTTGTAAGAAACCTACTTAGGGGGTAGGAGAGAAACTGAGGTGGCTTGAAGCTGTGCTCTGTAATTTCAAGATTATATCTTCTTTATTTAACTAAAATAAAAAAGTAAAACCAAAAATCTATCCACAATAGACAAATGTCAGAAATGGGCTCTACCTTCTCAGGTATGTGCTATAGCAGTGTATAGCATCATGCATAGGTCTATGATGCTCGTATTCTTGGCTATGCTCTTGACTAGATTCAATAGGAAGCATAGGAAGAATGTGTTACACTGTAGAGAGTGATATAAATGACCTGGTGGCTAGGACAATCCCATGCCTCCTTTTTTTCCCTTTCCCCTCCCTTTTTTCTTTTCCTCTTCTTTTTTTCTTCCCCCCACCCCTACCTTTGTTTCTTAATCTTTTTCTTTTAAAGTATGGGTAGTGAACTTGGGCCTTTCACTCATTAGTGAGGAAAAAGCTGGATGAGGTGTACCCAAATACAGTTTACCTTGGGGCTTGCATACATGCTGACAGTCCGCCTCTTTCAAAGTAACAGTTCCATATAATGTCCTGCCTTCTCACTCCTGTTATTCATGACTGCAGTGGGACCCCAAACCATGCCTTCATCTAAATCTTGCTTCTAACTTTTACCACCTCACCAGCTTGGTACTTCCTTGCTCCCATTCTGGTATCCTGAGGGGAAATTCAAGCTCAGGACTGCCAGCATCCTTTGACTAGGCCTTGTGAGTAGCTTGGATGGGAAAGCCAAGAACTTTTAATGAGTTGATTGCTGTTAGCTGCCAATCAGCTGACAGTGACAATCTATTGTTCAGCAAACCAAAACAACATATGCACAATTACTGCCAAACAAGGCCTCTCTGTGCTTGTGCCCATTCATGTATGTCAACAGGCTGGCTGCGTGTGGGTGGTTTAAAATCCTTACATAAGGCTGTTCTGCAAAAGATGGTCTTTTTCTGCCTAATCAGGCAATTCCAAATGAATTCTTTTTTGTCTGTTGGTGTATATTGGATCAGTGTCCCTAGGGAACCAAGGTGCAATGTTGTCCATTTCCTGAATTTCAAAGTGCCTGAGGCAACTGGATTCATACCTCTGCCAGGAGAGTGGTGCCTTCTGGCATATGTCTTAGTGAACATTGCCAGCAGATGTCTAAGGCATCTCCAAATGCAGAGTTTGACAAATTTTGCTCTACCTTCACTCTGGTTTGGATGCCAGTTGAAGTAATTGAACAAACAATACTGTAGTTTTGGTGAAAAACACATATGAGTTTTCATTTATTAACTTGTGAGCTATCAAATTTTAGCAGAAATAGAGTAAATGAAATGAACTGCAAGGGCAGGGAATTTTTTTTTTTTTTTACTCTGAGAAAACACTGTCAAACACTGGAACAGATTGCCCAGAAAGGCTGTAGATTCTCCATCCCTGAGCAACCTGTACACCTTGATCTTTAGGCAGGAACTTGGACTAGAAGACCTCCAGACGTCCCTTCCAATGTGTTTGATTCTGTTTCTGTGATTTGCTGCTATTTGCTAAAATCGTTGTATATGCTACTGATCAGCTCAAATAAGCAGCTAATATAAATGAGATTATTCATAACAAATAAGGGCAGTTATTTTTTGCCAAAGGTTTTAAAGTCTGTACTTTAAGTTTAAAGCATACCAGTAGGCCGCGTAATACTGTTGACAGTAGCAAGTCATTCTTAACAGTGGCAATTTTCAATTCATCAACTGTATACTGGTAATAGCTGAAAACCTGCAACTTCCTATCAAGAATGAGGTTTAATTACATGTTAAAGCCAGAGCTCAGATCTCACTGACAATAGTTTTGGAGGCAAGCTCAGCTGTTGAGAGTTCACCATTCTTCCCACTCGGTTGTAACTGACAGTATTTGTATTTGGCCACCTTCACTGGCAATTGAAGGAATTGTGTTCTCATCTTGCCTCCACTTCTTTGTCTGTTCGCTGCTATACTGCAGCCTTCCAGCAGCCTCCTTTTGCCAAAACCCTTTTGCTGCCTCGGCCTTTCCCTCATACTGCTGTTGATTCTTGATACAACTGATGATCATATCTTCAGTCTGATGTTGACTGTTTGTTCTTAGTGAGAGTTTTCAGCCACTGGCATATCTGAGCTCACCAGCTCATATCCATGCTGCCACCTCCTTCCATGAACCTCCCATTGTACTGCTGGAAGGGGTATAATGCCATTTTCTACCCTCAGCCAGCTGGTAACTCCCCCAATGTTCCTCCTGAGCTAAAATACTGTGTCTAACATGCCCTATACTTCAGCCAAGACCTTGTATAACACAACCTGTGTTCAATGAAGAGCAATAAATAAGCATTTCAACAGATTTATCACACATAATGTTTGGGAAAATGAAGCATAGCTGTACAAATTCTGGATTTAACAAAGTATGGGTAATGCTTTTGTCTTCAATAAAATTCCTGCCAATCCCCCCCGAACATATACTTCAAAGTATATATGGAGATATATCCATATATGTACATATTTCATATATGTAATGGTCTTCAAAAAGTAAAATAAAAAATATTTTTTAATCAAATAATATAGCAAGTTTTGCTGCTGACAATTCCTCAGTGACCCATGGAGAAAATATTATTTTTATGAAGGCATATATCTCTGCAAAATGTGAAATTAGAAAGTTGCTCTTTACCCAGAAGCTGATAACTGCTTTGCAAATGTGTAAATATCTATTTAAGATTAATATTAATAATAATTTAATATTAAAATAAACATTTGCAATGAAAACTCAACTTTTATCAGGAATTTTCAATTCAGAACCTATGAACTAGTAAAGAAGGGGAGGGGACATGGCCACTGTGCTTTTCCCAAATTATTAGAAAGTGAGTATCTAAGGAAGAAAAACCAAGACTCTCACTGAAAGGGTTAATCTGAAATTAGGAAGCCACTGGAGAAACAATCAGGTTGTTAAAAGTGTATAAGAAGTCAGAGATATCTATAGACAGGTAACATAACAGTCATAGTAACATTAACATTTGCTACACAGCTCTAGGTGTACATACTTATCCCAAGAAATTCATTGCAATTTGTATTTGCAGAAAGTGAAGCAGATGAGAATGGATATCTGATCAAAATATTTGAGGACTGATGGAAAACAAAAGAGTAAAACTAGCCAGCCAACATAACAACCACCCATCCCAAACAACAGAAAAACCAAAAGAGAACAAGAACTTTCTGACAATGTGCAAAAGGGTTTATTTTGGACCTGACTGTAAATCACTCTCTAAGGTTTCGTTTCCATCATCCTGATGTTGCAGATTTAAACTCAACTATGAGCTTTTTAAACCTTGAAGTCTTCCAGCTGTCACTTTCTCAGTGTAGTGTAGCCACCTTCACAGAAGATGTTTTATATGAAAAGTTAATTAGTTAATCTTCCACTGACAGAAAAATGGAAGAGCTGGAATGGTTGTTCATGAATTAGAAAGACCAGGCAGCCATCTTATGTAGACTCTTCACCAAGGTTAACTTTTCTGTTCATGCAGGAAAGATTTCTAGGAAAATCAGTAGGAATTTTCATCATATTGATCACTGAAAGATCAGCCCAGAGTAGCCACAAGATGTCATTGTGGGGCTAGTAAGATAACCACTGTTAGGGTTGTAAAATTATAAATAAATAACATAAATTAGAAACCACAGCTAACTTTCTATTTCTAAAATTAGTTACAATAAAAATACAAAAATATTTTATCATATATTAAAAAAATGTTTTGGAATATTTCCCATGATTTTTATCTGGTCATTTTGGAATACAGAAAATTTAAATATGCAGCCTTCTGGAAGGCATTTGTTGCTGGGATGAAGACTATTTTAGATGAGATGAAACATACGCATGTATGAGGTTAAACCAACAAATAAATGAAACACCAGAAAAAAAGAATAAGAAAATCAAAGTAATGCTATGAATGCTTAGGAGTTTTAAAACATTATTTTCACACAGTCTCAGATTTTAATTATTCCTTCTGGAAGGATTCCCACACAAAGAAAATTAAGATATGCTTTATATTATATATAGTTCTTGAAAGTAGAGATTTACATTTCTCCTGTGTTCCTCATGAATATGAGGATGCAATAAAGACAAATTTTTGTGACTGGTGTCTGATTTTCTCCCAAAATAAGAAATATAACAGAGGTTACTTTTTGTAAAATAAGGTATATTTTTCTGACCTCATTGCTTTTAGTTGAGCTCCCAAGACCAATTTAATCATGATCCAAAAGATTTGTAGGGTAGCTTAGACTCTTTGATGGATATTTAATAGATAATAATATAATTTAAGTGTTAGGATATTTAAATTTAACATTTCGATATCTAACCAGTTAGGAAATTTCCAAGAACCCCATACAATGTTTGAGCATTTGGGGCATGTAGGGATTCAGGGATTTACACTAAATGATGAATCACTGAAACAAATACAAAATGCCAATAAGGAAGTCTGACTTAATCCTGCACCTTGCAGAGAGCAAAGTATCCAATTTCGTGACTCAGAAAGGTACCTTCACTCTTCTGAAACTCACAGTTAGCTATTAATGTAGGTTAATATTGTCTAAATTATAATGAAGTTCACTATTGAGAAATGCAATGTAATTAATGCTGAGGCAGGGGAAAAAACCAACAGCAAACCAGCAAACCAAAACCATCTCACAAGATCTACATTTAGTACATTTATTTAGAAAATGAACCTGGACAACATACTGTCCTATAGTGATCTGTGCTCAAAATCCACAACTGGGATGCATAGGGTAACAGACAATTCTTTGGAGAGGTTGCAATATTGCTGTTCTGAGAATTCTGATTCTATGAAAAATTATGACATTTCAGAATTTCCTACTCAAAAATAAAAAATACGACCTTTCCTGTTCAGCAATGAATGCAGTTATAAGGTGGTCTTTGTTCTGGTATCACAGACATTTCGTTTCTAATTACTGTACATGACCTGGACAGATTTGGTGTTTTCCTGTTAGCCCATATTCTGTCAATTAATGACCTGGGCTTCCACCACATCTTAAAAATATTTGCAGTAACTGAATGATCCTCAGATTTCATGATCTGGCTCCCAGTACAGTAATTAGGAAAAAATTCAAAGGAGACCCTTATTTTTAAATAGAAGCATTTTTTTCCTGATTAAATAATTACACATTTCTTCAGCACCTCTTAGACTTTTTATGAACTTCAAACAGAATTGCTTTGGCAATGTTAAAAAGAAATATTATTGTGAAAGGAAAAATGCAAGTAATTTTTTTGTTACTTGCAGTAAGACAATTCCCTTGCCACTGATAGGATTAAGATATGGTTATTGTTGTTCCTTCCTGAACATAGAAATGCTATCCAAAAAGCAAGAAATTGTTTTAGCATTATAATAAGGAATATCTCTGCTTTCACTACAAGGTCTTGTTTTATGCTCTTTGGAAAAATATTTTGCAACAGCTAATGATTCTCAAGTATGACAGATCTCACTTTCCTTGTTTAATTTATAGTAATCTGCAATGAGACAAAAAATATTAGAATGTGGAACAGAGCTATAGCCATAGGGCACTTAAAGATTCACAATTAGAGTGCAAAATACACATATTTTTTTAGTGATGAGTGGAACAGAAAGTAGCCATTGATTTTTTTTATTAAATTTTGCCTAGACATCTTCTAGACTCTGGAGGAAAAATTGACTCTTACTTCTTTTATTCTTTTATTGTATTACTATGCTTATGTTCATGGGAGCACATCTGGGGTCTTACAGCCAAATCCTTGTTAAGTTTTGGGCTAGACAACAAAGATTTGTAAGCCTATGTAGGTTCAGAATGTAATAGAAGCATAATGAAGTCAGCAGCAGACAATAGTGATTTTATGGAAAACTAGTCAGTAAAAATATCTGAGAAAAGTGTAGGGGAAGGAACATTCAAATAACAGCCTCAAAATGTCTATTGTTGCAGTAGGAGCTCCTGTTGCTGAGATGAGACGTGGGATGGTGTCAGACACTGATGTTGTGCCAGGTGAGCAGTGGTGTTGAAAGGACTGTGGTGATGACAGACTCTTAACATAATCCTCTCCACTAGAAAAACATGCAGTGAATGAGAGAGGCAGATAGTGTCTTTGAACTCCTTTTCTATGTGAAGGCGATATGTATAAAGCTAGTGATTGCTGAGTAATAATTCATATGAAGGAACAGGGAAAGGGAATTTCCAGGAAAGGTTTTCTGAGAACCTGAACGACTGGTAAAGTAAGGAAAATAAGTAACGGATATGGGCTTTATCTGTTTCTTTGATGAGGTGATGTCAAGTGAGAAACTGTGCATCAGATAATGTGAAGATGGAATGAATAGAACAAGAATCTTCAGTGGCAAAAATATGTCAAGTGATTATGACTGGTCATCCATCAAATAGGGATAGGAATATTAATTGTTGTGGAAGTTTGACAGTGACCTTCTACTAAAATGTGAATATACTTTTCAATGCTGAATAAGGTAAGATTTGACAGGCCATGCGATAAATCATGTTTTGGGGTACTCAGCAGTAGAGATGAAAGCTTTTGTCTGAGTTTCCTGGATTATAGTGAGATGTAAGATACATTAGTTGGGCAAGGTCTTCATGAAATAATAAATAAAAACAGGGAAAGTGAAGCTGAAGGGTAGAAAAACATTAGCCTGACATCGCATGACCAAGCTCGTGATAATACATAAAACATGGATTCAGTGCAAGTGTTCACTAACCTTCTGATGGAAATAAGATGCTTTCTGTTTCTTGGTGGGGATTTCCGTGATGTACCGTTGCATCCACTGCCTGGATCAATCATCCTTCTCACACTCCTCGTTGCAGATCTGGGGGAAGAAGTCTACTAGACTTCTGGCTCCTCATGAGTCTGCTAAGAATATGTAAGGAACTAGGACCCAAGGTATACCCAGGATCAATTTTATTTGAAAATTTTGCAAATGAAACTCAGTTATAAAAAGTTAAATTTCTGATAGGAAATTTCCTTTTTTCTACTAGAAAATTGAACACTTCCCCCCCCACCTTTCCTATCAAGTTCCTGCAGAATGGAAATTCTGATATTCTGTCAGATCTAACTACAAATTGCTGCTCAAGGGAAGACCAATTTGGATCTATTATGCTGCAGTGGCCTTGCAAAACAATTTAAATCTGTATCCTTGAATTGCTCATAGAATTGGAGGGAATTATTTAAAAAATTGTTCAAGTTCCCCTCTTTTTAATTTGATCTGATTTGACACAGAAGCATGTATAGGGCAGGGAGCATCATGGGACCTGTATATTGAATCAATGCATTATGTTTTAGCACTAAGTATTATTTTGTCGTTGGTACTGCTGACATCTAAATTAACATATTTTGGTTTTCTCTGTCATTATTTAATGAAGTTAATTAGTATTACATTTATCTGAAAGAAACTTGAACCCAGTACACTTTCTTTTCTTTCCTTTTGTGCAGAAAGTGATTTTTTTACTTCCTGTCCTTAAAGTGTGAGATGATAACTTTATTTGCAAAATGTATCTATAGTCATATAGTTCTATGTATATGCATATGCATCATGTATCCAAATGGTGAAATAGTTATTGTCAGTATTTTAACATATGTGGCACTATTCTCCATTCTGCTTCAACTGTTTTTAGATAGGGGTGCAGAGCAGTATGAAGGACCTAGGTTTTTCTGTATATGTATATATATAAAGTCAGATAAAATTTGACTTAAAGAAATTGAGATCAAACAGGACTTTTCACCTCAAAACCACTTTTTAGAGCTTGCTCAATTTGTGTCCTGGCTCCTTGTCTCTCTTTGGTTTTTTGTTTTAGTTTCCCTCCTATATTAAACTGATCAGTCTCAGCCTTTCTTAAATCAATGTGCTTTTGTAATAGGAATGATGATTGACTCCAACCAAAATTTTCAGCCTGGTAGCTTTATTTAAAAATATGCAAGCAATGCCAGGTCTTCCCTGTGGAAAGATCTTTCCAAAGGAAACCCCATTGCTTACAAATGAAATCTTGTCACTGTTCTTTGTTCTTCCTATCAAACTCACAGCACCTTCCCAATCACTCTCCTCTCTGAGAGAATATCAGGGATAGTCTCCTCCTGTGACCTCTTGCGTAAACGTAATCTGCACTGTCCATATAACATTCATATGTTTATGCAATAGCAGGGATACCCTGTGTTGAATCCCTCTGTGCAGGGTGGAAACACCGTATTTATAACAACTGTGGAAAAGATGGAAAAGGAATGAATAATGTATCATTTAAGTAAGGAATTTTCCCCCAATTCATCTGTTGCAGTAGCAATAACAAATAATAATAGTAATAACATAACACATTGTATTTATTATTTGGGATTTACATAGCATTGAAAAAGGTATAACTAATATACAGAAGAGCTATTTTATGATCAAGTATTAAGGCAACAATTTCAGTTTTCCTTGATTTCGTGGTAGAATTTTAGCTTCTTATATTTCATTTGGTGAAGGATCTGAGGTGAGCAGCATGAGGGAGAAAGGGAGAAATTACTGGAATATGGAAGAAAGGGAGGGCAATCAGTTATGTATGGACATACACTTTTTGTTGGAAATACAGTAGTTATGGTTAAATACTTGCCTGTGGAACTGGTCACTCTCCTTCCTTAACCCATTCTAGAAACACTTACAGCTCATTTTCACAGCTCGATTGCTTTGCTTTTGACTACACTGTGTCTCTCAGTTAGATAAGCTAGCGTTACTAATAGAAATATTATGCTAATCCCTAGTGACATTCAGTATACATGAGTGTCTGTATATTTAATGTGAAAATTTATCTTCTGCAAAATATGAATACTAATAATTCGTCTCAGCTCAAGACCTTACCTTCCAGTCCCATACTCAAAGCTGTAGATAATCCTCCATCTGGCTGGAGAAAATACAGGTAAAATGAAAGTCTGATATTCTGGTTTTACATCCACATACTGGTTAGAACATGAATTCTTAAAATTAAAAAAATAGTTTTTGCATTTTGAACTTTTCCTACATGAACTTACTTGTACATAGATTTAAGACATTTTTTAACACTTTGTATTACACCAAAATGAATGTGGTTGATGAAAAATATAATATTGGTATCTTAATACATAATTGATGAAAAATAAATGAAATGTATAAAATTAATATAATAAGAGTTGTCCACTTCATAGTTCTAGCTGATTAATCAGTCAATAAAAATGAAAAACAATAAAGATAGTAATATGTAAAAAACATGATAGTATTCAGTGACATTTAAACCTCTTAATTATGTAATATGAATTTAAGTTTATGATTTAATAGATTTTTTCAGGTATGTATTGATAGTGATGGGATGGTTTTTATGTAAGTATTATAAAAAGCTTGGGTATGGCCTACTTAGATAAGTAATAAAGTATGAAAATATTTCTGTGGCATGTCATTTGAATAACTTCAGAACTGTTGTGTGTCTAAAAGATTTGGAGTTTATTTACTTCAGATTCAGAAATTATGCATGGAGGTATTTTAGACCCCAATCCCCTCCTTTGCTTTTTCAGATTTGCTTTCATTCTAGATACAGTAATTTGTACTTTCATTGTTTTCTGTTCTTTAGGTATTTTACCATCACCCCATGCCAGAGTTCAAAACTGGGGAAAAATCTTCAAACCATTACCACTTATTCTTTTGAGGTGAGGGATAATCCTATGTTATCTTCTAGTTCTTATTGCACAGCTGTCTTGCACTTATTTTTTTCTCTCTGACTTTCTTTGTATTGATATGGTTACGGAACTCTACAATTTGTTTTAATATCCTTTGCAGTATATAATTTACTTTGTCTTTAAACAGTGCTGATAGCCTCTTAGATACATTTTTATTTTCAAAAAAGTTGTTCAGTCAGATATCAAAAAGAAGCAATAAGTACTACAAATAGAAATAAAAATGAAAAGGATAGTGTTAACAAAAGGCATATTGTGAAATCTGTTTCTTATAACTTAAGCAAAAACTAGTCCTGCCTAAAGAGGAATTTTGTCATTTGGGATATCTGTGGTAGCATATTTGGTTTCGAAGGGGCAGGAAGAACGCACAGTACTCCGTCAGCAGTTAATGTAGCCAAGATACAGTCATCTGAAAGGTGGGAAAGGTGCATATCAGCAGATTTTTGGCTGTAACACCATGAGTTCCTTCCTAATTCTTTCCTAAAGTTCTATGCTTAAAAAGAGCTGAACTGAGAGTAGTCAGAAAATACACAGTGACAGAAAAAGTGAGGGAAGAAAGGAAGACCAAAATCAGTAACTGAGCTGGTATGAGGTAGCTGACATGAGGTAAAAATCAGCAACTAAACCCCCGCCCCAAAAGAACCATTGTGGTTTTTAAAAGAAATTTTTTATCCCTGGAGTTCCCTGGTGTGATGAAGATTCTGCTACTGTTTGAATATGTACACAGCAAATGACAGCCCTGGTGTTATTAGTTATGTGCTAAGCAAATATGACATGCAAAAGCACTGGGTGGAGGGAGAAGAACAGAAAATAGAAGTGACTCACACAAGGTCAATGGCCCAGTCATGAATGGGATGAAGGTCTGTGTCTCTGTGCAGTGGCCTTTCTGCTGAATTACACAGTTTGCCTAGTCTTATATTACATTGCTTAGAAATATGTAGAGGCTAGAAAGAAAAAACATTAGATTCACAAGAACTGGTTGAATTATTTTATTAGTTCACCACCTACACCATTTTCAATACAGTTTGTCAAGTGAGCATCATCTGAAGCATATGAAAAAGGATTTATTGCTTTTCTCCTATACAACATAATATATCAGCTGGTAGGAAAATATGAGGGAAGCACAGAGGAAAAGTTTTAACAAACATAAAAAGCAATTAAGGTACATGTAAAGCAGACTGCTGGAAAGAATGAAATCTAGGAGGCAAGCAGGGAAGACCGTCAATAAAACATGCTATTTAGACTTTTACTGCATATGGATGTATACATGTATATAACACCATGAAAAAAAAAAAAAAGGCAAAGAAAGGAAACTATCATACATGGAGTGAACTACAAGCATTTGATAAATAAAAGTGAAGGTATTTTATTCAGCACTAATAAAGTGAAGAATATTCCTTCACTAATTTCCTTCAGCATTGCAATATCTGAATTAGCCAGAGATATTGCATTATACATGGAGATGAGACCAGAACTGAATTCAGCAGAAATGGAGAAAGAAGCCATAGAATTTTAAGCAGTTCTGTGATACTGCAGCCTGTGTGGCTGCTCTGAAGATTTGCTGTCCCTAATGAATAATGCATAGAGTATGATTTCTTTCAAGGGAATAATAGGCTATCTAATGAAAACTTTCAAGGGGGGTAAAATTTACCTGCCTGAGGTGAACAAACAAAAAAAAAAGCAAAAAAAAAAAAAAAAAAAAGCTAGATACTTTATTATCAAAGAAATAGTATCACTCCTAGCAAAAGTAAAAAAGCTGCTTATTTGTTCTCTTAGTTTCCAGTTATTCTGTCAGTTGTTTTGTTTTCTGTCTGAAGATGCTGTATTAAAAATATGACATTTCCCATGTTAAAAAAAAGGAGCTTGCACCTCACTAGATCAATTTTTTTTCTTTCTATATTGAAGTAAAAAGATGACTGATAAGATGTCATAATATCCCGCTAAAATCTTATTTCAATATGCTACCCACCAACAGTACAAGGATGTGGAATATTTACTTTGTGCATATTTATTTTTTTGCATTGTCTTTTTCTCTTCATTAACTTCCAAATCAGAGGAGACTTTGCTTGAGTGTATCTATTGTTGCATATTACATTTGACACTTGTAATTTTTTCTGGAGTGCATGGATGGCATGCATTCCTAGCAAAATAACAAAGTGTCAGGAAAGTAAAATTAAGAAGAATCGATATGTCTGTTGAGTTTAACATGAAGACTTTTATTCATCTGTAAAGAGCTGAAGGCTCTTCACTGACTTCATTACATATGTGTGTTGTACAGCAGTAGACAAGGGAATGCAATCTATAACATCAATAATTCTGTAAAGTTTCCTGAAAATGTTAGAATAATTACTGAATGCTCTAGAAGGCTGAAAAACTATCTGCTTGTGTGAGATCGGATCAAATACTGATTCTGAGTGAATTAGCAGAACTAGGTGTCAAGTGCTTTAATATAAAAAATATAACTTGTTTTGGTTTTGTAGCTAACGTGGTCAGAAGCACACATGCAGTGTCTTGAAATGACATCAGAAATCTATGCTGAGTGATAAAACAGAATTGTTGAATGCTCATAAGCCATACTTTATGTCCTCTGTTTCTTGTTTTAAGTGTACATTACATGATCTGATTCTGCTACCAGTTAGATCAATGTACAACAGAAATAATCCACTGAAATTTCCAGGGATGAGCTCAAAGACAGACTTATTTGAATGAAGACACAGAAAACAAATCCAGATTACTTCCTTTAGAAGCACCCTTTTAATGCCAAAGGGCTCAAAAGTAAACGCTGCTTTGTAACGCAGTCTCTACACCTTGTCTCCATACATTTTAAAAAGTTTATTTTCTACTGCAATTGGTTTGAGATATTTAGTGATCACTTAGCTTGTCAATACACAGAATACTCTGCCGATGGTAATGGTTTTGCTAAAGTTTCTAGGAAGGTGTCCAGCTCATACACAATTTCAACTGCTTTTGTCAGCTTCATAGTCATGTAATATCTGGGGTTATGATAAATATTATTGCAGAACTTTGGGTCCAGGAAGTTGCTAAGTTTCTTACTTTACAAGGAATCATTTCCTGGATCATCCTCCCTATATGAAATTCAGTTAAACTAGCGCTGCAAAAATCAGCTTTACCATCCTTCCTTAACTGCATTTACTTAAGTATAGAAGAATAATACTAAACGTTCAGAATCCATTTTCCAAAAGTTCATTAAAAAAGGACTATTTTTAATGCAACACAGCCATTTATTTCAAGATTAAGAAAACATTAGCTGCATCTAGAAAAACTCAGAGGTGTTGTAATTGATTATGAGAAAGATTCTGTGGTAATGACATTAAAGGACTATTTCAGCATTTACCTATGGTCTTCAGTAATTGCTTCAGCAGAATCATTTCTTCTAGTTGTAGAGCTGTTCAAATAAGGTTATTTTTTTAAAAAAAAATTGAAAATTACCTTTTTGCTCTTTATTAAAAATAACTATTCGGTGACTAATTTTCTTCATTTAGTATATATAGTATATTTTTGTACTCTGTGGGTAGCACAAGGTATTTAGAATACAAAAAATGATGATCAAAGGGAAAGTAGGACTCAGAAATGATAATTTGTCTTCAGCTCTACAGTTTTATGTTGGGGAGATATATGGCTTCTACAGAGGAAGAGACAGGAGACACAGTGAAATGCAGCACTCAAGCATCAGTTCCCATATATGCTGGAAGTGGTCCTGGTTGCTCCAGAACCATTCAGCGCTTTGTACATGACTTTCAAAAATGGATAGCTTAACTCAGTTTAACCCGTGTCTTTCATCAAAGCAAGATAAATGCATTGCTTGTCAGTAGGAGCTCTTCAGGCTGCAGTTGTAATTCAGAAAATGTTAAAATGTTAGTATTTACATATATGCTTGTACGATAGAGATATCATATTAACTATATTTATGTATATACGGGAAAAGAGAGGATTAAAATGAAATGTATTTTTTCTGCATTTACTAAAAAATAGCCAGAGGAAGAAAATTTCATCTAGCATTGGGAAGACCTATATTTTCCTTTATAGCTGAATAACCAATTTGGTACTTAGACTGCTATAAAGAGAAGTTCTGCTCTATAAGCAATTAAAATGAAAAAGAATATATCTGAGGCCAAATCACAGTACTATATAATTTGTTGGCTTTATATACTTTCTCTTTGCATAATGAAATTCACTGAGCATGCTTTCAATAAATAACATTTAAACTACAGTTCCTGTAAGTATGTCATGAGCTATGGTTCCCCATGAAAAGCTAAGCGGTTGCCTAGGAAGTGATTAATTATCACCAGAAGACATGATAAAATTTCATCAGTAGCTTAGAGTTAGTACTGGATGGTTGATAATTTACAGTAATGTAATTTTTATATTATATTGTTAGAATATAGTGTAATAATTTGTATATAATGTAATATTTATCATGCATTAAAACTATTATGATTAACTAATTGGTTTATATGGATTATGTATGAAATAATAACATATATCTATATGTATATATACATGTACACATGTGCACTAGTATTTTCTCTTAAGTGATTACGTTCAATAGCATAAAGAGAAGGAGCCAATGTAACAAATAATGTTATTAGGAAAAGATTACAATATATGAGATAAATTCTTGTTCTTTCTTTAGTCTTGCTTTCTGAAAGACTGCAAATGGTTACTAAAGGAATACACTTAAAATTCTTATGTAAAGTGATGCTAATTCTAAAACATATAGTTAAGATGCATAATTAAATGTTGTATATAGCAATTCTGAAAATAGCTGGTGATATAATTAGCTCTGAAGTGTATGATCATGTTTTTCCTGGATCTTCTGGGATAGCGGACAGTGGATTATTCACAAGTTTAAAGCTGTGTAATAAGAACGATTTAGAAAAGTATAGCTGGTAAAAAGTTGCTGATTTTTACCAGATTTATGTATTAATATTTGCCCTCAACTTGTGTTTCTTCATTTGGTTTTATATGTTTTCTTAAAAGACAGACTGCTACATGGTTGTCACAATTGTTCATAGTCATGGTAACATGCTTTTATGTAGGGATATTTTAGCAGGCCTGCTGTTACACTCTGTGTTAATTAGTGCACATAACCCTTTTCACGTAAGTATAGCTTAGACATCTCTAAAACCAGTGCATGAATTGAACACCTCAGGGGTGCAGTTTCAAGCTGAGTTACTGAGTGTGGCAATGTGACACGTAATACAGGGCAACAACTATGAATTTACGGTTATATTCATTCTCAAGCCATGCTTAACAAAAGGCCAGGAAAGATGTAGTTTTGACAGGATTAATTTGACACTCAATAGTGCTGGGCTCCCCAGAAGTGCTCAGTTTTGATCTCAATAGCCACTGAAACTGATGGTAGACTTCATGAACTCCAGAAGTATTCCCTCTAAAACTAGAGGAGTAAAACCATTGATGTTACTAGTGCTGTAATGTCAATGTGGTGCTTGCCAGACTCCAGCAGTAACTACACCTTATGAAGCATAATCACAGTCTTGGTTCATGGCAAAGACTTGACGAGGTTTTTAGCCTCTGAGTTATGTCTCTAACAGGCTTCATTTGATAAGGTGTTAAAGTGTGTGCCTCTAAGAAAGCACTAGCACAAAATCCCATGGGACAATATAAAACTTTTATGGGTTCTATCTCAGGTTTTAAATAGGGATAAAAAATGACAATACACTAAATTACATTTGTATCCCAGCTTTTGTGTTCACATTTTGTTCTGTCACTGGGGACTGGGCCACCTTATAGTCAATGAACTTTTCTTTCTTCTGCAGGACTGTGCATCCTGTACCATCCTTCTGACTGAGTCTATTCTTTTGTATATCATTCATTTATAAATCACAGCTTCTATAAGAACTACTTTGGTAAATATTTAACAAATACTTATGAGGATATATACAGTAAGTGTCATAGAAATATCCCGTACTTTTCCACCACTTTTTGGAGGCATCTGTCCCCTCATCATCCTGGAAAGTCATGAGGTACAGAAATAAGTCAAATCATCAGGACAGAGGCTGTTTTACAGCTACCTTCAAGGTACCTGAATGGTCTGTATATTTCCTCATATTGTGTGTAGGCTGTTATGCAATGGTTTTGTTCTAAATATTATGTGTGGGAATATTACTGTTGGGACTTGCCACAAGGCAGTCTATTTATAAATGTTGAATCATTTTATATAGTCAGTGATAACAAGTTCTAACTGATGTAAACAAATGATAATATTCTCAGTTAAATATATCAGTACATCACTGGACATATATATATAAGTAATTATTAATTTATAAAGAAAATTAATAGAAACCATAATAATAAACCCCCACATCTTCAATGCTTACCACCTTTTCTAGCAGTATAAGTGCTTATCCAGAGGGTTTTTTTCAGACTGTGATTTTGAAGTCCATTGTAATGTCACTTTATCTTTTAGTGCTAAAGAATAAGTTAAGGTGGGAAGTAGGTTCCATACTATGTGCTTTTGTGTCTAAAGCATCATTTTTTAATATTTGCTTTTTTCAGATTGCATCTATGCCTATAAATTTAAACACAATCTATTATCAGAAAACATACACATATTACAGAAATGTGTATGTTGGCATGAATCATTTTGGCCTACTTTCTAAACCACTCAGAGTGGTAAGTTCAAAATTTGTAGAGGATAATTTAAAATTCTTACTGTTTTTCCTTGTTTTAGAACTACTGTGGGGCTTTTTTTAGCTTTGTGTGGCCTTTCCGTGACAGTTTAATTAATGCAAAATAAGAAATCTGAAAATGTTTAAGAGTTTAAGCCCGGTCCTGAATAAAGTAGAGCTTCCTCTGCAGCTCTAAGCATAGTGTCAGATTTCTGTTATTACAACAGTAGTTACAGAATTAGTTACAGATGCAAGTCTTCAGAACTATAGTAAATATTTTTTATATCAAACATAGCAAAGATTTTCAGGAGTTTATAGGAGTGGAAGTAACTCTTCTGATTAGCTGAGCTGCAGTCAGCATTTACATCAAATCCCTTTGAGTTTAAAATTCCATTTAGCAAGCATAACCAAGGCACGGGACTTCAGAGTCAGCAAGTTGTTGATGTATATTGTTCTGAAAAAATATTAATGATTGCTGCTCTTTAAAATTATATTGAAAAATAGTGCACTATGGTTCTTTAAACAATCAAATTGCAAGTATAAAGTATGCATAACAGCAAAACATTGGATATATAATTCTAGATAACTTGCTTGCTTTCAGAATGCCAGAATATATTTCACCTGTCTGTGCCTTTATTGTATTAATTTCATTCACCTAACAGCTCAGACACAGGCTGAGTCTCAAGTTACTTAACCTATGTGACACAGTTTACTGTCTGTAAAATGAGGATATTGGATGGCTTTCCCTATTTAACCATTCCCCATGTTTCTTATTTACATTTACTATTCTCATTTATGTGTGTTGCATCTGACTTAACCGGGCTCCATTTTCTCATAGGTATCTGTGTGCTACCACAATAAGAAAGGAAAATAGCCTCAACTTTCTAAAAATTGACTCTATTTTCTTAATTTCATGAAAATGACATCAGACTATTTTGAGGTTAATTGAGTAACTATGCTCAAATTTTTGCTGCACAGAAAAATGACAGTTACATAGTCAATGGACACAGTCTAAGAATTTGCTACTGTGATGATACACAATGCCATGTGAAATATTTTTGTTCAAAACATTAGCCAAGAACTGTTTCCTTGTTGACTAGGTATATTTACAAATTTGAAATTGTTGAACATTCTGGGTGAGCTCTGTCTCCCTTCCTTCCCTAAGTCAACAATATTATTAAAATAGTATTCTATATATACATTTACAAAATGCAAGATATCAGGTTTCCATTATTAATTTTTTTAAAGAAGAAAGAAATCTACATTTAATATAAAGACATTTTAAAAAATCAAAAAGGAAATGAAACATTGGTTTGAACGAGAGGCAACTTCTAGTCCATCTCAAATTGGTTTGTGTTTTTTGTTTTTTTGGTTTGTTTGGGTTTTTTTTTTTGAGATCACAGAAGTAATTCTTTTCATTATGAGTCAATTTTCTACTTGATCAGTGAAATGAACAGTCACCTTTTTGCATAGCACCCTTATATGCCAGGTGTCAATTTGCCAGTATGGTACTAATGCTGTTTAAACAAAACTGATTTTGTTTCATTGCCTGCAGCTGAGCCAGTGAGTTGTAATGATGGGAACTGGAATTGGCTGTTCCCTGGAAAAGGCAACAGAGTGACTCTGAACAGGGATTTAGCTAATTACATAAATGTGCCATATTTGCATCATGAATCTTTAATGTGCAGCATTTCAGATAAAAACTTATTTCTATGACTCATGAATAAAAATTTATGGCCATTTTAACTGTGGTCAGCAAGAAACTGTTCTTTCCTGTAGAACAAATGATAAGAAGTGTGAATACATAATTAAAGGCAGCTTACAGTACTGTGATTTTCTAGAAAAGAAGCCTGACTGGTATAGCTGCCAGTGGCAAACCCTTTTTATTTCATTAAATAAGCTTTTAGCTGTTGGATCAGGCCCAGTCTTACAAAACATTGGACTTTGCCAGACATGTTTCTTAGTCATAAAATAAAGACAGAAACTCAGGGGCCTCCTTCCCACTTACAGTTTACTAATTGGATGGTGAGCAACCAAGCAGATGTGGTCCACATACTAGTTGCAAAGCATCTTGTGTGCTGAATCAGGGCGGTTAAAACTCTATCAAGTTATATAGAAAACTACAGCAGTAATTTAGAAAACGTAAGCGTGAGAGCAGTTCCTCTAGATGAGTTGATGGTGGGAATGGTTAGGAAACATAAGCATGAGAGCAATTCCTCTAGATGAGTTGATGGTGGGAATTGCTAAGCGTCATACTCTAAGATTTCTTCCTTTTCAAGCTTCAGATTTGGTATTACATTCAGCTACAGCCAGGTGGTAAATAGTTACTTCTGGCAGTGCTTATTTGGGTTAAATGACTTCATAACTGAAAAAAGCTAATTGAAAACAGCTTGGGATCACCCAATACACTTTTAACTACTTCAACATAGATTGTAAAAGTCTGTAACACTCTGCTGTCTGATATACTGTGCAATTGTAGAGCAAGTTAAGGAAGATTAACAGATGGCTCAGAGATTGCTGCAGGGAAGAAGGGTCTCGGATGCTCATATCTTATAAGGTGAGAAAAAGCAATCCTCCTGGTGGATGGATTTCATCTGAGTACCCAAGACATCCTTCCAGCTGACATGAATGGTAAGAGCTCTGAGACACACTTTTGCAGACCTGGTGTTAACACGAAGGACAAGCTGGTATTTTCAACTTATTATTTAAAATATATAGCCTGACATTTCCTTAAAGTGGTGTGTGTTGGAAGGTGAATCTTCTGACCTATTGTTTGTATGAAAATTGGTTTATAACTTTGATTATTTGTCTTGTCTGTTTTTAACCCCACGCAGCGCTGCAGGCTGGGGCAGAGCTGCTGGGAAGGGCCTGGTGGGAAAGGGCCTGGGGGTGCTGGGTGACGGCCGGCTGGGCAGGAGCCAGCTCTATGCCCAGGTGGCCGAGAAGGCCAACAGCATCCTGGCCTGGGTCAGAAAGTGTGGCCAGCAGAAGGGAATTGATTGTCCCCCTGTACTGGGCACTGGTGAGGCCGCACCTCGAATCCTGTGCTCAGTTTTGGGACCCTCACTTCAAGAAAGACACTGAGGTGCTGGAGCTTGTCCAGAGAAAGGCCATGCAGCTGGTGAAGGGTCTGGAGAACAACCTTTATGAGGATCAGCTGAGTGAACTGGGGTTATTCAGCCTGGAGAGGAGGAGGCTCAGGGGAGACCTTATTGTTCTCTACAGCTGCTTGAAAGGAGGTTGCAGGCAGATGGGGGTCAGTCTCTGCTCCCAGATAACAAGTGATAGACAAGAGGAAACTTCCTCAAATTGTGCCAAGGGAGGTTTTGATTGCATATTAGGAACAATTTCTTCACTGAAAGGGTGGTCAAGCATTGGAACAGGCTGCCCAGGTAAGTGGTTGATTTACTATCCATGCAGGTATTTAAAAGATATGTAGATGTGGTGCTTAGGGACGTGGTTTAATGGTGAACTTGGTAGTGTTAGGTTTGTAGTTAGACTCAATGATCCTAAAGGTCACTTCAAATCTAAATGATTCTATGATTCAACTCCTGTACTATCTTCTCTTGAAATAGGGGATCAAACCTTTGCACTCAACATGCAATTGCATCATGGATTTATACGTTTGGATACTTTTGTTTTCAGTTCTGTTTCTTTCCCTATGATTCTTAAGATTTTATTTTCTAGCTTTTCTGAGGCTGAAAAAGTGAAAAAATGTATAAATATTTCTTTTCAAATATAAAAAGATATGTCTAATTTATAAGCCATTTGAATTTTTAATAAAATGCCCAAACTAAAATCGCTTAGCAGCACCAGATTTTCAAGAGTTGTATAAAGAATTCACTATTGTAGCATTTCAGCTCATACTACAGTAAATTGATTCTGGATGATAGGGGAATATTTTATTTTTGGAATGACAGTGCCTTGATATCTCTGTTTCATTAAATTTTATGCCGCTGTTGCTGACATTGCTGATGTTAACAAGTAATATAAATAATAGTAGTAATATACTGTTTGTTAGGTTTTATATCATTTATAAAATGTTAATAACATTGGATCTTGTAAAGATGCACATAGGCCGGAAAGCATGCCATTTTGGTGTATTTGTTTATACAAGAAGAAGCTATAATGTCACATTACTCCCATCAGATAACTTGCTGTTGTAGAATACAAGTGGTTTGGACTACTGCATTTATTAACAACCCAAAATTATAAATGCAATATATAGTGTTTCTGCAGAGTTTGTTGTTACAGGAGATTTTCAAGAGACATATGGTGACTTTTTTAAAGGACTAGAAAACACCATAAAGACTTTCAGGATTTGTACTTTTTACTAAAAGTAGACAGTTATATGGGTGATGTGACACACTTCTGCATCACAAAAAACTTCTACATGTGTGGAGTCTCACAGATGAATTGAAACCATGACATTGGGCTGAGAGACAGACACTACTAAACAGAAGGTAACAAACCAGACAGACTAATAAAAAGCTGTTGTATGCTAGCTTCTGTGGAAAAAATAAAATCTATGGTACTACTGTATGTCTTTTGCTCTCTTCACTAAGAGAAGTACATGCAGCACTCATGCAGTATGTTTGCTTGGCCCTAGATTCAAATAGTTTTCCTCTTTAGACACAACTGCAGCTGAAGTCACATTTTGTCTCAGAAAAACATACGTTATAATTAGTTTTATAAGAACTCAGGACTGATGTATACCCTCAGAAAGTTTAAATTACATTTAATCATTCAATGTATCTTTATGTTTCCTATTTGAAATCTAGACAAGATCATCCTTTCCTGTCAGTGTCTCCTAGCTCTGTAGGTATCTTTTCTTTCTTTTTCCCTTTCTTCCGCTTCCTGTACCAATGGTGCTTTTACCTTCTTCCTCAGAATCCAGACAATACACGGTGCATCTGTCCACAACAGTAATGATGAGTGAGATGCTTAATTTCACATCACATGAATATCCAAAAAAACAGAATTACTCCTTCGATCTAAGTCACAATTACACTGCTACAGTCCCAAAACAGATGATGGCTGTTAGTTTCATCACAGTCATGATATATTATGGTTTTTCTGGAGCAGATTAGCTATAAGAATACAAGGACTGCTTTCTTAAGTAAAGCCATTGCTACACTCTTTGGTATTAAGACACTATTGATGAACAAGTAGATAGTTTCTATTCCCCAGCATTCTTTAAGTAAAGCTTACATTACTTAGAGCTCATGGCAGCAAAAAGTGCTTAAAAAGAGGTAAATACTTCCATCCTTATCAAAACATTTTTTCCTCCTTGATTTTTATCTTTTTTTTTTTTTTCTTTTCCTTTAGTTTACTATTGTGCCTTTAACCCAGGAGACCAACATGCAGCATGTTCACTGCATTATTCAGCTGCATCCATCAACTTCTGCAGTCTCAGAAGAAATGCTACCAGGTTGTTCAGCTTCACATCTAGCCATGGGTCTGAGGGGCAGAATTAGACTCGGGGTCTCAACTAGCGCTATATCTGGATAAAGCAGAATGTTTCCACTTCCTCCAAAGGGAATTATCACTATATTCTCCTTTTTTTTTTTCTTTCTTTCCCATTGAAAACATAGAATCAAGAAAAATCCGATCATTCTTGTAAGCAGTATTTCTATACTTTTTTTATAGATCGTTTTATTTTTACTACTAAGGAATATAAATCTAGACAGATTTTTAGAAAGAAATTATAAACTCAATTTTCCTCAGAATAGTTGTACTCTATAATGTTTTGGTTGTGGGGTTTTGATTTGGGTGTTTTTTTGTTTGGTTTTTCTGGTTTGTTGGTTTGGTGTGTTTTTTTTTTAAGAGGGTAGACTTCTATATTTTTATTTTGGACAAGACACAAGAATTCTTGTCTGCTTGGAATGCTTTTATTACCATGTGCAGAGGTGTTCTGGTATCAAGAGAAGCCTTAGAAAGTAAACTGTCTAGTAGATGTTCTTGTTTGAAGAAACATGAAATTTACAGGGGGACACTTCGGAATCTCTCCTAAATACGTTAGTATCTTACATGAAGATTTCACAACAAAATCAGGTTTGGCAACAAGCAGTATCAGTTCCTTGTTTTCACTCTTTTTGTAAGTGTGCTCTTGAGTTTGGATGACCAAATCTATTCACTGGACCGCTTTCCCTCCATGCTCACCAAGAAAGGGGAAGAGCAAACCCTTTCCTCTACTGGTAGTTAGATCACCCAGCCTGACTCCTAGCACAACCAGGTAAACCTTTGTTCTTACAGGAGCCAGAATAGCAGGGTATGGAGGTGGCTGGGGCAGATGGAAGGTTTAGGTTTCCTCATCTGCCCTATTCCCACTTTATTTGTTATTTAATCCCAGCACATTTTAAATCTCAACTATTTTAACTAACCTGCACTAGCAGGATGCAGGCATCTGGTTTTTTCTTCTTATCCTCCATGTTTTCTTACTTGTAATTTTTTTTTATTATTATTTTGGTAATGCATTTTCTTACAGATAACTTCTTATCGGTGTGTACTTATTTTTTTTCATATAGATCCAGTGGAAAAGACATTAGCATAAAAGGAGTTGTTTCCCATCTATTAAAGTTATGTACTCGTTTGCTTTATCTTGAAATTAAATAATCAAAATTTGAAGAAAAAAAGACAGCCTTAAAATGGCAGATGTATAGTTATTTCTTTGTGTGCACGTTACGATTCATGATTGTTCTTGACCCTTTTACGAACATTAAAAATCATTTAAAGAGCAATAATAGAATGAAAGAAATTATTTCTGCAAAATAATACAGCTATTCTGTGTCTGTGAATTAGTCCCAATAAATAAAACCACAGCTATTTCCATGCTGGAGCAGATCAATGGTCACTATAGTTTGTTAACCTGCTCCTACAATTGATAGGCTATTCAGTAGGGTGTGCAACCAAGTCCTGCAATGGTCATTTCTGATACATTCTTTGCAACTTCTGATAGAAAGTTGGCCTAGGACTGTATCCTTTCCTATTACTTTGGTTAATATAGCTGTACATGTTCTCTTCATTTTATTCTAATATGTCTAAGCAATTACTTTTGGTAGCATCTCCTAGCAGTTAATTCCTCGAGACAGTAATATTTTCCAAAAATAAGAATTATGTATCCCCCTCGTGTTTACACCTGTTGTATTCCGAAGGCCCTGAAACACCTCAGAAGGGTAGAATATTGGTATTTAATTCACTTTCCTTCTCCCACTTAATGTGTTATCAGTTGTCTGACAGCCCCTCAATTTTTTTTGCCAAATAACCCAAATGATATGTCTGGATTGATACCTCCGGAATGCAGTTTTATATATTAGAAAAACTAACTGTTCTGCAATTCAAGGTACTGCTTGGTTTGTGTTTTGAAATAAAGCATGATAAGTTTGCAGCTGTGGTATCATGCACTGTGTGATTCAATGAAATAAAATGTTTTGTACCTGCTGAAGGTCTGCTAGCTGTTTGCTTTTCAGTTTTTAAATTCCTTGCTTTTTTTTGAATGAATATGAGTTATTTTAACACCATGCTTTGCCATATCTATGTTGCTGAAAGCAGTATAGGCTTGTCCTTGTTTGTTTAAACAAACCACACTAATATGATGCGAGCACTTTTATTCCAATATTAGCAAATGGGCAAAGCCTTGAAAACACCAAGGAGAGATTCCTCAGAGACCAAAACCACAACTCCTGTTGCTAGGAAACCATTTTTATTTGTTATTCTTCAAAATGACTAAATTATTTTATGCCTGGCTTCAAAGGCGGCTAGGAAGACAGGAATGGAAGGAAAATGCATTTTAAAAGTATAACCTTTTCTCCCTGCCTCCTTTCTAATATAAGGAGAACCACGAGTTAATACGACTCGGTGGGATTTGGGGGAATATATGAATAAATGATGTAAGAGCAGTAGGGTCTGTGTGCAGGTGTGCTGTGTGAAGCAGGAGTGGGTACTTGGGCGAGTACACAGCAGAACCACGGGACTCACCCTTGGCTCCTATGGGGCTTCCTCTTGCAGCCCTGCTGTCTGCCCCTTCCTCTGGGGTACCCTGTGGATTTCTAGAGGCTCATTTTCATCTGCATTTTGGGGCTCTCTGGATCTTTCTTTTCAGCCTACTCCATCTCCTCAGCCCAAGTTCCATGGAGAAGAAGGGTGGCAGCCATGGTGGCTGTGGGCCCTCACCAGTGGAATGGGGCAGGCAGGAGTGGTGGTTGCCACGGGTGAGCTTTGGGACCCTTTGGTGAAGCTTTGGGTGAAGAGGAGTGTGGGTTATACCGGGCCCTGGTTTAGGCCAGAGGGAGAGCAGGGGAAGATGGCTCTCCAAGGGTAGCCATGGGGGAGTGGGAGGTGGTGAAAAGCCCCTTGGCTGCTCGCTCGCTCCCTCACTCATCTGCCTTTTCCCCAGTGAACTCCCAGGTCTTCAGTCCTTTATGTCAGGAGCTTCCTTGCCCTGCTTCTAGCTATCTCCTTTCCCCCATGTCCCTCCTTGATTTGCCACATCCCAGGTCTTGGTGTCCTTCAGCCTGGGTTAGACCTTGAGCCAGTGAAGGGGTTTCTCTGGGACCGGATGAGGAGCTGGGTACCATTTGGCACCTGAATCAGGAAAAGGTGAGAACTCAAGTTGCTCATTAACTTTTAAAGTTATCAACTATTACTCCAGTAGCTGCTGTTGTCCAAGGAGGAAAAACACTGGTATGAGCCTACAGGGGACTAAAGGGTTTGTCGCTCCCCCCACTCCCCTCCCAGTACTTCACATAGAAATGACTGCTCTCCACTTTCTCTTCTGAAGGGAACTGATGGGCTTTGGGTAGATGCTGAAGGTTCATGTAAGCAAAAGCCATGGACTTTCTTTGTCCCACCCACTCAGAAAAGGGACTCTATCTGTTTTGGTCCAAGCAATTCCCTCAGCTTAAAGACCATGTGGTGGTAGCAGCTAAGGAGCATGCCTGACCCTATGGCTGGCCATGACTGTTGTGAACACGGCATGCCTTGTTAGCCTGGTGAATTTGGGTATCTCGACATGAACGAGCTGGACACCAGTGTTGTGAGTGACACTGCAGGCCCTGAAGGCTGGCACAGGCTGCCTCCCTTGCCTCCTGGGCTATCGGCTTCATCTGAGAGTCACTTCACAGGCAAATGGGGCTTTAGTGTGGGTGGTGTCAGGGATAATGTTTTGCCCTGTTGTCTGGGCTTTCATGTTTGGGCAGGGCCAGGGGAGGGGGTGTGTGTGTGTGTCGTCTTCATGGATTATTGAGTTATTAACTGATCTGTAATATTCAAATGTATATACTAGGTTCTGATGTTTCTCCTTGCAATCCTTTGTTCCCCTGTGGTTCATGTATGCCTGGTCATAAAGGATTTTAAGTTTGAAAAGAGGATTAGAGGATTTATTTTCTTTTTTTTAATTTATTTTTATTTCCCCTGCCCCCTTAAATTCTGACGAAACCAATCTTAACATGCTAAAAGAGCGAAACTGAAGGATAGTGCCTATACTGTTTCAGAACAGTGTCACTCTTCTTAGCATGGAAGGCATCTTCCATGGCAACTGTCAGCCACAAATGCACAAATTCAGTTAATCTTGCTTAATTTTAGTGTTTAATATTAGATTCTAATGCAGTTATTGAAAAATCTACTTCTTATCCGAGCTTGCTGAAGGTAGTAATTCCAGAGTTAATATGAATCTGGCTTGACTAATCTAACCTGTTTTGGTCCAACCTAACCTGATATCTGAGAAATGAATAGTTTTCTTTTAAGCCTCTTCCAGTTGTTTCTTGAAGCAAGGAACAATCCTGTGTGGGTTTTTTGTTGTTTTAAACTTCTGAAAGAGAAATGTGTACATGTTGTGTACAACATGCATACAATCATTTGAATTATGTTGTGCCTGTGCAGTTCCTTCATAGCACGTTTCTTTGAAGAACAATGGAAAAGGATGAGCCTTCCAAACTCTAAAAAAGGAAAAAGCTGTGTTTCTAAAAGCACAGATTTAAGCAAAGTCAAAAAATCTTCATCTGTCAAAGTTGCTGTCTGTTGAGAGCAAGTTATATCCTGAAAAACTACATTTTTTCCTCTTTCCTTTTATCTGACATTTACATATCTGTATCCTGTAGCTGTGTTAGTTACCGCTGTTTTCAGCAGAACCAGCATCTTGATTGTGTGTGTCCATGTATAATGTATATATTACATGCGCACATGCATCATCTATCTACCTATATATACACATACATGTGTATATATTTATTGATCAACTCTTTCCTACAGCAAACTCATTCTTCGGAAGTCATCTAGATCTCCTCTTAGTTCAGCTCATCTATAAAACATTAATTATGTCAATTGGAGTATTAAGCTCTCTTAAACTTGGGTAGCATCTATATTTTGACAAGTACTTTTACAGTATCTGTATCAACGCATTAGCTTCACTTAAAAAAAAGATATTCTACAATCTCTCCACTGACTGAACGCATAACTTTTGGCAAGTCTGCACTCTTATTAGAGAGACCTGGAGGGGAGGAAATAGGTAAAAAAAAAAAAATCATTACATATCCACTCTGCTCAGCTGGTCAAGAATTGCTGATGTTTAAACCTTAAACTGGATTTAAGCAGATTGACAGTTTTGGTGGAAAGCAAAATATGATTTATTTACAATAATAAATGTTAATTACAATAACATGATAATAAGTGTTATCAAATATTTAGTTTCCACAGCTCTGGTTGCTTGGCAATTTAAAATGTTTCTGTCACTCCTCAAAATATTCAAGTTTTTAGAGACATGAAGAGGGAGGTTATTGCAGGGTGACCTGTGGTCTCCTTAGATTATATTCTTCCTTTTCTTTGAGTAGCATTTGACCCTCAAAACTATATGGATCCCAAAGAGTCCTACCTCGGTATCAGCAGAGGCACTTGGGTTTAGGACTTAAATGAAGCTAAAAGCAGTTAAGCCACATATTGTGGGATGTACAAAAACAAAACATCATCCTAATCCAGCTCATATAAACTTTCAGTCTAACAGAGTGGGGAACGGGTATATGTTTTGCTTCGGGCAGCACTGGAGAAACAATCATTCTGGGGCATAAACCAATTCGTATAAGGCTTTTCTCTTAGCAGTGGTATGTGATTTATTTCTTAAGTTAATGCATTTCAGAAGTTACTGTGTGACACAGGGATCTTTTTCTGACTAATCGTACATTATACTTGTTAATATCAGCATGGATTAAGTGGGCACCCCAGGAGAGAATCTGACTTTACTTCTGTTACTTGCAGTTGTACAATTGTACTGTTGCAGTTGATAAACCAGGTTCCTCTGCAATATGTGTTGCTATGGGTTTTTTTCTTGTATTTACTGAGAAGAGATAGGTGATTTATTTGTCTGGTGTCTCAGCAGATTCCTTCCTGTTGTATTCAGGTTTTTTGGGGAGGGTTGAATCTGATCTCTTTCAAGTTATGAGGAATTGTCAACTTGGTTTCCAAAGCATTTAATAATCTTTGTGCTTGTTTTATATATAGGAGGTAGGATATCTCTTCATTGTTTTAAAAAATACTTTGTTTTGACTGATTTAGCGGGTTCTGTTCTGTCTGTGCCAAAATGAAATAGTGCATTGAGAAGTAGCAGAACTGAGGGACGTTTCTGTTCTCTGCATGGTCTGGGCAAGCAAAATGTTCAATTTACCATATTTATAACCTTTCACAATTCTAAAATCACTTACTGAAAATATAGAAGCTGTTGACAAGACAAAGTTCTGTACAATGTGAAAACATTAATATTTATTGGTCGATGCATTGAGCAATTACTTAACTGCTGTTGCTTATTGATAAGACATCAGTGTGGCTCCAACAATCGGGGGAAGAGGGAAAAGGGAAAGCCCACTAAGGAAAACCAACAAACATTAAAGACAAAGTCTAAGCAGTCTGTCTCTCATTTCCCTCAAAACCCTTTCCCAAATGGTAAATCCTATAGCTGAAAATAACTACATCAGAACATTTGGGGACAAATTTTTAGTGTAGCTACTGTTAAATTTTTCTGTCAGTGTTCTGTAACATTAAAGAAGTAAATCCTAACACCTGTAATGTCAGTCTCTCTGTTCCAGCCTTCTGGCAAAATACAATTTCTATAACCTAAAACATAAGAAGCTTTAAGAGAAAAATGGGACATGGGGGGGGGGGGGGGGGGGGGGGAAGGACTTAAGTGGAGATGAACTTTATTATGAAGTAGTGAAAAAGGGAGAACAGTGTTTACGTAGTGTATTTGCATATAGTCTTGCAAATATTCCACATTATTAATACACATTTTTAATCACATCACTTCCAGAAAATGAGACCTTGTTCTGCATGAATTCTTATTCTGGACTGCTGTTACTTTTGCTTGTCTTCTTACAACTGTCATTTCACTTCCCTGCTGTTAGAGACTGTATGGCCATCTTCATTTTCCCTTTAGATATGCAAAAATTTTCAAAGGTTATAGACATAATGATTGATTTATAGAGCTGTATTCTGTCTAAACAAGCCCTATGTCTATAAACTAGCAAGTTAATTGTATTCTGTCATGTAGACAGTACGCCTACTGTACTGTCTTCTGCCTTTGGTTTTCCTGAAGGAGAAAAAAATGGCAGGACAACTGCTTATCATGGCAGTTTAGTGTTTTAAAAAAAACAGCCTTCCTGAGCACATATATAGTGATGGTGGTGGCAGGCAAAATGTCAAGGGACAAGCTTTGCAAACTAGTCAGGTAAAGCTAGAGGCAGCAGGAGAATAGGGGCTCTGGCTTCACTTAGGTTTATGCGTTTAAGATCTGCACAAGACTGGTACAGAATGACAATAACTACAGAAATGGGCACCAAGTAAGCTTTAAAAAGCTTAATAACAATCTTATATTCTCAGGTGCATTAGCTATTAAAAATGTTTCGGGTTGCCAGCAGAATGTCTTGTGTGCAGCAGATTAATTATAACAGAACAAGTAGTAATTTGAGTCCAATTTTTAATTTTTTTTTCAGAGAAACTCCTTAATGATTGAAGTTGCCCCTGCTTATTTCCCAAGAAGCAGGGAACGAATAGTCTGTGATGTGTTTAGTCTGTAAAATCAATTCAGTATGAAGGTTTTACCTTGGGATGTGTTTAAATATTCTGAAGATGCTAGGGGCCTCACAAACTGACTAGAACTGGTAGAAAGCTTTTTACAAAAATTCCTTCCTGGAGGAAAAGGATTTTCAGCAGCAACAAACTAGTCTGTGAATTAGTGTCAGGTATCAACCTTATAAAAAAACTTCCAAAATTGAAGAGAAAAAAACCAAAAAGAGTAAAAAAAGAGTAAAAACATTTTGGAGGTTTCTAAATGAGTCTTTTGATATCTTTTCTGTTTTGAAATGACTTTTTAGTTCAGATTGTTTCTTTTTTTAAAAAAAAAATTTAGAAGGTAAAAATTAAATTGATATAGCCTCTAAAATTAATACAATTTTTAATTTCTTAGAATTGCTGTTGAAATTTAAAAAGAATTCTGTGTTTTCTAGTCATCCCTAAATATATTTATCTTATATTTCTACCGATTACTTACATTTTGCTGGTGTTTTTTTCTTCCCAATCATTTTAATTTCAGCTTTAAATAATCTTTGACTTTCTGTTCCAACCCAAATCTATCAAATTCAGCAAGAAAAGAAATATAGCCCTTCCCTTTCCCGCTGGTAGTCAAAAAGTGGAGTTACAGCCTCATACTTTGGAAAAAAATAGTCTATTTAAAGCAATGCTCTGCAAATTTTTGAGGTAGTTACTGTAAGAGATCTGTAGTAAAAGTGAAAGAAACACTCTGCAATTCAGCTATAAACACACATTTTGTAAATTAAATACTAAGTAAGACTATCAGCAGTGCCAGGGAGAGTACTGTTGGGCAAATCTTTCCACATTCTGTGTTTTGCCAGTAGAATTCAAAGTGGTACTGTGAAATATTAGAGTTCTGAAACAGTGCTTAAATCTCTTTGTTTCACAGTTCACCAGATGTTGATTGAAATTCTTACTAACGTAAAAGGAAGAAAACCAAACTTTAATATTATTTAACTATATTTACTGTCTTTCCAGCCTCTGGAGTTTTGATTGATATTTGGAGAAATAGGAAGGTAGTGATGAAATGCTTTTGAAAGCTGCAGTTAGATCCGTGCCCCAGTATCTGCTGAATTTCTGTAATAATAAACATGACAGCCAAGTTGGTTTAAAATGAGTGCTGGAAAATGAGACACACAGTTTCTTTGATATCATATGTCAGTTGTGAAATTGAATAAAAATCTCCCTATGGTATCTTTAATCTGTTCAGTGGTTGGAAGTCCAACAAAAGCCAACCACAAAACCCACAACTTCTTTCCACTTGAAAGTGCTTCTTAATCACTCCATTGGAGTGATGATTTTGCCTCAGGAAAGGTAGATCTTTTTCGCATCTTGCAGAATTTGTATATACAATTTTATTAACAATGAGCTTAGGCATTTTTGTTCTATGGCTGAAAATTTTACTAATGCTGACTTTAAAAGTCATTATTGCAACTGAGAACTGGTGAATTATATCCAGATCTGGTTTTGTTACATTAGAAAGCATACAATCTTTTAAGTGTTTAAGGCTGCTGAATCCAGTCATGCAAAGTTCTACAGTAATGAATCTAACCACTTTGCATGTTAGTGGTGGCTGCTGTTCTTTGAAGATCTATTCAGCTACAAAAGTTATGATATTGGTCTCATTACATAAACACAGTT
Organism: Falco peregrinus; assembly: GCF_023634155.1. Classification (NCBI taxonomy): domain Eukaryota; kingdom Metazoa; phylum Chordata; class Aves; order Falconiformes; family Falconidae; genus Falco; species Falco peregrinus. Next base: position 35,152,997 of record NC_073722.1, read on the forward strand.
GAAAACAAAAACACTTGTTGGGAGGAATGTGAAAGAGATAGTTTAAGCAGAAAGCAAAATTTTAACTGTAGAAGGCATATACCAGAACTCAGCTCCAGGCAAATATGAGAAAGATAGACATGAACAGGAGAAAGCAGGCTTTGAACTTAATAACATTCTTCTGATTTGAAAAAGAACTTATTTTTTCATTCTATGCCTTGTTCTATTTTTATATACAATTTTGCTGCAGGAAAATTCTGTGGGAGGAGAGGACCTTTCACTGGTTCAAAATCAGCATAGTGACCTCCCTGTCTACTTTCATTTATGCTCTAGAAAACTGGCATTTATAAAAAGCATCTAGTTCTTTAGCATTTACAAAAACATATTCGTATGGAGAAGTAATATCTCAACAAATCTGGGGAAGAGATACAGCATCTGAGAACTTGTCTGCTATCTAAGATGTATTGCCTATCCTTACAAAACCTGCATCTTTTTTATCTCCAGACCTCAACAGTAATGCCAGGAGTATACAAAAACTGTCTTCAGAATGATGAATTTCCAGGAACTGAAACCATTTCTGTCACTGAAATGACAATGAGCATTCTAGTGCATCAAATGATGCACAGAAAAGTTTGACTTTTATATTTCTGAGGTCAAATGAAATTGTCATGAAATAAAATCCTCACTTGGGAAAAAGGAAGATTAGTTTGCCCTGAGTCCCTCATCTTTGAAAATATTTTCAGTTCCTCCTGAACACTCCCACACCACAACAGAAGTAGTCTGTCTGCTTCCAGAGCCATTCACCCTACAGCTCCTGGTGCCAGGGAAATGACACATACACCTTCTTGCTCTGTCCTTTTTCTGTTTCCCTCCTTTCTGGTGTGCTTTTATGTTTTTACTTTCTAATTTGCAGGAGGGAATATATTCTAATTTTATATATTTTCCCTGCAATAGGTTCCAGTATTGGTGTGGTATTCCACCAAACTGAGATTCAAATTAGAAATTCTGTTCGGAAACTGGTTAGCTGCCAAATGACAGGTGAAGGATAAAGAGTCCTCTTCCTCTCTTAACATAATGTCCGATTCCATTCCAATGTCAAAGGAAAACACAGTTTCTGGTTATTAACTCATCAATGAATGTTACCTGCTGGTTGGCATATTACTGCTAAGAAAACTAAAAAACTCACTTAAGAGCAATATTGAAATAATTGCTTTTATTATTTTTTTTCAGGAAAGAAACACCAGATATAAACCCCTCCTGCTTTTATGCTCATAATTTCCCCAGTGCTAACAGAGTCATGGATAACTTCCAGCCCATGTAAACCAGTCATGCAGTGTTCGATTAATTCCTTTGTGATGGAACACTTTAGCAGGGATGATTCTAATACTACACTGTAATATTAGCCTGACTAATAATAACAGCTTAACTTCGTAGCAATGCAGACATTTGAAATAGAATTATGGAAAGACTTAAAAGAGTAATACTTTTTTTAAAAAATGGAAAGAAACAAAAATTAAATGTTTGAGTTGTGGGGTAGAGGTGAGAGAGGAAATTTAGCCTTTAAACAACTTGACTATATAAATATGCGTAAACACACACTTGTTTCTGCATTAATCGTCATATATATGTGTGTGTGTAAGCCGTTTTGAAACTCTGGATGTCACAATTTAACCCCAGCCAGCAACTAAGCACCACACAGCTACTTGCTCACTCTCTGTGCCTCTGGTGGCATGGGGCGGGGAATCAGGGAAAGGTAAAACCCATGGGTTGAGATAAGAACAGTTTAATAATTGAAATAAAGTAAAATATAATAGTAATATGACTACCAATGAAATTATAATGAAATTACAACGAAATTGTAATGAAAAGGAAGATAGCAAAAAGAGAGACAAATAAAACTCAAGGGGGAAAAAACCAAAACAAGTGACGCACAATACAATTGCTCAGTATCCACTGACCAAAGCCCAGCCAGTCCCCAAGCAGTGATCACTCCCTGGCCAACTCCCCCCCATTTTATAGACTGAACACGATGTTCTATGGTATGGAATATTTCTTTGGCCACTTGATGAGGTCAGCTATCCTCCTGTGTCCCCTCCCAACTTCTTGTGCTCTTCATCCTTCTTGCTGAGGGCCTGAGAAGGTGAAAAGTCCTTGACTTAGTATAACCACTACTTAGCAAAAATTAAAACAGTCAGTGTGTTTTCAACACTATTTTCATCCTAAATCCGAAACACAGCACTGTATCAGCTACTAGGAAGAAAATTAACTCTATCCCAACTGAAACCAGAATGCATAATAAGGAAGAAAACTTGTTTCTTTCCAGCTGTATCTAATATGATTCAGAATAATGCTTTAAAGAGGAAAAAAATATAAAAATTGCCTTTTGCCTGGAAACGAAATGTAATGAAAGAACAGAATGTCTTTGTTTTTTAATGCTCCTCCAGGAAAAAAAAATAAAAAGTTGCCTACAGATTAAATAATAACAAGATTGTGGGTTTTGGTGGGGAGAAAGAACTTCACTGAACTCTTATCAGAATATTTCAGCAGCTTTTCTTGTTAGGTTGCTAGGTATCATTGCAAGGTCTGATATGCTCTGTAGCTACACAGTGATGAATAATTTGTTCAATAAATGTATTCCCCCTTCACCATCTGCAAATTGTCTGAAATACAATAACCTTAAATTTATTCACTAATAAAAATTCATTGATTTCTCCAGCAAAGAATTCTTGCGCTGTAGATCAATTGTGTAAACTCATTAGGATTCCCGTTTCCAAGTCTGACTTCACTGGTTAATTAAGCAAATCACTTAATGATTCTGTTCTTTTCTAAAATAGGAATCTTTACAGAGAGGGTCAAACTGCACATTTTCTTTCTGGTGTCTGTAAGAGAGTAGATTTAGACCTTCCCAAGCTGTTGCTAAATTTGTAGAACCAGGCTCACTGAAGACTTTAAAACTGCCATTTTTAGACTAAGTGGAATGCTTCAAAGGATCATGCTTTCATGGCCTATTTCTTCTCTTGGGTTTGTACTGAAGTAAGAAGAGAGAGAAAGACGCTGAAAGAGTCCAGATTTACTATTTTTTATTAAATGCTAATGCTGCCACCAGTGACCTACCTCTTAACCTTCATTCTTGTGCCATTATTAGATATGAATATTCTTTGAATTGTCTTGTGAGGATTTGCACTTGTTCCTAAGTGATGTAGGTATTCATGATTGATATGGAGTTAATAACTTAACTACAAGTCTCCCTGGGAAGCTGCCATATGACTAGAGAAAATAGTAAAGCACAATGTTAACATTAATTCCCTTCCATTTTTGGTATGCAGATGATGATGTGGGGTTAAATGAACAAGTTTATTTAATTTCCTTAAATTTCATAGAGAATTACCTGCCTTTTGATCTGTTTTAATTGAGAAATTTTCTTTTCTCTTTCATCCATGCTGATGCAATTAATATTTCTCTTGTGTATAATGTAACTCTGTATAAATACTCCTTTTAAAAATGAAATCCCTTTTTTTTTTCTTTTTATTTATCCTGTTTTCTCTAAGTCATTCATAGAAAATTAAAGAAACAGACAGGTGCTTATTAAAGCAAAATTAGTCTCTAGGGCAGAGAAGATTTCAGAGAGTATTAGAAGTTGAGCTATTGATATTCATGATGGACAAAGCCTTCACAGTACGTGTTTTTTTAACTGTCTTGTAGGATTTTAACAAAAAGCAACCTGTAAAGCAGTATCCCTCTAAAACTCAAGTGTATTGATTTATCCATCAATAAAGTATAATATATAGGTAAATCTACTGTTTCACTAACAAGCACCAATAAACTGACATTTTTTCATAAAATAGAGAAGGTAAACAAACTCTCAAGGTGATTAATGGTACTTTAGCTGATACAGATTGTCACAGGGATGATGCAAGTTCAATGAAAACAGTGTAAACCACATTTATTGTCCTGGAGTGAAGTCTAAATATCCCATTGCTGTTTGGGACATTCATCTTATTTATCTTCCTTAAGGCCTCTATGTACCTATTTAAAGTTTCAGCTGAATTTGTATCATTTCCCTGCTTTTATTAGAATAGCAGCAATGAGGCTGAATATATCTTGCAGATTATATATGTGGGGGAAAATCAGTTTAAAAACACAAATTGTTTGCCTTGGGTATATGCTAGGAGCAAATTCTCAGGTGTTTTTAAAGGTTTCTTTGGAGATCACCGTTTAAAAGACAAACCTTTAGAAACTGTAGTTTGCATGCAATTGTAAGTTCCAAATCACTCAACAGTGGCTCATGGAAATAATTATATGTATTAGACCACACTAACCTGAGTTTTTAAAGAGTCATCACTATTTTTGCAACTGTTGTAGCACAAATATTTTAAGTTAAAATATTTATATCAGATTTATGCTTAGGAAAAAATATGAGTAATTTTCATAAATAATTAATCTTTTTAGAGTTAAAGTGTTTATTAATTGGTGGATATTCAACTTAGTTTTAATGGAATGTTTGTATTTTTTACTGTTTTTCTGATGAACTGGATATGGAATAAGCTTCACTTTCTGCCCTGTATAATTTTTGCAACAATCTGATTTTGTGTATTTTACTCATGAAGTTTTTTATATCAGTAAACTTTTAGATAAATGATGTAGGTATGTCTAGTAAGTAAGTGGTCCTGTCATCAGTAAATCCCTGAAGGCTTTATGCAGGCCAAGTTGTCATACAGTTTCAGCACAGTAACAAACCATAACAAACCTTCCAACTCAAGATAATAAGTAAGAGTGGATTTCAGCTGGTTTTGGAAGAAATTGCATCAATTTTAGTTTTCATTACAGTCTTTGTGTGTCTTGAATGGAAAGCAATATGAACAGAACTTTATTTATGCAGAATGTCAAATGAAGGGAGAAGAGAATCGGGCTTTTCTGGAAGGAGAAAATGCATCTATAGTGCTTATTCTGGCAAGAATTATCAGCAGTTTGGTTTGGCATGGCCTTGAGTGTTTGCTTTCCATGCAAACTTGAACTACAGCAAATATCAAGAAAAGAAATTAAAGCTGGTTGTAAGTAATGCTGACAGTACATAAGCTTCTAAAACCCTTATTTTTTTGTGTACTCCCAGCACATATTAGAGCTTATGACATCAAGAATGTGAAGAAAGGAGAAAAGGGTATTTTTGATAGGTCTGCCCAGCAGGGTGGTTGTTTTAGCTATATGAATAGCTCGAATTGTTACCATTCCAGCTGCAGAACCCGCCAGTCATATCAGTAATAATAACAAATGCCTCAACATGTATTTATTTAAAGTAGGGCTTTACTGAAAATGCAAAGGCCAATAATTTCTGATTTGCCTTGCTCATTTTGAATTTTGTCATCTTAATTTGTAAATGATAGATTTATCCTCCACAAAATGTCTTTGTTATGAAAAGCAAAATAATTTTGTAAAGCTGATAGCGGGTTTTTTTGCCTTAAAACAATGCATGCTTGAAGATGACCATGCTTTCTTGACTTTACTTGCTGGGACCACTTTATGTTGAGAAAGGGAAATTAAAATAAAAAGTGTCTTCCATTAACTAATCTGTGACAAATCAGGTACTGGGCAAAGATTGTATTTTTTGAAGACTTAAGGAAGGCTTAGGAGACCCAGAGAGAACATTGTTGTTTGAGCTGGTAACAAAAATCACTCATTTTAGCAGGTTGAATTTTTTGACAGGAGCATTCTCCTGAAAAGAAACGAAAGTGAGCTAAACTACTAATAACAGTGCTAAATATTTACATATACTCTGAACACTGCAATTCTTAAGCATTTTTATTGCCTATACAAATACTTGTAGAACTTGTAGGAACTTCTGAATAGACAGTAGCTTTAAAGACCACTCATTTTGTAGGTCTGACTGTGTTATTTAGCCCTGAATTACAAAGATATGAGCCGAAGAGACCAGGAAAAAAGGATGCCCATATAAATCTGATTTGACTATTTAGTGGTGTCCTAGTTTCAATTGGGACAGTAAATTTTCTTCTTAGTAGCTGGTGCAGTGCTGTGTTTTGGATTTGGTGTGAGAACAATGTCGATAGCACACTGGCGGTTTTGGTGGCTGCTAGGTAATGTTTATGTTAAGTCAAGGACTTTTTCATTTCTTGGTCCCTTTCAACCAGAGGGCTGGAGGGGCATGGGAAATTGGGAGGGAACACAGCCAGGACAGCTGACCTGAACTAGCCAAAGGGGTATTCCATACTATATGATGTCATGCTGAGTATATAAGCTGGGGTGAAGAAAAAGTAAGGGGGAGACTTTTGGCATTATGGCATTTGTCTTCCTGAGAACTGTTATGCATGATGGAGCCCGGCTTTCCTAGAGATGTCTGAACTGTCTGCCCATGGGAAGTGGTGAATGGATTCCATGTTTTGCTTTCCTTGCATGTGCAGCTTTTGCTTTACTTATTAAACAGTCTTTATGTCAACCCACTACTTTTCTCACTCTTCTGATCCTCTCCTCCACCTCACTGTGGGGGGAGCGAGCACGCGGCTGTGTGGGGCTTGGTTGCTGGCTGGGGTTAAACCACAACAGTGGTTAGCGTAGCAGAGTGCAAGAGATTCTGCCTTGTTTCTTCCCTCTGTGTGGGGATTATCTAAATGCAGTTTACCTTTCTGTTATCTCAAAGCTGTGTGCTGTCTTGTTCGATTCTTGTGGGTTTAAGTCTCTCGGTCATTGCTGCTGAACATAACAAAATAAAGACAAATACAACTGGTCCCAGTGAATGTTTTTCTCACATCAAACTAAATTCGTTTTAAACTTGTTGCTCTTGTACTTGCAGCGCTGAGCACTGCAATGACTGGACAGACTAGCTAGTACAGCATCTATATAGTTACATTAATGAAATACTTTACTAATACCCAGAGGCAGGGTTAACTAGCTTAACTGAAATGCTATGTAATTGCTACAACAGGGCTGCTAATTAGCCTGTGGGGATTGTGGCTCTAAAACGCTTGCTGCTTACGAGACTAAAACTAGCTTGGGTATCATTGCAAGGCACTGTTTTATTCTCTGAAACACAACCTGAGCTTCAATCTCCAAAACCAAATGAGGAAAAGAAAAATTATTAAGCAGCTAGAGTTGAACAACTCCTTTTCATGTTGTATGGAATCCTAGTATTCAGTAGAAATAGGATTTTGACTAAAACTTTGGTATCCTTTTTAATCTTACAGGAACTTTACAACCATGAGTTCATTTTTTAATATAAGACTATTTATCATTTATTATTATTCTACTTCTTTTTTAAAGTTGCTTACTTTCAAGAATAAAGGAATAAACCTTTTTACTAAAGTATCTATTTTACCAACTAAATATTTTTTTTGAAAAAAAAAATCATATTTGACAAGGTTGCTTTCAATACCTTGTTGTCACTGTTATTGTAGCCACTATTTGAAGTGTGAAGTACCATGTAGTAAGGAAGATTTTGGCTAAAAGTTTTCTTTCTAATTCTTAACTAAAAAAATTATTATTAGCTTAATGTATCAAAAGCAAAAAGAGCCTTATTTCATAGTTCTAACATGGGTTTTTCTACTTGCCTCTTGCTCCTCAGACTGGCATACCTCATAAAGGTTTGAGTATTCAGCAAAAAATAAATATTCCAGTTAAAACAAAGTGTTTAGAACACTGCAGTATGTGTAATAAAAAATAATATGAAATTGTGAATTCATATCCATTTTTATTTTGGAATCAGTGGTAGACTTTTTTTTTTCTCGAGTAGGTGAATACATCCATTTCTGACTGAATGCATGTAAATTCTTTGTTCAGTGTGCAGGCCCCATGGCCATGTCTCATTACAATTACTTCACTTTTGGATTAAAATGAGTCTTATCCCTTGGACAGTGCAGTAATCTGCATGATATTGTATGTAGCTGAATTGACCTTTGAATAGTTTCAAAGGGCTATAGGACTGCCTGTAGCTTAAGGATATTTTGAAAATTTTCACAGGAGATGGTAAAGAGGAAAGATTCTAATTCATCAGTTGGGCAACTTATTACTTTGATGCTAGATTTGGTTCTTTAAACAATCATTTACCCTGACATGTGAATAAAAAAATGAGCTTATCAGAAGCTTAGAGAACCATTGTTTCTACTTCTTATAATGTCAGTAGTAACTTGTAATTTTCTTTTTAATACAGCAAATGCCTTTTTTGCAAGGTCAAATTATATCATTTTAATTAACTTCTATAATTTCTTTTCTTCTTCCTTAAAAGAATTTTTTAAGAAAACAATTTTTTTTTCTTTTTTTCTGTTTCTACTGGAAGCTTGGTTGAGGTAATACTGCAGCATCTTATTAAGCCAGATTTTTATCAGTAACTGATGAAGAAGTTTTTCTATATAAATTACAAACCGATTTAGAAGGCTTTGGGCAGTAGTAAACCAAAGTTTAGAAACTATAAGGTGAAGCAGAAACTATTACATTGGGAGATTATGCAAATGAGGTTATATAATACTGGTATGTAAATAATAGGATTTGTAAATTAAAAAAAAAAACCAAACAGAAAAATTGATTTTCAACAAAAAAGCTGACATTGACTGATTTTTAGAGGCAAGAGCACTAATAACTTGGGAAAGTCATCAGTTTGGACATAGTATGTTGTTAACTCCAACTGTTCAGACTTGATACATCTGAGCCTGGCTTTTGGTATTCATCACACTTCAACATTTGAGACTGAAGTTGTGAGTGTGAACAAGGACACTAGAGGAAATAACTGTAAAATCTGCTCTATGGCCTGATGACATGGCATCCAGAAGAGAGGGAGTCCATCAAATTGAGCAGTGTGCCTGCTGTAACCTTGTTCAGGGAAGCAAGAACACAGTGTTGGAGATTAGAGGGTGAGGGAATATTCATTGCATCTTTTCAATTGCCATAAATTTTTGGGCCCAGTAAGCCATAGGTCCTCGATAATCAAACTCATAATTCCATTCCTCTTTTCATTCTTAGCTTCTAGAAATGCTTATACCTGCTTGTCTGATTTCTCTGTGCTGTGCAGAAGAGTGAGAGAAGGTAGAAAGGTTTTATACTAATGCATGGATGTATTATTACTAATGCATTTGTTTTTTAAAAAATATTTCACTTTTGTTCACACAATGTACAAGTGAGCATATACGGACTGGACTGCTTGCTTCTGGTTTTTGTAGAGCTCTGTTATAAGAACTTTGTTACAAATTCCAAACCCTTTACTGATTGGCTTACATTTTTTTCCAGGGAGCCCTTGTATCTTCTAAATAAGTGTTATCTATACTGAAGTTTAGAAGTTTTTGTCAATAACGAGCCTGGAAGTTGCATGAAGGAAAGCAAATTTTCCAGAATAATATAGCAACTCCGTACAGGTGTATGGGGGGGAAGGTGGGGTGAGAGGGGATTGTGTGGGAGGCATCTGTCAGGGAAAACAAAGATTTCCCATGAGAACAAGATCAACTTAAATGTAACACAATGGCTTTGTGTAGTGAAAACTACTAGATAATTACTACATCAATTAATTTAAAATTTATAATTTATAGAATTTAAGTCAGTATTTGCCTGTTGAACCTAGATACAGCATGCATCACCCTGTGAGTCAGCAATCTTATGCTGTCTATACATGTTTTAAATGTAAAAGGGTTTTGCTTTTTGTTGCAAACAAAACAAAATAAAACAAAACCAACCAAACAAAATTTGGTTTTGTGGTTTTTTTTTTTTCTTTGGCTTAAAGTCTAACCAAATACATGAAATAGACCTATAGCAATGGGGCAAAATAATTTTTTGATTCCAAGAACATTAACGTTGTGTAAAATTACATTTTTATAAATATAAGGAAGTCAGATATCAATGTTACCTATGAGGACTGTACTAAGATTTCATCATTTATGTAGCTCTGTGGGGCTGTTCTTTCATGGGTATGTGCACATTGCAAAACATCTGTGGGCATGTGACTCAGCTTATAGTCTTCCTGTGCTCACATGTTGTTCCATTGATTCCAGTTCCACTTTGTGTCTTCCTATTCCTCCCTAGTCTATCTTTCACCCCCCCACCATACGATGGAAAAGACCACCTGATTTTCACTGTCATCTACCATACCAGGAAATGAAGCAGAACTGGATGTCAGGGTTAGCATTCTTCCCCATCAGTCTCCAAGGTGCTGCCTACATTAACCAGAATACTTATCTGTAAAGCAAATAAACTCAGGACTTCTGAACACCTTAACAGAGGATATCTGTAGAGTATTTGGATTGTTCTAAATGTTGAAGACATTTCATAGATGGGACCCTTTTAAAGGTTTACATCAGCAATGCATGATCAGGAATCATCCTTTCCAGTCTGGTAGCAAGACCATTTGATGTAAAGTAAATGCGGGCGTAGGTCAGACAGAATATAAAGTAAAGGTAAGCAGAGAGCTTAAGAGTAAGTAAATTATTATTAATAACCAATCTATTGATTCTCTAAGAAAAAAATAATAGCTGTCTTGCCACATATGTAGTGGGTTCTCCAACATGTGTGTGGTGAACGTTCTGGATGAGACCATTTTCTAGTCACTGGTTCTCACCCAGGAAGAACCAAATTTTCTAGGCTGCCCCCATTTGCCATACCTCTTACTGTATATTATTGCGACTAGAATGGAAAAGCTGGTATGTACATACTTTGCCTGTCAACTGTTCTTGAAAACCCTGGACAGGAATATTTGCAATGCCATTCCAACAGGTGTCAAGAAGACTGGTGCTAATGCTTGGCTTGCTTGACTCCTGGCATACAGTGGTAATAATGAAAAGAACATAGACATGTACTTGTCTTGGGCCAATGTTGGAGCAGATTCCAGTAGAGGGGGCATGTTGTCTTTCAGTGTCAATGAACTGAGAGAAAGGTAAACAGCTGCACTGGGTATTGAAGTTCATGTACTATTTCTGTTTGTCATTGAAAGGGTGATACAGGTTCTGGTTTTGGCTGTGGAGACAGACTAGACTTTTACAAAGTGATAGTACAATCTAGAGCTCCTATGACAGGATGAAAAAGGTGCGTAGTGGAGGACTGACCCTGTGCTTGCCTTGCATTTCTAAGGATGGTGGTGCTTGCCCTTAAGGTATTTTCATGGTTGACTTTATTATGATGGTCACAGATGCATGTTGGTGGAGGGAGGCAGCACCAGACAAGAGTGAAAGACTTTGAAACACTCAGATGGATTTAAGGATTTCTTTTCAAAAGTTTACCTGGGCCACATCCAGGAGCCTCTCAATGTGCACTGGGATTAAAAGAACTTCAGTAGACAAATGCTATGTCTTAGACACCTGTGGAGGTCTTACACTGCAGTATAGGCAATAGTTTTTCTATGCTTTGTGAGTAGCACAGCAAACATGTAGTGAACTAGAACTGTTGCCTTCTATAGTATCGTAAAGCTGTGAGTTAACGCTCATCATTAGTTTTACAAGTGCCAATTGCATCGTTATTCTGTTTATTTAATATCCTGGTTAATTACAATAGCTTTAAGGTGTTAAGCTACCAGAAAAATGAAAAAAACTATGGATTGAACAAATCTTTGAAGCTTTTGAGACAAGTATATTTTCTGAAATTAGAGCAGTAAGCTTTATATTTAGCAATACTTCCTTAAAGCAAAATTCTGTACTCTAATTTTTAATATTGTCAAGAATTTAGCTTAAGGACTGGAAGCATATCTAGACGTTTGAAGTGGTATGAGGTAACAATGAATCCATCTGGTTGTAGGTGAAGGCGTTTGCATTATATTGCCACTGTGTTTAAGCAAATTATGTTTTTTTTCCCAATGGATTTCAGTTTATCATGGGAAATTCTGTGCAAATAGGGAAAAAAAAAAAAGATTTCAAACCTTTACATTGGAAAGGTTCTGTAGCAGGAGAAAGATCTAAGAGCTCAGGCTAAACAGGTAGCGTTCAGGAACTACATTAATCTGAAATGAAACTTTTTTAAAAAAACAAACAAGAGGTCTATGTTGAGAAGCAACGTATGAGGAATAGCTCTCTTGAACTTTGACTGCAATCCCATCTATCCTTTGGTCCTCAGTTGTCTGTTCTTTTATTATCTCTACTTGTCTCTCCCTACATTTCTCTGTCCACCATTGATGTTAGTTCAGAATAATCACTGGTGAGCCAAAATATAATTTTTTTTAGATTTTAGAGTGTTTTAAAATCTGAATATTTGCAGGAAATACTAGCATATGTCAAAGTAATAGAATAAAGTCAAGAATTAAATTAGTATAAGAAAAGTACCTGATACTTAGGGAAGGCTTATTACTAGGTAGAAAATATTTTCTAGGAAGATCGTATCAAAACTACAGGAAAATAAATAATGTAAACATCCAAATTATTTGGAATATTTTGCTGCACCATATTCAAAGTCTTCTTTGTTTTAAAAGGCTTCTTTTATCTCTTTCCTCTGACATGAAATTGTTGTCATCTGACTCAGGCATTCATATTCATATATACATAATTTGATGTGTAATGCTGGAGAAGCAACCTTAGACTAGAATTTCCTTTTATTTTCATATGGTAATTCTACTATGGATGTCAATGGTGAACATATTTTATTACTATTTTTTTCTGTAAATATCAATAAATCAACTTTATATTGGGAACATTAACATGATTTTTTTCTATTTGAATGTATTAGTCTCACGTATAGGCTGTAATACCATATCAAAGCACTGAATGCTGTCGATCAAATTATGATAAATACTACTAAACTAAAAAACAGGTCAGGCACTTGTAAACTGAGTGAAAACCGTGGAACTTACTAATTTTTTATTTAATCTGATTGGGAAAACTATCAACTAGTTTACCAGTTGAGAAGGTTTGAAAATTACATGGGCTTTACATGTAACTATCCTGTTCTAAGATTCCCTTTATGTAAAATTAGGAGAATGTATTTCTAAGCAATTTATTGTGAAGGTAATTGCAAGCCAGCAATAAAAGTCCTGATTAACTGCATATTATTTTTAAGTTCAGATAAAAGCTTCAGGATGAAATCAGTATCACAGTTCATATACTTAACTTTGTTAGGAAATTACATATATACTTCTTTGATCTTTTGTGTGACTTGCTCTTCTACTTTTGCATGCTAGTGAAATGGACGGCATTCTACTATTTTTGTAGAATTTCTGCAGTAGAAAATTGCTGTTAAATTCCATCTTTCACTCACATAGCATTATTTGACAAAGATGTAGTACAGAACAGGTCATTATGTACTTTAAAAAACGATTTGTTATTTGCAATAAAAATTATCTCATGAGAAGCAAAAGAGAAAAAAACACCAATGTGCAGAATATTCAAGTGGGTCTTGTGTCCTGTTTTTAACTTTGAATGTAGGAAAAAAGGTTAGTATATGATAGAATTTTCTGAAAAATCTGTTTCTAGTCTATGATTTTCCAGTGATATACATGGCATTTAATGTTGTAATTGTAGAGAAATTCTTGTGAAAGAGAAACTATTATAAAATTACAAACAACATAATTCTCCTTGAAGGATCCGGAGGCATTAAAGTTGCATAATTGATGGGGAAAATTAGAGAGGTAGACTCCTGTGGTAACTTTGTTAGCTGGACTTTTAAGGTTTTGATTGAGCTTGTAGTACTGTCTTCAGAAAACTGGTGGTATTTGTGTATTTTGCTAGGTTCCCACAATGTTCTTCACTATATAAGCACGAACATACAGTATCTGATACAGCCTGGGTGCTGGACATCTGTTTGGTGTGTGGCCTCTTTGTGAAGTGTTAGACCTCATGCTCATCTACCTAAGGCAACAATTTTTTTTCAATTTTCAGTATCTACATGCATACTCCTTGTATTTACTTTGTTTTATCTGAGACTTGTGGATGTTTGACATCCTGATCAGAATACAATTTAAATGCACTGCAATGGGGCAGCTCAGGAGTAGTAATTATATTTGCTGAGAAAAAAGGAACTTTGCCTGTGCTTGCCTGTATAACAGTGTTCTGACTGCTAATTATCCAGAAGTTTAAAAAATTACTGTAGCACATGAGTCATTACTGACAAACCCAGAGAAATCTGTACGGTCATGAAAATCTGTCTGCCCAATATTACCTGGCACAAAAAGAGGACACTCCAGTGATTGTTTTGTCTTTATTTTCCTAAACTCTATATGCTGTTAGACGGTTTGTCAAAGACATCTGGAATTTGATAAATGGGTTTGTATGCAAATTTAAAACAGAAAAAGAAAAACAGAATTGTGAATGGAGGACTTTTTTCTAACGTATTCACATCACCTAGTCCCTGTCGAGGGGTAACACAGCTAAAACAAAGAGCAGCTGAAGTTCCTCATGCCGCCTTGTTCAGCCTTTGTCACTGTCAGCTTGAGAAGCCTGTTCTGTTGCTTCATGATGCCTTAATTTGCATTCATGTAAACACAGCTAGAAACAGGGTTAGGGCAAGGCAATTCAATGCAGCCATCGCATCATGATAATGATTTTGCATAGAAGTTGAGGAATATCTCTGGTTCCTGTTACATTCTCAGGAGTATGGTAGGAGTCTGCTTTGGGAAAGCAAGTACAAGAAGCAGTTTGCTATTACTGTATGTGTTGGATAGGCTGCATCTGTCCCAGGTAAGATAAATCATGTGTGTTGTCCTGGTTCTGTCATATAAATTCCAGGGTATCTTGAGATCAGTTCCACATTAGACTTGATAGATTTTTCTTATAGCTACGTTTTGAGTTTGACTGCAGACTAAGGAAGTTGTCTCTTCTTAGATTACAATTGGATAGTTTTCTTCATTCTCACATTTCTTAGCTTTTTTCCACAACTAGAAGCACTCAATATGTTCTTTTATTAAAACTAGTGCTGGTGATCTGCCTTAATCTCTCTAAGTCTAGGATATGGATTTATCAGGATGTGCCTAGTTTTCTGTACCTTAGTCCTACTTCAGAACAGCTTGTGATAATGTTATTTATTATAACTAAATTTAATAAAACAAAAAACTCACCACTGATTTCACCTCAAAAGCATCACCTAGGAAGTATCAAGTACAGAATGGGCAGCTGAAATACGAAAAAATAATATAAATGCCATTTCACAGAAGAATTTAGAGCAGTATATGAATGTTGCGTGAATTTTGATTTCTTGGAAATGAAATTGTGATTTTGCCAATTAGATCTGTGAGTAGGTGCTGCAGCACTAGCAGTTAATGTGTAAAATAAATTGCTATAGAATTCAGAGTTAATAACAGTTTCTAGAAGCCTGTAGCTTTAAAATAAATTGTTCTTCGTCAGCAGGTCCCTGTGTATGACACTGCAGACCTCTGCTACTCTGTACTGTCAGGGGCCCTGTGTGAAACCACTGTACTTGCTGAAGGAATCATTTCTGTTTGCATAACATTTCACCTCTTAAATTGCATAAAATAAGTCAGTAAACAGCAACTGTACCTAAAGGATTTGTGAAAACCACATGACTGATGATTGTTACACTAGCAAAAGCCTGTGCTAAATTAACTCTGTGAGCAGAGCTTTGTAGATTAGACCAATGCCTTTTGTTCTACTCAGGACACACATTATTTTTGTTTGTAAATAGATGTGTAGAAAGATAAATGATAATTTACTTTATTTCTTATTCTCTCTCAATATGGTTTAAAGGTGGGATACTGCAGTTATTTTTTTCTATAGATTTTCCTTCTAGAAAGATATTTACTGAATTTAGAACACAGAACTGCACTAGGGTGCTGAAATAGTGTTGCTAGGTTTATTTAGTGAGAAGTAAAAAGCAGTGTAAATAATCTCAGAGGTAGACCAGAAATCAAAACCCCTGAAGCAGTGCCTTAAGGTGAATGTCTCTGTGGGCCAGAAACAAATAAAGTCTACTGATACTTTGCTGAAAGATGTTATTTTCCCAACTCCGTGAGTTGTTTGGAGTTCTCTTTAAAGTTTTATAGATATTTAATACAATTAGGGATTCATGCAAGTTCTCTGGCATCCAAAGAATACAGTAAATTATTATAAATTTCTTTTTTGAATATTAAAAATACAGGGCTGGAGTGGCTTATACTTGAAAAACACGCATTTCTCAGTATTTTTTCTTAGTTTTATGTGCATTCTGATACACATCTGTTCCTTACAAGCAATGTGTCTTCTTGTGTCATCGCTATATACTAGCACGGTGGTTCATGTAATTTCCAAAATTGACTCATTCTGCTGTGATGGACATTAAATTCGATGCAGTTAGGCATGCATCTATATTTAGATGAAGTTGTAAAAAATTAACGCCCCCTTTGCTCTGAATGCAAGAGGCCATATATTTTCTAAGCATATGTGCAAGTCAGTGTTATTCGCAAAGGACTGACAACCCAAACTATGTGTAGTCATACAACCCAGCAGCATTTTCATCTGCCGTACTGAACTCTGCAGGAAATATTTGCAGCATGTACTCAGGCTTCCAGTTTAAGCTCTCCAATGGCTTCAATTCTGGTTTCAACTGTGTTATTCAGACTCATCTATCAAAAATACAGGCTCTACCTAATAAGGAAGTTTGGTGACTTTGCCCACCATCACAGTGTGAGGGTACTTCCCAGTTTTTCCTATACTCTACCCATGTATTCTTTAGCACAAAACACACTGAACAAATGTATTTCTTAGTTCAGAATGTAAGGGTCATTCCTCTCAATCCAATCTGATGCCTGAATCAATTTTCTTCTTTGTAGACTTTTCCGTTCGCATGAATAAGTATTTTTTATTTGAATATTGTTTCAGCCTCAGCAGAAAAACTGGTGACCAGTTCTATCAAGAATATGAGGCTAGGGTTAACTGATGTGATAGAAAGTAGAAGGGAGAGGTTTTAACTTGGGCTGGGATGATCTTGAAGTTAAGACTAGCACTTCCTGATGCAGCACTGTATCTAGTTGAATAGTCTGGGCAAAAAATGCCTTTTTCTGTTTCTAAATATATCAAAAATTCAAATAGATTTTTATAAGCTCCCAAACTGTACTTGGGATTAGATCTCTACCTTTCATGCCTGAAATCTGCCTAACCTCAGTATACAAGAATTCAATAATGTTTATTAAGATATTAAACTTCTGTCCAGAAAACTGGAGATGTCCAGAATTGTGACTGTCATCTGTTAATAGCACTGTAGAAGAAACAGAAACCTGCATGTGTCAGGGCTTAAAGGAGTTACGTTTGGGAATTAATATCCAGGGTTTAATATGAGGTGACAGATTAATCTACTTCTAGATTTTATTTGCGTGCTTCTGAAACATTTGGTAGTAGACACGGATGCAAGTTTAAAGAAGTGTTATACTGATTTCATCTTTATGTTTTGTGTTCTTGATGGGGCCTGATATTAATGCTTGGGCTTGGGATTTAAGGGAGTGTGACTATATATGTCTTGAATACTTGCCATAAATTCTGAAGTAACTATATAATGATAAACAATTTTAAAGAGATTTATACCTCTAGGTAACCTCAAGTGCCCCTGATTACTTACAACTGCACAAAGTCACTTACAGTGTTTTATGTGCAGCTTCCTTGCTTGCAAGTGCATGTGTAAGGCACAAGCAGTGGGTTTGTATGTCTGAAGTAATGAACTGCAGCAACCTTCAGCTTCTATTTAGGGATGGGAGTTTGGGAAGGGAATAAGGGCTCATACCTGCCACAGACTATGTTCTGTCCAACAGGAACAAAAATGGCTGGTATTGGTATTTGTGAGCACCCCCTCAAAAAAAAGAAATAAAAGTCCACCATGCTCTCTAACTAGTTATATAATTAATTAAAGAATATAAGCAGCAGAATTGTGTGCGTATAAGCACAGCCACATACCTTGTTCTGTATAAATGAACTTTAGAATAAAGCTTGACAGTGTAAAGGGTCCAGTGTTTCAGAATATTTGATAGGACTATGCACAAGTAACCACAATTTTGGAAAAAAAAAAAAAAAAAAAAAAAATCTTCTGTGTTCTACTTTACAGTTTTGCAGAGTTATAGAGCTCAGTCTTATTACAGATTAATTATGTTCATGTGACTCAACTTTTGTGAATAACGTTAAGATCAAAACCACTCAGGAAGCAGAAACATAGATATTTGACAAGATACTAGGGAATGCCAAGATATGCTCTTTTTTGAGCACATTAGGAACCTCAAATGTGGAAAAAAGCTAATGGAAACATGAGTAACATGCTACACTACACTATGTAACACATAGTGTTCTTGCTTCATAAACTATTTAAATTTCAAGAGAGCCCCACTGATCATGGACATTCTCCTCAGATGAGTAAGGAATTTCTTTGGACAGGTATGATATCTTTGGAAACGTGAATATGTGTACTTGCATATTGATTTCACTTGGGTTAATATACCTTGATTTTCATCATGGTTCATGATGCATTGCTTGTAGCTATACCACTTTTAGACTGGAGTTGGCTTGTGTCTGGCTGACATGGGATATGGCAATTTAACTGTGGCTGCTTCTAAGTATACCAAAACCTGGATTTTAATATAAAACTTAGTTTAGGAAAAGGACGTTGCTTTGACTTAATTTTTTTTTTCTTTTTACCCTTTTTGTACAAATATCATGGAAGAATAAATGTAGTGTTATCATATTGAAGATGCATCTAAATTTTATAATGCTTTTCAGGAAATATCTTAATTTCCCACAACAACCATACTACTTCTGTGATGATGTTCTTGCTGCAGAAAAATGTCAATTGAAGTTTAAATATTATTGCATCATTCATTTAATTTGCCTTCAAAGTCTCTGGTATGGTACAGTACATAGACTAACAACTCAAAACCCTTACCAATTGGAGGTATTACCAGATATATTTTCTCTGCTATTTGCCATTATAATCTTTAAAAATTAAACTTAGCTAAATTTTTCATGTTTGTCAAAAGGATCAGCAATGACTAAGCATTCACTAAGCATTCACAGCATCACTGAATATTCTGAACAAGTGCTCATCATACTCATTTCTGAGATGCAGAATAATTTTGTCTTCTGTTCCAGCAGGCATATTCAAACAGTGGGGTTCATTTCTTACATGTCGTTATTTACAAGGAATTGTTACTAGTAGTATCAATTTATCTTGACACTGCTCTGACTCATTGGACTATTTTAGAAGCCACTGCCACAGCCTACACACTACGAAAAATGGCCAGTGCTGAAGAAAGAAGTTCATATGGGTGTCTAAAATTCTCCCCCAACACTCCTCAAGAAAGAAACGAAAAATCCCATAGTCTGAGTAATCTGCATGTTTTAATAGGCTGTATTAGGGGCTCTGTTGAAGAGAAATCTTAATTCTTCACCAGCTTATTTTTTTTTCCCAAGTTGCCACTAATCACATGCATCTTTTTGGCTATTTCATATTTATTAAGAGAATGACAAGTTATCACAAGCATGTGGGTTAGTAATCAAGCTCCCTCTATCTGGCTGCACTTTAGAAAATGTGACTGTGCTGTTCACAGTGGAAGTCTTGCATTTGGGCAGCTGCTTGCATCATCCCCTGACACAGATCTTGGCAGCAGGGGGATGAGTAATACAGATTGTGAAGAAAATGGCTCTGTTCCGCCACTTTACTTCTGCAGCTTCATCGGTTAACTTTGACTTTGCATGTGAGCTCCAACTGCGTGTGGAAATGAGTATGGTGTTTTATGGTAGTAAGGCGCACAAAGACCTGAAAGTTTCATTAAAAGTTGTAGACTGTAAATAAATCCTTCTGGCTGAATCAGCATTAACTCCCAAGTGTGATTAGATGCCTCAAAATAAATCTTTCATATTCTTTCACACTGACTGGGGAAATGCTTTTGTTAATTAAGCAGTGGCTGTAGAAATGCTCTGTGGTTGAGGCATCACATATAATTGGGCTATTTATGCTTTCTAAAATGCACTGGAACTAATTGAAAGTGCTCTGCCACCCTTGGGGACAGGTATAGCTTATTTCTGTAATGTCTCTGTGTTAACAACTAATGAGACTAAAACCCAACCAATTCACCGATTCCATTTCACAATAAACCATAGTCAGGATGAAGGATGTAAAGAAAAATGTTATGATAATATAACAAAGAGCCTCCCAGTATCTAACTTTTGTAAACTAGTTTCTGTCAATGAATGCAGTTCAGGGGGAGAAGCACAGGTCTGCTGAGATGCTAAGTCAGTTGAGAAATTTTTACTGCGCTGGTGATTCAGGAGGATATAGTACTACCTGACCCAAACAGATAACTGCAAAATCCCAGGCTCTGCTTTAGATTAGATGTTGTTTAGGGAATGTAGATCAACATAAGACCAAGATCATTAAATTAATATTTAGATTCAAAATAAGCAGTTCTATTTCAACAGTGGAATAGGGAATAAAAGATGGAAAACAAGGGATTTATTTTAAGAATACGCAGAAAACACAGAGGAAAAACAGGAAAGAAAATGCAGACAGAGGAAAACAACATGTTGGAGGACCAAAAAAGCAAAGCAAATGAAACCTTCTCCCATTCAATTCCCATATAATGGACTTGCTATGAAAATTGTTCTAGTGTAATAGCTGTCAGTAATAAATTGCAATATAGAAAATTTCTGTTTAAAAGAGTATTAACACCATGCCAATCTCATTCAGATGTGTCTTATTACATCAAATACTATGACAAATTCACTCATTAACTTCCCTGCTCCTTAGCAAATTCGCCATTAGCAAAGTATTTACTGGTAATATGCCAAAGGACTGTCTTCTAATGAATAATTTGGCTTTATACTGAGTTATGTAGAATTAGTGAAATAGCAGAAAATTAATCTTAATCTAGATCAGATATGAAATATTATGTTTGATCATGACTGTAAGTAATGTATACTAGGGTTACATCCAAGAACTGAGAAAAAAATGGAACAGCCATGGCTGAATATTTTGAATGGTGAGACAAGGAAGGACAAAGAACGGGAATGGTGTAAATGACTGTTTTCTCTATTTGTGTGTGATTATCTAGAGGTAAAATGCACTTAAGAAACTTTAAATCTAAAATTCTCATGTCCTCTGTATGAAAAATAGTACTAGTTGCACAGAATATGTAAAAGTTTTAGTTTACTTATGAATGAATTAAAATAAAAAACCAAGCTAATCTAATTAGAAACTTTCATTAGATTACTTAACCTCTTGGATATTATGCCACTTGTTATTTTAGTACTCAATCTTTTGATTTGCAGTTTTGGAAGGTCTTATCTTTCTCAGGGTTTTGTTTTGGTTTTGGGTTTTGTTGTTGTTGCAGTAAATGAAGTATTTTGAAGGAGTCTACTAAAATCATTGACCTTTGCTGCCTGTTTCTCTTAAGCCTGCACTTATATTCATAATTACTTTACCAATTAATTTGTAAATTACCTGTAATGCTAGGCTAAATTAATCCTCAGTATCATATAAAGTCTTTAACAGAGGTGTATTAAGTATGGATTTGTCATGCAGTATATTTTTAAACAAGATTACAGAAGCTTATGTATTATCTGGAATAAGAAAAGAGATGTTTTGGGTACATATTTGTCCCTAGATTCATGTTTTAGTCTATGAATTCTTTGTTTTGTTTTGCTTGCATGCGCAGCTTTTGCTTTACCTATCAAACTGTCTTTATCTCAACCCACGAGTTTTCTCACTTTTACTCTCCCGGTCTTCTCCCCCATCACACTTGGTGGGGGGGAGTGAGCGAGCAGCTGTGTGGGGCTTGGTTGCCTGCTGAGGTTAAACCATGACAACCACCAAGTCTTTCTCTGCAGGGCTGCTCTCAATCTCATAATCCCCCAGGCTGTATTGACACCAGGGGTTGCCCCGACACAGGTGCAGGACTCAGCACTTGGTCTTGTTGAACTGCATGAGGTTCACATGGGCCCACTTCTCAAGCTTGTTCAGGTCCCTCTGGATGGCATCATATTCTTCAGGCATGACAACCACACCACTCATCTTGGTGTTGTCTGCAGACTTGCTGAAGGTGCACTTGATCTCACTGCCTATGTCATTGATAAAGATATTTAACAGTACTGATGACAATACAGACATCTCAGGGACACCACTTGTCACTGATGTCCATCTGGACATTGAGCTGGTATCTGTTACTCTCTGGATGCGACCATCCAACCAATTCCTCATCCACTAAACAGTCCACCCATCAAACCATTTCTCTCCAGTTAAGAGAGAAAGATATTGGGGGGGACCATGTCAGAGGCCTTACAGAAGTCCAGATAGATATCCATAGCTCTTATAAAAGCCAATGCAATAATGCATGGAATAAAAATCAATGCAGTGTAATAAAAGTCAATGCAATGTATGCAACTGTTCTCTTTTGAAGCTTCCTTTTGGATTAACTTCTTCTGCTTTGTACCCTCCTCAGCACTCTAGAGCAGGGGTCCTCAAACTACGGCCCGCGGGCCGGATACGGCCCCCCAGGGTCCTCAATCTGGCCCCCGGTATTTACAGACCCCCCCCGCCCCCCCCCCCCCCCTCCCCGCTGGGTGTTGGGGAGGGGGAAACCAAGCAGCCGCAGATGACTGCCTGCCACTGCATCCGCGCACCGGCCCCCTGGTTAAAAAGTTTGAGGACCCCTGATCTAGATACACAGTAGGCTCTAGGAGGCTGAGAAAGCAGGTCAGTGGGTTTCCCATTCGAAAGAACAGCATTCTTATGGGCAGCAATGAGGATAAGAAAGTTTTATGGGGCCCTTTTTTAGACAGAAATGTGTATGGAAACTGTGGCTGAAAGGGAAGGGGAAAAGATATGCCTCCATCCAGGGGCTTTGCAATCTACTTAACCGTGTAGCACTCTGAAGAGAATTTTTAAATGTCATTGTGAAATGGTGGAGGATTAGTGATCTTCTCTGGAAACATGGAATTTTCCTGTAAAACTTTTTGATCACCCTTAACCTTAACGTATCCCCCCATGGCTGGGAGGTCTTTTGGCTTTACAATACCTTTGTTAGTATTTCTTAACAAGTGATAAAATTTTGCTCCTAAAGACCAACATCTGATTGTTTTATTAGAATAAACCTAAGAGGTAAGTTGATAATGAATACTTTTTATTAGGGGAAAATGCTGTATGCTATAGAGGCAGTTTTTCTAAATCAGAGGTATAGATTAGGCATAAATTTTAAGAGTGAGGGAGATTAGTCACTGAAGAATCAACAAAAGGAAATTAAGATTTTTCTGTCATTTGTTAGCAAGGCTAAGATGACTCTGGCTTTGCAAAGATGCATTTCAGCCAAAAAAAAAAAAAAAAAAAAAAAGTTGTTTGGATCAATAATGAGATAACTGGTGGAAAGTCAATACTTTGAGTCATACATGAAGCGGGGCTAGACTGAATACTCCTATCAGTGCTATGAATAATGTACATTAAGTATCAGGAAGTTTTTGCTTGTGACTTGCATACATTTCCCCTTTCATAATCATCTGTCATTATGCTACAGAACAACTACTTTTGTTATATTCAGTAGTATTTCTCTTACTATTAGAAGTACTAGAACTTATCTTTCATTTTCAGTCAAAATTATTTTTCATTGGAAAAATATAATTTCAGATATTTTTTGGGTTAAAAAATATTCTAAAGCTTCATTAAATAAAGGCTTTGGGGTTTAGTGCTTTTGATGAAATAAACCTGATTTTTAAATTTTTTCCTTCTTTTTTAATGTTAAAAAGAAATTTTAATTCTATTCCTATTTTATGTTATACACAAATCTGAAGACTGCCCATTTTCGTATCTGCTGCATTCTTGGAATGTACAGGCTTGTTATTACTTAAATACAAGTTGATATCATAATTTAATCGTATCTTGCAGTGAAATCTTAACTCCCCAAACTAAGAGAATATCTGGAATTGCAGCTTTCATTTCTTAAGGGACTTTTCCTAGCCATCTGACTCCAAAGAACTTTAAAATCCACTTTAAAATACTGAGTCAGTGGAGTCGGGGCTTTTCCATTCTATGACACATTTTGTACAGTTATAGTTTTCCTGACCACTGTCACAGAGAGTGCTCCCCCTGACTTAAGCTGTGATTTTTAGGATTTCCAACTCTGTTGAAGAGAGAATAATTTAATGCTCTGAGTCATAACATGAATAAATTCTTAGTTTATACAGGCCACAGAATATCCAGATAAGTCTGAGACAATTAAGATTTTCAGTCTTCCTGCTGCAGATGAGGACTAGACCCTGACTAGAGACTGAACTTCCAGGACTTCATGGCAATCTGTATATATCATTTAGAAGGATAAATATGAGAACTGTAATTAATCCACCACATACACTGACTGGATGCAAGAGAGTAGCTTAATGAAAATTCACCAGAAGTAATACTTGTGAAAACATCTCAGCAGTTATGTGTTTTCCCATATCTCTCTGTTTAGTCACAAAACTCTGCCTCTTAATACTTTCAGATATGTTTTGAAAACTTTATATGGGTGGCTCACGTCCTATTTCCTATTCTTGTCAATCTTAAACTACTTTCAGTATTTGAAATACAGCAGGGTACGTTTGAGACCCAGTGTATGGGCAGATACACACAGAGGCACAAATAAACATACATACATATGTACACATTCATATATATGTAAACCATTTACAAATATAACAAACCCAAAACTGCAGAGCTAGACCTAGGATAATGTGGCAGTATAGATTTAAGCTACAGCCAGGGACAGGTTCACGGGTTTAATCTGCATTTAATTTAGAAAGAGGATTGAGGCCAGTGAACGTACTTAAGATGTATGTACTTTTTGCATATGTAGGCTAACATCTTGTTTCTAAGCATACAGGCTGAGATAAAGAATTCTTATGAGTGAAAAATTAACTTCTGGACCAGCAGGTGGGATTCTGATATTGCACTGCTTTTATAGCTTCATTCTTGCTCAGAATGAGTATTTTTGCTTTGCTTTGTTGAGGTTTTTTTATTAAAAAAATGGTTGAGGAAATAAACAAAAGGTAAAGGTTGAGTCAAACTGGACAATTGTAAAACAGTTAAGTCTTTTAGAGTAAAGAATTAAATACTCAAAAAAGTACAGTACTCAAATCCACAGAAGACATGCAATTCCAGTGATGTGGATAAAAATCACCTACGTTAATTACATAATTACATTAACATTGTGCTAGTGGCTTGTAAAGGAATAGTAATAACAAGAATAAATTATCTTATATCACATGAGATGAAGTCTAAGCAGTTGTCTTCATGGCTGTGTGTAATGGCTTGAAAGAATAAGGTTATAGAACTTTAAATGTTATATATTTGCATTATCTTTATAGGAAAAAAACTACTAACAGGTCACAACTGAGAATGATGTACAATTTCTTGAAGTTTTTACAGAATAATCAAATTGGTTCCACTTTTTTCCTCTCACAGATAACACAATGATTTAATAACAAATATATGTTATCCACTTCTCTTGTTTAAAGAAATCTGGGAAATTATATTGACTGAAGGGCTTCAGAAAGTGTTCACAACCTTTTGTCTATATCCCTGTTCAATAAAGTTCTCTCAGTATACCTCCTATCCCTCAGAAATCTTCAGTTTGCTGCTTCATATTAGTGTATCACTTGCATATGGGCCTGGCATGGTTGAATTAGAGAACGTGTCTAAAGCAAATGTCTCTGCTGGGATCATGGGCTGTGCAATTACATCAAATAGTATTAGATAAAGAGAAACTCTCCTTTGCTCTGATACTAGAGCTACATGTTGTAATTCCTTACATAATATTCTGAAAAAGAATATGCCTAAAAAACTATTACCTTTTGATACTTCATGCTGATGTATTTCTGGTTTTGGTTGTCTGGAGGCTGTTTGGTTTTCAGGTTTTTGGTTGGTTGGTTTTTTTGGGTTTTTTTTTTTTTGTGTGATTTTTCGGTGAGTTTTCTTTTTTCTTCTTTTTTTTTTTTTTTTTACTTGCTCAGATTTAGCCACTATTTATTTATTTTTCTATAGGTATGTTCCATGAATAATCCAATGTTAACATCCAATAATCAATCAAAGGCTCTTTTCACATGTAGTACTGAGTACTATATTGCCTGTCTATATGATAAACAATAACAAGGATTGGTCAATATTCAAAGTGCTCAATGTGTAATACACTGTAAAAGAAGAACCTCGTGGGTGGTTCTGAGTACACTAAAAATGCTAGCTCTTCAGGAATCCATGTAATTTAAACTATTTAGTGTGAATTTACTAAGATGTCATATGTCACTGCAGGAAGATTGGACATGACAGTTAACTGGGCTTGTGTTTAAGCAAACACGCATGAACTTTGGAATTGCCTAAACTGAGCAGTAAATAGGAAAAATAATTTTCATTTTCACTATACTTTGAGACGGTTTATCAGATCTTCTTTTAGAGATTACAGGTCCTAATTTTGTAGTCATGGAAGCACGTACTTGATTCCTGTGCGTCTGTCTGATTTTACAGACTTCAAAATCTGACTCTGATTAGCTTTTTGAGGTAAAGGTGATACAATAGCCCAGAAGATTGAGGAGTTAGGAGGTGACATAAAAGAGCTGATACAGTATTACATGAGAAATCAGCAGAACTATAATTTTTGATTGAATTTGATAAAGTTGTTTATCAAAATCCAGCAAAAACATATCATGATACTAAGAGCTGCTGTTACCTGCTAATGGTGTTTACTCTGAAATGCTATCAGTAATCTTTAGAACTACAGAGATCAGGTCACCTTAATAATGTCTACCTTACCTGTAGAAATATAGGGCATCTGCTAAGTGATGTTTTTGTGGTCAGATATGATCTCTGTAAATTAAGCTATGTGTTTCAACTTAGAAAGACGTCTGTCTGTAGTGTAACGGAGAAAAAAGGATAACTTGGGAACAAAGAAAACTCAGATAAAGGCATAGATAAGCTGAGCAAGTAACAAATTAAACATTGTCAATAATATAAGTTGGTTTGACTTGAGATGGAAGAGCAGTATGTCCATCCATTCGGAACAGGTACTCTGAACATGCATATCAAGAAGCAATCTTGATTGGACTGAGCATACAGGGTTCTTTTATATCAACATCCAGTCTTTTAAAAAATAGTGTAGTGGTTGGAATGTTGATACACAAAACTTGGAGATATAACTTTTATGTCTTTCTCAATCCAACAGAGCCCAAACCATACCTCTTCTCATAAAACTATCCCAGCTAGCAAGTTATCTCTAGAAGAGTAGCTAAGCAGAGTGGGTAGGCTCCATTGTTCTGCTTTGCATTCATCTTATAATAGTCATATCCTTCCTTGTAAGACTTCAGAAAACAAAGCCATGAAATCAAGGTTCTTGCAGCTTGAATGATAGAATGTCAGAAGAAATATTCCTGTGAAGCCTAATGGCGATGTCTGAGGAAGAATAAATCTGGCTTTTCTAAACTGGAGATTATAGTTTGAACTTCTCTTACTTTATTACTTTTAGGTTTGGAGGGGTGGGGAAATCAGAAATATTTTTTATAAGAGACTGTTTCTTTCAAATATGATTTAGTGAACCCAGCTGAGAGGGTTTCAGATTACCTTTGATCTTCCTGCATTTAGTTCAGAATAAGCCAAATTTAGACTGAACAAACTTCTACCCTGATGATGTACATAAACTTCTACTCTAATGATGTGCATACAGCTGCTTTTTTTTTTTTTTTGTGTGTGTGTGTGTTGTAAATTCTTCTTTTTGGGATAATTTTATACATGACCATTTAATCACCCATTTTTATCTAGTTATGTTAACAGATAGAAGAAAAGAAGTTGTTGAGCTTGGGGGTGTGCAGCTGAGCCAGTGGGTGATTGTCTGTTATTGAATCAATTTTATCCGTAGCTTAGAGGTGATTTTTTAGAAATGTATGTCTAATAGAGTACAAGAATAAATGTTTGGATTTTATATTTTCTTTGCTATCTTACGACAAGTGAAAGCCACTGAAACTCTGTTCTTCTCTCCCTTCCACTAAGACAATACAAAACTAATATTTTCTGCAGGTAAATAGAAGACATTTCCAAAATTGCACAGTTATTTTACACTGAGAAGAGAGAGTTTTCTTTTGAACATGGCTTTCTGACAATTATTGAAAAGTCAAGCAGTCTGTCAATTTTATTGTCTGAAGAATGAAGATTAAAATTTGAAATTGTTAGTTGATTCAGATGTATTATTGCAGAACAGCTGTTTTAACTAAATCCCTCAGAATTACCAATTTTCAGCAAGTATGAGGGGATTGCTTTCAAATGGTTTTTTCAGAAATTGCTCTCTCATGAAAAGTGGCTGCTTCAGAATGAGTGTTGATGAGAATCTTGCACACTAGAAGCATTCTTTAAAAAATACTTTTAAAGACATTCATTATGTGTGTTTTTCCAATTTTAAACTACTGTAACATAAATTATTTTTCAAAAGAGAGAACTTTGGCTTACTTTTTCTTTAAGTTTACCTGCACCCTGTGTCATCGTCCCTCTGTTTTGAGAAGCACATTACAAAGTATTAAAATAATACTGAAGGGTCATGTGTATTCTTCCAGAAGCTAAGTGATTCTGAATAAAAACATCTTTCTTTCTGAATATATTTTATGTATTTTAGCTTTATTCAAATTTTTAGATTTCAGAAATGTAATTAATTAGAATGACTAGACACATGAAAAGTACTTTTAAACTTCTTTTAAGCTACATGAGAAATAATTATTTTCAGCTTTTATTTATGCCATTCTCCTGTGGTCATTAGTCTTGATTCAATCTTTCTACAAACACACCATTTAGATGCGCTATTATCACTCCTCTTGCAATTGTAAAAGCCTGTGAACTTCTCTCAGTTGCAAAATTTTTTAAAAATAAAAATATGCAGTACATGCTACCCCTAGAAGGCAGAGTTAGTCTGTGTCTGTGATATTTCAAAGAACCATAGGCAACATATGAGCCTTGTCATTTCATAGTGCTATCAGCTTCTAATACAACTAAAAAGAAGACTATGTTTTGTTTTATTAGTCCATGTGTCTCACAGCAGTTCTTCAAACATTCAGTGTTTATTATCACTGAATGTCTTTTGCCTAAATTGTTTATTTCATCCTTCTTATTGAAACATTTTTCCCCTTTTCTGCTTTTTTATCTATCCTATATGTCATACATATATATATTCCTGTCTACCTATACCTATGCTGTGGTAGAAAAGAGAAAGGAACCTCACTGAAACCATTTGACAGCCATGTCTTCATTACAAACGGAGGCATTCAGACCCAGAGCAGCTGTAATCTAGCTAACTCACTCAACTAACAAAACAAAATTGTTACTGATTGAGGCCTGTGGGATTTCCTTGTACAGAGATGGTTTATCTGTACTTTTGAAATTATTGCCTCAATTCTTTCCAAAATAAGTGAGAGAAAAGCTATATCCTACTTTCCTAAGCATACTGATCACAGCTCAGACTGCCACATTTTCGTATACATAACTCTTACTGTGTGGATTTTGTATCAATTTTAAAGGTAACTTCTTTGTGTGACCAAGTATATGGTGCAGCATCTGCAGACTAATCTATGCTAGAAGCATCTTATAAGTGAGAACTTTGACACCTACTCTAAAATCTTGTGTTTAATATGATAAAGGCTGTTAGCCCTTTCCACTTAGTACCATGTTTTATTATGTTTGTTAAAACAAATGTTGATAGATCTTAATTTTGGTGTCCTCTCTGGAAATACTGATGTTAATGCAAAGTACTGGGCAGCTGTACAAGAGATGTAGTACAAAGCTCATGGGTACAAAAAATTGAAGCTACACCAATGTAATATTTTTTTTAAAAAAACATATTACTTGGCTTTTTTATTTGCAGATTTCTGGGATGAAAAATTTACTCATTTTTAATATATTATATATCACAGGCTTTAATCCATGCAATCCTTGTAAATACTAAAAATGTGGATAGAATTGGAGATAAATGATAGACATCTAGTTATTGCTTTTCTGACATGAGTCTTTGGGAGAAGGCATAGGAAAGTACTTCAGCACATAGTTTGTCTTTTTATTCAGAAGTCCTATGCTGGAACTTCAGTTAAATAGGAAAAAGCTTTACATTTTAGCAAGTGGTGTTATCAATATTAGAGTAGAAAAACATAATAGATTTTACAGAAAGGAAATCCTGGTAATGGAATTCCATTAAACTCCTAGTAATGCGAACACTGAGTGAATTGCTTCAAATCCATAAATGTTCATAATTGAAATTTAAACAAATGAAATCACTCAAACTAAAAATGTCATATATCTTTGAAACCTATGTAGTAGAGCTAGAGGGGTTTTTTTTTTTAGAAAAATGTATTTATTAAAGAAAAATACTCATTTAATTACCTTTCTATTTAATTAAAAAAAAACAACCAAAATTCTAAATTATACCATATTCTATTAGAAACTCATTTCTTTCCACTACAAGAACATTCTAGATTAGAAGAAAATAGGAGGATAATGACTCACTTGTGGGTTTTCATTTCCTATCTGTAATACTGTGTTCCTTGTAAATCTGTTCCTTCCTCCATTGCCCCTTACACCCCTTGATATCATGGGGTCTTTGCTGGCTCTGAAATAGTTTTTTATTGAAATAAAGCTCCTCCTTTAGGATGTCATAAAGAACCATGCCTGTTAGGGCCCTAGTCAAGATATTGTGAACCGTTTTAGACAGATTAAGATTAGGTTCCCCATAAGCATAATAAATGAAAACAGTTTTTGTGGCACTCACTTCTCTATTACAGCTTTATCCATCAGAAATGTTTTACCTTTGTTTGGAATACTTGATTTAGAACAAAATATACTTCCCATCACATTAGTAGTTAGCTTGGTCTTATATTTTGCCTGGTCCTCCTCCCCTGAATATATTTTATCAAAATATTAGCATACAATATTTTGGTAGTTTATAAGCTTATCACAGTTCTGGTCACAGCCCCCCCCCCCCCCCCCCCCCCCCTTTTTTTTTTTATTTTTTTTTCTGTTAGCTTTAATGCGAAGTTTTTGTGTGGTGAAGTAATAATATTTTTCCTACCTTAAGGTGAGCTAGGCAAGAAGATTCACCTCATTGCATATTTCTTATGACAACTGAGGTCACACACAACATTCACTTCCCATAATTATTCATATGGAAAATGGGTTGTTTGCTTTGAAAGCAGCTTATTTTGACACTGTTGTCCCAAAGAAAAAGTTTGGATGTTGTGTGGTACTGTTTGAGAGCCATAAAAAAATACTGTCTGCCACAGAAACTCAACAAATCTGATTCTGCCAATAGCTGAAATGCCTATAATTTTAATTGTCTTCTGACAGAGATGTCTAGCAGTGATATTTGCCTTGGTGCATATTTTATCCTCTGGATCCTTCTTCTTGATTAATCTTATGTTCTACAGAAAAGGTTTAAAAAATATCTAGAACACTTATTCCTTTGTAGTTATTTGTGCATGTATTTCCTCAGTTAGAAAATTTTTCTAAGTGATTTTTTTCCCAACTTTTTATGAGGCGAAGTTTA
Organism: Falco peregrinus; assembly: GCF_023634155.1. Lineage (NCBI taxonomy): Eukaryota > Metazoa > Chordata > Aves > Falconiformes > Falconidae > Falco > Falco peregrinus. The sequence continues at coordinate 35,184,369 of NC_073722.1, forward strand.
ATAGTCTTATATCAGAGGATAATGTGCTTTGATTTCATACAGAAGGGAAGGAGGTTAAAGGATGTGTTCTTCCAGAATGTGGAACTTCCATGACGTCAGGTTCATGGAGAAGTAAATTCTAAAGAAGGACAGAAATGCCAAATTTGAGTGCAGATACTTACACACTGGTAAATTAAACTATTAGCTCCACACTTTGCAACTTATACATATGAAAATGTATTCAGCCTTCCAATTTATGTTTTTTACTAAAAAAGATAAAAACTACTAAATATTTTTAGAGTCTGTTCATTGCTGCACAGTGGTTTCCCTGGTTTACTATTTTTGCCAATGTCACACTGGCAAATTGACCTTAACTAATGATGTTTTACAGTCATCAAAGTAATTTTTAGCCACTCTTGGAAGGACATAATAGTGTGGAAGTATATCTTTTTCAGAAAAAAAACATTATTTGATGACAAACACTCTAATATATAAAAGGGACTAGGGTGAAATGACTACTGGAATAATTATGACTTGATTCAAAAAGAAGAAAAAGTACTTCTATTACATACTGCATTTTTAAAGTAGGTTATCACCTATAAAAATGGGTAAGTTGAGAACTGCAACAAAGATCTGTTTACAGTGTAAAATATGCTGCTAACATTTCCTGAACATATATTGTTTCATATCTTTACAGCTTTATTATTCCTTATTTATTATTCACAGTGTGAAATCTTGTGCCAGGAAAGTGAATATGATTAGGATGTTGGTTATCTCTGATTTTTTACAGTAAGACTATAACAGTGTTACATTTTAGCTATAGCAGTTAGGTGCTTCTGATATATGTAACTTCCTGGCTCTTCACCAGAGGAATTTTTTTTCTAGTTGAAGAGATCAAGCATACTGAACCTAATGTACCTTGAGAGTTGGTTATGAAAGTCAGTGATTTAAAGGCCTTTCAGCTGTAAACTAATAGTTGCTACTATATAGTTGCTGGATGATAGAAGCATTGATACAGAAATCACTGAGAGAGAGCAGAGGAAATATGTGCATACAGAAAAATATTTCAAAACCTGCTGGCCATCCATGATTTTTTTCCCTTCTTATTGTTCAGCTGTTGCGCATTTGTTTTGAGCTCAACCATCATGCTCAAGGACATACAAGTAGATTCTGTACTTTTAAGCTAGATGTTCTGAAGAACTTTTCAAGGTTATAGGCTTAAAAATATTATTTTTTTTAAAATAAAATAGGGAAGTACTTCTCTAAGAAGAGATGTCTTCTGCATAGCAGTAATTAGTTGCAATATCTGTTTTTCGGAGGGACTCAGATTTATGTGTAATCTCCCCTTTTTTTCTCATTCATTTGTAACGTGATCAAGAACGAAGAGCAGCCTAAGGAGATTATAGATGCCACCTGTATACCTACAAATAAAAGAAAACAGAGAGAAAACCATACGTTTTATTGTTTCCAGAACATGTTAAAAAAGTGTCTTTTCTTTGGAGCTCTGCTTACCCAGTTTCACTAAATTACCCTTTGAATTTAATTGATGCTTAGAGATGCTTGATGGTAATTCAGAATATTTTGATGTTCTCGGACATTCAGGATGTGACTTTTCAGTATAAAATTCCACTCTACCTAATTGGAATGCTCTGATTATGATTCATTAATTATAATTTCTTCCTGCAAATCTGTTGAAGTCTAAGGAGACTTAAAGAGTAACTGATATTTAAATACAGTTATAATTTGCTTTATTACAGTTTTGACAGAAAAATTAATGATACTTATGTTCCTTTTGTGTGCATCAGTCTCAGAAAGCTCAGTTATTCCTTTAGCTCTGATGAATGTAGAGAACTTAGTTGTCACTTCAGTGCCATCTCTTCCTATATACTCTTTCTCCATTTTAAAGGTTTAAGGACAAGAGCTAACTGTAAGTGTTACAGCCTTGTTTGTTGTTCATATTAATTATCAACATTATTTTGTTAGCTTTCCTATTTGAGATATCTTTTTTTGCATTATCTTTTAGTTTATCCTTATCTCCTAATGTGAATATCTGATTTAATCAAAAGAGAAATATTACTATTAAGATCTAAGCATTGTTCGCCTCATTATTAATGTTGATGGATCTGCATGGTGTGAAGTATAGTGTAAGTCCTAATGGCATACTGAAATGAGTCTCACAAGGGTAGGGAGGCAGGATTATCATATGAAAAGTAAAGGTTAGATAATGTCCTGGTTTTGGCTGCAATAGAGTTAATTTTCTTCCTAGCAGCTGGTGTGGTGCTGTGTTTTGGATTTGGTGTGAGAACAATGTTGGTAACATACTGATGCCTTTAGTTGTTGCTGGGTAACATTTATACTAAGTCAAGAACTTTTCAGTTTCTCAGGCCCTGCCAGTGAGAGGGCTGGAGGGGGCACAGGAACCTGGGAGGGGACACAGCCAGGACAGCTGACCCACATTATCCAAAGAGATACCAACATGCTACCTCTAAGATAAATGCTAAATCAAGATCTTTGTGAATAGGGGAAATCCCCACCAAAATTGGCTTTTGTGAGTGTGGCTGAACTGGAAGAACTTGGAATGCATTCTGTCCACATCCTGGCTGTGTGTTAGCATAGGATCTCCATCCTGGCCATTGTGTCCTGTTGTCCCTCATACCTAGCTGCATGAGTGGAGAGGAGTAAGACAGTGGTGTACTTCAGTAAATTCCTCAGTCTGGTTATCTGGGAACAAGAACTGAAGGTTGCACTCTTTTCTGAGTTTAGATACAACTAGGATGCTTGTCCCAGCAAAATGCAAGGAAAATTTTTAAACGATGTCTTGAAGAGTAATATCTATTTTCCATGGTGCCGCAAAGCAAACAGAATGTATTCACACATCTAAGTGGGGGCATATAGGTGTAACACAGTGCCTTAAAGCTGCACTGAATGAGAATAGATGGCTTAAGTATACCTGGCACAAGTGTGATGGTTTGCAACGATGCAAAGCATTTTTTAGTTCATAGTACAGTATCCAACATCAGCACAAAGCTGTTTCTGTTTATTGACGCTGTTCCCAACAGTGTGAAAATTACTCCTAATCTGAGGGGAAAAAAAAAAAAAAAAAAGAAAAAGCTAGATATCATTTTTATAAGAAAGGGAAAAAATCATGCCTAGCCACTCTTACATCTATCTAATGCATTTGATAACATAATAACATTTATGGTACAGTGAGTACAAAGCTACAGGAGAAATGATCAGCAAATTCTGAAAGACTATTGTTATCTTTATTTTTCTAACACTTTAGTATCTCTAAAAGTGAAGTCAACGTAATTAATCTGTCTCATTGGATGGACCAATTTAATAATTAAAAGATGTGAAATCATATTGTTCGTATTACAAAAAAGCAATTACTCTTTGTTTACCAGAGTTTGATTTGCTACATCCTTGGATTTGTCTGATAGTGTTATTTGCTGAATGCTCGAGCTAATCTCATCACACTGGATGCACAGATGGAGATATTTCTTTTGGTGTATAGGGCAATCAAGCATGGCATCCTGCAGTCCCTGCTGCTGAGGGAAGAAGCCAAAAATTTAGGAAGCATATTTAAAAAGGCCCTCTTAAGGACCCTGTAGCCTCAGGGACCCATAGGCTACGCATCGGGCCTAAAACAATTTGAAGAAGCATTGGGGAAGCTTGGGGGAAGCTTGGGGGGATTGCCAGGGAGAAGATGCTGCAGGAAGGCAATCTTCATCTCTAGCAATCAAGTTAATGGGCAGAAACCAGCAAGTCTTTTTATGCTAGACAAAAGATCTGGAACTGTGGGGCAGTTTTGAAGTCTTCTATATCCAGTCTGGGGAGAAAATCCCAGTGTATGGATGGAGTCAGATAGCCAGGCAGATTGGAGATACAGTATAGTGCACTGGATTTCTGTAGTTATTTGATGAGAAAAAGGAACAGGCTTCATCTAACATGTCTCTGGTGGTAGAGTATACAAAAAATTTTTTAACCTCAAAATAATCTGTTTTAATGAAACCCTGAAAAATTACATATACAATTAGTGAACTACTCATGGTTGTTATTCAAAGGGTGCAACATGAATGCAGTTAAGGATAGCTATTTTTTTAAGTTATGCATTCCTATTCATGTCAATTAATATTCCTGCTGTACAAATGACAACTAATATGTAACTACTTTTGTTTACTGAGTCAACCACTTGCTTAACAGAAGTACTGAACGTTAAATGGAAGGTTTTGTGGTCCAGGCCAGGGAGTACCTATGCATATGTACGCTGTATTTTTCTCTTGACTACATACAAATAATGAAAACTTATGCCACAAGAAGCTCTCCTGAAAACTTGCTGAAAAAGTCAGTTTCGTTTTGTCAGGGGATGAAAAAAAAACCATTCTGAGATCATGTGACATAGTGACATTCTAAAATCAAACTGAAACTTGAGCTTTGCAAATTTGGTGGAGTTTTAAAAGTGGGAAAATTACAGGAACACCTATAAGCTAGAATTCTGTGCACCTCTTTTAAGACTTCAGAAGTATTTTGAAGAAATGTATGGACTCCCTCTTCAAATGATAGTTTTATCTTTATTTTAAGTCTGTTACAAGCTGTTTAGCTTCTGTTACAAGCTAGTTCAGAAATAAATATATTCTATTTTTTTCTTGAAGAAAATGTTGCTAGAGATCTTGTCTTGAAGCTAGGCTGTTCGTACCCATTGCAAATTTTTCATTGGTAGGCATACATGTTATTAGCAAGCAAATTAACTGGAGATCTTTTAAAGATTCTTTCACATATTTTGAAATATGACTGATTGTAGCCTTTGATGGTGAAGTTTATAATAGGATTTCATATTTATGTCCTGGACTGTTGCTTAGCACTTTAGAATGATACTAGTAAAAACAGGTATATTCTCCTCAAATCACTGATGGATTGAATTTTGAGGGAATAGTCCCCTCTTTGTTCTTGAAGAAACCTTATAGGTAATTTCACCAAGACACAGGTCAAAGAAAAACAAACCTATATAAAAAATCTTCACTGTATTTAACTTGTTTAAATTTCAGAGAATCCTGAAGAGAATCCAAGATTTCCCCCTTAGAAATTTTCAAGGAATTAGAATGTTCTAGGTGGGTTTGCGGCACAAGGTCTCCCCCTCTATCAGCAGATCGCTCCAGCTGAACAGCTGCATACTTTATTTGATGTGAGTTTGAACTGTTAAGTGTGACAGCAACCCTGCAGCAGTGTTGTCAAGCCACCTTATGAGTAAACCTCTAAAGTATAGAGGAAAACTAAATACACAAAATTCTAAACAAGAAAAAAAAATAGCGTACCATTATCCTAGAGGGAAGTAAATGTTTGAAATGCAGTGTGTTTTTCCGTTATAGCTCCTTGAATGCACAAACATTAATCTTTTCTGCTGCTTTCAGAAACAAGGATCGTTTTAATTAACAAGGGTATCAAATTTTAACTCTCTTCCTGTAGTTTATCTGTAGTGTTCAGAAAATTAATTATATCACTTTACACAACAATGCTGTGTATTTCAAAGGCTTATTCACTATATTTATTCTATTGTATCATTTAATAAATAGAAAAGGGCATGTTTATGGTAGAATAAAACCAATAATTGCTTCAACATTTAGAAAGTAGATGTAATTTCTTTTAATGAAAATATTTTAAGATTTTTTTTTCCTTCTACTGTTAGGCACTTAGCAATAGATTTTAATATTGTTATCAGTCTGATAAATACTGAACTAAATAATTAGCATACCTGATGTAGACATTCTTAAAGTAGCATGAAAAGAAACCCCGATTGTCCAAGGGGGAAGGGTAAATTTTTTCCCTTTCATCCTATTGAATTACTTTGATGTTGATATTTCATTGACAAGGCTTTTACTTTCTTATACAAGTATCTGATATTTAACCTCATTACTTAATAGAAGCTATCTGAAATGACCTCATTACTAAACAGAATTAATATTTTCCTTACAGTTTCCCATGTTTTGATGCAAACTTTCATTTGAATGCAAAGACTATATTTTTTTATTGCTATACAGTTTAATAGGTGCTCTTCAGTTTTAAATTGTCCTCAATGGTTTCATAAAAGTGCTGTGTTTCATGAAGACAGCTAGCAGCTACCCACTGTTAATAAGGACAAGAAAAAGCAATCTGAAATGTTATGCTTTCTTTTTCCCTGGCACAGTTCAAACTATAGATAACACTATGTAAGACACAGAAAAGACTCTTATGGATAAAGAAGTATGTTCTGCCAAACAAATCACGGTGGGCACTTTAAGCAAATTTAACAAGTAAGTAGAATAAATATGGTGCTGTATGATACATATTTTATGAGACCACAGGCCCTTACATATTTTTCATAAATTTTTAAACATGTGCAATTTTCCACTCCAATAATTTAAAATGAAAAATGTTTTACCTTTAGAGAAAATTAGTTAAAGCACTGAAAGCATTGCATGAATAAAGAAACTTTGTTTAAGAAAAGAAAATAGATCTTTTTTTTTTTTTTAAATGACAAACCAATTTACATCATTTTGCTAAATGCTTGAAGTAGAAAAGTGCATAAGCAATTTGGGAGCTCAGATAGTCCTGGGTTGGTTAGGACTTTTTTTTTAAATTACAATGATGTTTTAGAAAATGCTCCCCATGGATTGCAAAACATATTTAGGCAGGAGTCCTGAAATTACAGTTGTAGGTAAGACAAAGCACATCAAGGCTTTCACTGACCAAGCATAATAGAATTCAGCTTCTCAGTGAAAAGCAGGCTGAATTGGTTGGCTTGTATCCTCCAATAACGTGAAGGTGTTTTATTTATCTCCAACTTCCAGTACTCATCCTGGAAACCGTTTGTGATGGGAATATGTAAGAAGTAGTGCATTCTATTTATTGGGAATAGAATCTATACTAACTTAGGAAGAAGTGGGCTAATGGCAATCATTTACTAATGTAACAAGTTTTTATAATAAATCTATTCCTGATGACATACAGATACTGTATTTCAGTTTGATTATGGTGATGAAAATCTCAGGACTTCATTTCTTATTGAAAAAATTAAGAGTAAAATTCATTCTAACTTTAGCATGAAGAATATTACAGTCCTAGAAAGAAACAGTTTTTTGAAAGTTTTCACTCCTGGTAGAAAACCAAAGCTAAATGTTGTTTTCTCTTGCAAGGCTGACTTTGTAAGTGTTGGCAACTGTATCCCTTCTGGAACAAAATGAGAAATATTACTAGTTGTTTTGAAGCATATGTCAAAATAGAACTGGTAACTTTGAAGGAAACTGTGGTTAAATATTTTTACATTTATATAGATAACTAATTCCAGGGACAATAAAAGCATCTTGGCAGGCCATTCAGCCTTAAAATGTATTGTAGAATAGTGGCTTACAAACTCAACCACTCAAGACATCTGGGGTGTTTTTTAAATGGTCCTATACATATCAGAGTTTTACTAGGTTGTGGACTTTTCTAAGGTCTAATATAGTCTTGCAGACTGCACTCAGTCATGAAACCTGTTTTTTTCAGACATGCCTCATGTAGTGTGGCAGATCCCACATCAAATCCCATTGCTGCATTGTGTTTATAATAAGGAAAACCTTGGAAACTACTGCTTGAACACAAGTAACAACGTATAAAACCAATTTATGTTGTTCCTGAGATAGAAAGAAACTCTATGTGTAAAGGGTTAACTATGAAAATTCATCTGTGGTAGATTAATAAGGTAACACATGACCTGATACAATGGTGAATGCACAGTAGATTGTTGGTATGGGTTTGTTTATATTTTAAACCTAAACTTTAATATAAAAATATAATGTGTGTATATTAGAATAATAAAGTTATTAGAATGGAAAAATATTCAGGAGAAAGGATTGTTTCAAGGTAGTGAAGATCTGAAAACCGGGGGTTGATTTTTGCTTATTATTTATGTTGTCCTAGTGTTCAGGAGTTCTTGCAATTCACTGGGGCCTTTCATGCCTAATAGTATGGAAGGAGACCTTCAGAGAGTTTGCAATCTCTAAGTATTTTTTAAGTGGTGATATGTGAAAATATAGGCTCTAGAGTACGTGGGAGCAATCATTATTGGTTAGATATGTAAATAATTGTGTCAGTACAATGAAGGCTAAACATACAGAGTTTTTGTAGGTGTTACAAAAACCCATGTTTAAGTAGAATTAAAGGGAGAATAAATGGTTAGTTTCAGCAGTATGAGAGAAAGCAAAGTATTTGTTAGAAAATTTAGAAATAAAGTCATTCAGGTTGGAGAGAATGTTATGGAGTTGTCTAGTACAGCCCCCCACTCGAAGTCAATTGGTAATAGACAGGTTCTAGAAATTAAGGACATTTGGAAAGAATTTTTGTACTGAATGAAAAGATGATGGTTGTGGTTACAGGAGGTCCTGAAGGGTATGTGCCTTCAGAGTGAAGACACATTATTTATGTTTAGTGTAAAAAAAAAAAAAAAGATGCAAGTTGGTGAAGGGATGTGAAGGAACAGGTACAGGGCCAAACCAACCAACTAGAAAATGATCTTTACTGAAGCAGTCTGAAAGGGTAGGAGGGGATTAATTCAGTGTTTGTCAGTACCAGATAATTGGGTGCTGCAGTTTCTGAGATATGACATAAAGTGTGATTGAGCATATAGGTTAGGCAGATGGAAAGGGAAAGCCATATGCTGGTGGTACTGCACAGATAAGTCACAGTCAAAGGTGGCTGCTGAAAGCACTGCCTGAGGGTCAACAGAGAGACGTTGCAAACAGACTGGGAAAAGATTAGCAACTATTCAAGGGCTTGCAAGAGTTCTGCTTAGTCGTATTCACCTTTAGCTGATGACTAGACCTCTGTGAGGAGGTCCTAGAGGCAGAGAGTAAGATTTTAGTTCAAAACACACACAGATCCTTCAGTTTCTACCGTAATGATGGTGGCTAATTTGTGATGATGAAGAGAACTGTTAAGAGATGCTGTGCTAACACAGGATATCATTATAAATTAACAAGATTACAATTTGCGTCCTTCTGTTACGCCATTCAGAGAAATGGTCATATAAAGTCTATTTTTATAAGACATTGAGTTCATAGGCTTTTTCACATAGAAACTTCCATGATTTCTATTTAATACTTTTTTTTTCTCCCATGTGAAATATTTTTTCTAGCTGTGAAATAACACCATATTATTTCATTGAAAAGAGCAATTGTACAGTAAGACACAGCAATAAATTTTCAAGGAGCATAGAACTTACTGTTTATTGAAGTCAGAAAATTTCATATTCTGAGTTTTATTTTAAATTTCTATTAGTGAATTTCCACTACTGAACAACGGGAGCATACTTGCTAAGTGTTATTTAAATAAGAAGCAAACAAAAAAGGGGTTTGGAAAATCCTTTAACAGAGCTAAATAAAACAGTGTTATCCTTGGTAAAATTGTCAAGTAATTTATGATTTCTTATTGGTAGAATTTGTTTTTGATAGAAGTCATTGCCAAAGGAGAAAAAGAAGGCTGTGTTCTAAATTTTGTTGTATTTAAATGTTTGTATCTTAGTTGTTTATTTTTAATTATCTTTTGAAAAGTAATTTCAGGCAATTTCTGAATGTTACTTATATATTTTAATGATAGAGTTCTATACCAATTTTTTAACTTCTAAACAAAACCTGAAATTTCATCTGTAGAAATCAAGTGGACAAACTTGTCCTGAGGTCTGAGTCAACTTGCATTCCTGCTAGCTCTCACATTTAGCTCAAATAATGATTGGAAGCACATCGTGATGTAACATACTTGCCTGAAGATATATTTGATTGATTTGGTCATCCACGTAAAACTTTCTTTCATTTTTATAATTAAGTCCTCACACTTCAGCTGTAACCTTTCTCTTTAATATATCTCTTTCTGCATATTGTTTCTCAGCTTAATGGGAATATGACCAAATCATTTCTTAGTCTTTATCCCCCGACTTTTTTAAATTTAAATTCTACTTCAGTTAGTATAAACAGAACCATAATCTTGTCTGTAACTCAGACCTGTAGCTTGGAAGCCATCCACAGCTCAGACCTCTTAACACAACTGTAGAGGAAGGTGGGGGAAAGAGTAGAAAAAGATCTGTACAGGAAAGGAGAGCATGAAGAAGGTCTGTGAATTTGTGCCTCTTTCTTGATTTCTTTCCTTGTTTGCCTCTCCTTCCTAGTGCTGCCCATTTTACTGTCTCTTCCATTTTCTTTTGGCAACCTCACATTGCAGCATGCAAAAGTTGTTTGGTTGTGGTTTTGTTTTTTTTTTTTTTTTAAATCATACTAATTCCTCTGTTCCATATCTCTTGATAGAGTCATGAAATGTCAGGTGCCTTAAGAGTTTTTGAGAAACAGGACTATCAGAATTAGAGATGTGGCACTAGGAAGTCTATCCTTCTCACATCTGCCTCTGAAGAGACAAGTTTGTAAATTTCAGTATTTGTTGCTTCTCATTGCCAATTTTCAAGTTAGGAGCTGAAAAAAATAAATAAATAATGAAGTAATTTTTCTTTCCTCATCTGTCAGCTTATACAATCTAGTCTTACTCTACAAGAAAGATTTTATAACAGAAGGTTAGAATCTTGCCAATTATTTGCTGTTCTACTCGTGTTCATAGTGTTCAATGGAATATTCTGACATCAATAATTAAAATTTGTATACATAAATTGGAAAAAATTACAATTTTGTGCTGAACATCTGTTTCCCTTCCTGAAGGAAGCAAATCCTTCTTCGGGAATATATATGCTGCTCCATGCTGATTTCAAACTGATTAGACAATCTGAAATTTGTTTTTGGTCTTAATCTACAAATACTGAACATAACACACATCTATAAAGATTTTAAAGCAGGCTCTTAAATCTGTATCAAAACTGAAATTCTGCTGCACTACTTAATATATGGTCAAAAGGCATTTGGGGACCTTTCAACCATTGGTTGATTTTTTGGTACTTTGAAAAATGCTAAAACATTTTAAAGTCTTATCTTAGATAATCGTTTACGACTCACAATATCAACAATGATAAGAACTTTTCATTAAAAGGATACTATTTTCAGATGACCCTAGAAAGCAGATATGATGATAAAAGGAGTTGAAATAGTACATTACAAAATTTCAGCTGAAAGTACATTCTTTTTTGAAAAATATTATCAACTTTGTTGCACCAAATGGTCTTTAAAATATGTCATTGAATGTAAAACATCCATGATAATTGGAATCTGGGCTTTTCCAGAATGTGGTGTAGTAAGCTGTAGTTGTGGTTGTTTGCCATTGTTCATTTTAGAATTATTTACTGAAGGGTCCTTTACATAGGACTAAAAAATTTTGTATCTTATTATCACTAGAAGATTGTGCAGCTTGTTATTTTTTACATTTACAAAGTGCATTGCCATCTTAAACGTATTTGTTTAATGCAAACAGAACAGGACAGCCTGAATCATTACTTATTAAAATGAGTAATTTAGCTGATTAGTAATAGAAGGGTACAATAGTGCAGTTATTCACTCAAATGAATGGACAAAAGCAAAAGTTCAGTTCTTATTAAATAACGATATAATTGGATGAAAGATTAAACTGTAATGTAAAAATATACAAAACCATAAGCTGCTTTTCTCAATATTTGATTCTAATGTTTGTTCACTTTGTTCATATTTTGTTTCTCTTGTGTGTTTGTGATTTGCTTGGATTTTTGTTTGTTTCATTTTACATATTTTTTGATACTGAAAAATGGCAAGAAGAAAACCTTCTAAGACTTCATTTTGTAAGCTTAAATGGCAGGCATTCTTTACTGCAGCACTGGGCACGCAGAGATTAGCATTTCAAATCATGCCCACATATCTGACCAGCATTCCTCAATTTGTTACAACAAAACATATGTATTCATCATATTTCCCCCAAATCTACTATGTATAACAACTACTTCCTAGAAGTTATTTACATATGCATAAGACACTTGTGTATGCGAACTTCAGTCCTGGAGGTCTTTCTTGGAGTCTTTTGAGACCCCTGGTTGTCGACAAGTTGGTGAACTTCACCTGAACTTTCTTGGGGAACACGTGCACTACTGTTCTTACATAGCTTCATTTGTTCTCTGCACTATATGGTTTTGACTGCAATGCTCTGTTACCCAACTTCTCTTGTCAATTGTTATATCCCAGATGTCTTGGAAAGCTCACTACATCTTAGTGAGCTTATTCAATAGGTCAAGTTGATCATTGCTTTAGTTTCAGCCTCTGTTAGTGATTCTTTATACCTTAACTATATCATTTTTACATTGAAGTAATTTGTCCAAACTGTGAATGCAGGGTAAACAATGATTTCACAAACTAAATGACTTCTCTATATAAAATATTTTTGTTATTGTGTTCCACAGCAGTTAATCTAAATATACACATTAGCATCTATCACTCTGTGTTCCATGGAGCTACCTACTCAGGTCTCCAACTCATCTATTTAAACTGTACTGAATTGTGGTAAACCCAGTATATTTTAAAAATTTGAGATAGGTATGAAAGATCTGTTCAACAATATTAACTAAGGCAGTAGGACAAATGAGAAATAGACATTAATTTCTCTTACTGTATACTATTGTGTTAAATAAATCTTGTGAGCATTACTCACAAGAGCTTTCATTTTCTGATCATTCTAAACTATGTTATTTCTTACAAATCCTCTGTATATTTCCAGCTAATAATTTAAACTTCTGAAGTTCATATTCTCTGACTGTTTGTCTAGTAGGACATATGACCATATGATGATACTGGGTAATAGCTTACTTCATAAAATTTGCCAGTGCATGATTACACCAAAAGGAATCTGTAGATTTCCTCATTCCACTATTTTCTTTTTGCAGGAAGGGGTGGAATCTGGATTTTTCTTTCATGTTTTCCGTGCAGGTATCAAAATGTTCAAGTTATTACTATATTTCTGAAAGACTATGAAAAGGAATTGAGCATGGGGTTTTAAGTAAAAAAAACTAAATTATGTATCTTGAACTATACTCCTATCTATTTACTTATTCTCCACTATGTTGTCAGATAGCAGCTTAAACTTGTAGCTGTATTTGCAGGTGAAATATGAATTAGTAGTCATCTTTTTGCAAGGGAGTGAGTTAAGCATATTTTACACGAGAAGTATATGCATTAGAGTTGTAAGCATGTAAAAGATGGAAAAAAAAAAGCTAAGGAAGCACTGATGTTCCACCTCAAGCTTTTAGAGAAGACAGAGTATGAAATACTAAATCTGCAAATCTTATCCTTCTGTACATTTGAAGTGACCTCAATTCTGTGGTGCCAGTTTTGTTTTATGATTGATATCCAAATACACTATAGTCCTCAAACCCAAACCTATTAGTCAGAAATTAAATAAAATTCACAACTTAAGTTGCTTCCAAGAATTCTTGCCCTACTACAGCATAGAAAATGAATAATTTTCAAGGACTTGGTCTATGCTGGTTTTAAATATGTTTTATAATACCTGTATTAACCGATTTAAGGCAGTGTTGTATTTTCTGTGATACCAAAGTTGGTGTTATTAGATCTCTCTAAGTTCTGTTCTTGCAAAGAAAAAATTCAAAACTTGTAGAGATCAATATAACATCTGACAACTGTCGTGCATTTGAGAACACAAGCAGAATTTATTTAGTGACCTTCCTATGAAAGCAGCAAAACATTATCGGCAATGCACAAAAATAGCTGATCTTTTATCCAGAGCAACAAGTTGCATCAGACATATGGAGTCTTTACAGCCCTCAAAGTGATGAAAGGGGATGTGTTTGAGGAAGATTTTTTTTTAAGCTTGGTAATTGGCTAAATTGAGATATAATATTTTTTTGTAACTTTCATTAAATACTGTCATGGTTTCCTGTTTTGTTTGTTTGCACAAAAAACAATATGTTATCATGGCAGTCTTTTATTGTTACAGTTTTATTATATTGGGGTTTTATTACTAGAATTATTTTATTATATCAGAAAGATATAACTACTGATAAGCAGATACAATGAATGACCACTCTTGGACTGTGAATCTGTTTGTATGGCCTAAGTAACACAAACAGAAAAGGAAAGATGCATTATAACTCACGTACCTTACTGAAAAGTGGCAGTGGTTAAATATTTTCCACGGATAAAGTATAAGTTCTATGGTCTATAATGGGAAATACCTAATGCACACAACAGAAATCATGACAGTTTAATTTTGGAATGCATCAATGGCTAATTTATGGGAAAAAAAAAGTCCTGCTACTGCAAAGAAAAGCACATCTTGTGTACAAGATCTTAGATGGGAGTTTAGATCTGCTCCAGTGCCTTCTTTCCTGAAAACACAGCACTAAAGGAATGGATGCTAAAGGCTGACTAATGATAAATAATTGTTAGGGTATACTGTAATGTTTTTGCTACTTGCACTAAAGGAACAGCTAATATCATTAGAGCTTAGACAGTCTCCATGAAACTTTGATACCTCTCTACGTTTCCAAAAGTCCAAGCTAAAAGCAATGCAGAAGGATGGCATCAGAATCTGCTGGATCCCATTCAATTAATTCACTTGCATCCCATTAAATTACAGCAAAGCCAAAGTAAGCTAGACGAAATCTGTGCACGTATTTTTGAAAAAACACCATTATTTCAGTTTTCAGTCAGAAATTACTTTCTGATAGATATTACCCATAAATCTAATACCTGGGTCTCTCTAAAATAGACCATGAGGCGGGAAAAAAATAATGTGCTTACTCAGAGGACTAGATGATGAAAACTGAATTTCTGGATTTTGTTTTACATTGTTTGCAACTAAGTTATAGGAATATACACTCATAGCTCTGACATTAATATTTCTGAAATCAGAAAGTGGGTAGCCCTATGAGTTCAAAAGACCGGATAAACTAGTCATAAGATGGGGAAAACTGATACACAGAATGAGAGCTTGTTGATATAACATTGGGATGGTGTTTATGTAGCTGAAAGACAAACAGAGATAAAAAGCAGCCTGAAGCAGAATGCAGGAAAAAAAGAGAAGAGAGCTTGAAAGGTAAGTATAAGTTATTACATAATTTCTTAATCCTGATACTGTGCAATAAATTATATCATGGTTGTTGCTACAAAGTTAAACGAAGGCTGATGCATTTTCCTACTCTCATGGTATTCCTATATTAGGACAATGAATTCATGCTTTGGTACCACTTCTTATTATATTAACAGTGTATATTTCTCCCCAGTATCTATCTAAAAGGAAATTCACTTTAGCACCCTCTCAACATCTCCAAAGGCATCTTGTTTACAATGATTGCTTGGTAATATTTCTTTGAAAAGTCTGCTTAGCTGGAGGAAACAATATTTGCATCTGGTTAGAATCTCTGAGTGAATTTTCACACGGTGTCACTACTGTGTAGGTGCTTGTAAAAACCATGAAACCATCTCACGCCCAGTCCATTGCCCGACATATTTTTTTTCTTGTCTCTAAATAGGCTGCATCACATAAAGTCACTTTTATTTGTTATCTGATGTCATACATTCCCTTGCTTCCAGTTTTACAATTTTAAATGAGTCTAAGGATCAGATGCATCCTTTACCGAGCAGGAAAATGGAATCCTTTTTGACACTTGAAACTGCATCCTCCTATCTTCAGTGCAGACTTCAAACAGTATTCCCACCTTAAATATCTTTGTCATTATTACTGGAAGCACAGAGGACGTACCTGAAATATTACACTATATAGGTTGTGTAGTAAATATATACACTATGTTTTGTTATTTTGATTACATATCCCAAGATATTTTTTCTGATAAAATTAAAAAACAAGATAAAAATATATTTGCAATATACATACACAAAGTATGTATACAAATTGATTTAAAAAATAGGAGCAATAATTAATAACATGGAATTAAAATGCAAATTGTCTGTTTAGCCACAGAATCATTGCATTTTTATTAAATTAGCTACTTTGGTATCTATCATCAATGGTATCTCTAAAGCAGTATTGGTCTTCAGCAAGTATTTCATGTCACATGCAATGAAAAAGGCTGCTTCATGGTTATTCTGAAGCAAAGGAAATTAGATCTACCAGTGGAAATGCTCATATCTGGATATTAAAAATACAAATGCTCTCATTTTGTTGTGCAGGTACCAATGAGAGCTTACCTTTCTGATCTTTTACTTTTTGATAGTATCCCATTCCTATGAACCGCTTGTATTCCTTTGAGACTGCTAAACATGTAAATGATTAGAGATACTTTTTTTTAAATCATACTTTGGATTTCTATTTCTCATTTTCCTATGGGTAATTAAATCCTTCATTGTTGAAATCAAAGAATTGTCTATGATATATTATGTTTCTTCTAATATATTAGGACATCTTACTTTGTCGGCTAGAAATCCAGTGGGTGTGCTGTCAGCCTCCTACCAGACAACAGTCTTGCTTAAGAAGCAGACTGGAAAGGGAAAGTGTTTTTACTGAGGATCTGTCAAAGGCTTGGCTGTACTAGTTGGTGAGGTTCTTCACAGAGTAGTGTCTTAATGAGGTGCCACATGTTAATGATGGCACTTACTAAAACGTCTTGGGAAATGTTATGCTATTTCACGAAGATGTCCTTTTTCAATCTTTTTCATGAATTTGTGTAATATTTCCCATGCTACCTGCGTTTACACATGGATGTGCTAGGTAGTGCTTTTCAAAGCCCTCTCTACAATCTGAAAAGAAACTCAATTCACCTGGGAAAGACTCTGCTTCCATTACCCTGAAGGGGATCTCTTGCACAGCATAATTCTTTTCTGAGGATCTGTCTCAGTCTTGTGAGTATTCTTACTTGGGGTAGTGTTTCACTTGTCTCATGTGTTGTAGTTTTATACAAGAAAGTCTGAGAATCTTAATATGTTAGGAAATTATTTTATAGCAACATCATGTGATATTTTTAATGGGATAGGGAGCTGCTAGGTTTTTTCTGTGAGTCTGTCTCCCTGTGACCTCTCTGAAGCTTGTCCACAGCAATCAGATCTTTACTGAAACAGCTGTTGAAATTTTTTAAGATTGAATTTACATAAAGTTTATCTCCATGATTTAAAATCCAAAATAAAACAGAAAAAACCCCCTCCTAATAAAAAAGGTAGCTGCTCCAGCCTAGTGTTTTTGGCTGGGATAGAGTTAATTTTCTTCATACTAGCTGGTATGGTGCTATGTTTTGGATTTGTGACCAAACCAGTGTTGACAACACACCAGTGTTTTAGCTATTGTTGCACAGTGCTTACACAGTGAGTAGACTAGGAGTGCACAAGGAGTTGGGAGGGGACGTGGCTGAGACAGCTGGCCCCAACCAGACCAGAGGGGTATCTCACAGCATATAACATTGTGCTCAGCAATGAAGGCTGTGGATAAGAACGAGGAAGGGTGGACATTTAGAGTTACGGCATCTGTCTTCCCAAGTAACCACTATGTGTGAGAGGGCCCTGCTTTCCTGGGGACAGCTAAACATCTGCCTGCCCATGGGAAGTAGTGAATCAATTCCTGATTTACCTTTGTGTACAGCTTTTGCTTTACCTATTAAACTGTCTTTATCTCACCCCATGATTTCTCACACTTTTATCCTTCCACTTCTCTCCCCATCCCAAGAGGGGGAGTGAGCGTGCAGCTGCATGGGGTTTGACTGCCGACTGGGGGTAACCCAAGACAGCCTGGTTGCACGCTTTCACCGAGTGCCTTTAGCTGGCTCTGGTGTTTGTCAGAGCTCTTGTCTGGTAGTTTCAAAACACCCAAACAAATAACAAAAAAGCTGCCTTCCCTTGCTCTCCTCTACCACCCTGTTTTGTTTGTTTACAAGGATAGTTTTCTACTGTTTGGTAAGTGATACCACCAAGTGCAAATGGCTAGGAAATGGTTGAGGTGTCCTTTGTGATTACCCTCACCCGGTGACAACAAGCTGCTGAATTAGTGCTTGCTTGCTGCTTTTAGGAAACAGATCAAAATAAGCAGCAAAATAAGTAACAGCTCATCCTTTTTTGTGTTCTCCATGTACTTCATTTTCTCTCTCAGTAGTATCTCAGCTTCAGTCTCAGGAAGCGGAACAATGTTGCTATACGAAGTTACCAGGTTTGTACCACAAATCATTTAACCTATCTGTGTGATTGCATACGTGTATGTAATGCAAGCCTTAAAATACCTCAGCAACAGTGGTGCAGCTAAAATAATGATAGCTGGTTTTACCTGGTAGTCTAACTGTGGATTTATTTGAAAAGCAAATTGTGAAAAACTCATATACTTTGCTATGAATCTTCAATTGTGTTCAAATCTGCTTTTAATACAACTAAGGGTTTGTTTCGTTACCTGTGGGAGTATATATTTCTTGCCTGTTCTCAGAGGAAGCTGCCTTTGGAAAACTGTAAACTGCTAGTCACTGAATATATTTCTGATCATTATTTTAATTTGATATTTTCCAGGGCCAGCCTGTGTGCCCTGAAATTGCCTTTTTAAACTCAGATGCTCATAGCTAGCTTAGTCTAAAAGCCAGAGACAAAATAATTGGGATTTCTGGGACTCAGTGCAGAAACAGAGATGCAGTGTTTACAGAGTTGGGAAATTACAAACCCCTGACTATTCTCAACCTTTCATAGGAGACACCTAAAATAAAACCACTAGCTGTCTAGGAGTGCCTGATATGCAAACAGAACAGATCTTAATCTGTTTCCCAAGTTGTTTTCTTTATGTCTCCAGCAAGATGCTGCATCTGTCAATCTTCCACCTTCAACTTTTTTCTGGCAGTAAATGTTCTCTTTCTTTCTTGTAAAGAAAGGAGCAGAACTTACTCAGTTCTTTCAGCCCATTTAAAAAGATGTTTTTTTACAACAGTATGCTGTAAGTTATTTTATAAAAACAAATTATTTTTCTAAATGTAAATACATATTCCTTTTTTTTTTGCAAAGGAAGGTGAGTCATCACCACATTTCTTGCGTATTCCCAGAAGAGGCAGAAGGGAGCCTGAGGAGGACAGAATTTCAGCCAGGCTGCTACAACATCCCAGCTCCAATGGAGTGATACTGAAAAAGAAGTGATACAGACAGATGTTCCTCTATTTTAAATTGCTTGCGTTGCTCGATCTGGTGTATATGGCACTGGATCTATTTTGCATATGCAGGATTATAGCCATGTCTGTGGGATTTCCAGGCATTGACAATTCATCAGATCATTACTTATATGGAATTACCATTTTCCACCTGCATAGTCTTTAAATGATGATTCTAAAAGAGTAGAGATTATGGAAGAGGGCCTGTAGAAAAGTTTAAACTGTTTACCAACTAAGAGAAGATTCGTCTATTTAAATCGTGAATTGATGCAAAAAGTGATAGTTGGGACTTTTTGCAGACTGTTCCATTCCTCTTGACAGCTGTGACTTTCTCCTGCCATAAGTATATTTATATATAATGTAGGCAGGATAAACAAAATATCCATACCAAAGGATGGACATGAGACTCAGGCACTTTGTAGATGGATTATAAAAACAGTTTGCTGTACAAAACCTACAACATTTTGCAGTGTACGTGAGTGAGTGGTTCTTTTATTTCTCTGTAGCTTAAAGGACTACAGAAAGTAAAGACCACAGACAAGTACTTATAATTTCTAGAAAATTGACATACTTGTAAGAATTTCTTACACTGTTAGAAAGATTCCTATCTGCTAGCCTTTAGCAATAAGCCTTACTGTATTTTTTGATTTTTGATTTTTGCTTTTCTGCAAAGAATGTATGTTAATAAATGGACAACATTGCATTTTCTTCTCATGTATGCAATATCTAAGTGCAAAGCAGCACTCTATGGGTATGGTGCATTAACTGAATGGACAGAGAAATTCAAATAATGTTAATAGCATCTGCTTTAGAATTTACATATTTTAATTTCTCTTTATTGGCTATAACTCTGAGCCTACTGGAGCTGACTGTCCATAAAGCCTTTGGCTCTTAAATGCAAGTGAAAGCAGAAACTTTTTTTTTTTAAGTGGAATCTGTAAGTTAGGGAATCCTAGATAATTCTTGTAGTACCACCCAAATTAAAAGCAACTGTACAGTTGAGTTGACTACTCCAAGGAAAATGCTGCCTTAAAATAAATGAGCTCCTTGACTTTCGGGTTGGTTTTATAATTTTTCTGAGTCCCTCTCTCCAATTGTACATGCAAGAGCTCTGAAAACAACAGCCAGAGAGGATATTAATGAGAAACAAAATGGAAATGAAAGTTAAAATGTATTCCTCTGCTAAATATCAGCATGTAGAAAGAAATGCTAGGTTTCCTTACTTGAAAATGGGAATTAACTGTCTGTGGTAGATCCAGGTTAAGTTGCTGTAATCTTGCAGCTGTCAGCCCAAAGACCCTGCCAACAAGAAATTTAGTAATTTTTTCCTTCATCTCAGATTACTTTGTCCACTTAGAGCCACTCCAGTGGTATCCTTTTGTTTTTTTACTGAAGCGTTTCAAAGTCCTTTTAAAGGTGTAATCTAACTTTCAACAATAACAACATGAGCAAAAAATGCCTGGTCTATAATTATGTTTAAAAAATGATGTCAACTAAATCTTAGTTGACATAGGCTCATGTCTACTACATTTACTCTGGTGTCCACAATTTAATTCTTAAAGTTTTATTATCACATTCATTTACTTATACAGCAGTACATCTTGTTGCTGTGTTAGCCAGAAAAGAAAGTGAAACATACTGTGCATAAAGTAATCTCATAGACTTACAGTATTTCTACTTGTTAAATTTACTGAAATATGTACAGGCCTTATGTCCTAGTGAAGAAGCTAAAACTGCTTGCTTTCCCTAGTCCCTTAGTTTAAAATCAAAGCAAAAAAGCAATGTGTTCTGGTTCTGTTCAAAAAATTTGGTTTGTCATTTGTGAAGGAGCTATCATAACTCCTTTAACTGTTGCCACTGGTTACATCCAGAGGAGAAGAGTCTACACTGTGTTCAGACACGGATTGGCAAAACTCCCAGTGATTTCTGTTTATGCTAGAGTGGCAATGTTTATACAAGCATATTAAATGAAAACCTTACTCAAAAATACATTCTGCAATATAGTGATGCTATCAGAGAACAACATGTTATATGGATGAAACTCCTTCATTGGTTGAGCTCTCACTGTTTCTAGGGTTGCCATTTTAATAATTACTAGCCTTGTTATAGCCGGAAGAAGAGCTCAAAAGCAAACGCAATGAAAAATAAGGATTCACAAAATGCAGATGTAGTCTTTACTTTTCATGCTATATATTTTCCATTTCTCTCACATACTCTATATTTAATATTCCTTCACATTTATTTTCTTTTTGATACACAGAATTGTCCTTCATATATGGTTTTCCATTATGCTGGAATATATTATTTTCAGAGCAGATAGAAATGTGAAAGAAATGAAAAATTACACCTATGGATGTACAAGTCACTTGACATTTGACTGAGTTTTTTCTGGGTTTTGCATGGAATTTCCTGGAATTACATTTCATGCCCCTTTACCTCTTGTGCTGTCACAGAGCACCACTGGGAAAAGTCTGGTTCCATCTTCCTTACTCCCCTCCTCCAGATGTTTATATACATTGATAGGGTTCTCTGATCCTCCTCTTCTGGACGATCATCTCCCACCCATTTGTTGCATTCAAATTTCTCTTTTGTGCAAGGAAGGTAAGTACGTCTTACACGTAAGTCAAGAATGTATTATTAGTCTAGCTGAAAACTTAACAGTCTTACCAAAACATTATTATTAGTCTAGTTGCAGAGTTAAAATTAATATACACAGACTTTGGAGTATCCACCTCTTCCTTCTACTGCCCCCCAAGTCATGAGATTGATGGCTTTGACCTGGCAGTGGGCAATGATGTGGCAAGTCAGCAGCATCTCAAATTCTTTGCCAGAAATATGATGCTGATGATTTCTTCACCCACATATGAGCGCCCACTTCTAACTCCCACTGCTAAGACAATCTCCACACTGCTCTTTCTTCCTTGGTTCACAACTCCATGGTGCATCCAGTTTTCTTATCTATGGTATGTGTTACATACTGTTCTTTGTTCTCCTTGTTATCCCCAGCACTGTTTCTACTGCTCTCCCAGGGCTGCATTTCTTTGATCATGAGTAACTTGACCGCTGGTGAGTAACATTGGTGAGTTTATAGCCCTGGTGCCTCTGGTAGCCTCCTGTAAGTCCTGCTATTCCAGGTCCTGCTATAATCATGTATCTCTACTCACCTAGATTGTGATTTGTGCTACAGTCAGGGGCAGTTCATTCTACACATAATAACCTGTTGCTGTTACTAGCCATCTCCTACAAACCCCATGTATAACAGTAGGTGTTATGCCACACACCTCTACGCAGCTAAAGAGAAGCTAAAACAAATTTGGCAATAGTCATCAGCGTGTTAACTGCTGCTGCAAGCTGAATCGCAGCTCTAGGCAGGTCAAGACAAGCCCAAAGTCTGAGATATCCTGAGGCCTGTGTTGTTAGTTCAGCAACAAGCATGTGGTCAGGTACAAGCAATATTTACTGGGCTACAAGGACTCAAACACTTTCAGAAAATATTTTCTGAAACATATATAGCTGCAAAAGAGCAAAATATAAAGTGGTTTGCTAGTTTTCATACTTTCTGTGATCTTGTCTTAGAGTTGTGTTAGTAAGCCTAGTTCTCACTTAATAACAAGGTTTTTAATCCAGTGGGGGAAAGCCTTTCACTTCAGAAAGTGACACCACTTATTTGTTTGACTTTTGACTTTAGCAGAAATCCAGTTGAAATGTGGCCCTTATTTAAAATTGCAAAATACAATGTTTTAACATCTATTTCTGCAGCTCTGCTGCACCAACCTTCATTTTTCTCTGTACTGTTTGAATATCTTGAGTGATAATTCCTTGTGTCTAGACATGTTTTGTTCTTACCTTTTTAGTTTTCCTTCTGTGGTTTTGTAAATTATTTGTTTCTATGGCTGCAGTAAGCACTGAAAATGCCTAGTGCAACAATATATAAATATACTATTTTTCTAGTTCTAAAAACTATAAAGCCTAGAAGTCCTTTGCAATTTATAGCGTTATGATCGTGTTATGTTCTCTTTGGACTGTGTCTTACATTTTCCAAACAAGTAGAGAAGTTGGGAATTAAACAAAACTGGTTTAGATAATGAAGCAAGAAAACCCTCCCATAGCAAGGATTTCTTTAGTCCCTCAGGGTTTCTTTTTCAGGGCAGGTGAAGTTTCTTTGGAACCTGAAGATGTGAGATCTTGCTAAATGAGAGAAGTGAACACTGACCTGTAATAACAGAATGTGTTGTGGTGTGCAGTTTAATTGCTACAATGAAGTGAACATAAATAAACTACACCCACTGAAGTGGACTAAGTCATGTGGACTATTTCATAAGGAAAATCAGTACATAATTCTGTCTATAAGGTTGTGCTATAGGACCAACATTTTGGAAACATTTAAAATACAAAGGAGTGTTAACTTCTAAATGGACCCATGAACTTTTGAACTTATCATTGATCTTTATTAAATAAATAGCGTACATAATAAACCCAATGATAAACAATATCTCTTCTTATGCCTTTAAAAGGCTTAGCATAAGATATAAAATTAGCTAATGGTAAAGTTATGAGTTAGGCACTGGGATTCTGGCTGTGCCCAAATAAATGAGAAATTGGTTAGGATTTTTTTTAAACTATTTTTATTTTGTGTGTGTGTGTGTGTGTGTGCGCAGAGTGACCAAATGACTATCACATCTGTCACTGGTCATCTCTCCTTAATTTTCTCTAAAGCGTTCTGTCTCATGAAGCATACAATTTAAAATGCTACTCTGAAGAAACCAGATATATTTTAAATGTTAGGTACTATCACAGAAGCTTTGGCTATAACAATCACTCTGGTCTGGGTTTTTTGACCATTATGTTAGCTATTTAACATAACCTCTGGATTTGGTTTTTTAACCTTGTTTTCCCCACATAATTGAAATCACAGAATACCCATAATAAATAGCATTTTAAAGATTCAGAGGGCTCTGCTTTTATGCTTCCTGCCATGAAGCCCCGTTGTTAAAATATGGTTTGTTTCAAGTAATGTTTTTTCATTCACTCTTTATTTTGAAGAGATAAATTAATCACTGAGCAAAACTATGAGCAGAGGCAATATTGTGTATACAGCTAGCGCTTTTTAATCTCTTTTCTGTACCTCAAACCTTGTTGTCTTTAAGATCCTAGATCACGTTTGTTTTCCTTTAATTACTTCATAGGTTATAACTCTTTTTCATTTGTCCCTGCTTAGATTTTCTTATTTTTCATTTCCTTTTTATGAAAAGGGACTTTTTCCTAACTTTTGATATAGGAGAAAGATTTTCTCCTTTTATCTGTCCCTTCATCGTACTGAAAAGGCAGGGCTATTTTTCTCTTGCTGTATCAGAATAAAAGTTAATTTCTCTTGCTTTCTGCTATTTCTGGTGATAACTGTTTTATTCTGCAGACTTGTAAGCAATATTTTGAGAAGGAAGTATTTTACGCAAATGAAGCATTTCTCTGGAAGAGTCAATACACTTCTCTGACAGCCATATCTCTACGTACTTTTGCAACACCCCCAAAAACAATAAAAAAGGCTAGTTTTACTCCATGTCAGATATCAGAGGAATTTTCTATGAACAGTATTTTCTCCTCTGGGTTTCAGACACTGTGTGATCTTCTGTTTATATAGCAGCAGTGAATCTGCAGTGTAAAGATGTAGAGAATAAATGTATTTATTTATACAGAATGAATAAAGAGCTGTGTGGGAATTGGTTGCCTGGGAGTAGGAAAGAGAACACAGTTACTAATGGGAAGGTGTAAGGAATATCTTACTTATATATGCAATGCCCTATAATATATGGCAAAACTCAATCAATAACTTTAAAGTGCTTATG
The DNA here is from genome assembly GCF_023634155.1 of Falco peregrinus. NCBI lineage: Eukaryota > Metazoa > Chordata > Aves > Falconiformes > Falconidae > Falco > Falco peregrinus. The sequence goes on from NC_073722.1 coordinate 35,209,233, forward strand.
TTACAATGGAGTTCATCTAGTGTTTACAGGTAGCAAATTATTATTTTACATGTGGGAGGATAATGTTTTTGATCTTTCTTCTTAAGACAGAAACATTACAGGGAACAGACAATCTCTTGTCCTCCCTTTTGCATCCAAATACAAAAAAAAAATCAAAGATAACATTTTGCAGAGGCAGTCGATTTCAAGGCTGAATACGTGTTATACTATGCACCATTTATCGTGGTATACAGAAATGATCATTGAGGAAGACATTGAGATTAGACAATGATTAACATATTTTAATTTTGGTATAGGAGTGCATGAAACCTTACAGCCCTAAAGGCTTGCTAAAATATATAAAATGTATGGTGTGCAATCAGATGCTTTTGGACTTCTTTCCCATTCTTAAATGTTTCAGAGCAAGGACATGCATTGTATTCTGTATAAAGAAAATCTAAAGTGATGCTAGAAGGCAGAGCAACATCCAGCAAGTTGCTTCTACCCCACATATGGGGCTGCTTCTGTGCATTTAAACCAGTCTGTGTGGCTGTTTCCTCTCTCATAGGGTTGTGGTCACACAGACCAACTAAATAGGTTCTGCTGAAAAGAGGTCCAGATATCAAGGGAATGGTCATATGGGGTTATTTGACCTTTGCACTGTTCAGGTGACTCAGTTCTACAATGTAGGTTCATGTTACACTGGATCCTTTAGAGAAGTAGCATTTTGGGTTTAGGTCAAGATTAGGATCTAGGGAAAGCATTCCCATTTTATATTAATCCCAAAACTTTTAATGACTGCTTTTAGACTGCTGCTCTGTTAACCTCATATTACTATGAAAGTACAAATGCTTGCAACAGTTTACTCCATAGCAACTACCTTGATGTATGATCATTTATATTTAACATTGCAAGGAGGCATTTCTGGGTTTTCTCTTTTGAACACTTTGTGTTTCCTAGGGTGTTATTCAGATTACCTTGACATTTGCTGCATTTTGATATAGGGTTTGTGACTGAAGACTGTTATTAACTGACTAAGGAGTTATTGAGGTATGCAATGGTTGTCTTCTCTGTCCTCCTCAGGAGCAAAGTACAAACATACCTTTCTTTATTTAAGATTTGCATACTGTATTTCAATTCTAACACCTGTGGCTGGGACTGTAGGCCTATTCTGATTCTGAATAGCCTTCACCGCAGCGTACTAGCTGAGCTAGCACATACTACTGCTGCTGGTTAGAGGAAGCAATGACAGACACAGACTAGGAGTTATCTGAAAAGAGATTTCTATGAAGTAATGCTTCTGTGACCTGCATGAATCAAAGTAATATGCCGTGAATCTCACCTGTTGCCAAGGCGATGGAGGGTTAAACGGTAACTTGATAGGGTGCCTTTTTGTTATTGTTTTGGGCAGATTTAATTTTTTAAAAAGCAATTTCAGAAGGTAGTTAACAATTTTGCAAAAGAGACTTCATGAACAAAGTAATATGGGTATCAAATGGCTCATGAGGAGAAAAGGATGGTGGAGAGAGAAGATCTTTAGAAGAGAAATAAATGCTGATGAACGTTCTTTTGTGGGACAGCTACCTCAGGTCAGGAAAATTGGAGGAGTGTCTGGAGAGTGAGGGGGAGGATAGTGGGGTATATGAAATTAGGTCTGAGCAGGAGCGTCCAGATGAGCCAGAAAAGTTTAAACATTGAACATCAAGTTCAATTCTCTTTATTTAACTATATACAGTGAAAGACCTTAACCTGTGGCTTTGTAGTGCACATTCTGTATACTCCGTGAATTTTCACACAGAATCACACTGACCCTGGAATCGCTGAGAGACACAGTGAATGCATAGGATGAAACAGCAATAAGTCAAAACGTAGTCAAGGCTTAGCCATTCATGATCCAAGAAGAAATGTAGAACTCACTAAACATTATCTATCTAAAAGAAGTCTGTATCCAATCCAGAACAGGATGCCTCTGGGTTTGCCTAGTCATAACAAGCGAGTTTTTGCTTTCCTTATAAACTCTGCCATATCAATGCCTTCACTGATCATCATTTGAGGTGACAAGCATCAGTGTTACTTCAGGTCACTGTAGTTTAGATTTTGTGGATCTTTGAAAATCTGAGTCTCAACTCAGGAAACAATGTTTGACGTATGCTCATCCCTAATGAAATCAAAACTGAGTTGACCTGATACGGACTGACTCTGAATCAGAAGCATAAACGTTTGGAGGAAGACATAATTATTGTCAAAAAATGGACAGGAAATCCCACTTCTAATCCTATTTGTACACATTTTTATAGAGTTTAACTGAATGAAACAGCAAATATATTGATGTGGACTTGAAAGCTAATTAATGGGTCAGTGATTGTTCTATTATATAGCTAGTTCATCAAATTACTAAGACACTAAGACCAGCATTTCACAACAACTGTAAATTGTTTAAATTATTCCTTGGTTTTCAAAGACACAGGATACACATTAGCATCAATTCCAGAGCATCTGTTTATGAACATTAGAATGTAGCTCATCTATATTAGAAGTAAGACTGTCATTAAATAGGTAAAATACTGATGTATTTTCATTCTCTAATAACCAATTTAAATATCTAATCCCTAAACACAGATAGTAAAAGTAAGAAGGGAAGTCTTATTTGTAACATGGAAGATGAAACAGTAAATCCGTGCTTTCTGAATGAAAGAAAAAAGCTTTTTAATTGTCAGATATTAAAAAACCTATTGTACTTTTGTACTTAGCTTTTATGTTGTGTGTCCTGGTACTTAATTTACTGTCTTTTTTACACAGGTGGGAGATTAATAAAATTGATATATACAAAAGCATATAGGAAATTCAATTGCAATAAACTATGATTTCTTAAAAATACAGTAAAACCACCCCAGATGTTATATTTTGTCTATCTTTTAATAATAAGGAAAATTTCAGTGCAAAAATTTTAAAAGTTGAATTACCATTATTCATACTGTGCGAATAAATAAAATTGGTTTATTTTCTTTCTCAAAAGATAGTACCCCTGAAAAATCGGACTAATTTTCTGAAGTACCAAATCTAAATAAAGATGAGCGGAAAAGTTTAGACAACCAGCTTCAAAGGTACTGACTTTTCAGGTTTGATAGAAACTTTGCAGTATACGGTGGGTTCATATAGATGTAAGTTCTTCTGAACTCCTTCCAATTGCAGATGAATTCATAATGCTACCAGTAACCGTACACTGAGCTATCATGTGCAAATGTAACCAGGGTATGCTAAGGCAGACTGTATACTGTGTTTGTAGTGAGAAATGGTAGGACAATTATCTTCATAAGTACTATATCTCTCCAGCTTTCAATTTGTTAATGCTTTCAATTTGGTTTTGAATTTTTTGTGAAGTTTACTTGGAAAGCTTCCTTCTTACCCTTTTCTTGTTCTATATGTTAAGTTCTATTTAAATATTGCATCCTTGGAGACTATAGATTATTGGACGGATGGTGACACCATTTCCTTTCTGCTGGCCTGCATACATGGGTACTTCACTAGGACCCTGAATTCTTGCAAGGTTGAGCTGCAGTATGCCTTCATTGCAGTGGCTCACTGTAACATTCACAACAATGTGCAAAGTATGTGCATTTATCACCTGAATAGTTTTGTCAGAGCAGATACTAGAATAGGTATTACCATGGGAAAAATCCTATCCCGATCTTGGCCACTCAGTAGAGAGAGAGGTGCACTACATAAAATTTGAACAGGAAAGGTGACTCACAGGAGACAGTTGCAGAAACATTTAAGCCCTTAGAGGTTCTGCTTAGGCTGGAGTGAGGAGCATAAACCTTTTCCAAAGAGATGAGCTATGGAGAAATAGCGACTAGTTCTAGGGAGGTTATTGTCAGCTTAATTGTACAGCATACTTGAATGTGTGTCTTTATAGGTTGGGTTTTTTTTTCCTCCAGTCTGCTTAATGCTTACGTAAACAGAGATGATGTGAGATTTGAACCATCACCTATACAAAGCTAAGGTGTTTCCATTAACTAATCAAGACTGTTGGTTTGTTTGGTTGTGTTTTGTTTTGTGGTTGTTTTTTGGTTGTTTTTTTTAATGATTTATGTTTGGGGTAGTGTTTAATTTCCTGAAGTCATCTCTTGGGGTAAGTGGGGGTGGGGAGGGGAGACTAGATTGTGTTCAGATGTCTCTGACTCAGATACACTATGATACAGAAATATTTGTATTTGCCATAAGGAATCTGAAAATTCAATGTTTTTCAAAGTGCTTACTTGGAATATCTGCTCCTGAATAGTTCCATTTATTTACTTTGATCTTCATGTTCATAGAGAATTGTTCAGGAAAAAGGCAAGGTGTTATGATTGTGTCCTTGATGCTTTTCAAGGGTTCTGATAAATAGAACAAACTGGAATCAAACAGTTTCAAAAAATCAACAAAAACATCTGTTTCAAAATTGAACTTTACAAAAAAATAAATGCTGTTAAGAATTCTTTATTTTCCATTCAGGAACATACTTTTTTGTTTTATATCTTTATTAGTTTTGACAAAATTAAAAGCAATGCAGACCATCAAATACCTTAAGCACAAGTATTTATTTTATCGTTCGACTGGAGTGGCTTTTTGTGGTTCAGGTTTCTCACGTAGAAGTCAGAACTTAATTTAAAAAAAAAAAAAAAAGATCAGGGTGATTTTAAGGTTGTGCTTCTCTCTAGTACAAGGAATCGGGTTCCTATATTGAGGACTGTGGTAGTGACAACAGGTTTGAGAGAACTGTAGTTTTTTTGTTTGTTTGGGGATTGTTGGCTGTTTATAATTGGGTAAAGAAAAAATATACTAAGACAAGTAAAAGCATTTGCTGTTAGTAATGGTGTACAGCACTGCAACACGCTTGCTTTCCAGAGAGCAATATCAGGAGGAGTATAGTGCACATTTTCACTTTTTGTAAATGTGGCCACTTGTGTGACAATTCTGTTGATTCCCTTTGTACTAGTGTTCAACTATATTGATGTTTCCAGTGGATTATATACTCAAACTTAAAATATTTCATAGGGTGCCATTGCTGCAGGCAGAACTACTTTTTATAGTTGGATACTACTGTAGAAGTTCAAAAACAGGATACAAAGACTTCAGTATTTTAATTGATGCGTCAATCCACTTTACAGATATGTACTGTACAGATGTTTGGTTTCCAGAGTATTATTTCCACTTTCTTTTGCCAATCAGTGGGCTGATCAAGAAAATCAACTGCTCACTGTTTCACAAGTGAGTCATTTATGTCTTTCTCAAAGATACTCTTTGCAGCTTTTGGCTCTCAACAGTGAGTCACACTCTGTTTTTCAAAGACTTAGTTTTTATCTCTCAATTCTTTCCACAAAATTCTCTACTGTATTTCAAAAGACCATTAAACAGAGTTCATACTTTCTTAAAATACTGTTATACTCCTGGGATCACAGTATATTAATAATTTTGTGTTATCAGATGTACAGAGAGGACTTTTTTCTGCTAATTGAAATGGGTAACTTTTTCTAGCAAAGAAAGTCTATAAAAAAGGGAAGAGGTATTGTTTTACTAAAGATTGACAATTAAATTATCTTAAATAGTGTATTTGAGCTTTAAAATTCAATCACTATAAAATATTCTAATGTATTATGCTTCTATGGCTAAACTTGTTACTTCCTTAACCGAAGATGTTTAATTTCAAAGCGATCAGAGTATGTGTTCTGGATTGCAACCAGGTCTCTTTCAGGCTTTACAAATACACAGACTTAACCACAAGATCTTGTGTGCCAAGGACTGTTGGTTTTAAATTTAGACAAGGAAGAATGCATCATATTAGTCCTTCAAATCTGAAAAATTATGAGCTCATGTTTATTCTAGCTTCAGTATTGAAAAGAGGTGCTAGTTTTGCCTTAAAGACAGACAAAACAGATCTAGATCTCTAATTGCAGCTGCTACCCATTTCTTTCTGGTGACTTTACCTTAACAGATAGTTAAACTCAAAATGCTGAGGAAATATAGCTGTGTAAAAAGTGCTAATTTACAAAACAATTATTTTATCACAGAACAGTTACATTTTGGTAACACAAAAGTGTCACGGTGCTCTGTATTTTTAATGTGACATAATGTCAACATCTGTTGATTTGCAGACGAAAACTTTTCTCCTGGTGTTTCAGGTGTACAAAGTTAATATACCATAAGTCTGAATAGGGTAGATCACATTATGATGAGGTAGTGTAGAAATAGAGAATTCTTTTAAACAGAAGCTCTATAATAAGCAATAGGTTGCAGAAATGGATCTATTTTCTACACAGTAGGTTGCAGGAATGGAGCTGGTTTTCTACATAGTAAATGTATCCCAAAAAGCAATTTTCTTACTTCCTAGAACTGTTGCTAAACAATGAATACAAAATATTTTTTTACCTAGAATGCAAACATGTTAAAAATGTATTGAAATCCACAGAAATATCAAACCGCCCTTTGGTGTCCATTATTGCTCTATAATGATATTTTGTCCTAACTAGACAATGTTAGACACGAAATACTTGAGACACTTGATGCTCTGTTTGCACTGTAGATGGAAATTCAACCAATTAAATAATCTGCCAATCAGCCTCTGGAATGAAATGCATGGGTGCCATATTGCTCAATACAGACTCATACAATATTCCTCTACTCAGATAGGACACCACCATGGCACAGGACTCCTTTATGGTTTCATTCTGGTGAGATGAAGGCAGGAAGAACATAGATGTAGTGGATAAGTCACTATAATTTTGTTATTGCCCTGAAACATCGTGATCAAAGGGGCAGGTGCAATAATTTTCTTTCTAGTGCTCTTTAATTTCATTCAGATTTGAGATTACACTTTTTTAAAGATTAGCTTTTAAGATATCATTTTAAAAAAACCCTAACTGACAGTGCTTAGTTTCAGAGCAATATTCCTGAAGCAGTCTTGAGATGCTTCTAGTTGCTGTGGGCAATCTTACCTTTATTGTTGGAAGCTCACTGAATAGTTAATATTGCAGTCATTACATAACTTTCCCTGAAATGTGTGTTTGCAATATCTTGCAAGTGAATAAAGCTCATTAGAACACAAAAAGCCTTTATTGGAAGATTCCTTCTCCTTTTCTTGTAAATAAGTGAGATGCAGTGTCTTGGAACAATTTCTTCGCAAAGAATGTTGAGAGCTGTGAGAGTTTCTAGTGTATTATAGGTCTGCAGCAGCACGCTTGTCCTTTAAGACTTTGCCTATGTTGTTTTGTTTTGGGTTTTTTTGTCTTTCACTTTTTTATCTGAGAACATGTTGATTTTTTTATTTAATATAAGCCCTAAAAGTTGGAGATATACTGTATTTTCATGCACATAGCCTGTGGGTTGTCTGAGGAAATAAGCAAGCACACTGGCTAACTCAGCAGACTGTGGTTAATACAAGGTGAAGTTTAGCCCTGAATCCATTTTCCCCCAATTGCTTACCAGGTCGTTTAGCTCTGCGTTCTTTGCCTTACTCCCAGAACCAGGGTGTCATTCCCAAACCCTGTAGTTTCCTTTATAGACAGCTACATTTGCACATAAAAGAAAATGAATTTTTGATATGTTGTTATTGTATGAAAATACCACATGGAAATGTTTATACAAGATAGAAAGACCATCCTCTTAATAATTGTTATAAAATTAACACACAATGCTAAATTAATATAACGCCGATTAAGATTTGCTGTTTAAATTTTGCATAATATTTTTGCAAACTACAGTGAAGTCTTTTCATTGTTTGTTAACTTACCTGGTTAAGATTGAAAAACCACTTCCTATCATGTTCCCTAGAAGCTGATCCAAGTTCTCAAACAAAAGAATGTTCTGTTATTTGGAGTAAAAAAAAGTACAGTAGGAGATAATACAGACTAAATGACAACACTATATAAAAAATATGTAACTTTTTGGATTACAGAGAGGGTTAAGACTAAATGATAAAAGCCAAATGAGTAATTCCTGTATGTAGTCATTAAGCACTATGAGCAAGAATGGGTTATGGAATCAAATGTGTTGTCAGGTCTTTCAGTATCCCAGCCAGCCCCATGTTCAGAAGCAAGTCTATAGAACAGTTATCCATCACCTGGGTGTAGACAGAGATAAAAAGAAATGTGTTATTCCTCATCTCTGTATGTTTCAGATTATCTGTAATGCTTTAGCTAAAGTCCCAAAGACACAGTCAGTTGGAGGTATTACTAGATGGGAAAAATAGTAACTACTGCCTCAACACCAGATCTACAAAGCATGCTAACAGAACTAAGATAATCGCTTTCTCTCTGTTTTCAGTCCAGCTCTGAAAATAAATACAGCCTTGGGCAAATCACCTTATTTTCTTTTTAAGTCTTCCACCCTCTTAACTGCCCTGTGATACAGAGTCTTGCTCTCTGTTAGAACAAAAACTGCACTGATGACTAATACATTTGCGTATTTAGTGTGTTAAATAGCCATTTTTCAAGTCTGTTGCATTCATAACAAGGAAGTTATTTGAAAACATAATGCTGGTGATCTATTACACTAGTTCTCCTTAGGATGATGGTATTCATGCCATGCTGGTAGCTTAATGTTAATTCTCTACCGCTAAACAATGTGAAACATGGTCAAACAAACATTTGTTTGCCTGAGCTTCATCTTCAGGATACCTTGCACGTTTGAGGGGTCTGGTTTTTTTTGTTTGTATTTTTACAGCAGTCAACAAATCCAGCCCATGGACCAATATAATTTGCTTAATTACAGTAGTTACTAAAGAATATAACGAGTAAACTAATTTAGTGATCTCATTTGCTGATCTTCTGACAAGAGTGCTAAGGGTGTCATCTCCCTCATTGCTTTCATATGGGTTAGATACTATTCTCTACTTGTACTCATTTTATCTTCGAATGAGATATTATGCAACCACTCATACTGTGCTGTATAGAAAAAAATATTCCCCTTATTCTGCTTTTGTTAATAGAGATCTCTGAATGCATTGAATTTGGGGATAATATATTGCTTATAATATCAGAAAGATGATGAACAACAAGAGACAAGTCCCTCTCAGACCTCTGAGATGTATGCCTTTCATGAGTAACTTCAGTTTGAAACTGAGAACATCTTTACAGTCCCTTAAAACAAAGTGCTGGGAACAACAAAATGTGCTTTTAAAGAAATAAATGTAATAGTTTGCCTTGAGTTCTCTGTTAAATAAGATATTTTAATCAAAACCTATCTTTAAGTAATGTTATTCAGATAAGATTTAAAATATCAGATAAGTGAGATATCTTGCAAGACTGACTTATTGTTCTTTTTAATTTTTAGCTGGGGGAAGGAAAGAAGGAATGGGATGTCAGTTCTCTCTTCTGTCTCATCAGCTAAGTGAGAGCTGTGAAAATCTCTGGTGTTCAAGTTGAATTTTAACTTCAATCATCTTAACAAGGAAAAGAACTTTTGTTGAGAGTAGCACACTTGTTCTGATGACAATTTCTCAAAGGGGTAAGCAATGTTAAACAAATTTAACTGTTTTAACTACAATGGTTTTGTTCCCACAGTGATGGTTTTGGAAGTGTATACAGTTTTCAAAATACTAGCTGCAGTATTTCTCTTCTGTCATTTTTTTGGCTGTAAATGCAGTCATGAATCACAATTATTTATATATATATATTTATATATATTTTTATATATATATATAAAACCCGTACTATTAGTTGTATAGTATTGGATGTTGAGTTTTCCTTAGCTTAGCTTTCTACCTTATGTTTAAAATTATGTCTCTGCTCCCACTCCCCCCACCTTTTTTTAATTGCATGCACAGTAGTCTAGAAAATCCAATAGAGGAGAAATTCTTTCAAATAAGACATCACATAATAACTTGCAGTCTTCGAGCGAGAAGCAGAAAAAAGCAGATTCTCAGGTCTGTTTTCCTGGTTTAAAACTGAGCTTCTTGTCCTCACTTTCTTGTGTTTCTCCATTTTAAGTAAGTTTATTTGCACAAAATATTTAAACAGATGTCAACCCAAAAGAAAATAAATCCAAAAGTGGAGCATGATTCCTGAGACATCCAAACCCTGAAAAATACCTATTTATTTTCCCCAGATGAAGTTTACATCCTAAAATGGATGCATTAAACTTCATTAACCTTTATTTTCATAGTACACTAAACAGTAGTTGTGTCTCTTACACTATGAATCTGCCTGGCTGGATCAATACATACACTTGCTCTCTTGGTCATTGACCATGATTGGAGGCATTTAGATACACATAAAACAAACCCTAGTACAGCCAAATCCAGGTCAAGAAGTATGGTTACTTTGTTCTTAATGAGTACATCTGATAAGAAATGTAGAGGTGGGGTTTTTTTTGTGGTTTTTAAAATTCACTTTAAGACAACTGTAAGTAGAATTTCTTAGTATTTGTGGATAATACTTTTTTTTTTTCCATTGATGTGGCAATTTTACTTTGCATAATACTAATAGCTTGAGAGTATGTGAAGGACCAGGTAAGGATTTTTTTTTTTCGATAGGGAAACCATGATGAAAAATTCAAGAAAGCTTTACCTTATGTATCTATCATTTTTCAACCTCCCATGACTGTTGTATTTAGCAACCAATATACTTCTGGCTAAATAGGAATGCAAGCTTTTATTACAAAACTCTGCTGCCTGTTTCAGACCTAAAGGCTGCCAGTGGACATATTTAGTCAATCTACAAAACTACTTTGGTAACATTTATAGGGATTTTAAAATTCAATACTTGAAAATCATGCAAATACTCCCCTTTACATTATACATAGTGATCAGATAGCACTACGAAATCTGAGATTTGAATTTTTTCTTTGACTATAGGCCCTAGTTAAACTCGGATCTGCAAAGCTCCCTTTCACTTCCCACCTTTTATGTTAAGACATATACATGCAGAAGCCCAGAGAAAAATTACATCTTGACTTAAAAGGGGGGTGGAGTTAAAGTTACTAGAATGGAAACATACTCTGAGTGTTTTCATTGTTGAATCCCATTAAGTGCTGCATTATCGTATCGTTTTATCTCACATGCACATGTCAGGTTTCAGCCAGGGAAAGGAGAATAATGTCACTGTAAATGGGGCTTTACAGGGGAACCATGACCAAACAGCAGAAAGCTGCTCCTGTCCTTTGCACATTCTATAGTGGGGCTGATCTGCTTTTATATGTAAATTAAGGGTACTGAGGGAGAAATGTGCTGCAGTTTTATGAGAAATAACAGTGAATTAACTCACGATTGAGGGCTGGTGCTAGGAGTTCTTTGAATTGCCCGCTTTGAAAGACGTGTATGCATGAAGGGCAGAATAACCTTGCTAAAGCTAAACCGTGGTTGTACAGAACAACTGTACAACTAGAGAGGGGAAGAATTTATGCTGATCTTTGGCAAACCACATGTGAAACAAGTCTCCCTAGAGAGCAGTACCATTTCATATTAGCAGCTGGCAGGGAGTGAGGTAGCATGAGTAACATGCCCCCTGGCCAACCCCAACCCCCTCCCCACAATATGTTGGAAAGGAAAGAAAGAAAAAGTAAGTAGACTACAATATTTGGCTGTAGCCAGGAGTTGGAGGAGAGATCATGGCCTGGTTAATCTAGCCAAAGGAAACACAGAGAAAAAGTGCTTTATTTCTTCACTGGGGATTCACAACCTAGAACCCTGTCATAAATGTAAATGCTTGTTGCAAAATAAAGCATCTTTCTTGCTGAAAAATAGTTTGAAGAATTTAATATAAAATTACCTTAATAGTTTATTTGGTTTATGGCAAAAAACTTTAGTAGGAGGAAAATCTTGTTCCTTAGAAATAAAAAACATAAGGGACATAGATTTAACTCAGAATACAAAATTAAAAATTGTCCAAAAAATTCCATTTGAACTATAAATCTATTACAAATTCAGCTGGCTATTACAGTCCCTGAACAGATGAGACTGTGCCAGGAACAAGAATATCAGATTCGAATCAGAGACAATTAAACTACAATTCAAATGAAGCTTGAGAGCTGCAAACATTTCGCTTTCAAGAGAACTTGAGTTCTCAAAAAATGTTCAGAGAAGCCGTACACTATACATGGATTGCCCTTGATCAGCATCCTGGGCACTGGAACTGCTTCATGAATGTGTTCTACTGCTTTTACTGCAGCACTGTGGAGGTCAAGAACAGATGCTTACCAGAAAAATAGATTTACTGTCTCATAACACCATCACTGCTAATAATTCAAGGAACACTTCTGAGAGTCCAAAGACATCAATGTTACTTTACTATGTATATTATGTGTTTGATAATTTGGTGTTAGATTTTTCTAAACTGAATGCTACCCAGATGTTAATGTTAATTTTGAGTTTGTTGTTGGGTTTTTGAGTTTGGTGGTGTTGGGTTTTTTAATGTTCTAGCTAGTGCTAGAAAAATACTAGTGACATTTTTCTTAGGCAAATGGTAGGCCTTAATTCACTAAAAGGATTTATGGTTCTACTGGATGAATTGGAAAGATGGGCTTAAAAATTTATTCTTTTTAAGAAAACAGTTTTATAGTAGTGTTTCCCTTCTCTTCCACCTATGTCCTCCTCACCATTGCCTCATTTAGTTCAAAATACCTTTTCACCTGATGATTCAAGGTTAGCTGTGATTAATCCATAGGATTTGTACATTATTTCACTAAAGTTATGTTCTAAATGTGAAATAAAACTGTTTTAAAATTAAGATTTTGTAATTAAGGCAGCATGATTTATGTTACTCTAGAGAAAAGGATCCTGTCCATGCCTGTGACTCATTTAAAAAAAGAATTCTTAGATGGTCACTTAAACAAGACTTTCAGGTCAGTACTTTTGTGCTAGGCACAGATAACGCGACTAGGCATCCAGAAAATGTGATCCTGGGGGCCTGATGTGCAAAACTGAAGCGCACATTGAGATAAGCTTTAGTTAATGTACCCTGAGCATTTATCTGTGAGCTTTATACTCTGCTGAATTAGCTTTATTCTTAATTTGTTATCTCAAGCTAAGCAACTGCTAAAATATGCCTTAATCAATGCCATTTAAGGTGTACTTGAGGGTTTCCCTGAAGATTATTTTTAATTCTTAGCTTCTATTTTAATCCCTTTGCATTTATCATTTGGTTGCAGAGCACCTCTGCCTGAAGAATGAAAAGGACTGGCAATCAAACAGCAGTTCCTTCATTGGCTTGGTTTATATTAATACATATATATACATACATACACACACATTATACAATTTTAAGTGCATATAATTGAATTTATACATTTACAATATAAATTCTCTCCTTGTGCCCCTCTTGTGAGACCCCACCTGGAGTGCTGTGTTCAGCTCTGGGGCCCCCAGTGTAAGAAGGACATGGACCTGTGGAAGCGAGTCCAGAGGAAGGCAACAAAGATGATCGGAGGGCTGGAGCACCGCTCCTGTGAAGCCAGGCTGAGAGAGTCGGTTGTTCAGCCTGGAGAAGAGAGCGCTCCCAGAGACATTATTGAAGCTTTCCAGTATGTAAAGAGGGCCTGCAGGAAAGCTGGAGAGGGACTTTTTACAAGGGCATGTAGTGACAGGACAAGGGGGAATGGCTTTAACCTGAAAGAGGGTACATTGAGACCAGATATTAGGAAGACATTCTTTGCTGTGAGCATGGTGAGGCACTGGCACAGGCTGCCCAGGGAAGCTGTGGATGCCCCACCCCTGGCAGTGTTCAAGGCCAGGCTGGACGGGGCTTTGAGCAACAGTGGAAGGTGTCTCTGCCCATGGCAGGGGTATTGGAACTAAATGATCTGTAAGGTCCCTTCCAACCCTAACCATTCTATGACTCTATGATTCTATGAACCAGCTAGTAGTTGCTTGAAAGCATAATTATTATACAGAAGCAAGTCCACTGCAGTAGTATTAATATACAAGTTTCCAAGCACATCTGGTTTAGTGGAGGAAGAAAACAAATGTCAAAAGGAAAAAAAGCTAGGCCACTTATCTCTAAAACAGATTATGCTAAGACACTTTTTCTGTGTAAAACTGCTTCCTCAAGGGGAAGCAAAATTAATGCTGGCCTTGCAACAGTTCCATGGGGTCACCCACAGAAGCAAAAGAAATGGGGCCCATGGAGCCTTCTTGGACTTTCTTACTTGTGTTCCAAGGAAAACAAACAGTGGCAAAAAGGGAGTGGAATTATTTAGTTTTAAGATAAGTGACATGTCTTTCTCAAAGTTTTTTCAAACCCTAGATTATTTTTTTCCCCACTACCTCAGAAAAAGAGAAGCACTATAAAGAACAATGACAATTGACCTGAAGAAGATGAGAGAGATAACTGTCAAGTGAAGATGAGAGAAAAATGGACCAGAAGCCTAAATGCAAGCTTGGGAATGATAATAATTCAAGAGAAATGAGGCAGTAAGGAGAAATTTGAAAGAGAGCAGTTCTACATTCAGATTTAGAAAGACCAAATCTCAGATGCCAGCAGGGTTCAAGAGATGCCGCCTCAGATTCACAAGGACTAGTATTCAAGCAAAGGTTTGGGACTCTACACAGGATTTTTCAGCTGAAATTCTAAAAATCTGGAAGGCCTAAAATAGAGAGGAGGAGAAGGATATGAAGAATCAAAAGCAAGTTGCAATGCTGAAACCATACTAAACTGATGGGGTAGGAAAAATCAATTATAGTACAGAGGGGGAAACATGCAAATGCATTGTTGTCATTTTAGTGATGAAACAAACAAAAAGCCTTTGAGATTAATGTGGTAACACTTCAAAATCAGACAAATTTAAGGTCTTTTCATTTACAGTTCTGGTTCCTTTTTTTCTTATGGAAAACCTCATAGATGACAACTATTTTTTTACCAGAAGGTTATAATCAAGGACAGAATAGACATATGGTAGGTAACATAAGCAGTCAAATTAAATCCTATCAAAGTTATAGATAACTTCACACAGCAGTAATTCTAGCATAAAACATCTGTAATATACTGTGAGCTAAATTATGAATATTCAATTCCATCTTGCTTTAACTTTATTAATAGTACCAATATTTACTATGACATATGCAAAGATAATTAGAAAAATAGCATTGCATTAATATACATGAGTTGTCTCCATTTGCATGGATCATAAATGCTTTATAAAGCTTAATAGTGAGAACACGTAGGTCAAATCCTGTTTCAATTATTCAAGTCAATTTTACATCAGTTGGACTTGCTTGAGTTTCAAGGTATGACAGATAATATACCTTGTCATGATACACACAGGAATCACTTTGTTCACAAATGAAGTGCAACCATCCCTAGAGTGAACATCTGTTGTTTTTAATAGCATACTGCAGCATTACATGAAATAGGAATAAAACTGTAGACTAACTATTAAATGACCAGGGTGTTTCCAATACACAATGCTTACCTATCATGTGACACTTCTCTAATTTAATACCTTCTTGATAACTAGTTGGCATCAAAATGATACACAGTGGTGTTTAGAACACAACAGTTCTCCTGGTGTAAGTAGATCTGAGGTATTGTGACACCCACTCAAAAATTCGATTTTAGGTGTGACTCAAATTTTGGAATGTTCTGTTCTGGAGGGCATAAAAACTATCTGTAAACAATGTCCCAGGAAGAAATAGCAAATAAGAGAAACACTTGTGAAAAAAATTGTTCACTATCTGCAACTTGCCCCTATTTTAAAAGGTGAAGTGCAACGTAACATTCAATTTGACTCCATAATAAGGAAAAACACAAATATAAACATTTGTCAAAAAATAAAGAAACAGCGTTGGCTTGTGTTTACTTGCCCATGCATGTTACAGATACTGGAAATAACGCAGAACCTGTCACAGTCTACATTCATCTCCATGCCAGCCTCCTTCATGAGGTAATTTCTTCAGACAGTGAAATCATTTCAGCATTGGTGGGCAAGCTTTGCTCTGACTGTGATTAATACAAAGGAAGTATATAATTATCTTTTGGGATTTACGTTTATGTTTTCACAGCTGAAAAGCACATAACAGACACAACGTCCTCACACAAAGCACACAGAACTTCTGAATTTACCCACATCCAGAATCATATTTCACTATTACTTTCCCTGTTCTGATATGGCTGCCTTTCCCCACTCTTGAACTCAACACGAAATTTTAAGAAAATTATATGTACTTATCTTTAAAAGCTGGCACAAATTACATTTCTCCACATCTTAAAATTCTTCTTGTTCTTTTATGACTTTCAGCTGTTTAACCACTCTCAACTATGTAGAAAAAGACTTGATTATGGGCCCTAAGGGAAACACAGCCTTTCTGCAATCTTCTATATAAATAGTGTAATATTGTTCTGATTACAAAATTATTTAATATTTAATGCCTAATGAAAAGTAAAGTTGCCACAAGGTAGTTGCTTTTCCAGGGGGATGTCACAACTTAACAGTAAGTACTCAGCATGAGACTGTTTTTTTTTTGTTTGGTTGGGTTCTGTTTGGTTTTGATTTTTCTGTAAGGAAAGGTTTCAAATGCAGTATTAAAGAATACCGATGCAAAAAGATTCAGGAAAAAAAAGGGATTTAAAGGGGACATCAAAATTGTTCACATTATATTCCCATGGTAATGGGAGAAAAGTGAACAAAATGAGGCCTGCCTTTACAGGAGAGCCCCCTGCAGCAAGAACACTTCTGTAATAGTTTTGGGCCTGCTCCACAGCACGTTCAGTATCTTTCACTTGGTAAATTTTTGGAGGTGGTACAGGTGGTTATGGATGTCTTGCTACAGCTTGCAACGGTTGAGCACCTGAGAATTTGGATGCTGGTTAACCACCAAATGTGAGCGTGTTGTAGGAGATACTGGACAGCTGTGCACACAGAGAACCCACAGCTAGCAGGTGCTATTTGCAAGGATGTATGGCAGGTTGAGTCAGTTAATCTCCTCACCTGCTATATAGAAATAATAATAATAATAAAAAAAGTTAAAGTCTTGCAAAGCTTCAAGTTCTGTAAGGCTTATAAATGCTACCAGAAATTAATGTACCATGGCTGGTAAGGGAGCAGGGGTTGTATGTTCAGGGTGTCTGCAAGTACACAAAGAATCGTCCAGTATCCTCTAATGTGAATGTTTGAATATTGACTTTATGCTTAAAAATAAAATTGAGACCAACCAATATCACCCAAAGCCAAGATCAAAAAAGTGGTTCCAAAGCATATACCAGTTAAACAAGAGCATCGAATATGGCAATTCTTGACATATAGAGTTATTTCTTAAATGTTTTGTGTTTTAAAAGTGTTGAACAAACCCTTGATCCTAGAGCATGCAAGTGTCCAAACGTGGAAGTTCAGCTCACCTTTGCAAAGTTCTCTTTGCTAAAGCAAGTGCAAGAGCAGGGAGGAAATGGTTGGGAGTGCAGCGCAATCGGTCCAGCATGATGGTGCATTCAGTGTCTGTATAGACAGCAAGGGGGACAAGTCAACACAATTATAACCCTGCGGATAAGTTCTTTATCCTCATACCTGGTTATATGACTGTATGTTTGTTAGCTACCGTCAGTCTTAAGAGAGGGAATATGCACCAGAGATCTGTTGAGCGGTTAACGAAAGGGAACTTACAGAGTGTACAAAGAAAGGCGTTACCTATCCCACAGTATCCAGGGTGAGCTCATGGAGACTGATGCTTTATTTCACCTACTTTTTCCCTCTTGCTAGGTTCCTTTCTTTCTGGATAAGCTCAAAGTAGCTGAACAAAATGGGAACATTTTCCTTTAGTTAAAGGAGGAGTCTTCTTGGTAAAATGTGTCTGATTCCGAATACCTTTATGGGTTAGCACATAGTTAGATGGTACAGAACAGATACTGGAGTTGCCTAAACTACTGTATGGGCTGTGTATAACATCTGAGCAAACACAGCATGTATTATTATTTTAAAAAAAAAAAAAGTACTAAATTATGGATGATCATTTTCATTCTAATGAAAATATTGTAAGCTGTAGCAAGAAACAGCACTAATAGTAAGTGAATTAGCAAAATTAATAGACTAATAGAAGTTACCTGCGAATCCTGTTAAAAACATGCAGATCATAGTATGGTTGCAGTTGTCATCATCATAACCGTATGCTTCCTACAATAGTCCAGAAAAGCACAGAGACACTGTCGGGGGAAAATCAAACAAGACTGCTAACTTTATATTTAACAAATCAGTCTAAAAAATCTAACTTGAGTGCCAATAATGAGAGATAAGCAGAGGATGCAAACCTTACAGAAAGCTGTGAGAAAATGAACAAGTTGCTGAGCTTCTGACTTCCCCCAGGCTCTAAGGTATGGCACAGCAAGCAGTAATAATTAAATTACTCACAGACACTTACAAGGAGAGGGATTTCAAGTGTTCTCACAGTAGCACAACCAAAATTAAAAACCTGTTTCTTCTCTGCTATGGGCATGAATGAAAACTGAGCATCTGTACACTCAAATTCAAAAGCAATTTTTGCCTTGAGGGTTATAAACCACGCTGAGATAGCCCCTTCCTTCCTAGCTTAAAACCCTTACCCACTACCAGCAAAGAAGTTTGTGAGTGACAGTATAGAAGTCCTGTCCCTGTCCACCGTCATCTCCTTGCTTATTATCTCTCCCCAAATCCTGCACTCTGAATAATTACCTTGTTCCTTATTAATCTGCTCATAAGCAGCATTCAGGAGCTTTGGAAAACAAATTACTTTTGTCCTGAATAGACTCTGCAACAAAAGTTGTGATGCTTGACCCCTTTTTAAGTCATTTGAATGGGGATTCTGTGGATTTTTTAAGCTTAGTTAGATACTAAAATCACACTTAACCCGCTTCCTCCAACTTGCTCATGTTCCAGAAAAGAACCAAACATAAACACCGAAAAGGTATTTTTACCCAAAGGTAAAAGACACAAGAGATAATAACACCCAAGACACAAAATATAATTTGCAAATACCTTTGGTTTTTTCACTTTCCTCTCATAATCATTTGTGTCTTAGAAAACTACTTCTCCTTATTTCCAATAATTGCCTGAGAACATCAGACTGCTGTGGCCTGGATACAGATCCTTAACAGCCACTAGTTCATCCATTTCTCCTCCTGCATCTATGCTATAGAAATTGCACGAATCCCAAAATTAACCTTGACTTTCTTGGGGCTAAAAATACTGTCAGAAAAGTTTCACATCTTAGAAGCATTTATGTTCATAATAGTAATGCTTTTTTGTTTCACAGCCCTGACATAGAAACAGAGAAGTGTATATTTATTGTATCAAACAAGCAACCCTGAATTCCTACTTGAGTATCCTATTCTGTGGCAAAGGAGTGGATGCCTGTTGCCTCTCTGATCTGCTACCAATGACAAAGTGAGACGAAACAGTCAATGGAGTAATGACCTGCAGGCTCAGGGTGTAACAAAACCCTCTCATGAAAGTTTTTAAATACTTAACTGTGGATAGTAAATATGAAAAACCTGTATTTCTAAATGAGAATTCTGTACCTGATGCCCCAACGCTCATTAGAGATATGAGTAAATAGAACTGCAAGGTTGGGGTTTTTTTAACCCAATAGTGGCCTATCCTTTCAGCTTGTTTGGCTTCTGTCTCTGCAGTAATATCCTTACCCTCCCCTAAATCAGGATTTTTTGGATCAGACTGCACCATTCTAGGCAAAAGTTTGCCACCTTTCCTTCCCCTTTCACCCTCCTTGCCCTTCAGACCTATTCCAGCACTTTCCTAGGTAATTCAGTTTCTATTTTGTGCCTCTCAAAGGCATCTCAACTTAATGCATCACAGCTGTAGCCGCATCACCATTCATAGGATTAATAACTTACTACCTTGCTGCTGCCATACCTATATAAACCACCTGCTCATTTTATTCTGAAAGCCTTGATTCCCACAGCTCTTGGTAGCTGTTGTCCTCTGTCTGTGGCTGACCTAAGATGCTTGGTTCCTAACATGTCCTTTCTTTGGCAACTGAGCTGCTCTTCCTCTCAACTTCTCTTCTCCTTTTCAGGGAATAAAAAGGGACTTTTGCCATTCGTCAGTCCAGGGTTTCTAGGTAGTCAGCACCTCAACCAGACCAACAGTCATAAAATAATCCTACTCTGCGGCTCTGGTGTATTATGAATGTGTTAGATTTCGGTGTTTTCAACTGTCAGCTGTGCATCGCTTTCATGGTACATTGCAGAAGTGCCATAATTGTGTCTGGGACTCACCATGGATGGCCACAAAGTCATGTCAGTATCGGGTACCTCGAGAGGTAGAAGAGGAAGACAAGCTTGTAGTGGTATGGTTCCTGCCATACTGTTTGCAGCAATCTGTGGTTTGTGAACTTCCTGAATCCTGTGAAATGTGACAATTATCGTGGAATATCAATGTCAGCAAATAATTAACTCGGTTACTGCTAAGTACAGCAAGTCGTGCTTTTTCACCCACACTCTCAGTTGTGAATGCAGCCCATTTGTGAGTTACCTGAGGCTATGGCTGCCACATTTTGTCTTTGCTGATATGTCCAATAGCTTGGCATGTACTGTGCTAAACAGATGAAATGTTTTCAAGAAAGTGGTTTGGGAAAAAAAACAAACAAACCACCCACAACACAGTTATATAACTGAGGGGCTGGTGAAATAAAATAAAATTAAAACAAAAGGCAAAAAAAAATACAGAAAATGTAGAGTCCACTTAATTTGCCACTTCCACACTAAACTATTAACACAATAAAAATGTTGCAAACATCACGTTATAAAGAAATAAGGGTAAAGGGTAAAAGGTTGGTAATATTTGCTTCAGAAATTTAAAAAGTATGAGCCCAAGACAAGCTGTAAAAAGATCCACTTAATAACAATTTTTAGAAGAATATGAAAAGTAGAGGTGGTTAGAAAAGATCCATATTTCAGAAATCACACCTGTCTGGCTTTTTCTTTATGCCTGCAATACCTGCATTGTGGTAGATTAAACTTTATACTGAAACAGTCACATTGCATTGCGTACCTCTGAGCTTCAGGGCTTAAGAATGCTCTCACAGTATTCATTTTTGCTCTGCTTAAATTAGTTGTTCACTTCCTTGGAAAACAAAACAGCTACATGGTACACAGTGAACATTTACAAATGCCATAGGTTAAATATTTGTGAGGATCTGACACCGAGTACTTCAGCAGAGCTGAGTACTGGCTGCAGTCGTGGGGGTCGTGGTTGGTGGTGTTGGTTGTTTGGGTTTAGGGGTGGGTACTGTTGATAATGGGGGTCTTATGTCATGCATTTCTATCCTTAATGTATTTTCTTGTCCACTACCAACCAAAACTCATATAAATGCCTGGCACCTGCAGTATCCTGTTTAAAGGCCCAAAAGTCCTTGTACTGGTGCTAGACCTGCCACCTTCTACCTTAAATTCATACTGTAGTTTTTGTATTGAAAGAGACAATGACTATCAATACCTAAGCTCTCTCTGCATTCCAGCCATGATTTGAAAGACCACTTTCATATCTTCTAGTTCTTCAGAAAACTCACCATTTACTTGTCGTTCTTTGCATGGAAGCTATTCCATAGCTTTGAACACCCTTTTTGTTCTTCTCTAAGCTGTTTCCTATTCTACCACATAATTTTTTAATAGAAGGACTATATCTACACACAGTAGTGTTTTAAGACCAGGAATAAATCACAGACATACATAGTAACATAATCATATGGGGCTTTTTGGTTTGTTTACCTCTAGTAATTATTCTTTTTCTAAAATATATATATTTTTTAAACACAGTAAGGACCATACTTCCCTTCCTCCCACGCATGCAGGTTTTTTGTGATTGAAGGCTCTGTGATAGCTGCTTGGTGTTCTTACATTACTGTACCGTAAGCATGTCCCACACGACATACCAACAAATGTGATATAAAAACATCAGCCACAACATACTAAAGACTCATATAATGTGAAATAAATTCTCTAGAATATAGTTTCTAGGATTAAAAAAAATGTTCAAAAATGTTTTTGATATATACTGGCACATATACACATACAGAGGCACACATATATAAACACACATAGACATGATGGCAGATCTCATGCTACTCCCATTTTGTACCAAAACCTCCATTACTGTCAGTTTGATTCTTCATAACCTCTGGCAAGAATAAGATTTTAAGGAAGTGTACACATCTGTTTATCTTCCTTAACTGATAAATGGGGGGGGCAAAATATTGCCAAGTATAATTCCACTGACACTAATGGTTCTGTGCTGTGCATACAATTTGACCTCATATACATTACCAATATTTAAGTGCATTATTTTTGAAAGGTTATGAACATTTTAAATATTCTGAAAAACTCCAGGAGAAATAAAGGCAAATAGCAAGACAAGCGAGAGAGCGAGGGAACATCCAATTAAGAATGTCAAAAGGATTTAAATGCTCTGCTTTCAACTGCTAGAACTACTTATGTATTTGGAAACCCTGGCTGAAAACTTCTCTGCCCTCCTTTAAAACCCATCATTAAATGTCAGCGCTCTCTTTCACTTCACTCAGAATACACCCTGGTTTCATTTCTTCTTAATGGAAATATATTTAAAGCTACTTCTAAAACACTTTTCCCAGAAAGTATCTTAACGTAAGAAGCACAAATTGGCAATTAAAACCAACTCTATCTTTTCTTTTCCTCAGATAACTTCAGTTATTTTCCAGCATTTTAAAGTTTACAACTTAAAATGATGAAACCATTCCTAAAACACAGCTGACACTGTCCTACGTAGAATAGTGTGAAACAGAACCATTTTAAACTTAATTGTAAAAGACTTTCTTAATTCATTGTTATATGAACTCAATATGTTCTGATGCGTACGATGTGTTGAAATATTTCTTTAAATTCTTTAGATTTACAAAGCAACAGAAAATGAAACAGTCAGATCAGCCCAACAATCTATGGTCTATACAGGGAGTAAAGTAGTGTGTATGCTAGTGATTCATTCAGACACTATGAGATTTTCGTGATTTGGTATTCCTTGCTTATTAGTGCACAAGTGGCACTGATTTATAACCTCTTGCAAGGTTATAAACTTCAAATTAATATCTGTAGATATAGTGTAGCATTTAGGTAATGTAATATTAAAATATTGTCCTAGTTTTGGCTGGGATAGAGTAAATTTTCTTCTTAGTAGCTGGTGCAGTGCTGTGTTTTGGATTTGTTTGTGAGAGATGAGAATATGAATACCATACTGATATTTTTAGTTGTTTTTAAGTAATTTTTATACTAAGTCAAGGACTTTTTGGTTTCTTAGGCCATGCCAGACAGAGGGCTGGAGGAGGACAAGAAGCTGGGAGTGGACACAGCCAGGACAGATGACCTGAACTACCCAGAGAGGTATTCCATACCATATGACATCATGCTGAGTATATAAACTGAGGGAAAAAGGACAAAGGTGGGGACTTCCAGCATTATGGCATTTGTCTTCCTAGGTAACCATTACATGTGATGGAGCCCTGCTTTCCTGGGGGTGGCCGAGCACCTGCCTGCCCATGGGAAGCGGTGAATTAATTCCCTGTTTAGCTTTGCTTGTGCACGCAGCTTTTGTTTACCTATTAAACTGTCTTTATCTCAACCCGTGAATTTTCTCACTGTTTTCCCTTCTGATCCTCTCCCCCATCCCACCGGGGCGGGAGCAGGGGGTGGGCAGCGAACAGCATTGTGGGGCTTAGTGAATAGCCAGGGTTAAAACACAACTAATATGGGTATTGCTTATGGGAGAATATTTCCTGCTTATTAAAAACATTTCCCACAAAATGTGAGGGTTTTTTTGTTTATTAGATGATTACTATACGAACTAGTCCTGTGCTCTTCTACTGTGGCACGACATTTTAGATGAAAATGACCGGACTAGATCTCTGCCACACACTTAGAGGATTTTAGACCTTCCAGTTTTCAAAAGATGATGAAAATCATGTAGCACATCTTTCATAACCTGATTATACTAATAAGTCTTAAGTATAAATAAATCTTTTCTGTAAAAGAGTGGCAAAAATAATTACAGTAGATAAAACTTTTCATTACATGTAACTACTTACTTATCTCTGTGATTATGAACACTGAATACTAACTTAGGATAGCCTGAAGATGCCAGTTATTTCACTAACTCATAAAAAGCAATTGGCACTATTCATTGGAAGTTTATATTTTGCCTGAAATTTACATCTCTGCAACCACATTTCAAACTAACATCTGCTCAAGGTAGTGTCTTTGCCATATTCTAACTTTTGTTTGCTGAATTTTGCCAGCCTTGTATTTTCATTTACTTACAGTGTTGTTCCACATCTTCCTCCAAAATGTTAGGGGTTGAACAATTCACTGATCACGAATCTCTTACTCCGGCAAAAGAGTTTGGCTTCATAGATAGTCATCAGACAGATTTTGAAGGCATACCTTCTGTTCTGGCATTTCTCCTTGGGTGATCTCCTGATGCTTGCAATGCCTTGCACCTTGTTCCCACTTAGCGTGGATAAATGATTCTTCGCTATGGTGTAAAACACTTCAAGATCTGCATATGAATAACACATGTAAACAGAGTTATCTCACTTTCAGATAGTTCCCATGTTCAAAATGTATACCTTTGCTGTTTAATCTGTAAAGGAATTTAGGATTCAGGGGTCAATGGCAGTGAAATGTAAAATTCCTCCACTCAACAGCAAGAAAACAAACAAAGGTTTAGGCAAGCAGAACGTAATGCCCAGCCTGCCATTTTGCCAGGACTGAGATGGATATGTCTATGTCTAAATTCTCTTTTCTAGCAGCAAATAAGCTGGATATTTATGTTGGATGTCTTAATTCTGGCTGCAGAGCAGTGATGATGATTCAGAGCTAAATAAGGAATAAGAGTTTGTCTGCTGCTGCTAGATCACCCTGTTAAGACAGTGGATCCTTCATCCAAATATCGACCTGATTTTATCCTATTTTATTAGCTTAGACAGGAAAGGTTAAAAATCCAAACCTTTTGGATAAAAATTGGATACTGAAGTAAGACTGTAGATGTGTTAAGTCCATCAGGACTCTAAGAGGCATGTTTGTGACTGATAAGCTAGGCTTATGAAGTTTGGAAATTTGTGCTGGGTTAACAATTAGTTAAGGAAAGGTCTTCTGCTGAATGATTCTAGAAGCTTTGTGTAACTTAATATGATGCAAACAGTGAGACAGCGAGATTGACTTTTAGAAGATAGGGTCACATCTTGCCTCTTGATTTAATATCAGCAAAATAAAGTAAAAAGGAGCAGGAATTCTCTTTTCCTGAATTCATTTGTGTGCACAGTAATTGCTGACCTAAAAACCCCTACACCAACATATGCTGTAGGAAAAGCTTCAAGCAACCTCAGCATCACTATGCAAATTTCAGTAAAACATCTGTTAAAACTCAATTATGGATTTTACAAGATTGACATGATATTAATACTATTTTCATAATAAATTTATTCCTCAACTTCTGCTAAAATGAAAGTGCATCAGCTTCTATGCTTTCATTTTCACAAGGCTATCAATGCCAGTTTTCTTAGCTCATTTTATTTGCTTCCTTAACCAACAACTGTGATATGTGCTAACAATGCAGAATGGAAAGCGCTTCCTTGCTATTTCTGGAGATAGCAGAGCAGCACATTGATGAGAGGTTGTAGGTATTTGAGGCATCAGCTTTTTTGACTGTAGTGTGTTTTACCTAGAGCAATGAGGGGAATACTCAGAGTAATAAGAGGAAAATATTTTTTTTATTTTATATAATAAATAATCTGGAACTGAAACTACACTGGACTCATCTGCCATGTGCTCTACAAATTCAGGGTCTGTTTGGGTTTGTTTTTTCTAAATAAAGCATGAAAGACAGACTTTAGATTGGCTTGATATAGTTCTGGGACAATGGATTCTTCTAAGTACATATACTTAAACCGCTTCATCTCCAGATTCAGAGGTTGTTCTGTTACATATCTTTTTGTTGGTTCTACACAGTAGAGCCATAGCACAGTAAAGACTACAGATATTAATTCAACACAGTTATTGTGCAACAGGATGCTAGAGTTCTCAGGCATAAAAAATATCCACTTCTTTACTCCTATTTTGTGTTACATTTGATAGCATTATCCACACTAGGATAGTGTTATTTTAGAGCGTTCCTTGGACACTATTTTACCAGCACAGTATACTCTCTTTCCTTCACCATAATCTTTAGTGCTTTCAACACAACCCTTGTTCTTGCCTTCTGCTCCGCTGCAAAATGGCAGCGTAGAATAAAATAGTTCTTTTTCCACCCATTTACATAGTTAGGAGCTCCTGCTGAGACATTTTTAATTCCCAGGTGAGTGATGTAGGGGCTGGGAACTGTACTGATTTTCTTGTACAGTTGTAATCTGCAGCTCCATAAAGGTTGTATGGAAGGACTGCAGGTACATATAAATCCCATCAAGGAGGACTTTTGTTCACTTACAAACATGTACTGGAATTCCTACTGCCATTACTCTTATTTTTGAATGCAGGTTTCAAACTCAGAAAATGTACTTTCAGCTAAAAAAGAAAAGGCCCCAAAACTATGTTTGAGGAGAACTTTAAAAGTTCAAGAATCACAAAATAATTTTGTGGGTTTACTTGAATCTCATTTTCTTTCCTGCCTTCAGACCTGGCTTCCTACAAACTCTGAGACTGTATTGCAGTTGGAACTATGCGTTTTGCAATACTTTGTGACGTAGGACTGCATAAAAGGATCCGCTATATATATACATATTTTTATGGCACAGCTTAACCACCAAGTTCGTACTAATTTTGACTGGAAAGCAGTAGTATGCTTTCACTCTAAGCTCAAAGTCTGGAAGATTTTCAAATTATCAGAACTTAATGAGTGACTATTATAAACTAACTAAAGGGAAGCTAGCTAACACGTTAAAAACATTTAAGTACAAACACATGGTTATACTAAAACAGCCTAATCCAACACCTTACCTGGTCTAAGCAAGGCTAGCATTGTTACTAAGATGTGCTTCAGTTGTTTCACCTCCCTCAAGATGATTCACTTCCCTCAGGATGAGGAGGGTGAATACAATAATATAAATGATCCTTCTGTGAGAGTCTGATCATTACAGTTATGGCACACTCAGATTTGGAATAAATTGTGGAAGCCAGGTGAGGAAACTTCATTTTGTGCTTCCTTCTTCCTCAAATGTATGTGCAAAGATGCTGAAAGACTAACAGGAGGCCTGGAGTAGCTATGGGCAGCTCTAAGAGGGCAGGGCTGTTCCTGGCATCACCGCATGGAGACACTCAGGACAGATTTCACTCTGCCCTTGCATCCCTGCCAAACTATTTCTGAAATTGGCAAAACAGGAGGGAAGGGTGCCTGCAAAGTGCAGGAGACATCTGTCTCCCTTCTCCTGTACCATGAGCAATGTCCCTCATTCTTGCTGAATATGAGAGTCCTTTCTGAAGCCTTGCTTCATGTGCTGCAAGCTCAAGTGGAACCTCCCAGTTTAGCAAGCACCAAGTTCTAGCTCCCCATGAGGGTCTAGAAGTACAAATTCAAATGACAACGCATATAGATTAAAGAAAAAAATTACGAAGTTCCTTCAGCATATTTTTATGATTAATTTAAAAACAGACTAGCAACAGTCTTCACATTCCAAGCCATAGAAAACATTTTTCTGTTCTTCCCATCACAGATTTTTTTCATCTTTCTTTCAAGACCAAGCCAGCTCCTTGACCTTCCTGTAACAACACACTTGAGTCTTTCTGGCCCACTGCTGCTGCTGTTACATAGCCTGAGGCAACCTTCCTGAGCCTTGGTTACACTGAGCTTCAGCTTTCACCAGCCTCCCTGCACCTGTTACAGCACCCGCACCAACTTGAAGACAACTCTGAACTTACCCATTGCTGCTTTCAACAAAGATGAGATAAGAGCTCTGACACGGGAAGATGCGGGGGTGGTGGTGGTGAGTTGTTAGATCTCTCTCTCTCTGGAAACATTACTGTTTGGTCTTCCACATTATACGTAGTCAGTCAGAGAGCCTTTTCCTTTATACTTTCACTTCATCACTGACATCCATCATGCCCTTAAAAAAATACTTTCTTGAAGTCCTCCAGCCAAAGTCTCAACATTTGTTTTCCATTAAAAACAGAACCTGAGTAGTTACCTACCCAAGCATATTGTTCCAGGCTACATTAGTGTCATGAAATTAATATTATTAGTCTCTGCTGCTCTTCCCCCACACCTTTTACTACCTTGATCCCTTTGCATATACTTTTTTTCAAATATTTTCAAAAAGTACACCACCACCACCACCACTTTTTTTTTTTTTTTTTTTTAATTAGGAGTAGTTTCCCTAAGAAACAGAGGCTCTTGATCTTTTATAAATGCCACTTCCTTTCTTCCTTTCAGTGTCCCCTACTGCCACTACAGGGCCATACCCCAGCAAAACAACTCAAACGTTTTGAAATTAAGACTTAGGCACCAAAAGGAAACTCCCCAAAACCCCAGCCAACAACAAAGAAAACAAACCAAACAAGAAAAGGAAAAAAGAAAGAGAGTGATAAAAAAATTATAGATTATCTGTAAGTGGAGAAACAGATGCTTGTATAACATTTTTATAAAGTATTATTTAATTTTGTAAGTAGCAAAGATATTACTCTAATAAAATCAATAATAACAGTTTTAGTTACAGACTGCCTATGAATAAACTCAGAATGTAGTTCCCGTTTTCCAAAATGCATGATACAATATTATGTGTCTCCCAACCCCCCAATAACTGTTTTTACTATAAGCAGACAAAAATCTTCAACAACCATTACTCTGGTTTTTAAATATTTCTTAAAAAAAGGTCACCAATAGAAGTATATGGATAAATTAACAGTTTCCATACCAGAGGTATATTAGCTGGAAAAAATGGATTAGACCAATTAGATATTCCAGCATATGTAAATTAGTTTACTGAAAACATATCTATAGAAATTCATTTAGGTAAACAATAGTTAAAAGCAAAAAAATATATTTTTATAAAAGACGTGTATTAACTTGTATATTAAAGCTTTCTATTAGATGTAGCCATGGTGCTTGAATCATTCATCATGACCTTACCTAAAAGCATTTAATACCACCTGTCACTGGGGGTAAATGCTGAATGCCTTATCATTTCAAAATGAAGAGCACTAGGTCACACTGTCATTCTTCAGTGCATGGAAGCATAGATGTTTTCTTCAACGACCTAAGAACAGGACCCTTAAGTTTTTGAGGTAGAGTATGCTCAGTTTTCTACAATTTCTCTGTAGTCTCCCAAAAATAAAGTCTTAAACCACTGGAGGTTTTTAATCATCTTAAATATTTGATCTTCTTTAATATATAAATAAGCTATGATGATGAAGTAGCTTCCTGGTGGGGCATGCCTCTTCCAGCTGTGAGAGGATTATAATGGTGTCTTAAACGTCTTTCCATATGCTCCATGTCTTGTCAACAGAAATTTTGCCTTCTACCCCGCTTTCAGGGAAAAGAAAATGGAGATCTTCAGTTATTTTCGCATCACCATCTTTTATTATATTCATGCATATGCAAAGCAAAGCAGCAATTTCACAACAGGGACTCAGATGCTGGCAAGCTATTTATGTAGTCTGTTCTAGAGCTGATTCCCTCTTTTTTATTGCTGTGGCTAAATATAATAATTTCCTTTTTAAATGACAAATCAAGTAGATAACGTAACCTACTGTTCAAGCACATGAATAAATCAGGTGATGTCAGATCTCATGTTGCAACACTTGCTCCTATCTCCATCACCCCCAGCCCAAGAGGACTACATGTTAACTGTAAAAGATTTGTAATGCCAAATGCTGTAACCTTTAGTCAGTTTTCATGTTGGTTTTAATGTTACCTTTCAGGAATAACTACGATTCCTGTGAAATGTTCTGTACAAAAGCACTTGCCTGACTAAGAACTGTTCTGTACTACAGCGTGTAACCATCAGACCTGGCACTTGTAACACTGTGTGTGTCTGTTCCCAGCTGCCTGCCAGCTGTGTTCAGAATGTGAGACCCTGTCATAGTGGATGGCCCACAGCAACGGTGGGTGTGACTGCCCACATAAAAAATTTAAACTATGCTTAATTTTCCCTTACCTCTTCTGGACAATCAGTACAGTAATACATAGGTAGCATTTTAATCCTAGTAGCACATGGAGTCAAAGAAAAGGGACAGTACTTTACTTATTTCTTCTTATTTTTCCTCTTTTGTCTTTTGAAATTGTGGCTATAGAACTGAAGATTTTTTTCAGTCAACCTAGATTAATTCCACTTTAATTCAGACACCTAATTGCAACAACTTTAGGAACTTAGCCAAGGTCCTTTCCATACTGAACAGAGGCTGTGCACTGACACCCACGTGTTGCATCTCCATGTTCATAGCGCTCCCTGGTTTAGATCTCTCTTAGCTTAGCCTTCGATGTCAAAATTGTCTTTGGGACTCTTACCCAGACTCTTATCTGGACTACCTTCATTCCTGGAGAGAAATAGTGAGTAAGTCATTAGATCTAAAGCTCATAACTGATACAATAAACTGTGCTCTGAAACTGCCTGTTCCTCTTCACTGGTCAAAAAGTTTGATTAACACATGTGTAGATGTTTACAGTGTAGACAAGAAAAGGACAAAAACTGAATCCTCACAGTGTAATCTCTGTGTAGTCCTTCTAAACATCAATATCAGTACAATAATGGTAAATTATTACTATTATTTTACTATTATTATTCAAATGTAAGAGTACACCTAAGGTACAAGGTTTTCACACGGTTTTGTCATCATCACTTTTGGCTAAAAAGCACCAAGCTAATGTGATTGGCAACATGTAATGGTTTATGGGTATTACAAGTCTATACAAAGAAATCCTCATTGTTATTTCTGTATCAGCTTTTGTGGCTTCAGGAAGAAGGAAAGAGAAAAATGGACACTAAGAAGATCTGAAACATATCTTTATTTTACCTATAACCACATTTAACCTGAATTGCTTATCACTGATGCTGTAGCAGAACATACCATGCTTCAAAGAATAAGTCCAGTGTTGTCTACTTCCATTTTCTTGATGGAAATAAAGAGAAGTATTTTCAGGGGAAGTTTAGAAGTAAAGAGCAGAAGCAAGCATGCAGAGAAAAGTGGGGGTCATCTCTGTCCCACTGGAGAATCTCAGCAGCTGGAGTGGCTTTGCAGAGGGCAAAGGCAGCAGATGCCTGCAGGAGGTATCAGGACCCTCTACCACCTGTGGCTAAGCAGCAAAGGTTGGTTCTCTCCAAGAAAAACATGTGAAGGCAAGAAAAGAGAGTTTCTTTTCTTTGCGAAGGAAGTGACAGGAACAAGAGTTCCTATGGAGTGCATGGAACAGGAGTAACAGAGGTTAGGGGACCTGGTGCTAAAATAAAGAGCTTACATTAAATTTTAGATGCATGAGAATTTGTTTATGACATCCTTTCTGAGAAGTCAGCATAATCTCTGAACAGTGTCTCCCAGCAGGGGATAAAGCCTTTATTTGTAAACAGCAGAGAAAGGCAGACTACACGATGGAGCTACATCAACACTGATGTGATTCATTTCAGACTCACCTGCAGAATTCTTCTCGCTATATAACTTATATTTCAACCTCTCAACCAGAAATATCTAGAATATTAGAATAAAAGAAATATCTAATGCTAGAATTACTGCAGGTTTTTAATCAGAAAATTTTAACAGAAATTACTTGTTTTCAATGATGGAAATCTTAACAATACTGAAAATCTCAATTAAGCTTTTTGTACACCTGAGCTTATCTATCAGATTGTTTTCCGGATATGACATATTTGTTGTCTCTGATATTTGTATTGTAACTTATTGTTTCAAGCAATGTTGTGGGACTCCACAGACTGACTTTATTCTGGGGAAAAAAACAATACCAAAAAAACAGGCACACATAAATATACTAAAATAAATTTATACATTAAGGAAAACTGTTACTTCTTTCCTCTTGATAGTTAAAATGGGTGATTCAGCATCAGAAAGAAAAATCCAGTTCTATTCTGAGGAAACAGACTATTCAGTTCATAAAAGACTGACTGACTTATCCTTACTGTTAGTTTCTCCTTTCAGATTTTCAGAATATAGCTATAAAAGATAGTGTAAATGTGCTAATTTAATCTTAACTATGTGGAGTGGCTGAAACTGCATCACGTCCACAACAACAGATTATACTAACCGTGGTATCTGATCAGAAAGATCAGCATGTTGGAAAAGCTAAGTATATGTTACAAAAGATGCCTGAATGACTGTGCTACCTGGGTTTCTAGAAACATATGAACTACTATCATGAAAAGTGCTATATCACTCCCATAGGAAACTTTTTTATTTTGGGAGCTCCCTCCTTGTTGGAAACAGTATGGAAGGTTAAAGTTCATTCTATATTGGCCAAACAGTGATTATGAACGATCACTAAGTTGTGGCTGTAGAATATAGTAAACACCAAGATATACTAACCAAGTTATCTACATCCTGTTGATACGTAGAAACACCGAGCTATTAGTAAATTTACTTCTTAGAAGAAATAAATTTCTTCTGTTCCTCAGTCAGACCTTAGTTGCAATCAATCATGTTCAAGAACCAGGAGTATAAATTTGGGAATGGTACTGAAAAAAACTGGTGCTAGTAGTGACTTGAGAAATAAAAAGCCTATTTTTACAAGACAAGACCGAAAATACTTACCTTGTTCAGACTAGAACAACAGAAGCTGAAAAATGAATTGGGGATTAACACTAGGGAAGAGAAGATCTGTACAAGTTTATGGTAATAAGTGATTATACATAAACTGACCATGCATGATTTTAGTATAGAAAGCACAAGAGAGACTGAAATGCCCTGTGAACATGGGAAAACAGAACCTCAGAGATTTTTAGACAGTGTTTTGTCATGTCGTAAAAAGATCATTGGATGCCCCAGCTGTACAGCACAGGACACAGCTCTTTTCTGAGAATACTGACTTGGCTCGTCATGATCAATTTATTTGCATTTGTAACCTTTCATTTATAAAACTGTTTATATCTTTATTTGTATCTTAAAAGTATTATGTCGTTGTCATTTGTACCTAGAAGGTTTTTGTATGTTTAAAAGATGAAAAAGGCTTTTCTTATTCCTTTTGCCCATCACCAGATATTAGGATGGCTCCTGGAGCCAGCAGAAATAAAGGGCACCTCTGTCCTTAAAAGCAGTTGCACACTCTGCAGGCTGCTCCAGCTACCAAAGGGGAGGTTTATGATCTGTTTAACCTGGCAAAGGAAACAGTTATCTTCAGGTGTCCTCTTTCCTCCTCCTTGTGACAGCAAAGGCGGCTTTGGGCT